>NC_049171.1:55516604-56116604 GCF_009769625.2 Cygnus olor | reverse complement strand
GCCCACAGGAAGAATGACACTGCTTAAAGAAAATAGGAGGTCATAAAAGCACGTACATCCTCAGCTATTTCTGCACACCAAACCTCTGAAGAAAGTTATTAATCTCTCATTATAGCATATGAGCATCTTGCAAATACAAATGTACTTTTCCTATTACTGTGATTTATCTCAAAGAATACCTCAACAGCTCTTTGTGACTGAGTGCCAAAGCTGAGCTCAAACACCGAGTCACTGCAATAAGTGGTCATCTGCGAGACGTCTGTATTAGGTGACTTGGCTAAGATCATCTTGGAAGGCTCTAACACTGGCAGAAAAAAAAGCAACACTCGGACAGCTCAGTGTTATCAGAATTATGGTGAATTACATCACCTAGAGAAAAAGTCTGCATGTCTTACAGCAGTTTGTTGTCATACTGCACTTGATATCCTGTAACTAGCATTTGAACCATGAAGACAGACATCCTGCAATGTTGAGTCCCTCACTCGACCATGGAAACCCTACAGATTTTTAGTGAAGTGGCCTTAATGTGATATTTACAAAATAAATGGGTTTCTTCAAAGTTCTTTCTCCCAGGTATCCAAACCAACTCCGTATCGTATTTTTTCCAAATCAAATTCAAGTGGAACAGAACATTTCCATTTGGAAGAAGTGTAGAGAAAAAAAATAATCTACAAATCTGGATCAGGATTGCTAGATGTTAACAGCAGACTACTACAACTGTGATACATGGAAGATTCCTTTACTCAAAAAAAAAGTAAAATAAAAGCACCTGCTGAACTCACGTGGGACTTGTCCTCCTTAGCTTTGACAGCAGATAGATGTGTTATGATGGAAGGTGACAGATTTGTGTACTACATGGGACTAGACAAACTACATACGTACAGTGTTGACTACTACACAACAGAAACACTTAAAATCCATTGAGCAGCAAACAAGTGCAGTAAAGGACAGACAACCTGGCCAAGTAGCAGAAATTGTTCAAGAGATCTAAACAGAAAAGTGGAAGAAAAAAGGTGGAAAAAAAACAAACTAGAAGACAGTAGGACTGCTTCATTTAATTGCCACTAAGAAGGAAGCACGACAATTCTGTCGCTATTCTAGAAGCACCACCGTTACCTGCAGTGCACAAGTTCAGAAGGAAACTTACAGCGAGAGACCAAAGAATCCAAACGGAAACATGAAAGGAAAGGAAGGTGTCCAAAATGTATGTGTTTCCTCTTTCAGGAAATGATCTGTAATTCAACTTCTTTAAGAAGGTTTAATCACCATCTTAGATATTTGTATTATTACAGTACTCAACATGACTCCATAAAACGTTTAGAGGTTCAGTGAAATTTCAGAATAGCTATTCCTCCCCTAAAATTACATTTTTGGAGAAAAATTAATTTTACAAATTTGTTATTAATTACAACTAAAGCCATACCACAAATGGGGTCCTCTCCCCCAAAAAGCTGCAACAAATCTGACCTCCAAGGTAGTTTAAACTGTTGTAGGCGTAATTCCAAGATTTTTCCACTGTTGTCAGTATAAGGCAATTAAGATTGATCAGCTATCATTCCATATTTTTCCATTTGAATAAAAAAAAAAGCTATGAGCAATTTCCTGTTTGCTTGAGTTTGCAACATACGGCATTAGCACAATTAACTTATCTGTTGTATAACCCAAGGCATGATAGATGAAGATAACTTCTCTCAATCCCAAACCCAAAGGAATATCTAAATCTCTAAAATGCAAATCAGCGGTCAAAGCAAGAGCATGTTATATCAGTTCTGAATTTCCCACTACCGTGTGATGTATTCTAAAAAAAAAAAAAAAAAGAAACTCCTGTTGGCATCCAGTTTAAATTATTATATATTTTTTTTTAAATATAGCCCATTTTGTTTCTGGTCTCATTAGTGCAGCCCTACCTGCCCAACAGCATTAGTCACTTCCTGCATGAGCACTTGATCACCTACGCTCAGTGAAAACACCTTTTATTACATCCAACACCGTATACAGATTTCACTGAAACTTTAACGCTGTAATTGAGCACACCTGTCCCCCGTGCCACCACACACAAGGGTGTGACACACTAAACACTCTGGATAGGAACTTAAGAGAAAGAATAGCTCCTTTTCTTAAATCCTGCCCCCTCCAACCAAATTAGCTTGAAAAATACCTTCCTAGTGATTAATGTGAGAATTGGATATCTTTCTGTTGTAGGCTTTTATGATTTTAAACTTCCAAGTTTCACAACTGCTCCACCTGAACACCAAAAGTATCTATGAGTAATAGAAATGCAAGGCTATCAAGCTCAATTATTAAATCAGCATGCTGAAATCACGGGCCGTTGAGTAACTGAGTAACATACGCAAGTCCAGAAGAGACATATCCCAATTTCTCCATGCCACAAGGAACACCACTGCCCATGACCCTGCAAAAACCCCAAACCCACAACATTTTAAAAATAAAATAAGTCTGTAATTCCACTGATGTGAACTTAGCTTAGGTCCCCCCTGCTCCAAGCTGCACAGGCACACAGCGACGAAGGGCAAAGAGCTGCTTCACTTGGCCACAGCTGATGGGGAAGGGAAGTTTGGTCTCCATTTGATGCCACAGCAGGACACCAGCAGCGCAAAGCACAGCCAGCTCTTGGAGAAGTCTGCTGCCTGGGCTGCACGTACCTGCTGAAAATCAGATGGACAGGGGAGAGGACGTCACACCTGATCTGCCTGCAGAGATTCTCCTGCAAGGAGGTCTTTTGCTCCCGCACTATTGACAGGAATGAAAACAAGACAAACATGCCAATGATATGGCTGAGGTAGCAAGAGTCTGTGGCTCAACAACAGCTTCCTCCACACAACAGATGTCTGATGGCTTCCAATACAGAACTTTACTTAAATGGCATGGGTGAATAATCCATCACGCAGCCCAGTCAGTCTTAAATTGCACAATTTACCTTTTCAGAACACGACTGCAAGTACCGTAGCAAAAGAATCACTATGGAAAGGAAATACCGCTTTAAAATGCTACTGACAGCTGAAAGGAAGCTCATCCAGGAAGGGGAAGAAGAAAGAGCAAAAGTTGGAAGTCAGTGAGAACAGAGGTCACTCTCCAGGATCTTGACAGCACTTACTAGGTAAGTGCGAATCTTTTGAAGAAACTCAGCTTCCTGCCATAAATAAAGGTTTTATAACCCACTCAAAATACCTATTAGCCAAGCAATTACTTCATTTCACCTGTCTTTTCTTATTCTTTGGGTGGTACCTCTGTGTTTTTCAAGTTTCTCAATAGGTCATTACACAAGACAGACTATCGCTTGATATAATCCAGATACAGCTCTCCATGTTTTTTCCAGCATGGCTTACCTGTATGAAATATTTTCCATTAAAACTCACAAGCCTACATCTTTCAGAAATATTTTTTTAAACGTTCCAGTGCCTGTTATGTCAGCGTATATCAAGCTTCACATATGCATGTTGTTTGTTCATATCTTGAAGTAGGTTTGTTGTGATCATATTAGTCTCAATACTGATTATCAGTACATCGAGCCCAAAATTAAATCAATCAGCACTTTCATGAAATTTATCCTGCCAGGCAGACCTCGCTGGTGATATCAGAGACACTACATAAAACTAAGGTTCTAGAGGAGGCCAATTTATTTTGGCGTAAACCTAATATAACAAGAATGGAATAAAAATACCCTTTTTTTGCTATACTGCCTTCAGAGCTGCAAACACATACAGGACATTAAAGATGTAAGACATACACTTGGCTACCCTGCCTCTACCTCTGCACAAGGTTCGTTCACGTTCCTTGTGGGTCTAACTTCTGCACAAACCAGCAGTAAAGAGCGCAGCACTTTCAACAGCTGCATTCAGGTAGCACGCAGGTATATTTTGGGATGAATACAGAAACTTGATGTTTATTGCAACTCAGCTTTCTGATCAGCATGGCCCTCTCCACGCACACTGGGCCAGGCACAGAGCCAGGATGGATTTCTCCAGAATCCCCCAAAAGTCACCTTGCAGCCATCTTGAGCTACCAAAAGACTAGCTGGCAGCTATTACGACACTTTAAAGATGCTAACATCTTTCTACAAACCTTAGATATTGGTGTCAATAACTGGAATGAAAAAAAAAAACAAAACACCTTAAAATGAGACAGCAGGAGTTAAATTCAGGATGACGGCGCTGCAGCCTGCCAAGCAAAGCATGCAGCTGAAGACTCACAGAAAGAGGAGGAAGCTCAACAACATTCAGCTACTGCCTTCTAGTAATTAATAACACACTTGCCGAGCTTGTAGCTGTAACTTCACAGCAAAATAAAGTTTAAACCCCACCCAAACACCCCCAAAAGAGATTGCTTTTCAATGTTACATAGCTTTTTTTGGTACCTTAACCATCTGTTCTGGTCTTTGTTTTCACATAAAAGCAATCTGTGGAAACTAAAACAAACAACGACTGGTCTTTGGTAATTGTTCATTCTATCACGAGTTTCTCTACACAGCAGCTTGCACGAATTCCCGTAGAGAGTTATTTCACAAAGGCATCCTCTGTAGTCAGTATCAAGACAGGTAACAGCAGTCAGTCTCTCCTCAGTGGGGGGAGCCAGGGGAACTGACTCCAAAGTTGCTCTGATTCAGCCAGATCAGTTGAACCAAAAACAGTACTGAAGATACAGTTTTGAGATTTATTTAAAAGTCAGTTTTCCTAAAACTGGTGTGAAACACGTGACTTCAAATTCCTAACGGACCAAAGACATACAGTACACAAAGCACTGTTCTGAGTGCGCTACTTGCAAATATGCCCTGGGTATTAGTAAACTCTTCACTGCATTCAGTGAGTAAAGAGAGTAACATCAGACAGGCAAACCTCTTCAGTCATCTCCTCATTTAACAGAACGCACCCACAGAAGCGCAGAAGGCTTTCCCATCCAACCGGGACAAACTTGGTGCCTAATGGTGCCACACAGAGAGTCCCTTTTGATGGAACTGCAGGCGCTGGCTTTGAGACCAGCTCAGGTACTGCACTCTTCTTCCTGAGCCCACAGGGACTGCAAGGGAGCTCCCAGATCTCTAATCCACAGATACATGCTGATTTCCAGCCTATCTTAATTCATTGCAATTTTTATAGTACGTGTTGTGCCAAAATTTCCGTAGGTGTCTTCCCCCATTCACCCACACCCTTGCAGTTAGAGAAAATGGACATTTCTCAGTTCTCATTATGTTAAAATAAACAGATCCACATCCGCACAACAGCACTTTTCCCTTTTCAACCCTCCTTCGTTCCTGCCACTCTTAAGCACTGGTGCCTGGGATTCCGACAAAGCCTCACCAAACACAATGCCTCATTACTCTCCTTTCAATACTACACCCTCAAATTGCATTCAGTTTTTCAGTGACTCCACCATATCAGTCTCTTGCATCTTTGGTCATCATCAACCCAGATTTGCTGCCTCCTACTAATGTTCCAACAGCAAGGCAGACTCCTACTCAAAAAATGAAAATGCTGTTATTGACCTCTAATCATACATCCTAGCATGCCACAGCGTCTGATTTCATTATACCCCTACAAAGCCTGAGAACAGCCTAGTTAAGGAAAGGGAAGAGAAAGCAAAAGAAACATGTGCAATTAGAGGAAATACACAGAAAGAAGAGATAACCATTTAGAATCAAATTTGCTGCAGGACCTCCAAGAAGCATTGCTTCTCTGAAGAACAGAAAGCTTTTTCCCAGTCTCAAAAAGGAGCCCAGCTGAGGGCTCGCTCAAACAACCTCATCCTCACTGTTTCCTTTCATCATCATGACCAATAAAGCTTAAAATTCTCCTAAGATCAAAACTCCGTACAGAAGCTGAATGATAAGCTAGCGTCAGAAAGCTTACTATCTGGTGCCAGGTCATTATTGAGACAAGGAAAAGGGATGTTCTCCATGTCTCCTCCCCTGCACCCAAATAAACCCATACAAGTATCTCAATGCTGCTCAGTAAGAAACATGCTTCTAGTTTGTGAAAGATACAGACCATTCATGCCAGTGTAAATGCTAGAAGTGTGGATTACATAAAGCTTAAAAAATTTCTACGTTAGTTGTAAAAATAGGCTTAAAACTTCTATGGGTCAAAAGCATAAGCAATATGCTTACGGAAATTAAGTTAATTAGAGTGGAGAAGAATATAGTGGAGTAGGAATTAATTGGTTTCAGTTGTCTTTTTATTTTGTGTAATTGTACCAACAGACTTTACCACCAAGCTCAAGAACAACCTTCACGAGCAAAGAGTTTCTTAAGCAAAGATCTCATGCATACTGGCTCTTTCATGACTGTGTTGTACCTTGTTATACTGTATATTTTTAAAAGACATTGAATTTAATAAATCCTCAGGCATTTTATAACTTAAAGAAGTCATCTTTCCATCATTTTGAGGTCTATATCTTTATTCATGTGTTATTTGAACAGGCAGAGAGGAACAAGGTACTTCTTTTAAGAGTGCTCTCGTGGAGGAAAAAAACCTCTTTAACCCACAAGAAAATAATTTGGCACTACTTGACAGCAGTAAACTAACATTTTTGAAACACTGGCTAGACTGAAAAAAAGGTGTCCCCTTTGAGAGAATATTCACATGAAAAACTTCACTGGTAAAACTGCCTTAGGGGTAATCTGTTCTATATCAAAGGTGACTTGGGGATGCTTTAAAATTCCAGCTAATCGAGAGTTTCTTGTTTAACGACAGTACAGGAACAAACCACCGGTGGACAGCAGCAGAGACAAAAGGGCACCAGCTGGGCTGGATGGAAACCTCAGTGCTGTGGGTGGCTCTGAGAAAGGCTCTGGACCATGCTACATCTGTCCAAGAGCTGTGGGTGCAGATGCACCTTCGGGCGCTGGACAAGCCGTGACTTCCGTCTGGATGGTGAAAGAGGAAGCGATGCCGCAACGTGACCAAACTGCAGTTTTGATTTCATCAAGCTCCAGCGAAAGCCTCCAGGTGCAGACTTCTCAAGCCAGTTCTTTCTCCTCCTCTCACGCTGCCCTTCAATCCTTTTGCTCTGACAAACTGCCACCGCTGCCGGAGTAAGTGGTCCTGCTTAGCCACTGCCACTTCATTCGGTACCACCTCCTGGTGCATGGCTGTACATGAGACAACCAGGAACTTAAGTCGACAAAAGAAGTTAAGAATAGTTGCTAAAGGTTAACTTTAATCCAGATCACTTTGTTGGTGGAACAGATGATGCAGAAACAGTAAGGGCCAAGTAGCACTGCTAGCAAAAGTGACTAAACTGTTTGCCTTAGCAAGATGTCTGCTCTTTTTGATATAGAAAGAAAAAGAATAAGATCCAGAACTCATTTTAGATACTTAATCTACTACAAGTGACAGCTTGGCCTTGTCTAGCTAGGTCTCCTCCTGCCTTGGCTTAAGTGAGGTTCTCATGAGGAACTACTTGCTAGATGCTTCAGGCAGGATTTGCTGAGTTACTCTCACAAAAAAACTGAATCAAACCCTAATATTAAATACCTCACTCACTGAGGCAAAAGCACTCAGGACTGTCCATCAGTAATAGTCACAATTCACTGCAAGGAAGGTTTAAATCTTGGACTGGGAAGCTGCCAGTAATTTAAAATGAAGTTATAACTCCAGCAAACAGCTTGAAAGAATGAACATCTCTAGATGTTTAAAAATTACTGCTAAGTGTCACTAAGAAATACGACAGCAGCAAGTCTGAATCTACTTCCTGTTATACAAACTGGAACAAGCTCCCCAGGGAAGTAGTCCCTGCACCAAGTCTGTCAGAATTCAAGAAGCGTTTGGACTGTGCTCTTAGTCACATGGTCTGAATTTTTGGGTAGACCTGTGTGGAGCCAGGAGCTGGACTCGATGATCCTTGTGGGTCCCTTCCAACTTGGGATATTCTATGATTCTATGAAATGGGTGAGAATTTCTGAGGTTGCCTGATTTCCATAGATCACACATAAGGTAAATGGGGACTGTAGATACGTGCACACTTTGAGACATCCAGGTTTTAATATTCTATTTTGCTTCAGCTACTTTGAGGCCCAGATGGTCATGCAGACGTCAATACGCATAAATCTCTAACAGAGTCAACATTTAGACAGAAGTGCAGTGCGCTACAACCGATTTTCTAGCCTTACTGAGTAGGATTTGTTCACTACAACAAAATACACTATCACCACCATAACTCTCCCTGGAGACCTAACACCTACATTTCGTAGTTGGCATTCAACCCTTTGAGTCTAAATACTATGGAGCATGTTTGCTCTTTTGCAGGCTCATCCACTCCAAAAAATTTTTAAGTTGCACATTCTTTCCCCTTTTTAAGCCACATGCTAATACCATAAAGTTAACTAAGCAGAGTTTCCAAGCTATTGCACAACTGTACTGCATATGCACTCGAAAAAGCACTGAGCAGTTTACACGCGCGCTTCCATAAGTCCTTTAAAGGAGTACTTCTGAGTAGACAAATTATACCTGGCACTGCACAGGTGCACTGGCATGGAAAAGCACAAGGTGTCCCCTCCCCAAAGTGCATTCATACAGCAAGCAAATTTTAAACAGCTGAACGTGTTAATCCCTCTTCCACCATTTCTTTGACCCCATACAGCATCGATAGTAATGACAACTGTCAAGTACTTCTTTTTAGCTGTCAGGAAAAAAAAAAAAAGCACTTCTCTCTGCACCTCTGTAATTGTACCACAAACAGCACAACACATCTACCTACTCCACCCTTCTCTGCTACCTACTGGGTGTAAGACTTCCAGCAGGCCAGTAAAACACTAACCCGTCATTTTCCTGGAATGTCTGTACTGAAGTTGCATCCTTTAAACTGTCTCTAAAATCCACGGCTATTTATTGCTACCTTTTATTTTCTTAAAGTTAAATTTATTCCCCCACCCACTCAATAGGAAAACAGAACCAGTCCCATTTCACTTTCTGGCTACTATTTACCAGAACAACTGAATAGCAACTCAGCCGCAGGTTTAAAGAGAGACCAAAGATCCACCTTACGTATGGAGGTCACCAGTCTTCACAACACCCTTTTATTTTATGAAAGCTTACCCCAGGCGAGCCTACCTTCTGGGGCAAACTGATTCTTACATCATCAAGCCCTTCCCATCCTGGCAGCCTTCTTCTCGCTCTTCTTCCTTCCTCGTATTGTGTGAGCAACCTCAGAGCCACATCGCAGCTGAAACAATTTGGATAGGACTTCCCTTTCCTACCAGCTGAAGGCACAGTCATTCAGATCCCCATCCTACCGATGACCTGATACACCACTCCCAGGAGTTCAGGGAGCCAAACCCATTAAACTAGAGATGCACCTGCCTTTGCTGTCATTTACTCACATCAATGGTAGATTGATGGCATCAGCATTTCTAGGTTTGAGAGAGTTAAACCTTGCCCCCTCTGCTTTCCACCACAATATCCAGCATGATTTGTACAGTACTTAATAAAAACACCAGTCAAAAAAAAAGTCCATGCAAGCAGAAAGATACATTCATTTTTTCAACCTCATATTCCTTACAGAAAACATACTTGCAGTTCTGTAAATGCATTACACAGCAAACACGTAAGGAAAAGGAAGTGTGATAGCTTTAGAAGCTTCTTGATCTTTTCATTAAATTGTAATCTAGGAAGTGCACAGCCTTTCTCACAATTAAGTAAATAAACAGGAGCAACTGTACATCCCAACAAGCTTGTCAATGAAAATATACACCGATCTTCAACTGAAGCAGTCAGGCAGATTTTAAGATAAATGCAGCCTTTATACCCTTTTAATTTCAGTTCTAAAACTGGCTTAAACTATTAGACTTCTGCCCTCCTGCACTGTTAATCTAGAAAATTTTCTTCTCCAGAATTCTTTAATATGATTTTTTTCCCCTACATTACCTATGTCAGTTACCATAAGCAACTGCTCTCCTAAGACTTATTTACCTACACAATAAATGTATGTATGACACACTAGAGAAGCACACATTTTAAGAGCTGGCTGTTCAGCAGGAATGCTGTTATTTCTATGCTCGCAATAGTTTCTTTGCCTTACCATGTTTTTTTTCGAGGTACTTAAGAATGGACTTGAAAGTTAAGTGGCCTCTTTGTCACTAGACAAATTGTCACTTTTTTTCTGCATCAGGAAAAGTCACTGTTTCTTGGCAGATAGAAAACCTAAGAACAGATTTCTTTTTTTTTTTTTTGAATTAACTCTTAAAGAAAATATTAAAAAAAAAGAGCAACAGAAAGATAAGTTCAAGCAGCTGAAGTACACTAAGTGACAGATAAACCAGCATAACAGGGTGGGTAAGTAATGCCCTTCTTCGCCAGTCTAAATTCTTTTGAAGAAATCACATCCCTTACAACTCTTAATCATTTTGATAATGTACTTGCATCCTGGCCATTTAAGATACGTACTTTTCTTGATCCTGGCTGGTTTAGAGAGCAGGAAGCACGATATTTGTACAAGAAGAAGAGAGGAATGAAGGGCCAAGAGGCCCCAGAGCAGTTGGGATAACAGTTGCTCTGGGTGGAGAAACAGAAGAATGGGACACAGGTGAGCTCAAGACCTTCCCAAGCCCCGTTTAACTGCTTGAATCCTCATTGTTTGGACAATTAAACCCCAAAAGTTCAGTTTTCAATTCATTTTACTTTAAAAACCCTGGTCTGAGTCCACTCCTGTGCCTGACGTGGCTCCTGGGACCCCCTGGCAGGAACAGTAGGAGGAAGGCACGGAGCCACTATCATCCCCATGGCTCAGCCTGCCTACCAGTCCCAATGCCAGCCTGGTTTCACCACTGATACACCAGTGAGCCTCAACACACTGGGTATGGAAGGCAGCTGAAACATGGAGCTTCTGCTTCACAGAAACTCTACTTCAAAATTAATCCAGTTCTCCTCCATTTCCCACTGCAATTCCATGTTAACAGGATGTCTTTAGCCTTCAAATTCAACTCTGCAATAAACATCAGCTGTTTCATGACACCATTTATCCTCACCCCAGGAATTCAGGCATTGCTGCATTAGCAGAACCCTTCCTGGAATTGTTCAAAGACGACAGTAATATCTTTTGTGTTCCCAACATCTCTGTTCCTGTAGATCAGAGTTTTACTGGAAATATTCTTAGCTATATGAAGAACATCCATTCGCTTTCCCCTTCCTTCCATCACAGCATGGCTAAGGATGGCCACGTATTCCAGCTCTGCATCTTGCAGAGACTTATTCAAACAACAGGAATTCAAAGCTTTCCACGTAGAGTAAGTTTGAAGCTACTTTTTCACAGGAAATGGACATAATGCACAAAGTGGTGTTATGTTGAGAGTACCTTAGTCTACTTGTGCTAGGACAAGTAGGCAGTGTTATCATTCAAAAGTACTGCTCAAAAACAGCTTTCTTAATTTAAATGCATTTGTAGCAATGCTTAATTTTGTAAGACTTTGTTTCAGACCTAAGCTTTGGCCCACACTGCATCCATGAACAAGCACTCTGCAGAACTGGAAGTCAGCTATTCGCCTAGTCAACTTTAAAGACTAATGCTTACAACCTTGAAGGTACGTCCTGAACTGCAGTACTATTCCTACGACAGCTGGGTGCACAGCAGCATTTCAGCACTGCCACTGCATACAACACGTCAGGAACCCAGGGGACTGATTTTCAGAAGCTGTTTTTTGTTGAAAATCAGAGCACTCTTGTAGCTCACACATCACCCACAGCTGAGGGACCATGTATATCTGCCACTCTGCCTCCTCGGGAATGCAGTATCTACCTCACAGTGGCTGAAGTGGCTAGTTTGGTTCAGAAAGCCTATAATCTAGCAGGTAATATATTCTCTTCTACTTTACCTCTCTTCCTCCTTTGCAAACCTCTCTGCTATTGAAACTTTAGCTGAAAGGTGATCGATCAACCTGCTGTCACCTCTCCAGTCTGCAGCCATCCCAGCAACTCACTAGCTAGCATTACAGCACGTTTTGGGATTAAGACCCCTTGCAAACACAGATTTGCTCCCTCACTGGATGACAGTGGCCCTCCCGAGCTCTGGTTTGCGTCAGGGCACCAAGCAGCTCATTAACAATCAGATGATTCAGCACTCCGTGTCTACATTCCTGCTGCCTGGTTTCCTTCAGCAGCCAGACTACAGCTTTGAAGGCATATCATTTACATGATACAATCAGACACCTGAAGAGGTGCACAGGTGTCAAGTCCCTCTGGATCCAAGCTGGTACTAGTTTTGGGCAACACAGCCTGCTCCTGAATTCTCCTGCTTCCTAGCACAGCTTCATCATCACACGCGTCACATAAAAATCCCGATTGTAACGTTCTGCTGCTGTTTCCTCCCCTCCTGTCTTTCTGAAAGATCACACACCAAAAAGAGGGGGTTGAAAACAAGATCTCAGGTCATAGGCAGAGCAAAACTAGTAACAGATTCCAGGTAGAGGGAGGATAATCCCCGCATTTCATGCTCAGGAGAGTAGAGTAAGATTCTTGTCCCACCAAAGCCAGCCAGACACTGAGCATTGCCAGCTGCAACCCCTCCCCGCCCCAACATCCCCTTCCGATTTATCCACATCCACTAATCTGATTAGCATTCCTGTAATTAAAGCACCACAATATCTGATTGGTAGGCTGCTTAAATTAACTCATCCAAAGTCCTTTAATATAAGAAATTACTGCTCCAAGAGAATTACAAGATCTACAAAATAAAGCATCGCTAATGAGCATAAGATCAAAACTGGATTATCAAGTTTCCCAATTTAGAGGTAGAAGAGCAAGCAGTCAAGTCACCAAGGTTTCTATAAAACATTTACAGTGACTTTATAAGAAAAGTAAAACAAGTATAAATACTATTTTATATATATATATATATATATATATATATATATGTATTCCTTCACGTATTTAATAAAGAACTTACCATACTTTGTAGATGTTAGAAAGAGCAAATGTTATTTTGGTCTATTCAGTATTTACTGAAAAGTGAGGAGTGAGATTGTTGTTCTGAATAGCACTCCTCAGGTCTACAGATTAGAGAGATGAAAACACATAAACCTTAGCCTCTTTAGCAGTGCAGGATAAGTTAAATATAACACTCCAGTTAAACTGTAGGTTTCACCCTCTCTTCTTACGAGAAATTTCTTCCTATGGCGATTAGTTTATTTGCACAGAAAATTTCTGAACAACCCCCCACCCAGACACACATACGCACAAAAAGCAAAACCAGGCACAAATACTCCCTCTGACTCAGATTTACAAGCAGCCAAGGGAGGTTAGGAAGTGAATCACTCATTTAGCAAATCCGTGCGTGCACACAGCTTCTGGAATAAACCGTGTTTGGTGCAATGCTAAATGTAGAGGAAGATGTGAAGTGAAGGAATTGTGAATGCAACATTACACCTGCAGGATCAAACGCTCCAGTTCTTCCCCTGCTTCCCAGGTTACAGGCTGTATGCACAAGGACAAGTAGAAGCACACAGCCACCAGCTGAAGAAGTTCTTTCACCCTTCTGGCTCCTGCCTAACCGGGCACATTCCTCAGCACCCAGTAAGATCGTCTCCGCGAGCACCACGGTCCTCAAAGAGCACAGCCATCTTCAACACTTGCGCTCGCTCAATTGAGCTTGTGAGCTAGTGTACCAACACAACAGCTTGGCCTGCATCCGCTCCTGGAGGTGGGTCTTCTCATGACTTCGACTGGGATCTGCAGGACCCACAATTGTACCCCAAACTACAACCCTATTCATGATAACCCACTACACATACCTATGCCTTCCTCAATTTACCTGGGTCCAAAACGATATTCACTTTTTTTTATTTTTTGTAAAATATTAGATAAAGTGGTCTTACTCAGACCCTAAAAAGCCCTGAGTGGTCTGCAAGTATAAGGCCCAGAGAAAGAATAACTGAACTGAGGCTGAGGTAAAATTATGCCACTTACTACAAGTCAGGCTCCAGATCAGCCTGGGAGCTGGCTCACCTGATAAGCTTCTACACCATGCATTAAATCCTTGAAAGGGATTATGCAGCAAGGTGCCAGTGATAAGAGAGACTGGATTTGACCTCTAAGGACCTTCCCAAGGCAACATTCCTAAATCAACTGTCCCCATTTTACCCCCACATCCGTAAAACAAGGAGAGAACTCTGCAGTCAAAGCATTTTCATCTAGATAAACTTCTTTTCAATAACACCTAAAGCTGCAGTTGATTTTCTGATCTATAAAGTGCTCTAAGGCTGAAGTTTTGACGCAGTTATACATCTGCACAGAAGACATTACAGGGCATTAACAGGGTTTTTACTTGGCTACTCCATTAAGCATCATTTCAGAAATCACACTGAAGCCATCATCAAGACTCCAGCTTTCTTCAGGGGTAAAACAAACATAGACGTTAAAGACAATTTCTTTCAAGTGTCACACTTCTGCCAATATACACCACGTTTTCAGCATAAAAGACCACTCCTTCTCCAGAGACTGGAGTCAGTGTCCTCTCAAACAAAGGGCACAGCTTGCTACTTCTCTGACACAGAAACCAGACCTAAATGCGCATTCCTGTTTCTTCTCTCTCCTTCCACTCTCCTCCCATCAGTTTCAGGTACACTCCTACACAAAGTTGACTGCATCCAAATTGAAAATGTTACAATTTTTGAGAAGCACCAGCTTTCCAGCATTTACTCTTTTCAAACTTTTAAGTTTTCTTTTTAGGAAGGAAATTACTAAATGAAGTGCTAAGTCTCAAAGATGATTTTATTTTTATCCTATACTGTCTTTCCACTCATCTTCCCAGAAATTCCTCTGATATGACAGGCCTTTTCCCTCTATCCTCAGGATGAGTCATAAAATCACAGAATGGTTTGGGTTGGAAGGGACCTTAAAGACCACCCAGTTCCAACCCCCTGCCATGGGCAGGGACACCTCCCACCAGAGCAGGCTGCCCAAAGCCCCATCCAGCCTGGCCTTGAACACCTCCAGGGATGGGGCATCCACAGCTTCTCTGGGCAACCTGTGCCAGTGCCTCACCACACTCAGAGTAATGAATTTCTTCCTTCTATCTAATCTAAACCTACCTTCTTTTAGTTTAAAGCCATTTCTCCTTGTCCTGCCACTATACCCCCTGACAAAGAGTCCCTCCCCAGCTTTCTTGTAGGCCCCCTTTAGACACAGGAAGGCTGCTATGAGGTCTCCCCAGAGCCTTCTCTTCTCCAGGCTGAATAAGCCCCAGCCCATTGATCACCTTCACAGCCCTTCTCTGGACTTCCTCTAATATGTCCATGTACTTCTTGTGCTGGTGGCCCCAGAGCTGAATACAGTACCCCAGGTAGGGTCTCACTTGAGCAGAGCAGAGGGGGAAAATCACCTCCCTCGGCCTGCTGGCAGGTCACAGGATCCTTCTACAGCATGAAGGAAAGATATATCACTTCTTGTTCTTCTCAAAGAAATAACACTTGTTCTTCTCAAAAAAAGGGAGATACAGTAAAAATACGTGGATATTTGAGGGTGTTTGGTTTCCCTTTTCCCCAAACAAATACATCAAGCAACTAAAATTCTATCTGGTCAGAATATAGCATGTGTAATAAAGTCTGTGTGTCCACAAAACCACTCCATGAATCTCCATCTCAAGATCAGCTGCCTTGCTGCAGACTTCTCTTTCTCTGCATTTGTATCCCTGCTCCATCTTTTATGTGTATCAATATGGCTATCTGCCATATAGACCTTTTAATAGCTTCTGGGATAAATTTTGCAGAGTGCTCAGCAATAGCAGCGGCTTCCTTGAAGAGAGCATCCCTGTACGTACATAAAGCAGCTGGCCAATGCTAAATCCACCTCACGGGGTATTTACCTGGCTCCCAAGCCCAGTAGCTGTTCCAGCCATCAAGCCACGGGATCATCTTCAAAGAGCCCAGCCAAACCCAGGCTATACCTTAGTCCTTAGGCACAGCTTTAGCTACCAGATCACATAGATCAGTCGGGTCATTGTAAGTGATCCTCTCTATCGCTTTAGCTCAGAATCAACACTATTTTGGGTTTGAGGCTGAATCTTGCTCTGGTACACCTTCTTCCCAGGCCTGGTGAGATCCTACATCCCTTCCTGCTCAAAGAAAACAACTGGGACAAAACATGCAGGTTTATGGGTATTTCAATTATTTTAGACAAGTTACACTCTAAAAACATCTCTTTTTCACTGATCAAAAGAAGGGCCTAGCCAAATGTATTCAGTGTTTATGCCTACACTGTAGACATTCAGATTTGATCACAGAACGCTTTGGGTTGGAAGGAACCCTTAAAGACCATCTAGTCCAGCCCCCCTGCCATGGGCAGGGACATCTTGCACTAGACCAGATTGCTCGAAGCCCCATCTAACGCAACTGTGAATACTTCCACAGACAGGGAAGTCTCTTGAGGGCGATGCCTGAAGACCCTGCCTGGCCATTTCCCAAAATATGTTACTACCTGTTTTATTAAGGAAAAGACTACCACACCTCATCATATCAACACGTAGAGCAGGCTGTGTGCAGCTACAGAAGCTGGAAATGAATACCTTCACGCCACACCACTTTGCAATCTCCAAAGTGAGACAATATCCTGGCACATGACCTTGGTGGCAAATACCAAGGAGGCACAAACATGTATTGGCAACGTACTCTAAAAACTTTCCAAGTTTTCAGCTCATCACTTGACTACAAACCAAACTAAAGCATGCAGAGCTTTGTGCGTAAGTCTTGCTAAGCGTTCCTGAATTTCAGCGTTACAGGAGATGTACAAAAGCACATCTCCCAGCTCCTCTCAACCCATCAGTTCCCACGTAAGGCCCTTACGAGCTATCTAAACACTATGAATGTGTTCCATGAACACCTCAGTGAGTTTCGTGTTAGCTAGGACAAACGCCACCAGCATTACCCAGTGCCGAGCAAGCTTGCCAGTGCCCAGACAGACACGTGCACGTCCCAAGCCGTGCGATGTCCGCTGCTCAGAGGAGCCCTCCATCTATTTATAGTGCTCGATGGAGCTGGAGCTGGCGATCCAGCTCCAAGGCACGCC
This sequence comes from Cygnus olor, assembly GCF_009769625.2. NCBI lineage: Eukaryota > Metazoa > Chordata > Aves > Anseriformes > Anatidae > Cygnus > Cygnus olor. The sequence goes on along the minus strand of NC_049171.1, from coordinate 56,099,598 downwards.
GTCCAGCTGGAGCTCGGACCACCCCGGCACGGCTCCCGGGGCCAGCAGGTGTAAAAATACATCCTACCAGCCACCCAGCACGTCCACTCTGCACGTCGCAAATGCTCCTCCTGAGCTCGTACGAGAAGGCGTATGGCACACGGCTCGGTTTGGTTTGTTTTTTCCCACACGCCCGACATCTCCCGTTGCTCTCCGGGTTTAGGGCACGCCTACGCTGGTGGCGGAAACAATGCCCGAGTGTTTTGTGATGCTAAACCAGCTCCTAGAAACACTAGCGAGGCCAGAGGCTGGCTTTCAAGCTGCTGATTTCGGTTTGAAACAGCACTCCGGCTGGCAAACCGGCGGTGAAGCAGCAGCCTGCAAGCAAGCAGCTGCCTGCCCGGCACGGAAAAGCCCTTCTTCCCCCGGGGTCCCTGCCCGCCGCCGTACCCCCGATCCCCCGGGGCAGGGGCCGTACCTGGGAGCTGAGGTACCGCTTGAGGCACTCCTCGCACACCGCCTTCTTGCAGCAGGACAGCGGCTTGACGGGCTTCTCCTCCAGGCACACGCGGCAGCTCAGCACCAGCAGCGGCCCGAAGTCCCCCGCGATCAGCCCGGAGAAGGGCTCGGGCAGCAGGTACAAGTCCACCACCTCCACGCTGCCGCCCGCCGCCAGCGGGTCGCCGCCCGCCGCCACCCCGCGCCGCGACGGGGCCGGGAGCGGAGCCGGGAGCGGGGCCGTCACCGGGGCCGGGGCCCGCCCGACGCCACCACCGCCCCCGGGGGAGGGCGGCGATGCGCGGCGGGCGGCGGGCCGGTCGTTCTCCACGCAGTACACGGTGCAGTACACGTGCCGCCGAGGGGGGCGGCGGCGGCCGCTGCCCCCCTCCGGCCCCGGCCCCTCCTCCGCCGGGGCCGCCGGCTGCTCCGGCCCGGCCGCCGCCTGCTCCTCCTCGTCTTCGTCCCCGCCGGCCCCTCGCCGCTCGGGCGGCGGCTCCCCGCTCTGTCCCGGCCCCGCCGCCTCCCGCAGCGGCGGCTCGTCCGCGCCGGGCTCCCGCGGGCTCCCGGCCGGGCTCGGCGGCGCGGCGGCGGCGGCGGCCGGTGTCGGCGGGGCGCTCAGCGAGCTCTGCTGCTCCCCCATCGCCGCCCGCCGCCGCCGCCGCTCCTTCCCATCCAGCCGCCTCCCGGCGCCGCTTCTGCTTCCGGGTCCCGAGCCCCCGCCGCTACGAGCCCCGGCCGCCCGCGGGCACCGGCCGCCGCCGCCGCCCGGCCTCTTCCCCCCGGGGCTGCGGAGGGAGCGGCGGGGGCCGCCCGCTTCGCTCAGCGCCGCCCCCGCGGGCTCGGCCGCAGCCCGAGCCCCATGCCGCGGGGCGCAGGCGGGCAGCCGCCCCGGAGCCGCGGGGCAGCGCGCACCCACCGCGCCCAGCCCGGCCCGGCCCCGCCGACCCCGGCCCGCCCCCGCCCCGCGTCCCCGCCCCGCTCTGACGCGCCCTCGCCGGCCCGGCCCTCCATTGAGCCGTAAACACCGGGGGAGGCTGCTCCGGCAGCGGGACGAGGAGGAGAAGGAGGAGGGGGCTGGTGGCCACGCTGCTCAGGGCTCCGCCAGCTGGGCGAAGAAGCAGCCACCTCTTGGGGCAGAAGGCTCCGTCCCCACACCGGCTGCTTGGGGCCGGCTGTCGCCCAGGTGTTGTCAATCCAGGGGGCAGCTTTGCGTCCTTCATAAAGCCTTTTCTCGCCAAGCTGTTTGGTTTATGAGAGCTCTATCGTGTTTGAACACAGTTGCGTGGAACTGAGCCTAGTTCCTTGAGAGATTGCTTTTCTCCCCGTGGCACACAGCCAAGCCCTACCTCAGCAGGGAGCCCCACCTCTGAGCTCCGCAACCCAAGTACCACCGGCGGCTGGCAGGGCACGAGGGCGCCTCCGTTTTGAGGAGCTCTGCCCACCGCCCTCCAACAGAGCCCAGATCATCTAGTCCTTGCAAATGTGGCAAAGTTGGGTTTTCTTTTGTTAAGCCTGGCAGTGGGTTTGGTGTGAACAGCTATGCTTGCTGGCTGTCCTTTTACTCATACCTGATTTTCAAATTCTGCAGCTGAAATCCAGGGCAGGCACTTGCAGTTATAGAGAAGCAAAGAAGTTGTGGCTATCACATCAGTGAAGTCAACTTTTCCCAATCTGTAAAATTTTGCATAGTATTATCTGGCTTCCTTCCTTATTTTTCCTCAGTTACTTCTTTCCCTTCCTCCCCTCCTTTCTTTCCTTATATCAAAGAGCAAAACCTTGCATAAAACTTCACTGAAAGAAAGTACCGGTCTGTGCAGCGTATAAGAAGCTGCAGAGCTGATTACTGCACACAGTCACGAGGCAGTTCTATAGAGAACGTAGCAACTTGGAGAGTTTCAGCAGTACAGCAGGGCTAGAGCAGGCTGAGCTGTCTGTACCAGCGCTGTGTGTGTATACACATATATATGAAAAAGGAGGGCTCAATTTCCCAAGACTTCAGTTCTCGAGTCTTTGTGGAAATTACTTCTACTAAAAATAATTAATGTTTTTAGGATGAGTAATTAACGTTCATCCTTCTGGGCTTATGCTGATGACCTCTAATGAAATCTGAAGGGTAGTATTCCCATGTAAGTAACAGGCAGTGTGGTACTGAGTCACTGGGTGTAGAACTTACAGACTTTTTTTTTTTTTGAATTTTTTATCTTTTTTTTATTTTTTAATATATATATAACAGGTAACATTTTGCCTGCCATTGCAAATGCATTCTGGGTATTGCAGGAAATATTTTTAAATGCTGATATTTATTTTGAAAAATAAATAAAAATTCAAGCTCTCATGTTTGCCCCTCAACACTTGTAGTTCTCATTATTCTGTACACTCCACATTTACTATATTGTCTTGGGTTCTCCTTAATACATCCAGTACAAGCCACTTACACTCTGGACATGGTCCTGTTTTCTATGAAATATGAAACTATTTCTATGAAACAGTTTGCCAGCTTGATGGTTTTCACCAAAAAAAAAAAAAAAAAAGTCTATAACCTTCTGAGACAAAAGCTTGTATCAACAGCACAGCTGTAATGGCAAAAGTTTTCTGGGACCTCCTGGTGAGAACAGAACTCCTTAAGACTGTCCTTCACCTACTGTTCTGAGTTTGGATGGGTTACATAGGCCCAATTTATTAAGTGGTGAAGAAGATGTAGTCATATAACTCACCTAGAAAAATCCTAGCATCTGAATTGTAGTACGTGAAAGAAAGTGTCCTTGACAGTACTTGACTTTAATAGTTATGAAATATTTTTCTGCAGCTAGAAGGAAAATACAGATTTATCTTCTTGGGCTTCTGTTCATCTTCTGAGGTGAAAGAGTCATGGATGTTCTACAGAAGGTATAGGTTAGAAAAATACATGCACTAGAATCATTTCTTATGAATATCCTAATTAAATCAGGAAGAATAACTGTGTACCTGGTTTCATTGTTGCAGAATGTATTTAGAAAACAGCCTGTGCCATTATTTTTGTCAAGCACTATGGAAACAACCTTCAAAATATAACTATGTGTCTTGAAATTATCGCCAGAAATTCCAATAAATACCCCTTGCATATACATTCATTAGAAACCTTTAGGAGGAGAATATAGTCATTGTCACATCACTGGAATTATCAAACAAACATGCTGATATGCTGAAGCTTCTTCAAGCAGGGAAAGCATTGCCCAAATGAATCACACCTTTTGGACCTCATGTCTGCTTACCTCAAATCTGTTTACTATCGTCATCCGGGCAAGAGAGGTGAAATGCTTTTCTGAAATTTATAGATCTTTTCAAACAAATCTTTTTGCCATCTTTTACAGGGCACTTAAAACCTCTATTCATCCTCCTTAGGCCTTCTCTTGTTTTGGAATGATGTTTTCTGCATACATCTTCAAAATCCTCTTTTTAACCAGTGACATTGTTTTCTTCCTAGTTCTCTGTCTGCAGCACTGTTTTTTAATATCTTTCCTATCACGTTTCTCTTCCTAAAAATACCACAAAGCTCTGTGTTTAGCCTAAAGCTCTGTAGAAGACTCATTACCGGGTTTCTGTTCTTGATCTTGCTGAATCCAATTTCACACTGAGACTCATCAGCAGCTGTTGAAAACTACTTCCTCCTTCTCACCCAGATCTTTTATTCCTCCTCTACTTTCTTGCCATATTATCATCCCCGATGTCATCCGGGTTCATCACTTGGGGATCACTTTTATCTTCTCCAAATGCAAAGAACCATTCAAGTGAAGCAAGGCACTTAGCAAAATTTTTGTGGAGCAGCAGGATGTATTTCCAGGTTCTTGAGGTTAAAGCTGAGAGGTTGCACTAGGAGTCTCATGAGCACAGACTGCTTCCCCAGGTGGTCTCACTCTTAGTCCCAGAGTCATGTCTACGTCAAGCTACAGTCCATGTATTCAACAATCACTGATTTTCTTCTTAACAATCCAAACAGCAGACAACGCCCGTATTATTTATCAACATTTATCTGGAAAGAAATACCTTGGTGCACAACCTGGATGTGATGCAGCCTTTCTGAGGAAGCTGAAGTTATTTACCACCGTCAGCAGCAATACAGGCATGAGAACATTCCAAACTGCATCAGCATTTTTAGGCTCTCCCAAGGAAAGAAACCTTCATTACTGCATTATTTTTATTAATATGCCTTTGAAGTTATTTTTGAAGCAATAGCTCTCCACAGAATTACCTGACAACAGCACAGTAAACTGTGTTGAAGGGCAAATACATTTCATAGGTATTATTGTTTTAATTAACAATGCAGAACAACACACAAATAGAATGTTTTGTTAAATACTTAGCAAGTACATTTTCAAAAATACCACGAGTAATTCTCTGATGTGCAAATTGCTATCTTTTCACTCTTAGCTTCAGGCCTGAAAAGAAGTTGAACATTTGTTAAAACAATTGTCTACCCTTATTACATGATTATCAAATTATGCTTTTATCATTTGTACTTGATTTTTTTTCCCCAATGTTAATAATTTAAAAGGATTTCAGACAGTAATCGAATTAAGTAATTAACCTGATCAGGCAGTGGGCACACACCGAGCTATTCAAAGCAGCTCTTTTAAATTATGCTGCTCCGCTTCCAAAAGCCAAATTCCACAGCGACTTTGAAGACTTCCTTGTGCTTGTCTGTAATTCAGCAAAGCCCGCCGTTATCAGCAGAGGCTCCCATTATGTGCTCCGTGACTCGCCTGGGACTTATCACCTCCGCAGAGCACGGCCGGCACAGCTGGAGCTGCTGGGTGCACGCTGCAGTGTGAGCCGGGGCCTCCTCTCTAATCGCAGCTGGGTGACCGGCTGGCCCCGTGGCCTTGGACAAGATACTCTTCTATCTCTGTTTCCCCTTTTACCCTTTGCCTGTCTCAGTTATTTAGACTGTCAGCTGTGTGTGACAGAGAGTGCGTGCAGCTGAGGCACCGCTTGGGCCAGTACATCCCTGGTCTGCGGTGCAGGCTGTAGGTATTGCTGTGGTACCTCCAACAGCGTGCTCTCTTTGTGTAAGAACACAGGAATTAAGCATTTTCCCCCGGTCAGATAAGATTTATATGTGCAGATTTCCAGTTGAATTTTTCCAAGTATACCAGAGAAAATATTTAGTAGGACACATGTAACAATTCTACCAAGGAAAGAAAAGGCAAAATAAAATCTAGTTCACTAGCAGGAGCAAAATGCTGCACTTCCTTTCCACAGACTTATTTTTATTATTGCCATGAAAATTAATGTCTGCTTACTCTCCATAAGTCTTTCTGCAGAGTAAGATGATACCTTTTTTATATCATCACTTGTCAAAATAAAGTCTCATTTTTAAGGCTTTGACGCTAATTTACAAGGTGAGTAGGACCATCTCCTGTGTTTTTCAGCCTGTAAAGTCTAGCTTCACTGCAGAGGTGCCACACTCAGAAAATCTTCACAGATGGATGGAAAAAAAGGTGGCTGAATTGCGATCCTGCAAAATTAAAGCAGTGGTCTATTGATTACTCTATATGTGGTATTGATTATTCTATAGATAGTTTGCCTATGGTGAACTGCAGTGGGAAATGAGAAGCATCAAAAGTCAGAACAGGTAGCTCATTGCCTTGACCAAAACTTAACAGCTTACTTGCTGCAGTACACATCCAGTATGTGAGGCAACACGTACACGGTGTCAGGTGGCCTGTCCTTTCAGAACGGCTGCAAAGACACAGCAACCAACAGAGAATCCATTAAGTGAATTCATTGAAAGATAATTTCCTTTCCTTTCCGCTCCTTTCCTTTCCTTTCCTTTCCTCTCCTTTCCACTCCTTTCCTTTCCTTTCCTTTCCTTTACTTTAATTTCCTTTCCTTTCCTTTCCTTTCCTTTACTTTCCTTTACTTTCCTTTCCTTTCCTTTACTTTACTCTCCTTTCCTTTCCTTTACGCTCCTTTCCTTTCCTTTACGCTCCTTTCCTTTACGCTCCTTTCCTTTCCGCTCTTTTCCTTCCCTTCCCTTCCCTTCCCTTCCCTTCCCTTCCCTTCCCTTCTTCCCTTCCCTTCTTCCCTTCCCTTCCCTTCCCTTCCCTCCCTTCCCTTCCCTTCTTCCCCTTCCCTTCCCTTCCCTTCCCTTCCCTTCCTTCCCTTCCCTTTACCCTTCCCTTCCCTTCCCTTCCCTTCCCTTCCCTTCCCTTCCCTTCCCTTCCCTTCCCTTCCCTTCCCTTTCCCTTCCCTTCCCTTTCCCTTTCCCTTTCCCTTTCCCTTCCCCTTCCCTTCCCTTCCCTCCCTTTCCTTTCCTTTCCTTTCCTTTCCTTTCCTTTCCTTTCCTTTCCCTTCCTTTCCTTTCCTCTTTCCTTTCCTTTCCTTCCTTTCCTTTCCTTTCCTTTCCTTTCCTTTCCTTTCCTTTTCCTTTTCCTTTTCCTTTTCCTTTTCCTTTTCCTTTCCTTTCCACTCCTTTCCACTCCTTTCCACTCCTTTTTCCACTCCTTTCCACTCCTTTCCTTTCCACTCCTTTCTTCCACTCCTTTCCACTCCTTTCCACTCCTTTCCACTCCTTTCCTTTCCTTTTCCTTTCCTTTTCCTTTCCTTTTCCTTTCCTTTCCTTTTCCTTTCCTTTTCCTTTCCTTTTCCTTTCCTTTTCCTTTCCTTTTCCTTTCCTTTCCTTTCCTTTCCTTTCCTTTCCTTTCCTTTCCTTTCCTTTCCTTTCCTTTCCTTTCCTTTCCTTTCCTTTTCCTTTCCTTTCCTTTCCTTTTCCTTTCCTTTCCTTTCCTTTCCTTTCCTTTCCTTTCCTTTCCTTTCCTTTCCTTTCCTTTCCTTTCCTTTCCTTTCCTTTCCTTTCCTTTCCTTTCCTTATTTTCTTTGTATGGGACATTCTTTGTCCCCCACTGTAGTTAAGCTGAAGGTTGATTCTTAAAGACTTCATTGCACACATTGAAAAAAAAAAAGTGTTGATAAATGTCATGCATTTTGCCTTAGGAATTACTGTATACCGCTGAAAACAGCCATATGCTTGTATACAAGCCAATAATGTCTGCGCACAACATCACGTGTCTTTGTGTGTGTAGTACTCAGCGACCTTGAAAGAACTGTTCATAAAAGCATTCTCCAATCTTCTTATCGAATGTATTGTTTTAGAACAGGCAAAAAAGTAATAATATTAAAAAGTGCAGGACAGCTAGGGCAATCTACAGGCTGCAATAGAAAGCTGTTTTTACAAAATAAAAAAGTTCGGCCAGGAATTTGATAAATGTAGGTGAGAAATGGTTTGCATTCTCCCTACAGAAATTGTTTTTTTAGTAGCCATTTTAGGAGCAACATTAATATGTCTTACCCTAACGACAAGGTTAGTTGCTTGGTTTGCACAATAAGTCCTGGATGGAGTTATAAAAAGAAAAGAGCAGGAGATGTTGAAACGATCCCTGGGGTAATGAAAGGTCATCAATAAACCTCTTATCCTAGCAAAGCATAAATGGGGAAAAAATGTAACACTTGAAGATACTGTCTGGGCAGAAAGCAAAGCTCTGAGGCCCTCAGTGGAATCTGAATCTGCTGGCAAGCCCAGGTTGCGGTGAAAGCCCTGCAGTTTGTTTGGTGGATCTGGTACTACTTATCAGCAACATCAAAACATCTCAAAAATGCCAACCTGTCACAGCAGCTTTCCCAAGAAATCACTCATGTGCCTGTCTGCTGGGAAGCCAACAAGCATTGCCAGTTGGGAGAGGTTCTTGCTACACGAATCTCTGTTCATGAGGACAAGCACTGAGGCTCACTTGACATAGTTTCAGAGCACCAGGGTAAGAAGCATTGTTATAACTTTAAACCTCAGACAAACTTGGATCAGACTCATGGAGAAAATTCTCACCAACATATGCTTCAGTCTCCAGTCCAAAGTTTGCCTTTTTCATTAACAGAGAGAAATTTTATTAAAAAAAAAAAAAAAAAAGTAAATATAATTACAGTAACTATCAGATCAGGAGATGTCTGACTACTTATGATTGCTTGATTTAGTGTGACCTCACCTCCGTCTTGCAGCGACTCAATCTGCTCATAAGACTGACCATAAAAATAAAGAGAAGTGAGCAACTGTTGGAGATCAACCAATAACTGTACATTGCAATCAGATTTGTCTTTAAAGTTTTTATCACCTACAAAATTTTCACATCTGAAAAGATCTAATGAGAGAAGGCTACTGGTTCAGCCATACATATGTGAAACAGCTGTAGGCTTTCTTGAGGCTGCCAATACTAATGAAGTGCATTTATTGAGTACTTCCAATTTTGCTGTGAAAATACTTATCTGTGGTTCCTTCAGAACACAAATATAAAATATTTTCAAGACGAATCACAGCACTTTCTGCAGATAGATCACTAAGGAAGCTTATATGCCTCTTCCAGGATATATATATATATTATTCTTTCCTGGGAGTTATACTGATGCAGTTCCTAGTGTGAATATTGGATTCTTTCATACTGAAGCAGTATTTTCCTATCTGGGAATTAACCACACCAAATTAAGCCTGTAAACTGGCAAAACTGCATTCATATGGGGCTACAGGACTTACAGGGTTGCAGTACAGCTGATGCCTTGCTGCCACATTTCTTAGGCTGCTGAAAATGGATGAACTTTCAGTACAGAGACTGAAAAGGTGACATAGGCACATAGTCATACCACCTGAACTCTCCTTGGTTGTATGATACAATGTGCAGTAATGCCAAAGCTAGACTATTAATCTAAGCTATTATTCAGTGTTGGAATCCTTGAAGCAGAGAGAACACAGCTAAGATTATGACACTAAACTTGTTGTGATGTATAGTGCCTCTTTTACCATGTTTCTTTTATGGGGGGAATGTACATACATATAGAAATATTTGGAAACTTGGGCAAAAATGTTTTTACTTTCATACCTGAAGATGCTAAAAAGATTTCAGCTCCTGAGGTTGTTCTAGGTACATTTAAAAATCTTTATTCCCTTCATTAAGCACCAATTAGAAATTGAATGTGAAGAATAGATAAGATTATTTTTTTCCACATATTTCTTATGATTAATATAAAAAGTATGTGTGACAGAAAAGGATAACAGAGCAATAGCACCATTTCCCCTGTAATCTTTATCCCTTTCCTGACTAAGTGCTATCTGCTAATACAAATCCCCAAGATCCTGACCTCTCTCTCTTCTTTATTTTTTTTTTTTTTTTTGCCTTCCTTTCCTACAAGCACTGTGGAGGAAATGATTCCTGTCACGTAGCCAAAGGGGGCATATTTACATGGCTCCACACGTTGTGACAAGGAAATCCTGTTGCAGAGGATATGGGAGGAAAACAAGTAGGTTGCCTGCTCTGCCACTCTTTTTTGGAGCTCCTGCCTCCGCTCCTTAACAGGTTTACTTCCTGAATCACCACTTCTGGGACTTTATCAGAACAGATCTCTTTGTTTCTGAGTTTTCCTCCTCCATTTCTGAAAGTGGAGGTTTCCAGGACATTATTCTGCCTCCAGCTATCTTGCCATATATAAAGTGATTATGTTGTTGCCTGCTATGGATTTTTTGCTTTCCAGATTTTGCTTGTAGCACTCAAATTCCTCCACTGGCCATCATTAAGCTCGTAAGGACACACTGTAAGTTCTTTTACTCTGTTCTCTTCCAGGGCGGGGGAAAAAGCCTTCACTGCAGACAGGAGCGTATTATAATTTCAAATCGTAAAGCATTCAAATAGCTTTGTCTATAGTCTAGAGAAAACCAAACATAAAAAGGTTTCATTTTTAAGTGAGTTTATTGCGTACATAGTATTATGGTTAATAGTTTTCAGATTATATTATAAACAATCTATGAAAACTCAGTATGAGAGCTTTACCTCATCTACCAAGTCAATACCGACATGGTGGAGTTCCCTTCTCACCAGCTCCGAGATCTGTAAACAAAACCATCTGTGAAAAGCATCAGCTGACTATGAAGGAAACCTCTAGCAAAGGTAGGACCCTGTGTAAAATGAACAAGAAACTTGTGGGGAAAAGAAAAACAAAAAGCAATTATATTGAATGCTCATGATAGTAAAAGCTACACAACCACTGTTAAGAAAGCACGGTGCGTATTACTGTCATTCTGCTTTTTCAGTCTGGGAGTATGTTCTTTCAATGGAGAACTGCTCCTTCAGCTGACAGCCAGGCATCATATGTTTAGAGCTGGATCTGATCAGAGACCACACGATCAAAAACAAATGCACTTCTCCATTGTTACATTAGTTTTGATGCACAGCACTGTACCTTAAATATTTTCAAGCTTTCAGAGCATTTAAGTCTAGAACTCGCTTCATGCCTCAGAATCAGTTCTGCTTTGGTACAATGAACAATAGCCCATTTTAAAAACTCTTCACTCCCAAAGGGGAGTTCAGTGGTTAGCTAAACTGCAAGTTTTTATGATTTATCACAAACTTTTAATTCTATATATATGTTATGGTCTGTGTCTCCCATTTGCACAGTCTTTTAGAAGGACACAGAAGGGACACAACAGGCCTCCAGTGATTAAATAAATTTACCATGCTGCTGCATCCTGCCTTTTACCAGCCTCAGGATATGGAGAGGCAGATCCAATTCCCATACTGGCATTTCCAGCATGTTTGTAATTTATAAATTTTAAGAACTAATGGTCGAACTCTTGTTATACCAAATAGATTGTACAAGCACTATTTACTTTTTTTTTTTTTTTTTCCCTGTGTTTTTCTTCTTTCCAGTTAGACCAGAGTTTATTGAATGCCAAAAATGCTTACAACCTGTTTAAAGATGTTTGGGTGGAAAACCTGACATCTGGTGTTTAATGTAAGAACTACTAGAAGGATACTGCTAGGGAATGACTGACTTGAATTTCTGAAGTGTAAAGGTGAACAACCCTATGGAATAGAAACTTGTAAAATGTGATAAATATTTCAGGAGAAAAAGCAAATTTTCTCCTTAAAATTATCAAAACCTTTTCTGTTTCCAAGTTAGGAAGAGCCAAAAAGCTAATGATCTCTATAATGCATCTCTTTTCCCTTCTCCTCATTGGAGTGTGGAATGTAAAAAGAGGTAGAAGTGGAATATTAGGGGAAAGGCAAGAAATATTAAATGTTGTTTTATTAAAAAACTCTGAAACACTCAATAAATTTAAACTTTCTGTTTCAAATTGTTGTTTTATCAATAGATCTCTGTATTTCAGAAGGTGAATAAAGCTTAGTGGATGAGGAGGCAATTGAAAAAAAAAAAGACAAACTGCAGTTCTAGTCCTGTCTTACAATATTAAAGGAAAAAAAAAAAAGTCCACCATAATCATGGAATGTCAAGTTGTCAAAAATTATAAGATTTTTTTTTTCTTCTTCTCACAGTTAATTTTCCACAAGTATGTAGGGAATAGGGAACATCCTGAAAAGATTAGACTTGAAGTCAGCAATATGAAAAGGACCTATAAATACAGGACCTTGACTATCAGGTCTGTGATTCTGGGTGATCTCTGAATGCCTCTGGGACATGGGACCAGGACTCTGCAGCTGCCCACCGCTGGGCACTGCCCGAGTGGCCGCCTGCCCCATCGGGGGCCCTCAGCTTGTTCTGCCATGCCATGGGACAGCAGCATCTGTGCTGACCCTGCCCTGGTGGATGTGACCACAGGAGGATACGGCACCTATATGTAGCGGAATGAGAGGTGGGAGTGCATGCTGCTGAGGTTTTAAACCTACGAGGGTTTTCTTTTATAGGTTTGCACAGTTAAGCTATGAAAAATACAGTTTAAACATGCTTGACTGCTACTTTATGAGACCATCAATTTTTAAGGGGGTTTTATGAAGTCTTGATCCAGGCAAACATAGTTATTAGATAACTTCTATCTAGTTTTAACAAGAAAATAAAAACTACAAATAAGGTAATAAAATTGGTGGTAATAAAAACCCTTGTGTCTGTGAGGAGATTTAGGTTCAGTTTTGACTGACAGAAAGAGAGTGAAGTGTAGATTTCTAATATGAATCATTGTCCCTTGCTCATCATAAAATTTAATTTTCAAGTAGTTTAGCCTCAGATTACTAGAAATAATTTCTGGTCCTACTTTAGATAATGTTGATGAGACAGCTGTAGATTTACGGGTCATTAAATAATTCTTATTCACAAAATTATGCACTTACCTTTAATCACATATTTAATTCTCATTGAAGCTAATGGGGTTTAAAAATGTTCTTCAGTCTTTTTGCTTTTGATGGAACTTTGACATCTTCTTCAGCTGTAAATTTGCTTGAATGTTTCTCTTAACTGGAGGCTGTCACAATTCTTCCACATTACCCCAATCTGTAGGATCAGCCTCTATGTCAATCCTTTATGGTAGACTCCAGCTGCACAGGTGCTGGGGGCAGAGAGGTGCTCCTCCATATGGGGAGCAGAGTGAAGCTCTACTGCTTTGCTTTACTTTGTAATGGGACAGATACTATATGCACCATAGTGGATGGTGTGTGAGCCTCGCTGGTAAATCGGTCGCTGTATCACCTTGCTCACGTTGCAGTGGCAACAAGTACTGCACCTTGTTTTTCCTGCTGCAGATAAAACTAATGATTTTTTTTCCCCATTTTTTTTTCCTACAGATTTGGCCAGAAAGGGTGGTTTCCATTATTATTTTTCTGCTAGAAATGCATTTTACAAAGAAGTATTAGTTGGGATCTGGTAGACAACTTCCAGGCATTTGTCTTTAACATCCCCTTGGCCCTGTTGTGTTTTCTGCTTTATATGGCATTTTCCGTTTCTTCTGTTCAGCCCTCAAACACCCTCAGAAACATGCAGGTGTGTAAAACCTTAATATTTCTTTTTAGCAGATTTTTTTTAAAGAATCACAATGATGACTATTGTTTACTATTTTATTTAAAGGGGTAGCTGCATACAAGGACAAAAAACCCAACCCATTCTGTACAACTGGCCAAATGACATTCCAGGAGCATTAACGTCACTGGGGGTCCCTAGTGACTGAAACTTCAAAATGTTTGGCATTTCTCTGTTTTATTTAGCGACAGAAAATGTGGAACCTGAAGGAGACTAGGCCTCTCGCAAAATTATTTGGAAAAGACATAACAGTGAGCGGTTTGATTTTTTTTCTCTTTTCCATTCCCTGTGAAATTCAGTAGTAGTACCGACATTCATGTGTGGTGATAGGTAGGTGTCCTTGAGCTACCAAGCAAGAATAATTGAGTCTGTACTGAAGATACCTGAGTATGTGTTGACTATATGGTCAAGATGGAGAGTCATACATAGCCAAGGATAAAGATAAATAGATTTTATCTACTTCAACGTGGAGTGATAAAGAAATAATTTCTTTATAGCTACTCATCAAACACTCAGGTTTACATAATCTTTAATTTACCAAATAACCTGTTATCCTGGTTTCAGCTATCTGTCTTTTAATTCATCACTAAAGCCGTAGAAGGAAATAACATAGCTCAATTTTATTTTTCTTTGCTATTAGGTAGAAAGGTCCTAATTTGCTTTCTTTCATCTGGAAGCTAAAAACATAACGTTATCAATACTTAATTGTTAAATTGCCTAAATATTGAAAAAAAAAAAAAACACCATCAAACTACCACCACCAAAGCCCACAAAATATCGCTATAACTTATCTTAAGTCACTAAAAGAGTCCAAGAGCAAGAGTTATTCCATGTTTAACTTTGCAGCAGAATCATATAGAGATCAATCTGACACTAAGTCCATTTCCCAAGATAGTTTTGCTCAGTGTTGTTTTCTGTTTTGTTTTGTTTTTAAGAACAAAATAAAATGGTTTTGCAACTCAAACTTTTGTCAAGCCTTTGCATGTAATTTCTCTGAATGAATCCCAAATTGTTAATGAGAGTATGTAAATATCGTTGTGCATGTTCCATGTCTATTCAGGCACAGTCTTTATGCCGCATTAAATGTCTTGCTGGACTCACAGTGCTATTGTTCCTAAGAGACATCCCTCTCACCCTGGTTCACAAAGGTCCTATTAGTACAGAGAAACACTAGTCTGCACCACGGTCAGTCTGTAACTGGATGTGCCACTACAGAAATGTCTCTGCTCCTCTGCTGGTACTCTCCTTTCCTTATCACTGCCAGAAGGTGTCTGGCATCCCCGGGAGCTCGTTCTTCATGAGTTTTCCTCAGGACCTGTCTGTACTTTCATGTGGTGAGTTCTTGCTTTGTAAATGTGGCTGCCTCCTTGAAAGCCCGGGAGTCAGAGACCTGCAGGATCCTTCTGTTATTGCCAGAGGGACCCACCCAGAGCTGATCAGTGCCAGAAAGACAGCCCTGAACACTTCCCTTGGGTTTAAACATGCTTTGACTGTGGGATGGCTGGGTTGCAAGCTCAAGCCCTCTCCTTAGGCTTGCAGGTCAGGAGACGAATGCTGCACACTATTTCTGGCAAAAAACCTCTGCTGTTGCTATTCAGTTCCCAAAATAACTTTGTTCTTTTCTCCCACAGAGGCTGAGGTGAAGAAAATGTCCCCACAACACATAGAAGAGCCTCCTTGCAGGCTGTGTGCCCTAGGGCAGTGCAGGAGCACAGTACTTTTTAGAAAAGCCTGTTTGTGTAGCCCAAAGGAGGTCATTTAACAAGAAAATAGAGTAGACCTTACATTTAGCAAAGAACGGGCAATGCCCACAGAAACCTTTCCAGGTCTGGCCCTCTGAAGAAGCCTCCCTCTCTGGCCTTGCTCAACTCCAGGGAGTCCTAGGCCTCCACTCCTGCTGGTCAGGGCTGCCACCAACAACACCACAGGGTCTGCCAGGGAAGCCAGGTTGTGTCCCCCCTCCTGAAGGACCCATGTGGTCTTCTCCTCTTGCCCAGCATATAACCTAAATCCTTTGTTACACAGACCATTTAGGGGGAGGCAGTCCCTGAGACATCCCAGGGCTAGAGCTCTGCTCCCTGTTTCAGAAGTGCATAAAAAGCCAAAAAAAAGAAAGGCTGGTCCAAAACCTGCCTCCAGAAATTTCCTATATTATCTACTTCTTCTCTGTCCTTGCTCCCCAGAGCAAGACCAATTTCCTGAGAGAGCTCCCACACTATCGGGAATGCCAGCAGAAAGGTTACACTCAGAAGACTTCACAGGGACTAGGATGCTTGCCAAAGGCCAGCTGAGGAAGATAAGGGTAGTGAGAATGAGAAAGACAAAGTATGGGATAGTGGCACTTGCCACTGATGGCAGTGGAGTGTAGCAGTGTAGTAGGTAAAACAAGTAATATTCTGTACCCAGATACAAAGCATGGATGTTAGCCTTGTCTCTGACTATTTGTATGTCTGGTATGAGCAGAGCTGGTGTCTCTTTAAGGCTAGAATAAGCTCCAATGATTTCCATTTTCTTTTGGACTGGGGGTGGGAAGGAAAGGAAAACAGGGAGCTGCCCTGGAACAAAATTGGAGTCAGACGTACGCACTTGTGGGATGCCAGCCAGCAAGGTATGACAGTATGGTCTAGAGCTTTTCCAGCTCCACTGAAGCAGGCTGCCAGGAAGGTTTTGCTCAGCTGCTAGTCACTAGTAATGGAGAAGGGCTCAGGACAGAGAAGGGAGGGGAGATGCTGTACATCTGGGGCAACCAGTGGGGAAGCACTGCCATTGTAATTGCACTACCTAGGCAAGTCTCTGCTGCAATGGTGTGGAGAATGCACGTTCTGGCTCTGGCCATAGCCCATCCCTGCTGAGAAGAGCATGCTGGGCTCTACCCTGATGAGGGGGACTCCTCCTCACAGATTTTCTCGTGCAGCTGCTCATGGGAGAAAAGTGGGAATCTCTTCTGTTGTGCAGAGCATACAAAGAGGCTCAGCACATGCGTGAGTGGCAGCAGTGCTGAGGTGCAGACCCATGCCAGGCTGTGGTGCTTTGTGTGTCCTTTGGTGGACTTGGGCTTCTGCCAATCCATAGGCCTCTTATTGGATGTGCTGACCACCTCAGAAGGTGGAGGCTTAGCAGCCTTCATTTTTTTAATTTTTTTACTCCCCCTCCCCCTTCCCCATGATTATCTAGCTAGAAAGCTCTTTATGGCTCCAGGTGGCTAGATGCAGTAGGAACTTGCAGAAGTTGTCCTTGAAAACAGTGGGAGAGACAAACTAAGCAATAACAAACCTTGTCATCTCACCTAGCTCCTGTACTTGCATAGCTGCTTGCATACTCTTTGTCATCTTCTACCTTAACTGCCATATAAATTCTGGTTTAGCAGCAGACCAAACATCTAAAATACAGTAACTACGTAGCTACCATAGAAGAGGGGTGGGGAGATGGGGGGTGTTTGTTTAAGAATAGGAAAAGGAATTGGAAGAAATGGTCAGTCCTTGGAGGCAAGAGGACTTTACCAAAGAAGTTCATGAACATTCAGGGACCTGTACTGTTCAACATATTAGACAACGATGGTTTATTCACTGGCAAAGACAGATTGTGGATGGCCCTAAGTTGATTAAGGATGTGAGGCTAATTGTGGGATGCAGAAAGTCTTCTCAAGACCGAATCACCTGGAGGCAAAATGGCAGATGAAATTCAGTGTACGTACACATAGAGAAAGGAAGTGGTTCTTTCCATTGTGAGGTGTGGGTCTAATTCCTCACCAAAATAAAGAGTAGACATTAAAAGGGAAGCTGCAACACATTTATTGAGGAGATAATAAATGCATATAAGCTATATCTAGTGCTGAAAGGTCCTGAGCTAGAAATAATTGAAGGCTGGAAGAGTATTAGGGGCATGCATTGCACATACTTTTCCTGTTCTTACTCTTCCCTGAGCAATCGTTTATGACTGCTTCTGGCAGGAGCATAATGGGCTAGATGGACTGTTACACAGCAAGCATTATACAGAATAAACCATGAATCAGGATAGCATGGTGCTTAGTGTTCATTCCTTTCTTCCTGCCTTCCTTTCCTGCTGTCCTTAATGCAAAAATTGCATGAAAATGCCGAAGGTTAAACAGACATTTAAATTTTTCAGCAGCTGCTATTTGGAGAAGGGAGGAAAGCAAACCCTGCACAATCACTGAATATAGGTGTTTCCAGAAGGAAACTTTTACTGTCCCGTGATGCTCCACTGGCATCTATTTCATGCAGACACAGACAATAGGGGATGACAGGGTTACATTCAATGAAAGACAGAATGTGACCCTGGCAGAGAACAAATCAGTCCCTGTTAGTGGAATGATTTAGTGTGTTATTTAATACAAATGGCAACATCATAATTGTGATAGTCTAAGGATATAGATGCAATTTTTGAAGAAGAAATTATACCTTTTGTTAGGCTGACTGATACAGTAGCAAAGCCTGCCAGGCGAAGCTGGAGCACAGGCACCGTGGCCTGGGGCACACAAGCCCTTCCTCAGGGCTCAGACAGAAGCCTCTGTTTGGGGCACACAGGCCCCTCTTCACTCAAATCAGGGGCTTCTTTCTGAGGCAGGAAGAAGGGCTTCTGTGCCTGAAAGCTTGCTTGTTTTCTGCAGCTCTGTCAGCTGGTGTAATACAGGAGATCATGTTTCACTTATCTTGCTTGTATCTGCTAGGGATCACACAGATGAAGTGCCAGGAGACTGTCTCCAAGAGATTTCAGCTCAGTTTTTGAATACCGTGAGGCTGCTTAAATTTTTCTGCAAATATTTTTCGTACACAGTTTACATTGGGGCTTTATGACTGGGACTTCATAAAAATAAAGAATAGGGAACATCATTTTGCAAGCCAAGGAATGCAGACAAAGAGGAATGAAGGCATTCATTCACCATGACATAGAAAGGCAGGCCACAGCTCCAACATCCTCTGTTATGTCCAGGACATAATACTAATAAAAGATCTGTATCCTTGACTGTCTTGTGTTGTGTTTGATTGTTTTAATCATCCTCTGTGATCACTTACCCTCACCCAAACCACAGATTTACAGAGCTATCCTCACAGTTGTCACTCTGTCAGGGTGACAGCTTTGATTGCCTGCTTTTCGGTTTCCCACTGAATCACTTTGATGTGGATCCCCCTCATCATTTGTGAGCTATCTAATAAGTCACCAGCTGTGTAAAAGCTGGGTGTAGTTCCTCCTCCCACTGTATTTTTTAAATGAAAATAGCCATAGCATCTGATTTAGCCAAGCCTTCATGGATATAGCTCATCTCATAGTACTGCTTTGAGAGGAAAATAAGAGCCAAAATTTATCTAGGTTACCAAAATAATATGTAGGGAATTTTGCAGTTCAAAAAGTTTGATTTAGCCATGACCAGGGGATGAATTTCATTAACATTAGTCACCTAAAAAGGAGGCATCTGGTCTGGTCCTGACTTTCTCTTAGGCAATGGAGAAAATACTAGCAGCAGGAAAGCAAGTCATCCTTTCTCACCCAAATCCCTGTTCAGGGATGGGGTCAGAGGAGCTCACTTTTCTTCACTGTTTCACATCTCTTTCTCTCAGATCAGGTCCAGGGTTACCTTTCTATGCATAGAATTTCAGTAATGCTAAATATTGATTATTCAGATGGTCTCACAGTTATGCATGGCAGATTATAAGTCTGTGCACACCGAGAGATGTAACAGTCATGTCACAGCTTCTTGAAACCATAAAAGAAAAAGTGATAAAATCTGCAATAATACAATTCCACAGGGTCAGTTTACTATGAAAAAAGGCATTCAAATTTCTGTCTTTTCTGGTTTTAAAGTCAGAATGTCTGTGATTCCAAACATATCATAAATACTAGAAAAAGAGGTCTGTAACGTGTGGTTTATGATACCAGCATCAGAGGCACCTGAAGCATGATGCCAGGTTTGCATTAGAGTCTCAAAGTTGGGCACAGCCTCCAAGTGCTGAGTTTTAGAAAAGAATCTGCGTCTGAATAAGACAAAGTACATGTGGGAAACAAAAATCAGAACATATATTATAGTTTTGGAGGACAGTCCAGATTATTCATAAAGTCATGATAAGTACTACTGGTAAATGTTTCTGGGAGCTTTCTTTTACTAGCTCCTTTTTACTTGAGGGTGCATCTGTAATGGATCCCTGTGTTTAAAACTGTTGAAGCCATCTTCTTGGTTCAGCTTTCAGAATATCTTTTAGAAAGATATCTCATGGTGCAATGTAAGGGGTTTAAGCCACTGTAATCACTTTGGAGTTGGTCTTGCTAAAGTTACAAGGGGGATGCAACCATTATTGCTACAGTATTTGCAAATTAAATTTAAAAAAGAGGTTGCTGAAGAGAAGCAATCTGTAGCAGACCCTGCTCACACAACAAAGTGACAAGAACAGACATATCGAGATAGAAAAGTTATTTTTCTTCTTCATCTCTAAACTCCATTTCTGTACTAGATGAATGTAAAATTATCCTGATTGCTCTCAAATTCCCATCTTTCAAGCCGACCTATCTCAGCAATTCCAGAAGCCTGTTTTCCACTTGGCTGCCCATTTTGCACCCAGCAACACTTATGTCACACTGATCTGTAATCCTAGAAGGTGTTAATGTCACACGAAGCAGTCAAGAATCTTTGTAAGATATATTTCTGTAGCTGGAACATACGGGTAAGCTTAAGAGCATTCATTGATCTTAAAGTCCATATGTCTTGGCTACATATAGCACAAAACTATTTAGAAACCTTTTTAAAATGTGGCTGACATTAAAGCTCAAGCTATTTTCTCATCATTTGTATCATCCTTCAGGCCATCAACATGTGTTCAGCTTTGCTAAGATGCCTTTAGTGAAAAATCAGTCTGGTCCTACAGCTCCCTCTCCTGTGCATTTATCATAAGTGCAAGAAATTCAGCAATTTGGTCAGCTCTATAACATCTGTTTATTGCATAGTTATGTAGGGACTTTAAATGTTTGATCATTATTCCACGTTTGAACATATAGCTAGCAGTGAATTTGTAGTCATTACACCTCAGTGTGTTAGGGGAGTGCTATTAAAGTGAGCAGCTAAAAAGGAAACAGAAGCAGCTTTTAAAAGCTTGTGAAGATGCAGATCAGCACCTGCTGGGTTATTCAAAAAATGCCGGTGCAGGCTAAGTATCTAATTTTCAGAGGGAGTTTATTAGAACCTGCTTATGTTTATTTGTCTTTCCTACTAAATGCCAGCCTTCATCCTGCGGCTTCTAAGCATCTCTGAAAGTCTGCTGGGGAACAGCTGCATACCTAGACTCCAGTGGAGGCATTAAACTAGTTGAGAGCAGCATTTCATTTTTCAATGTCACTCCAAGGTCAAGCAGAACTTGCCTGGTAGAACCAGAGATTGAACTGGGGATTTAATCAGGAAGCTATCATTCCTTGGGTAGAAGCAGAAAATAATTTTATAGTTACATTTACTGCGATGATGGCTGGCTCTCCCTCAAAAGCCACCTCTTCCAGGGACTCTGACCTCTCTATCACACACAATTCAGTCAATACTGTCACTGCAGCTCTGTTTATTTAGACAGTGCAATAGGCATCATGACAGTGGCATACGTCTGGTCAGCCAGTAACCAGCAGAGCCTTCTGTTCTCTGGCTGAAGTTTCTCTTCTGTACCAAATACATCCCACACTGCATTACAAATTCTCCCATTACGTGCATAGGCTGCTTATGTGTTTGACAGACAGATATATGCAATACAACCATTGCTGTGCACTTGCGGGTCTGGAGATGTCCTGCCTTGCAAACAACTACTAGAAACAGGTAATGTCTATAACACAAGCTACTGCTGGGGTCAGCTGAGCTATCTTAACTCAACTCTTAGCTTGGCAGCATCAGTGTTGCTTAGTACTGTTCAGTATTTTTCAACCTAAAAGAGACTTCAGCCAGACTGACAGACTCCTAAACAGTGGTCACTTATGCTCCTTGTAATACAGTGAAGTTCAGGTGTCCCACAGAAACACCTACCTTTTTAATAGAACGATCAGGAAAGAAAGAAAGAGAGTAAGAATGAATGATGTATTATGGCTTGAAGAAGAAAATGTCAGAGGTTAGTGTTTGGTGGTTCTGCAGGTCTGGTCGTGGTTGTCTCATGACAGCTACCCAGAAGAGAAAGACACAGACAGTGATTGCCCAGCAGTAAGCAACAGAGCTTCAGTGCCTGGTCAGAACCACACAAGCTCTGTGGTGGAGGACTGTATGGTATCCATTTCCCAGCTTAGTGGCTGGTAGACTTAGGATAACGTTCAATTCACTTTCCCATGAGACCACCCTGTCCCTTCCTGCAGCTGCCAACTTCATTCACTATGTACCATTGAAGTTATGCAGCAGCAGATTTATAAGGACATGGCTACACTTCACTGTGCAGCCTGACTCTCCCTCAGAGGTCTGTCCCTTATACTGCACTCCGCAGAAAGCAAAAATAATGGAGGAACAAATACTGAAAATAGAGGCGAAATAATATCTGTTCTCTATTCTTATATCCCACAAAAGCCTGGCAGAAGGAACAACTGCAGAGAAAAATTCAATACAGTTACCATAGCCCAAAATGGAAAGAAGATTCTTCATTCTGAGAACATGGCGTATCCAATCTGGTAAGTAAGGAAAACCCACAAGGAGATGCAATGCAATGACTGCAGATGGAATATTTAAATTATTTGGATAAAAAGTAACAGTCCCTGCAGAACTAGTGTGATTGTGTTGTCTTAAAATTTGACCAAGTTTGCAGAAATTTGTCACATGAATTACCAGAGATAGTGTGCTGAGACCAGTCCTCACTTGAGAGCTTAACGTTACTATAGTGTCTCAATAAACAGTTTTAAAGATAATTTTAATACCAACAAACTTATTTTCATGAAAGTTCATTCTCTGGAAACATAAATGAAGCTTTATCTGGGTGGAAAGCTTAAGCAGGAGGTTTCTTAATACTTTAGGCAGATGAAATAAGATCTCTGTTATAGGGATATTTGGGTACATCTACACTGATATCACCAGCTCTGCTTATCTGGCTTCACAAACCAGTGAACTGTATCAATAGAGGTGCACCCATGTACTCATCTACTGACAAAGACAGAGCATTTTGTACCTATTGATCAAGCAGACAGATATGTTTTACAGAGCATTTTCTTCAGAATAGAGTATTTTGTAGATATATCTATTGTAGTCTAAAGCAAGATTGTCTCTTGGACATCAAGTTATACTTTTTGCATTTCAGATAACCTTGTCTTTCTGAACTACCCCTGAGCATAGCATTGTCTGTAGAGAAAGTAGTCACTCTGGTGGGAAAAAAAGGAAACAAACATTAAACTTTACTATTGGTGGTAGAACCACTGCTGCAGATTCAGAGTTTAAAATAGAGGATCCATCTGCACTCCTATATATATTTTTTTTTCTTGCAATATACAGTTTACAGAGGTTTGCTGTCATGATTTTTCTTCATGTTTCCTGTTGCTGCCACAGGGCAGTACCATTCTGCAAGGGCCTGCACCAGTGGACGTGATCACCAAGAACAGACATTCGTGTTTTTAACATGGGAAGCCCTGACCTACACCCTACAGGTGTAGGCACAGGACATGCCGACAGCGAGCCCAACACTAGTACTCATGGATTTATATCAAAAGCTGCACAGTGACATTTCAGTTTAAGAAAGCATCAAGGTAGAGAGAAGCCTTGCTGTGGCCATGAAGAAGTTGTGTTTTACTGCCTGTTGTCGGTTACTGGTTTATCACCACTGCTGTTGCCCTGTGGCCTTAAGTGTCAGTGAGGACAAATGGTGGTCAGTGCTCAGATGGCTAATTCAATGCTAACAGCCAGCGCTGGCAGTGAGGAGGAAACTGCTGTGACCTGGAAGCTCCCAAGGCCCTTGTCAGCTCTGCTGCTAACAGCAACAGCCAAAATGTTCCCAAACTTGGCTTTGCTGGGTAGCTACAGGAGTGTGCTGATGTCTACTGCCGCAGGACAGACTGCTGTGGGACTGCCAGGTGGGGCATCCTCCTGCTGCTCCCTCCCAGGCCCCAGCCCTCTCCCGCACCACGCACATTTTGTTTAGTATTTGCTTAGAGTCAGAAATATTTGGCAGAACTTGAATTAGGTCAATGAGTTTTAAACAAAAACCTAGACATGAGCTCATGGTCCTGGGCAACCTGCTCTAGGTGGCCCTGCTTGAGCAGGGGGCTGGACCAGATGACCTCCACAGGTCCCTTCCAACCTAAGTGATTCTGTGATTCTGTGAACTCTTGAGTTTTCTGTAATGGAGTTTTTCATTTTCTACCTCATCCATCATCCTCAGGAATCCCCCAAACTCAGTGCTCCTCTATATGCCTGCCCGAGTGAAATAACCTGATACACTGGTTAGCCCACTTTTACCTTAAAAATCAAATTAAAAAAGAATACCCTCATTTATTTGGTAGCAAAAGGGTACAGCATGTTGTCTTCTACCTGAAGCAACATAAGACCCTTTTCCCAGAAACATCTGGCCCAGGTTGTGGAGTGGTAGTGTGCCAGTGAGAACAGCCTGAATCTCTGAAGTTATTCTGCTTCCCATGAAATAATAACCACTTCACTGGAATCAGAAGTCAAAGAGAGCATTGAGCATTGTTCTGACTAAATGGTTAGGATAACCCCATGGTTTCCATTCTTGGTTCCAAGAGCTGCTCGCTGTTTTTATACTGCGTGACACGCAGGCACAAATTACATGTCATGAAGAGTGCTCAGAGGAGAGATGGGAATCCAAGGGATTTCTGTCAGCATCAGTCCCTGTGAGATTTCTTCTGATTTTCCTTCCCCTTCTCCCCCAGAGTTTTCTTCTCCTTTTCTATGTTATGAATGAAGGAAAAAAAAGTAGTGAAAGCACTAGATTTTTGGGAGGATGGAGAAGTTCAATTACCGTTTTTAAAAATCACTGCTTGGGAGAAAAGCCAAAATAAAAATCATTCTAACATTTAAAACTTTCTGACCAATTGGACTAGTAATTCATGTATATAAAGAAAATATCTCTGTACTTTATAACTTATTGATATCATGGTATTCATTAGCAGGGAAAAAAAGCACATAGCAACGTAATGCAGCATTAAGAACATCTTAAAAATGTTCTCATTTGCCAAATAAGGACCACAGGGTTTTTGTGGAGGCTTAAATTTTAGGTTATCCTCCTGAGTTTTATTGAGATTTGGGGGAGAAAAAAGAGCGAATGCATATTTTTGTCCTTAGATTTTATTTTCTAATGAGTCATTACTCTCTTTTTCTTAGTGCTTCTTATGAGACTCTACATGAGCTGTATATAATATTATCCTAGCTTATTTATGGATGCATTAAGTATCTTTTAAAGTTCAGTGCTTTCTCTTCCCTCCAAGCTACTCAAGCCCTTTTATTACTTTGTTCTTCTGAATCACTAACAATATTTTACTCTACTCTGATCATTATACAAGAGTAGCTATTATATAAAGACAGAGATATGAGGAAATGCTTTCTCTTATTTTCCTGGAATGAAAGCCTCATTAACCAGAGTAATTCTGCCTTGGTAACTGTTCATTTTGACCCTGGTCTGGAAATATATAATATTGTATGGAGCAGATCACTGAAACTTGGAGACAAAGTTTTGCTATGTATGATCCCAGTGGGGTGTCCAGCTCAACAGGATTCTCATACCTGCTGAGAGACTGTAACGGGATTCAAAGATAGAAGCAGAGTTGAAAGCTCAGAAAAGAAATTTCTGTTGTATTTTACCATTGCACACAATGAAATTAGGTGGGAATGAGCTGGCCATGAATAGATTAAGGTTTCCAATTAGTAGAAGGGGTCTGACTGTGAGTGGAAGGGTTCAGAAACAGCATATTTGACAGCAAAACAATCTGAGTAGTTTTAAGGAATTTGATAACCACTCAACAACTGAGGGTAGTGGGGGACTGGGAGGGCTCATCTGCTGCTTTGTTTCTGCTCTCTGGATGTTCCGTGTGGCTATTGAAGAGCAAGTTTCAGCTGACCGTGCACACTTGCCTGGTTTCCTGTGATTCCATGCTCATTTTCTGCATGGGTCTAGGTACTGTAGTGACAAAGTTAATGGTTATTCTGGTCTTTCTTGGTTGCTTGGAGTGCATTTCCAGTTCAATGTCTATTAATATCTTTCAGGAGGCTTGCGCTGCTTACAGATCGTGTACTAGACTGCAGTCCTATGACTCTGTGGTTCCCTACTAGGTCTAACTTATTTGTCATACCTACAACACTCCAGGAGCAATGATTTGGCTTCAGAAAGAAAAGTTATTGCATTTTTTTTATTGTACAATACCACAGACCTTAAAGCAATATAGTCACTTACCTTCATGCCTAGTTTACAACTTTCACTTCTGTATTAGGTTTACATGGCAAGGTTTTGGTAGTAGGGGTACTGCAGGGGTGGCCTGTGTGAGCAGAGCCCAGCAGCTGCCCCATGTCAGATCAGAGCCAGCTCCAGCCGGCTCCAAAAGGGACCCACTGCTGGCCAGAGCCGAGCCAGGGAGTGATGCTGGTTGGGCCTCTGAGAGAGCAGATTTAAGGAAGGGGAAAAAACAAAACAAAACAAAAAAAACCTTCTGTGCAACAGCAGCTGAGAGAGAGGGGTGAGAACCAGCCCTTCAGACGCCCAGGTCAGTCCAGCAGGAGGGCAGGAGGTGCTCCAGGCACGCAGCAGCAGTTCCCCTGCGGCCTGTGGAGAGGCCCCTGGTGGAGCAGGCTGTCCCCCTGCAGCCCGTGGGGTGAAGAGTGAAACTAAGCTAGCTGGCAGTCGTTCTCTCATGCTGGTTTGGAAAAAGCCTCCTGCTTTGTGGATCTGTGGGGAATACTGATTGCTCAGCTCTCTATGATGCTGAGCACAAGCGTAAATGCTTCCAGGATTCAGGTGGATACAGAGCCTGTACAAAGGCAGGCAGTGAGCACAAAGACAGATCTTGCCTCTTGCAACTTCCAGGGAAACTTCAGGCCTGGGAAGAGGGACAAGGATACAGCCAAACCTCAGCAGAAGTGCTCTGGAGGCTCTGTAGCCTCCTCCCCTCCTGTGCCATGTAGCTGAAGGTTGTTGAATGCATGCATTTTGCAACAAATGCTTTCAACTTTTACTCTTTCATCAATAGATGGCACTAGGCAGTTAGCAAGAGCCCTGTTTATGACATTTTTGATCAGTAAGTAGACTATCTGTTTCAGTGCTCAGTACCATGTACTTTATATAGCTTAAGATCATATTTTCACTGATTCTAGTACCCTTTTAAATTTTTCTTACTTATAAAGGACAAAAGATATAACAAGAAGCTGGCACTTCTGATAAAGAGCCTCAGTAGTGCTAGGCATGAAGGGTTTTTTTATTCAGATTGTAGGCATGGTCTGCATTGGTGGTTTTCTCTGTAAAAGACTCTGACCCAATCTTCATTTGCTTGTATTTTGTTTACAACCACCATTTCAGTTCAAGCTCCTTATCACTATTCTGAGCTGCAGGGAACATTCGGAGCCTATTGACAGGCTACATTTTCAAGTTTAATGGTGTATCCTCGAAAACACCTTGTGGAAAAGGAGATGTAGAAAGGAAAATGTGATGGCAGGGAACCCCTCAATTACTGATCCCATGAATAATGTGAATCTATCCCATGTGATCAGGAGGGTGTGCAGATATAATATCACTAGGTTTCTGAAAAGAGACAGCTATTAAAAGCTGACCTGTAACTCTACAGTCTTTTACATCAGGTTGAAGTAGCTAATCCTTCTTCTGCAGCATGTGTCATTCATTCTGTATCTGTGTGCTTGTTAAAAAAAAAGCAAGGGGAGAGATGAAAAGGTACTTTTAGCTCTTGTAAAAAAAACATTTATGGATCAGGATTAAGATTTCTTGATGCGATCAAGATAAAGTATATCAAAACCCTAAAAGAAGGTGCAATAAGACCAATGGGAGCAAATCTTTCTTTTGTGTGTCTGATACACAAGGTACAAATGGCTGTTTAGCCTGAGTTAACTTGTCGAGTGTTAATAACCCAGCTGTTTTCGTAGGCTACACATACAGCACCCTGTTAATGATTCACTGCTATTTTATCCATGCAAGCTTGTTTTATGTACAAAAATATTAATGCAAACTTAATTTTACTTTTTTCCCCAATACCAGTGTAACACACAGTACTGGGAGTGGCTGCTGCTGTTATATTTTCTGGTGAGGCTGTCTGATATATTTTGCTCTCTCTTGGGCAGTCCGATCCAAGCGCTTCAGCCTGACTGCATGTCAGAACATGGGCACAATGCTGAGCATAAAGGAACCTGGAGTCAAATAATGAGGAGCACAATGGAAGGTGTACATTTCACATTTCTGTATTTTGTCATCTGTTGTAGTAAGGCAAGACATTTTGGTCTGTCTAAATGTATACAGTGCTGGGCAGAGAGAAAACTCTGCCTGGTCCCAGTAGCTGCTATCTATAGTATGTGCTAAGGACTGTCCCCGTGTTATGATTTAACACTGCTGACGCTCTGGTGCTATCATGAGTGATGAAGATCAAAAAGGCATAGGGAGGTGCCTTCTTTTGCTTATACTTGCAGGAAGTGGCTCCCTTCTTCTTCCTGTACAGGACAAAAACAAAACAAACAAACAAACAAACAAACAACAACAACAACAAAACAACAACAAAAACACACACACAAAAAAGCCCTAAGGCCAACAACCTACAAGCAACAAAAAGCCTTAGTTTGGAAGGAATATGCTTTGCCATAGAAATTAATTGCTTTTAAAAATAGACTCGCAGCACTCATGAGTGACGGAAGAGCTGTAGATGCTACATGTTTAGATGACACTCCTGCCTTTAATTACAGTGTCTCACAGAATTGTAATCTCAAAATTAATTCAAATTGAATTGGAAAAGGAAACTTGTCATGTAGATTGAAAACTGGCTGCAATACTGTAAACAAAGGATGATAGTAAAGGTAAATGTACCCCATCCAAAAGCTAGTGGTGATTCTGAGGACTGACATCATTAAAAAACTTAGTGAATGACCTAAAGTCAGGAGCAAAGGTTATCATTGGCTCTTGGCTGAAACTTATGACTGGAATAGAGAGCCTCTTGGGTTAAAACACAAGGTTGCTCTGCAGCTTGAATTGTAGCAGGGGGCTCATAACAACTCATCTGCTCTGCAAATTGAGTACCAGGAGGGTTTTTGTCTTGCATGTGGCAGTAGGTTACACTGATAGTGTATATATTGCTGAGATGTACAGATGCACAGAATGAATGCAAATGCCCAGATAGGCAAAGAAAAAATGCAAACAGGAATAACGATCTGACCCCAAATCTCATAAACATAAAAGAGGAGATCACAGGTCTCTTTTTTTCTTCCCTTTCCTTCCCTTTCCTTCCCCTCTCCTTTCCTTCCCTTTCCTTCCCCTCTCCTCTCCTTTCCTTTCCTTTCCTTTCCTTTCCTTTCCTTTCCTTTCCTTTCCTTTCCTTTCCTTTCCTTTCCTTTCCTTTCCTTTCCTTTCCTTTCCTTTCCTTTCCTTTTCCTTTCCTTTCCTTTCCTTTCCTTTCCTTTCCTTTCCTTTCCTTTTCCTTTCCTTTCCTTTCCTTTCCTTTTCCTTTCCTTTCCTTTCCTTTCCTTTCCTTTCCTTTCCTTTCCTTTCCTTTCCTTTCCTTTCCTTTCCTTTCCCTCTCCTCTCCTCTCCTCTCCTCTCCTCTCCTCTCCTCTCCTCTCCTCTCCTCTCCTCTCCTCTCCTCTCCTCTCCTCTCCTCTCCTTCTCAAAAAAAAAAAAAGGCAAAAAAAGGAAATTTTTCATTTAAACACACACTGCAGAATTACTTCAGTTTTTTTCTTAGTTTTTTAGTGTTTTTTTTTTGGGGGGGGTAAGCAAGTAAACAATGATCGCAAACAGATTGTCCAGGCAGATCCTGATTCTGCAGGCAGACAGGAGTGAGACATACCACAGGGGAGGTTTAGGTTGGATATTAGGAATAATTTCTTCACTGAAAGAGTTGTGCGGCATTGGAACAGGCTGCCCAGGGAAGTGGTTGAGTCACCATTCCTGGCGGTCTTCAGGAAACATGTGGATGTAGAATTTAGT
This sequence comes from Cygnus olor, assembly GCF_009769625.2. Classification (NCBI taxonomy): domain Eukaryota; kingdom Metazoa; phylum Chordata; class Aves; order Anseriformes; family Anatidae; genus Cygnus; species Cygnus olor. The sequence goes on along the minus strand of NC_049171.1, from coordinate 56,070,211 downwards.
AGCATGGTTTAGTGGTGGACTTTAGTACTAGGTTAAAGGTTGGACTGGATGGTCTTAGAGGTCTTTTCCAACCTGAGTGATTCTTTGATTCTATGATCAGTGCCAGTGGATCACAACTTTGCAGCCTTTGTTCAGTTTGCAGCATGGATAGAGCTTGCTTATGGACTTTGGCAAAATGTCCTGAAAATTCAGAAATCAGCAGAGCCCATGAATATGACAGAGGTCTGGTCTATTTAATCAGAGACCTGACTGATTGACATTACTTAAACTAAGCTGCAACATAACACAAGGACCCTTTCCAACTGATTTATGCCACAGCCCTTTCCACGGGGACTTTTCCGGAGGCTGTATGAAACTATAGAATAATCTCGTATAAAATTGCAAGGGAATCAGGGGTAGAGAGTGTGTTATGGGACAAACCATTAGGAGATACTAATTTCAAAGTATGGGAACTCATTACATTTACAAGCGGGCTTATGAAAAACCCCACAAATAACAAACTCTTCTCCCAGTTGTTTGCCCATCAAATGTGGCATTGTGCTGCAAATCCAGCAGCTGAAGTTTGAACTTGCCTCTGAAATCATGCCCCAAATATCTTCCCCTAAACCAAAAGAAAAGAGGTGATGGGGAAATTCAAGAGGCTGACGGTGGGGCAGCACTAAGCCAGCATGTCCTGTGTTTGCCTGATTCAGAAAAGCCCCCCCCAAACCTTCCTCTCCCTTCCATGATATCCAAAAATGTTGAACAAATCCACTATTCAAATGATGAACAAGTCCTGAAATGGTGGCCTGTCTTCTCTTGCTAAATAGATTTACGGATAAGTGCCAATTGTTTCTTTCCTGAATCAAACTCCTTAACGCTAAGAGAAGCAGTTGTAGTGGATCTTCTGGGAATTAAATGTATTTACTGCTGATGTTGTTTTTAAAGTAGTTTACAGTGTGTCAGATAGTAAGAGTGTGTATGATTCATAGCAAATAGCAGTATACCAGAACTTTAAACTCTCCTTGCATTGTAATTTGCCTGCTTGCTTGGTTGGAAGGAAGGTGAATATTTAGCTTTCTGCTGTAAATATACTTTATGATTAGCACTCTTTAAACAGAAAATGCAAAATGTAGCATGGCAACTTCTGTTAATTTTATATAAACAGAATTAATCAATGCCTTCTGTACTATATTCCCCCTGCATTTATGAACCAAATTGATCATTTATTTCACCATAGAAAACAGTCGCAAATTTTCTGCTATGACTTCTTCCTTTTTTTTTTTTTTTTTTTTAAATGCATATGATATCAATTCCATTTCAGCAATCTTGACAGACAGCTAGGACATTTCAAAATATGTCCAACCAGTTACTTCATTATTTATTGCATAATAACTGCCCAGAAAAGAATACAGGATTCTGCTGTATTTGCCATGGGTCTGTTGATGTTGTAGAACCTGATTAAACCTGCTAGCATGATGTACACATGACTGGACAGCTACATTGAATTTTATTTCTGTCCTTAGAGCAACTTCGCTTATGCACAGGACCAGCACCTATTTTGGGCAGCTCAGACAAGAGAGACATATACTGTTTTTTCTGTATGCCATTATTCTTACCTAGCACAATGGAGACACATGTACTGAATTGGGCAAACTTACCACATATTCTTTGTAGAGCTATTTAGTTGTTTCTGAAAACACTATATCCTGAACTTGGATCGATGATGGTAGAGGTGATCTGGAAAGGTCTGGGAGAGGATGTCTGTACTTGCTTCCTGGTCAGTGGCATCATCAAGGGATCAGGAAAGCAGGGAAGGAGTAACCACTCTAGGAATCGTAAGCCATCCCGCAGAAGAAATCTACTGCATTTACTATACCAGGAGATATGATAGAAACTGTGGATCTTTATCCTGTTCCATGCTGACAGCCTTTTGAAAGATCTGTATACCTGGCTTGCTATTGGACGCAGCTGAGATGAGAAATGAATTGTGCTCTTAATAGATGAGTCATCTACAATGCTTTTCCTAATTAACCCTCCTACCCCTGCAACACGCACAAACACACACGCATACACACAAACATTCACTCAATTGCTACAGATTTTTTTTCTAAATCTTTTTGTGTAAATGCCATTCTTACTTTGCAGTCCTGCATGGAAATTCTTGTTTTGGCCTTCTGAGGTGAAAATACCTCCTTGAAATCAGAAAAGGATTTAACTAAAATTTCTTTTATATTTACTGCAAGTCAAAGCTGAGGATTTTGCTTGTACATATGAGAATCCTTGACCTCAAGCCACAAGGCACACATCACCATAATAAAAATACCAGGGGTTATGCTGGATCTCAGAATAATGGCCACATTTATCCTAAATGCATCCAGTGAAACATTTGTTGTGTCATTTTATTGAATAGCCAGAGTTTGCAGAAGATTATTTGACCACTTCCCCCCCCACCCCCACCCCCCAACCAAGTGAAAGAAAAATAAAATCAGAAAGATATCTTTAAAATTGTTACATAATACAATAAGGGGAATATGCTGTGCACTTGTTCTTCCGCTACTGTAGTTCTAAATTTTAGAGTAAAGAAAAGTATTTCTTTTTCATTATTTATTTATTTACATGTTTTCTTCTCTTTTCCTCTTCCATCCCAATTATTCTTTTCTTTTCATAATGCTCTTGTTAAGTACTTACAATCCAGCTGTAATCTGTTGCCACAGCATTTGTACAGCTGAAAAGAAAACATTACTGAATTGTCAGCATGTTTTCAACTTCATTAAAGATGACAACCTGGTAATCAGCTGTACAGACTGTATTACCCCAGCTACAGGGAAATCTGAGCTATTTTCCTGCCATTAAATCATCCTAACAGAAACAAGCATGCTCCAGAGTTGAGTTGCTCAGCTTATGCTTTCATGTTTCCTAATAAATTGTTTTGAGAGAATTTGGAATTTGCTTTCATATCTCTCTGTGGAAAAAAGACGGCTCCTGAACCACTATTTGAACAAGTGGTAGAGTTCAATGTAGTTGTGGTAAGTTTACTGGGGAATACTGGTTTTGGGGTAAGATCTGAGCTCCACTTCCACTGAATTTAAGAACTGAACTTTATCAGGGTCCACAAGTCCTGTTCAAAGAGAACCGTCTTTGCATAATTTTGGTGACATTTCATCTGCATTTGACTAAATTATGGTTGTTTGGGAATGTCATATGCCCACAAGTAGGTACATTTTTTTTTCTATGATTCCACCAATATGGAGCATAATACTTTCTAGAGAAATATTTTGAAAAAGTGCAGAGACTTAAACTGAAACAACAAGTGAAAAGCAGTGCAGTCAAGAGGGAAGTAAAACTGGAGAATGACAATAACATAAGGTGACACCTAACACGAGACAGAAGATAGGCTTTAATTTTTTTCCTTAAAAAAAGAAGAATCTAACCTAGATGTTCATGACTAAACCTTTAGGACTAGAACAAAAGTATTTTAGGCAGGGTTTAGTTAAACAAGTGATCTGATGTCAAGTTTGGGAATGTCCATACAAAACTTAAGGGTTAGGATGGAAGAACATACAGAGCTTCTGAGTAGAGAAAAGAAATCAAGACAAGCGTTGCTGGCAGAACACAGCTGAACCATGGGAAAAGAGACCAATTGCTTGTCAGATACAGGCAAGGTGATATTTTTTATATCTATATATATGTCTATATCTTATTTCTATAGAAAATAGAAAGGAAATAATCTGAAGGTGATGCAAAGAGACTCCTTGGAACAATTTAAGAGATAGAGTCAAAGAGATATGCAAAAGAAGTGGTTCTCAAGCACCAGGTGAATTTAAATGGGAAAATATGTATAGAAGGAACAAAGTGACAACAGCTGCAATAGTCAGATGAAACATCTCTAAGAGAAAAAAGAGAACAGTTTCAGACAGGGGAAGTCACAGTGGGCATGAATATATGAACAGAGGAAGACAGAAAGGAACTAAACTTGATACGTCATAGACTTCATTCATGACATATATATGATGGCTAGGTGTATATGCTGTACACAATGCATATAAAAGAAAAAAACACTGTGAAGACAACACCAAGATATGAAAAGCAATTGAATGAAAGCATGTGGCAGAGCATAATCACAGGAAACATGTAGTGTCTGCCAGACCACATCACTCAAAGAAAAATGCCCCCAAGCATGGCTTCATGCCAAACAGCTGATGTTCCAAGACCAGATAAATTTGCTGTTGGCTAGGGGCCTAAATTTTTTTTTCTGATCGAAAGTCCCCAGACAAGAAGCATGCAAATTCAGTGTGTCAACAGCAAGCATCTGACACACCGTTCATGTGTTGTACAATGGTGGTGCATCCGCTGACCGCCCAGATTTGCAGTGCATGTGCAGATCAATCAGAAAGCACATGCCCAGTTGTTCTAATGGACTTCAGTTATGTTGGACTTGTTCTAACGAGGAGACAAAGCTACCCTGTGTCTGGACAGCGACCATTTGTCTAGGATTTCGGGACACCTGACAGCCCAAACTCATCCCTTTCTGAAAGGTGGAAAAGTCAACAGAGGAAGAAAGCTGTGCCTGTGTTGTCAGATAAGAATTACCAAGAAGTGTGTATGAGGAAAGCGTTGTGAACAACATGGTATATAGGCACAGAGAAAAATACACTCCAGGTCCTTGCACAGCAGTGATTAGTGACAGGACAGATATGTTCACTTTTGCTGCAGTGCAGTACGAGGAAATGTACTTATGCCACATGTTTATGTTACCTGAGTTGGTTTGCCAGAATAGGCAGAACAACTCAGTGTTGGGTCCAAGCCACGATATTCATACGGTTTATCAGAAAGATTGATATAGTCATAGAGGCATACTGGGGAAATGCAGGCTTAGATGTAAGTACATGGAAAAATACTGTAATCTTGAAGCTTGTGTGACAGCCCTGACAGCAGAGCTACTTGTGAGAATGTTTGCCTTAACATCAGGAAGCCTGATATCAGTTTGATTGTCTATGGTGTTATCTTACAGCAGAGAAGATTGAGAAATCTTTTATTGATGTGTTTAAAGGATACCTGATGTCTCCCAGACTCCAAGGACTCGGCTTCCTCCAAACACAGTGCAAATAGCACCCATGCCATAATGACTGCCACCAGTGACAGAGAGCAGTGTGGGAAAGGAGCAGCAACATATGGTTGAGTATAGTTGAGAAAAGGGGAAATCTCAGTGGCAGAGATTACCAACACAGCATGGACTCTCTACCAAAATCAGTTAGCAAAACTAAAGAGAGTCTCTGCTGAGCCTGAGCTACCTTGCATCTCCCATTCATCTCCCTTTTTCTGCTGATTATGTGATCACACAGGACATGACCCTTGGGAAGGGTTTCACTTTTCACTCTTTTCTTCCTCTCTATAGGCCAGCTACAGTCTGTAGATAAAGCTATAGTCTATCTGTCCTAGAGGACATCACTTACAGGCCCTCTTCAGCAACTACAGTCTGCATCTAGACACTGCGTATGATTGGACCACGATAATATCAAAGTCTGAATTGTGTGTCTAGAAGACAGGTTTTCCAGAATATGCTTTGTGGTATATTCGTACAGCATTTGCTCAAGTCCAGAAAGGGTGTAGTGAAATATTACAGGGAGTACAAGTCCTTGCTGTTGACAATCTAGTGTATAGAGACACTCACCAAAAACCTAATAGCGCTACTCCTAAGATGGAGTGTCATCTTAAACTGAATCATAGCAAAATAAAAATTGTTGTGTGAGTTACTTTGAGCAAGCCTTGGGAAAAAAATACCTCTGATCCTGTTCAAACAAAGTGAAAGCCATAAAGCATTTTCAAACCAAGATCTTGGTGGAAAAATCAAAATCCATAATAATTGTGACAGTTTACCTAGCATAGATAAATACAGATCTCTGTTATGAAATACAAAGTAAGAAACAGAAAGGATGTTATTGGGAAAATTTGATGAAAACTTTGAGAACACTGCGCCTGTATCATTTTTAAACAACAATAAATGGCAAGAATAAATAGCAGCAACAAAGTTGCTGGATATGTTCCAGGGTATGTTCTTAGAAATTCCGGTCACAACACTGAAAACATAGAAATCCCATAAAGAGTGGATGATGCAGAATTTTGTGGGAGACACTTGGGGGCATAAGGAATAAGAGCGTAGAACTACCAAAGAAAAATTATACTGAAACAGAAAAGAATTTACTACTGTCACTGGTTGTCAGTACATACAGTTCAGTATACTTGAACAGATCACAAACCTTAGAGGATATGCTTGACAAATCCTAAGTTTCTGCACCATCTAGACATCACACATGGTCATAAACCTACAAAGGTATGACTTCAAAGTGAAAGACAAGCCCAGAAGAGAAATTTCTTTAGCAAGACGTACTGGTGTCTGCAAGAAAAGGAGCAGAAATTCTGAGAAAAAATAGAGAGCATGAATGTGATGAATCTTTTAAAAGAGTAGGTCAGGATGGCTTGCCCAAAGCAAGTTCTCCTGGCCTATCAGGACTTCTGGAGTGTAAAAAAAAACCCACAAAGCTAACCTGGAAAATGAAAGGAAAGAAAGCAGTGACACTGGAGAAAACTCCTTCCAGGCATCTAAAAAGATTTATGAATCTGACAATGATGTTATGGGAAGTCTGAGGATCAAACGTATTTTATTGGTCCCAAATGTGTGTAAAAGACTAGATATGTTCAGGACATGATGATGTTTTGTATACTTTTCTTTCATAAGGCAATAAAAACTCTATGGCAACATTTGAAATATTTGAATAAACTAATATGCGTTAATGAATTAATAGATACTTCCATTAGAGAAACTGCTAAAGGCAGAAACAGAGGCTCTTATACTAACAGATGATGTATTTTAGAGAGCCTAGAAGCAATGGGTAGGTGATAAAGGATGCCCTTAACCTGATACTAGATTATCATCATAAAAATATTTTTAAGTAGGTCCAATATGCAATGCATCACTTATCTCTGGACTCAGTGACACAAAGACAATTTTCACCAACCAAAGCAACAGTAATGAGTTCACTTCACACAATGAAGCACAAGACACATTTGAAAAATTTCAAAGCACTGGCATTTCATTTACGTGCACACACGCAGTCAGCACCTGCACTGGCAATTGTCCCATGAGCTAGTGGAGGTGCGCACAAATCAGCAAACAGGTTCTGGTACTGTTCAAGGTGGTCAAGAGGGTTACTTCTTTGTTTATTAAGCTGCTAAAATGCACCTCTGGAGTCAATCATTTCTTCTTCACATACTCTATCAAGGAGCCAGCTAAAAGCTGTGACCCCTGTGAAAAGAGTGTCTTTTCCTTTCCAAAGCTTCACACCAGGGTGCAATAAAATAGATGAATGAACAGAGGAGAAAAGTAGAAATACTATTCATTATACAAATACCAGTATACAAATTCCCTTCCAAAACAGTATTATAGGGGTCAGTGCAACTCTAGTGACATAACTGAATACCCCAGGCTGGATGTTAGAAAGCCAAAGAAGGGGATTTTCTCCGGGTGAGATCACAGATGCTTAGGAGCTGCTCTTATCAGTTTGAGCACAGCAGATGATGGCCACACAAACCCCATGAGATTCAGAAGGTGATTTCCAGCAAGCCACTGACCTCTGGGATGCAATAAGCAACCCAACTCATGGTCTACACACTCTGTGGCTGACCTAGTGGCAAAATGTACAAATGCACAGAACAGACCTTGTTATGTATGTAGTTGAAAAGACAGACCTTAAAACTCAAGGCATCTGCTGAGATGTCTCCCTTTTGTGGCTTAACCGTATTCTTTCCTAGCATTCTAGCCCTGGTTCCAATCTTGAGATTTCCTTGAGCTTCATCTGGCCTTTAAAAGCACAAAATGGTTGCTCATAAGCTCCAAGGATGCATATATTTACAGCGTGAGATGTTTACTGTACAAAACAAACTTAAATGTCACATCCCATGTCTAGATTTATCTTACCTGTGGAAGGGGTGAAGTTCACTTTCACATCAACTGAGAGTAAAATTGTGTCCACCTGCATCTGGGTAAGCAGTGGTTGTAAAAACTCACACTCTTTCTTGACGTGAAATATACTCACTTGGCTCTCCACCTGTCCTAAAGCTTCTTTATTCTGCAAGGATTTTCTTCTGTCACGCACACATCTCCTTTCTAGCACTTGCCTTCCTTGCCTGTAGTTGTTGATGACCTTCCAATTCCCTTCTCAAGAAGTGAAGCAGCATCAGCCACCTCCTCCACGTGTCCAAAGCAATTCAACCTACACAGGAGCTACAGCTCTAACAGCTCACTCTGTTATGGTCCTCCAAATCTCACGGATAGGATTTAGGGTACTGGCTATTCCAAACACCTGACTGTCTTAAAGCTTGAATCGTTTCCCATCACAATTTGTACATACACAGCAAATACTGAGTTGTATTCTGACTGGAATTTTCTATAAGGAGTGATTCTGCTAGAGCGCATTTAGAATTTAAATGCTTAAACTTATGTAAAAGATAAGTATATAGATCCTGAGGTTGTAAGAAGGGCAACACTAGTCTTATATAAAAAGCTCTATTTACTGGCTGCCAAGGATGTCTACCACTGCCCACCAAGAAAACATTTCATTGAATCACAGAAGGACTGAAGTGGAAAGGCATCTCTGGAGATGAGCAGGGTATGAGCACATAGAGCATGCTGCCCTGGATGAGTCTGTGTGGGTTTCTGAAGCACCCTTGCATATTCAAAATTTACGTTATGACAGGCAGCATTTCATTAGTGAGGAACTTTAGAGCTGGTATCACAATTTTCAATTAATTACCAAAATTACAAATCACAGGATGAAGGAAGGGGTGCATCTCAGTTCAAGGGATTCTTTTCAGATTTTTTACATCAGCTCAGGATTTTATTTAGAAAGGTAATACCCAAGAGATGTGATCTGTCTCAGGAATTAGGCCCTAATTCTGACAAGTGTGAAATTGTCATGTCAGCTTTGCCAGCTGAGCAAAACAGACAACATGGCCCGAGACTCAGCTGACACATGAGGCAGTTTTAAGGTGCTTTGTCATTTCATTTCTTTGTACTCACTTCCAAAGCCAATAAATAGTTCCCTCACTTTTCTTCACCTTTTCTAGAGTAAATACATTTTCTTTAACGTTATGTTTTCTTCCCCTTTGGGAGCTACTTCAGGCTGGTCTGATAAATGTTAAGTATTTTACTCTTCAGTGTAGGAAAGATCCCTGGGAGATTCCAGTCACATCCAGGGCGCTTCTTTACTAACTGAGAAGAACTGGCATTGTGGGCTGCCAACCTGGTGGCTAGAAATATCCCTTCCTATCAGCCAAAGGCAGGGAGCAAGTGGCAGGGAGGCACAGAGGAGGCCTGAGACCTGAGCATCATACCAGCCTTGGCACCTAACGTTATTCTTGTTTGACAGTGTGACTCACTAGTGTGACTCAGACCTGCAAACCCACCATGGATGTGTGAAGGAACACTTTGTCAGAGAGTCGTTTCCTCAGTGACAGTTACACTAATGCCCCAGAGTCCCAAGTTCTGCAGTGAGACTCTCCAAATGCCTGTGCAATATGTGGTAAAGCAGTTAATTGGCAGGAATGTGAGGATTGGCATTTGCAGATTTCACATTTATGGCACAGTGTGACAGAAAACAATTGTTTTACAGAAATTTGTGATGTTAGTTTTTTGTAACACTACTTTTTTTAGGAATGCAAACCCAGTTTACACCTCAATAGTGTTGCTTGGTTGCATGTGACAAACCTGAATTGCTAATAACAGAATGTTTTTAAAAATCTTTATTAATTTGAAAGCCTGTGCATTTATTTCAGGCTAGTTTGATCCTAGATCACAGTTGCCAGAAACCCATGCAATAGGAAGGACAGTCAAGATGTCAGCTGTCACAGCAAAGGGGATCTGGAAGAAGACTTGTTCTGACTCTGTCATTGCATGGTTTGATAATTGGTTTCCATTCTTTCCAGTGCAGTTAAGACCAAAGCCTGATACTAACCCAGGTGGAAGTTAGGGTGATGTGAAAGTAAGAGAAAAGATTTCAGACTCCTAGTCCACACAGCTATTAAAAGACCCAGTACCTCATATTAAATTGTACCTGCTACTTGGAAAAATAAAATTCTATATATGCAGCAAAAATGTTGGATGCTTCTGAAGCTATTGTTTCAAATTCTGATTATATGAAGGTTGGCAAGTATTATATGAAAAAGGAAATAAACTCCTTCTGTTTTAAAAGCCATTTAAGTTCACCAGCTTCTGTTTGAACTGAATGTACCACACCATGACTTGTGTAAACACTGCCTGATATTTTGCAATGATCTTCTCCAGGACAACAGAGTACATATACCATGCTCACATACACATGGCACGCCCCTAGCTTTATGTCCCATTGCCAAGGCTTTGGGTAATCCAGCCCTTCTCACAAATTTTCTCTCTTGAACAGAAAGTGTCAGCAGCAAGCCACACACGTGCCGGTAGCATTTCTACAGATAGCTGCACACAAAAGCTAAAGCCTGATGGTTACCATGGGATTCTCTCATTAAGCTTCTACTGAATATACTGCATTCTTCACTGTCTGTTAATCTCTGCTACTGTGTTTTGCCCCTGTAATTCTCGTGCCCTCTGTGCAAGGGTGTTAATTGTACTGAATCGCAGCAAGGGCAAAAGAGCTGTTGTGCTTCGGCATTCAACAGCGAGATTCCATGGTCTCATTGGGTGTGAAAAATCCCTGCTTTCAAAACCTTGACAAATAGGCATTGCTGTGTATTTTGGAGTAAAAAAAAAAAAAAAAAAAAAAAAAAAAAAAAAATTCAGCTACTGCACCTGTTGTTATTTATGAATAACAAAAAAATACCATCAAAATCAGTGTAGCCATCAGGTTGAGGGAGGCAATTCTCCTTCTCTCCTTGTCACTCTCATGACATCCCCCCCACCCTCGAACAATGTGTTCAGCTCTGGGGCCCTCCTGCACAAGAAGGGCATGGACCTATTAGAACGAATCCAGAAGAGGGCCACAAAGATGATCAAGGGGCTGGAGCGCCTCTCCTACAAAGACAGGCTGAGGGAGTTGGGGTTGTTCAGCCTGGAGAAGAGAAGGCTCCAAGGAAACCTTATAGTGGCCTTCCAGTGCCACTACAGGAAAGTTGGGGAGGGACTCTTTGTCAGGGAGTGTAGTGATAAGACAAAGGGGAATGGTTTTAAACTAAAAGAGGGGAGATTTAGACTTAGATATAAGGAAGAAATCCTTCACTATGAGGGTGGTGAGACACGGGCACAGGTTGCCCTGAGAAGCTGTGGATGCCCCATCCCTGGAGGTGTTCAAGGCCAGGCTGGATGGGGCTTTGGGCAGCCTGCTCTGGTGGGAGGTGTCCCTGCCCATAGCAGGGGGGTTGGAACTGGATGAGCTTTAAGGTCCCTTCCAACCCAAACCATTATGTCATCATAGAATCATACAATCATTTAAGGCTGGAAAAGACCTCCAAGGTCATATGGTCCAAGCATCCCCCTACCACCAATGTCACCCACTAAACCATGTCCCTAAGCACCACGTCCAACCTTTCCTTAAACACCCCCAGGGACGGTGACTCTACCACCTCCCTGGGCAACCCGTTCCAATGCCTGACTACTCTTTCTGATAAGAAATTCCTCCTAACTTTCAACCTGAAAACCTATGATTCTCTGATTCTATGAATAGCAATAAAAAACTTTGAAGAAAGAGGGTACTTTATCTGACCTGCTGAACGCTGGGCCGTGTTCTTGTTTTCAGCAGGATCCCTTTGTACTCTCGTAGCCAAGCGAGGCAGCCTTCAGACAGATGTATTTTAAAGTCCCACTCCCTTTAAGACCCACTTAGGCTTCCAGAGAGGTAGGAGAGGGTCACAGTAATGAAGGTATGTTAGGTTACTCTTTCACATGAAGCAGTCCTTTCTATTTTATACACGTGTGGTGCACACCCAGGCTGTGAGACAGGGCAGGCTCCCTGGGGAAGGCTTGGCTCTGCAGAAACGTTAACTGTGCACTGCCATCTTAGCAGAAGAATTTCTGTCCTCTTGGGTCATAAACAGAGTAGGGTATAACTGACTGTACCAAAACCCCAGTGAGACAAGCGTCATCTTAATGCACACCCTGCTTTACTGAAGCCAGTAGTACTAAGAAGGATTTATTTTACACCTGCTTCCTCACGTAAAGGAGCCTGAGTGACAGATCTTTCCCTCTGCTGTCCAAATCTCCAGCATGCTCCAGATATGTCAGGAAAATGGCCAGTGGTCAGGCTGCTCCCTGCCAGTGGCTGTGGCCCTTTCCAGCTGCTTGCCTGCCTGGGCTGCCTGTGTAGGCCCGGTGCTGCTGTGCTGTGGCTCCACGCCTCTGAGCCTGAGGCAGGTTTCATAAAGCTGGGGAGAGAATTACAGCAACTCGCTGCTAGCACATTTCTGTTAATGCATTTGGTTGTTTTCTTCAGGATCTTACAAGAATTACCAGCGAATCCGGATAACTGACAGGATCTTAGTTATAATTAGCAGCAGCTTCCCTTCTGAAATGCAGGAGGGGCTCACAACATTTTTCTTAAGGCAGAGTTGTTATGCTGTGTTCCACTGAGGTACTTTAAAGAATACATTTTCTGGCATAAAGCCTCTCCCACTTGTTTGGGACAGATGGGAGAGGAAGGGATTCTGAAGTGTTGGAGTTAGAGGGTAATGAAGTATTGTGCAAACTGTCACAGTGTGTAGGCTGTTGCAGATCAGAGTTATTTTTGTTATTACTGGCATGCGTCATTACATCAGGAGCTGAAATAAAAGTCACTGGTTGCAAAAGGAAAATATCAGTGCAGATGTGGATGAAATTTCTAATTCTTTCTCCCTGCAAGCTGTCAAAAATCTCAGGGACATTAACAGTGTGTAAGACATGGAGAACCCTGAAAACTTGAGGGCTGAATCAAATTAATGCTTTTCTGTAGCCTGATGTGTGAATTGTACCAGTCCACAGGGTCTAATCATAAAGAGCACTGGTTTTCAAAGGTCCTTGTTCTCAATTTCAAAGGAATTAAAAAATGAAAATGAGCATTTACTGGGGCTTTCAAAAAAGGCCTAAGAAGCCAACTGCCCAAGAAGAGTTGAAGACCCACTGACTTTCAGTGAGACCAAGGGCCTGGTTTGAGGTTAACTCTCCTCACTGACATCATAGAAATAAAGTACCCGAAGGGATAGCTTGGACTATGGAGTCCAATTCCTTAAAACTGCAAGCAGCCTTGTAACGCTTTAGAAGGTTATTTGAGAGTGGTAGAGAAGGTCCCTGAGGGGCCCTTCCCCACCCAGACTTCCCTGGAATCTCCCCTGGTTTTATGTGCCAGCATAGAGATCTGGCATCTGTGCCAGATCCTTCAAGGATCCACCTGATCTCTCTTTCCAGGCTCAGCTATGGACAATACAGATGAAAAGTGAAGTGCAGAAAAGGAACAGTTCAGGAGAAAAAAATGAGTGACGAGCTTCCATTTCACAAATCTGAAGAAATCTCTTGTGAAAGCAAAGGTGATAGGACTGGGAGATGATCTGAGGGAGAGATCTGAGGGAATTAGCAGCCAAATGAGTTAAACAGAATTTAACAACATGAGTTAAACAGAGCTTCTGAAATAATAAATAATTAAAGCAAATAAATATATCAATAAGCAGTAATAAAAGTAATAAAACACTTAATAGTTATGCATGTTGATCAAGATGTCTTCACACCCATAAAGGAGGCTTAAATAAATTCAAGTTCAAACTGTGACATAGTTTTTTTCACCTAAGTTTTACTTTTCAGAAGTGCACCCTTCCTATAACTTTCCTAGTGCAAATGTTTTGTAGTGTCAAAACTCTCTCCTTTAATTGAACTAACTTCTTAGCAAGTGCAAAGTCTCCCAGGACCAAGGCAAGATAGAGTTTTGACTCCTCAGATACAAGAGTTGGAGCCAGGCAAAAGTTTGACTGCTTCTTCTTCAAGAAAGGAATGATATGAGTTAAAACATACCTGAGAAGAGATTCCTGCAGCTCCAGACTTGCTGCTTCTGCCTGTCCAGGACTCTTGTGTGGGACAACTGTTCACCTCTGGGAAGCGCAGGTACTGCAGTGCAAGCCATGAGTGATGATGCTGGAGCCCAAGCAGGAGTAGGGAGGTAGATCTTGTGCTCCTTCCTGTCTATCCCTGCTTGAAGGGCGTCTCCACTCCATGAGTGACTAGAAATGTCCCTGCTCATTTTACTGAGTTCCACTGATACCCTGGATGCTTTGGCACTAATGACAAAAAGATCATCCTTAATTTTAATTAGTGTATCTCTATGGTTCAGTTTAACTACCCAAAATGCAAATTGGAGCTGAGACTGTCATGGTACAAGTCTCAAGTGTCCAGATTTGAGAAAGACAAGCCTTACGGAAGAGGTATGAGGAAGCAATGCTACCTTCTTCTATATATCCTTTCACTGAGCCAGATACAGAGTTGTAGACATCAGTTTGGAAAGGAAGCAGCTGTCAGGGTGGAGGTCTCACTTGGAGACGGTTTTGTCAGGAATTACATTTCAGACCATGAATTAATGAAAGAGAGGCAGAGGAGAAACTCTAAGTGATGTTTTTGGCAAAAGTATTAGATATCCACAAGGACTGGATATTATTAAACTGCCTTTTGAGGTTGTGCTTTATCTTTCTGTTTATGTGCAAAATTTTCCCCGCAGCTGAATTAGTTTGCTCAATGGAAAACTTATAAAGTCTGAAGAGCTTTGCACAGTTGAGCAAGTAGCTAGAAGGACATGAAATACTTTGACTGAGAATTGTAGGTTACAACTTATATTTAACATTTATTTATAAAGTGAAGAGAGGCCATGTAGCAGATTTCCACTATCACATTGGCCAAATAGCTATGCAAATATATTTTGATTTCCTTAATACTCATGTTTTGAAGAAAGTCTCCCAGGGTGCTAATCCCCTGGAGTGATACTCATTCACATGAAATAAAATACACAGAAGAGTGGGAATGACTTTTACTTGTGTAGATAATGATAGAACAAGGGAGAATGGTTTTAAACTGAAAGAGAGGAGATTTAAATTGGATGTTAGGAAGAAGTTCTTTATACAGAGGGTGGTGATGCACTGGCACAGGTTGCCCAGAGAAGCTGTGGATGCCCCATCCCTGGAGGTGCTCAAGGCCAGGCTGGATGGGGCTTTGGTCCACCTGGTCTGGTGGGAGGTGTCCCTGCCCATGGCAGGGGGTTGGAACTGGATGGTCTTTAAGGTCTCTTCCAACCCAAACCATTCTATGATATGATAGATAGATTTTACTGGCATGAAAGTGGCAATAAGCAAATCACGTAGGTCAGCACAAATGACTGTAGATAATATTTATTTTATTTTATTTTATTTTATTTTATTTTATTTTATTTATTTTATTTTTATTTTATTTTATTTTATTTTATTTTATTTTATTTTATTTTATTTTATTTTATCACTAGACCATGCATTTTGCAAATGCCGAGCATGAAATGTGAAAAAAATGAAAATTTTGTAGAGCCATATAAGAATTATTGGGGTAATTTCTGTGGATTTTTGTTTTTCAAGCAAAGCAAATACTCGGGCACCATTAAGGGGCAAAAGTGAGATCTTCTGCTCTCGCTGAAACAAACTGTAAAATTCCTACTGATCTTAATGGAGCTGGGTTCACTACAGAGGTTAATTCTGTTTCCCCCAGAACAGCAAGCAAAATTTTTGCATTTTTTGGTGATGATGGAAATATTTTCAGAGAGAAACAAATATAGCTTAAGTGAGAGGTGAGTCACAGAACAAGAGAATATCTGAGGCTGGAAGGGACCTCTGGAGGTCATCTGGTCCACCTCCCTGCTCAAGCAGGGACCCCTGGAACAGGTTCCCCAGGGTCAAGTCCAGACAGGATATGAATATCTTCAAGGAGGGAGACTCCTCAACATCTTTGGGCAACCTGTGCCAGGGCTCAGTCACCCACACAGTAAAACATCTTCTCACATTTATGCAAAATTTCCTATATTTCAGTTTGTGCCTGTTGCCTCTTGCCCTCACACTGGGCACCACTGTGAAGAGTCTGGCTCCATCTGTCTGTAATAAAAGAGACCTGGGGATAGAGCTAAATATTTTGTATCTAAGACTACAGCTCAGTTTATTTTAATGGGTGCAATTTCAAACTCAATAGAAAGAAGGAAATAATTTTCGATTGTTGAGGGGAAAAAAAAAAGAAATCAAAGCTAATAACAAGTGTTCTAGCAACTATTTGCAGCATTTGAAAAAATCCCAACTGAACAAAATGGTGGGCAGAGGAAAATGGCCATAGATGCAAATGGTACTGGCCATAAATTATATGGCTCTCTGAGATCATTGTCTGTGTGTTACTGTGACCTACAATGTGACCATGTTTTGCCTTTCTCAATCCCAGGTCCTCTCTGCAGACAGAAGGAGCTGCATAACATCATCATTCATGCTGTACAGGTACCATTACTCCTTTAAGTCAGCCAGGGTTATGTGGCATAGGGGTCATTCACTTGGTCATATTGGCATGGTTTTCCCTGACTTCTTAAACTTGTTTATGGCAGTCCCAACCATTACCTTTAGACCACAAACTTTTGGGCTGTAATCAGACCTATAGTGTGATTTCACTCTGCTAACATCTTCAATAAATTTCAGATAAGGCACTTTCATTTTTATTGCCGCCATCCCTCTGATGTCCGCCAGTCTAATAGATAGTGGGAGTTTTCTAAATATGTTGGGAAAGATCCTCAGATGGTGTTGACTGCCATGACTCTTGACACTGGGGCTTTTCTTGAGAAGTTGTTCCTAGCCTCTTAAAAGTGGTGTTGGATTTTGGCAGGTGTTAAAGATACTTGAATATCACACCCATGCTGTATGTATGTATTCAATGAGTACATGAGAAATATTATTTTTGATTTAAGGGTTAAGTATTCCTGATAGTTGAAAAGCAATCACAAAAGAAAAATTAAAATCGATACATCAGGTTCCAAATTCCTCCAAATATTCTTCCAAATGAAACTCTACACTTTCAATGTGGGGTGTCCTTTGTGTTTCAATTCTTCACCCTTCACAGACCTCTGATCTGCCCAGCATCTACCATTTAGTAATATGCAAAATGATCTCATTTGACCATTTCCATATATTTCCTCCGAAGCACATACTATGACAATACTTAAATAATAAAAAAAAAAGTCTATAAAAAACATAATGTAAATTCTGACATTCTGTGTGCAATTCTTGCATTACTTTCCTGGGTTTGAACTATAAAATATAAGATCAAACCCAAAATGAAACAATTATTTTATATAGCATCAACAGTGTTCAATATATTTTTCATAGTAAGTTTCTGTCTGCAGTTCAATCAGGTACCCATATGTCATGCTAGACAAGACCTTACATTCATGTCATGTGGAGCAGACACTGAAAGCAACGATTAAATGGAAAACATATCTTTATATTAATTATAGATGGTTAGTGTTTCTCAGGACCTGAGGGAAATAAACAAAAGTTTTTGGCTGCTGGAAGCTCTGAGTATATTGCTTCAAATCAGTAAATGTGGACAATTTCCATGCATAACATGCCACATATTGGCATGAAAATATTTGTCAGAAATTGATGAATGAAACAAGAAGAATAATGAAGAAAAATGACAGTACACATACCCTCCAGAGAGGAAAATAAACAATGTAAGTGTTTGGTAAATAAATCCCTGCAGAACTCTTAGAAATGACTTACTGATTAATTGAATCAATCCATCAACCTTTTGTGATGGCATCAATTTGCAGTCCCTTCAATGTTGTTCTTCCGTAGCTGCTGCTGTAGATGCCTTTAAAATGTAGGATTTGATATAATGCATCTATATAGAGCTATCATAAATTAATTGGCTACTCTAGTGATATATAATTGGCTGATTCATTTACTTTTATATGCACATGCATAAACTAGCCATATAACCTTATAATTGTACAGAGTGAGACTGTCAGATCGAGATCATACTTTTCTTTCTTTCTTTCTCTCTCTTTCTTTCTTTCTTTCTTTCTTTATTTCTTTTAAATTGAAATGGTCTCACTTACTTTATATAATATACAAGCTTTGCAGAAAGCACTACCTTATTTTCTGTGTTTATACATTGCACCATGCTTGTACATCCAGTGAGTATCAGTAATTGTAATTTTTATATAAAGAATGCCTATCTGAAAAATAAACACTCAGGGCTTTGAATCCCTTGAGAGGGAGGATAGAAAAAGCTAAAAATAGAAAAGGGGAGAGACTGTGTGTGTGGTTTGGTGTCTCCACCATGAAATATACTCAGATAATATTTATATATTTATATTACCGAGAGAGATGAGCCAACATTTAGCACAAATGCACGTAGATGCATTGAGAATCCCATGTAAATCAATGCAATTGCACATACTTATATGTTCTCCTAGGAACAAAGAGTTTCTTTCTGAACACCTGCATCCACAGAAACCAACCATCCAAATATTTGCAAAAGGAAAAAATCTGAGACAAATTCAGAGACTGAAATGTGAATCTGATTCAGTCAGTGTTCATAAAAACATTTTCTATGAATTTGTTCCTAGTTCACCTGTGTCTTTTGTAATGCCAGATATTTATGACTCTCTGTACTCACTGAACTATAGCTTTAGCAAACGCAATTGCACATTTGAAAATCATTCTTACTAGGGCTAGCTGAATCTTATGGCTTCTGTAACTGTCAACCTTTACAGCTGTATTACGTGTCTCACTATATCTGGGGCCTTTGGAGGATGTATGTAACCATTTTGCTTTCTGTTCTTCCAATTTTGCACATATTCACAATGACACCATCCTCCATTATTGTCATCGCTGTTGTTATGTGAGGAGTTTGAAACAATCAATGTGACAAAGAGCAGTATATACTTAAAGTAGGGGATTTGTGGATGTATTCAGGCAGAGCAGGGAAGTGAGAAAGGGTCAAGAAGATGGTGAGAGGGAGAAAGAAAAGAATGGTATCAAATAAGGGTGATTTGAAAATGTATGGGAGGACAGAAGACTGTTGAAGAGCACAAGTTGAATGTAAGCATGCTTTTTCATATTTATTTTTATATGACTTGTCTGCCAGCAGGATGAAGGCAAAGCTAGGAAAGTAGATAGGTAAGAGTTGGTAGCAAAATCCTCTTCTGCTGGTGAATGTAGAAGTCTGACCTTTGTCCAGGAGGTTTAATTGTGAATGAGATAAGGCCACAAGCAATTTTTTGAATGTTCAGTTTTTGCAGTGTTGTTCCTATCCAACTAAGATATGTCCTGAGAGCTAAGTATCCTACACAACATAGAAAAAAAGAAATATGCTTTGATTAGACCTGAGGAAAAAACTCTTTAGTTATGTCAGCAGGAGTTGGAAGTAGCTTTAAAAGACACTAGCTGTCTTGGTTTCTGAGAGATAAAGGATGAGTACATTTTAAAAGAGCCCTCTTCTGTACATGTGGAGGAAACTGCATAATGAATGCATGCATGACACTACTTAAAGCTCCACATTTGGTAAAATATCTTTCTCCCACCAGCTATGCAAAGGCCACAAAGCCAACTGGCTACAACTGTTTCTCTTGGTGAATGTCTGAACAGAGGTACTTGCCAGGACACAAGACTAAACAGAGCCAATTCCTCTGGTCCATGGGGGATGAAGTGTATTAGCCAATACATGAAGGAAACACCTTTCACTTATTTCGTGTTGTGACACTTCTATACGAGAATGAATAACTGCAGTCTAAAGGGTGTTTTCTTTTATGCATGGTAATTACATTTAATCTTGTACATAGCTTGGAGCAGATTGTTTAGAAAAACATCTGGTCTGCATCCTTCTCTAAGGAACAGTGGACAGAAAACTGCCTGCAATACTTCTATGTTTTGGCTCTTAAATAAAATCTTGATCAACTTTAGTGTCTGTCTCCAATCCACATAGTGCAAAGAAGCCAGATTTAGATTAGCTAGAACACAAACTTTAGATTAGCTAGAATACAAACTGAGAAAGCTTATCAATTTTATCTCAGCTAAGTTGAAGAAACACATCAGAACAAAGAAAGAAAAAGAAGAGAAGAAGCAGAGAAAAAGAAATACACAGTCTATTTATGGAACTCTCCATCTTTGAATGGAAATTCAGATTTGGATTTGGATGGAATTTACTCAGAGTTGTCCTCTGAGTAATTGCATTTAAAAAGAAAACAGAGAACTGGAAATAAAAATATTACAAGCTGGAAGGCTTCATGCAGTATGGAGTTTTGTTTTGCCTACTATCAGTGTGTTCAAATAGAGGGTGAGAGTGCAAATGATTAAAACCTTCAGAGACTGAGTTAGCAACCACTCCTTTCTTGAGACATCCATGAATCAATACATTTTGCACCATCCTTTTTTAAAATGCTGTACAACATCCAAGTATTGCAGCCAGTACTTAAATTAAGCAAGTGAAGCCCAAACCTTTTCTCCTTACCTGACTGAAAAATATCACTTGCACTATAATTATAGCATAAAAAATCCTAAAGGCAATAATTACTGAACTCTCTTACTAAGGAATAGTCTGAAGAGAGCACAACCACGTATCTCAAAATAAGTACTGTCCCGCTTCACTTTTACTAAATGACCTCAGGCAAGCTGTCAATATACATGAGCTCTGTAAAGATGTCACTTAAAACAGGATTTCATCCTTTTGGTGTAGGTACAACGAACAGCATATAAAAGAAAATGAATGCAGTGGAAATATCCATGTTACACAGCTCCCTCTTAACAAGGATTACTTTTGCTGTATTTAACACTGTTGGCAAGTGTAAACCTATCATAAGCTTAAAAATCCTGATGAGTGGGCAAAAAAAGATGCTTTCTAAGGAAAGAGTCTATTGCAGTTAGCCTTGTAAAGAAACCTTTTAGTGTCAGTGATAATGAAAATGCATGCTACCTATGACTGAGTTAAAATGGTGTCATGACCTGGCACTTTCTATTCAGTGCTGTCACATCCATGCACTGCACAGATCAGGATTGTCATCACGTAAATGTAACAGGATTCTTTATCCCACATTGTTGCTCAGCTGGGAACAGTAATCTTAAGTTTCCTATAAGATATGAATAGCAGCAGGTGGCCATGAATAGCTTGGAAACCTATATTATTTCCATTTATTTTTTTTTAAATGCAAATTACACTAGTAAGTCAAAAAAATCACTTTTGTTAAAAATACATTCAGAATTAACAAATGCCAAAAAGAAAAGAAAAAAAGACACATTTGGATTGTATCTCTTACCTTCTGAATATTTAAGTTTATAACAAAAGCCCAGCCTAGAAAAATAACATTCTTTACTGGATTTTGAGGAGGATACAGCTGTACAAATCAAAAATGTCATCCAGATATTCTCACATTACTGTGCTCTAAACTGCTTCCAGAAGAGATCTGTCCACTAATCATTTAGTTTAGTAGTCAATAGTCCTAATTTCTTTTTAATGGTGGTGCTCTAACTGCAACTTAAGCAGGGTTATGAATATCAACTTCATATAGACATGTATATATATATGTATGCTGTGTATGAATGTGTGTATATCTACCCTATATGTAATATATGAATGTGTTTATCATTGTAATACTTAATTATTAAATGTGCTTCCTATTTCCTAAGCACTTTACAAACACGAACAATTCATACCTCTCACAAACCCCGTGAGGCACATATTATTCCCTTTTTAAAGATGGGAAGACTAAGACATGGAGAAATTAAGGCCATTTCTTTTTTTTTTTTTTTTTTTTTTTTTTTTTTTTAATTAAAATTAGGCCTAAAAACTATGTGTAGATGCTTCATTAAATTGTCTGACTTCTAAAACTGCTAACTACCAGTAGTTGCCATTCTGTGGGATATCAGCGAAAGGTATGAAAAATTATCTTCTGAAAACTGGAACATTGCTTAAGTGCCTAAACTGTTTTCTTTTCACGTTAAAAAAATTTATAGAAACATGATTTTGACTAACTTTCATACAGGGAAAGCTAAAATACCCTGCTGTGACATTCTCATTCCATTTAAATCTCTACATTGTGTTTAATACTATGCATCTGCTCTATTAAATATTACATAAAAGTAGAAACTTTCAAAATTTGTCAGGTTATGGGAAATTTCAGCCTGGCACTTGGAAGCTGCATGATTTTCCAGGAAGTGAAAGCAGATCTACCCAGAATGAGCTCAGAATTTCAGGTGCCCAAATCTGAAAATTTGAACTTGAGATCCAACAAGTACTCTACTGGATCAGGCCTAAGTGACTTGCCTAATTCATGCAGGAAATCATGAGCAGGATCTGGGGCTGGAGTCCTTGGACCCATGCACCAGACACTCCCTGGATTATGCAGCCCCTGACAATAGTTATTCCTGTGTATTACATAAGCATACACATACACACACACACACATATATATATATATATAAAATCTCACTGAATAAATGTAAGTATAATTCTTGAACATGTCCCATATCTTATCTTCACTGCTGAATGCCTGTTCCTCTGTCATTGTCCAGAGTGTTGGTTTGTGACACTTTACATCCATGCAGACACAGCAAAGGGCATGGGTTTGTATAGGGATGGATGAGTGGAGTTAGCGCATGGGCTGTGGGAGCTCAGAAGCCACGCGGATATGAGGGTTTGATGAACAAGGAAAAGGGATTCACTTGGGGACAGCTTGAGCCTTTCCAAGTGTTGACCTTTTCCCCTTGCCCTCAACAGCTACATGGTCACCTCAGGTCTGGTAGGTGCGTGCATTTGCCTGTGCAGGGTCTGAGCAAAGAAACAATGACAATCCAAGTTCCTGAAAAGCCTGAGCAAAATATTGGTTTCTTCTAATGAAAGCCACCTAAGTGCTTGAAAATACAGATCAGAGTTAGAACAAAACATATGTTCCTAGGAGTTCAGAGTATTTCATATACACATTGTCCTACTAGCAAAATTCCCAAAGGCATCTTGTTGCCAACTACGTAACAGCACAGTTTTTTTTTTCAGCCACAATAATACAGGAAGATAAAATACACGTTCTAACACACAACAGATCCCCCAAATATACCACAAAAAGGTCTCCAATGTTTCTTCAGCTCAGCTAGTCCCTCCCTACCCTTCCCAGCCAAAACAAAATATATATATATATAGTTCCCTTATGGTGCAATTAGAAAAAAAAGCTCACAGAGAAATTTCAGTTGAAATTAGATACAAAAGAGTAAACATAGCTAGTACATATTCAGTTGGCCTTTGTTGATAGAAATCTGCAGATGTCTCTGTAGTTAGTAAAAGACATTTAGAGAGAGCTATAAAAGCACCTACAGTGCAATAAATAAAAACAGCGGGATTAAGAAGCACTGTTTCTGCTGCTTATTTCCAGTAGGTTCAATTATTAGTTTATGTTACCCCTTTCCCCACCCTGACCCCCCAAAAGATCTCCTTTCTTTCTTTTTTTTTTTCCTTTTTTTTTTTCTTTTTCTTTTAACCATTATAAATTGTGTGTTTCTTGATCATTGTGGAGCCTCAAAAGTAAAGCACTTTTCTGATAGCTGGCAGTTTTCTACTTGGTCACTCTGGAGCCATGGAGCAACAGAGCCTTATTCCCTGACATGAAAACAAAACAAAACGGAACAAAGAAAACCACTGACTTAGAAATTGTTCAGAATTAACAGCAGCGTGTTGAGCCTAAAGGACATTACTTCAGAAAGCTTGCACTGAGTGTCTCTGATGTGCAATGCAGTTGGGTTAAGGCAAGTATGAACTGTACAGCCTTCAGGGCAAACAACGTGCTGTCTATTGACTTCTGTTTCAAGGTCATTCTGGTATTTTTAGTTTTATGTTGACTACGAAGACTTGATGTAGCCAGGAGTGTGGAGGGGGCTCCAAAAGCACCAAATTGGCTGGGTTCATGTCTTAATCCAGATGGGCCCCTCTGATGATTGCTGGGGTACAGAGAAGCCAGAGGGTAGTATATCTGCTCTGGCCCTCTGGTGCTGGGAGGCAGGAGGTCCAAAGTAAGGGTCTGGGGCATCTTCTTAGTACCTGTTAGAAAGAGGGCTGAATGTGTCTGTTGTGTTTTGTTTCATTGTTCAATCAGCCTTTTTTTTTTTTTTTTAATTATTTTTTAGCACAAAAAATGGATTTTTTTTTTGCTCTTTGAAGAACCAAGGGGCAATCCCAAAACAGTTTCTTTGACAGGTCCTCCAGCCCACCTTGAGTAGTCTCCATGTTACTTTGACCTAGAAGAAAGAAAGGAAAAGTAAGATGCATATAATCCACCAGAAACATACCTGATCACTGCCCTACTGCTCTGGTGCCCTTTTGCAAACAAGAGTAAGCCACCGACCAGTAACAGCTCAGTAGTGCATGGGTTAAAGAGGACAGAAAAGAAAAGACATTTGCTCAGGTGATCACTTCTCTCCCTTTGGAACATCATCAGAAAAGTCAGCACAGGTTTTCCAAACCATTCCAAACCATACTGCAAGCAGGATTAATATTTAATTACAGTCATCTAACCCCTGTCAATCTAAAGACTATTGTGCTTTAACCCAAGTTTTGTAACTCCATCTTTCATAGCGTAATGCAGACAAGATCCTGTTGGTTACTAGTCATGACTTAACTGGTGCTTTATTCAAATAAAATGTTGCCCATGATATCTGGATTCCACCAACATGAGTCTGAATTCATGGAGTACAGCTCAAGGAGACAGTAACACAGCAGATTTGCACTGCATGAACTTGCTGACTGTCTTGGTAATTAAGTGTCGTAGTTTCTAGATACTGGGTATTGTGTTTTGCTTATGTTTCTTTTCTCTCTCCTTTTTTTTTTTTTTTAATATATATTATTTTAATTTAACATGAATGATTAAGTTGGTATGTTCAGTTAAATTTATGCAAAAATATCTGGACAAATACGTACAGCTTTAGGCTAGGAGGCCATCACAAACATAAAGCATATGTAAACACAACAGAAAGAAAAGATGGGAACAAATACTAAGGCAAACGTATCAGCACCCCCACAACTAAGTTCCCAAGCTGTTGACTCAAAAGCCTTTCCACATCTGGAGAAATGTTGAATCCCATAGAAACTGTCATAAGTAAGCTTCAAGTAGCAGAATATACATAGGTAGGCATATATATATATTATTATATATATATATATATATATATATATATATATATATATATTATATATATTTACATGCATATATGTAGGGGTATGTATGCACATAACTATGTGTTTCTATGTATATATAGTATGCTTGTATATTTATATGTGTATATATTTATATGTATATATATATAAAAGGAAAGGATTCTCAGACTTCACAGCACACAAGAGAGTGCAAGCTTCACTTCAGGACTAAACTGCTTTTGAGCAATTTCTCCAGTGCATTAGGCATCAGCATCAGACACAGCATCAGACATGCATGTCTTTTTTTTTTTTTTGCTTCTTTTTTCTTGAGTGAACAAACTTACTGTGAAACAAACAAACAAAAAAAAAAAAGAAGAGAAAAATCTCTCTCCTCCCTGTCCTCTGTACTGTGGTCATGCAGTGCAGTAATGTTCCACAACCATAACCATATTTTTTCATGTGTGCAGAATCAGTGCCATCGAGTGTTTAGTCACCTTCCTTGGTCACCTTCCAAGAGATGAATTCTCTCTTGACAATTGATTTCCATCATCTTATTGTGTTCTTGTCCCATTGTCTGGAGATGAGCACTGGCATCTCCAGCACAGAATGCTGGGAAGCTGCTTTTTAGGACATCAGCTGAGGCCACACTGCGAGAAGGTATATGAGCAGCTTTTCTCTCCCGTTAAAATGCATATTCATTTTGAAGGGACTGGATAGGCTTCTTGGCTTGTACAGCATAAAGTACACTGTTGGCACTTAAATAATAAAAAAAAGCCAATAAGTCACGATAAGAATCCTTCTCCTAAACACCAGTTTTCTATTTAAAACATAATTTTAAGTTGAATATATTTTTCTGTTAAAAAATAAGCTGGTTTAAATTAAATTTGAAATTGGGAGAGTTGATAAGGAGAGTTGTGATTGGAAGACAAAGCCTAAACTATAGAGGAAAGAAACAAAGTGAGTCTGAATCTAATAACATTAGACTATTTATGGAAAGAGTAGCCAGAGATAGCTACCTTAATTCACTATCTACAGATAATGCTTCCTTTTTCATAAATCAAGATTTTTTTCCCTATCTTGTTCATTTATGGTAGTTTTGCATAACTGATGAAACTCCATATGAATATACTGTGTGCATTTAAATTGAGTTTGAATGTTCTTAAAAGTAGAGCTTGATAGATATCACAAATAAAAAGTAATAATTCTTTGGTTAAAGAAGTCCTGACACAATAGAAATGTAAAAATGGAGAGTCTGAATAAATCGTTATAATTGTTTGAATATACAAGTAAGTTTGTGTAGGTTTGTGTAGGTTCAGTATAACCTCCAAATTAACAACATGAAGTACTAACTTTATCACAACAGGAAAATGCTCAGGTTGCAAAACAGTACGTCTTAATAGTTAGCAATTACTAAACTCAGCATTCCTTCAGGATAATAATCAAACTGTGCATATATAAAACAGTTCAAATTGATTTAAATCACTCAGATGTAAATCTGTCTGGCTTGAACTGAAATAAAAGTTTGTCTTGATGGGATTCTGTCATTGTAATCTGCTAAATCAATTCATGTCTGCAAGCAGTATGAGGATGATGACTGACACAACTCTATATGTCTTTGTATTGTTTCTGCATATGAAATGATATAGTGAATAATGGGGAGTTGTTCTCTACATCTATTAGTGAAATACATGTTGAAATTTGCATTTTGTCAGAATCTGTATAACCATTACAAGCTGATACTGTTTTGGCAAGTTCTTCAAAGCTGAGGTCATTTGTTCTCCTTCACTTTTGTAGCATTCCTAAAATGCTGGTCTATACCATAGATAAAAGAAAAAAGCGTTATTGTGCTTTTGACAGTAGCTTATTTTATAACAGCTGGCTACTAACTATCTCCTATTTCTCCTATAAACCCAGAGCTTCACATGAGTTTCACTCACTGTGAGACTGAATAATAGAGCACACAAAGGTGGCCACAAGTTGTCTTTACAACTTTTTCTTGATCTTTTGCAGAAATCAGATGGGATGATGTTCAATATATCCTCCACTGCCTTTGGATTCAAAGCTCTTTTGTAGCAGTTGATAAATTCATGGAAATAGTTATATGGATATAGCTATATGGATATGTAGGGATACAGTTGTATCCTGGATGGATGTGAGTATATCCCAGACCTCTTGAGAGTATGGCAATGGACTCCATAAAACAGAAGGTCTTTCCCATTCCATCCTCTGCCTTTCTATGTCAAACGATTCTTATATTTTACTCATCCCCAAGGGATGCTGAACACTGTAAAGTCCAGGTGACACTGGCCAGAGAGTAATGTAAAGTCCTTAATTTTTTTTTCTTCTCCTTGAATACCACGGAGGCTAAGGCTAATGTTCTTTGGTGGATGTGATCCCTAAGGAACCAAATCTTTCCACCCGACAAATAATGCTTTACAACATCTACCATAGCCTGCTGTTATCATATCAATGTGTTTTGATTTCCAATATGTTTTATTGCTGTAAATAGTGCTACAAGCAGATCAAACAACAGCTTGATTAATTTGACATTCGAATTTGTCGTTCCACTGACTAATGGCCTGCCTACATTTATGGAGCAACTACAGTGCAAATACATATGCATGTGTTCCTAGTGTGCCTCAGATGTTAATAACAGAAAGGTAGTACTAAATGCTGTAAAAGACTCATAAAGACAAGCTATAGTGATTCTAGAAAACCTTGTCAAATACTATATAGTCAGAGGGAAACATGCAGTGTCTTTGCTGCTGGGACACGGCAATACTTTTGTGGGTTGATTGGACAAATGTCAACTTACATACTGATTTCTGTCTCTCAGTAAAGACAGCAAAATCACCTATATATCAGTGAGAAAGCAGCACTGAAATAAAGCAGAACATGGTTTACATGGATTCATCATATGTCTCTTCGTCTCAGCTACAAGCTTAAAAATATTGCCTTCTTCTTTCCACAGGTCTAGTTTTCTTTCCTATCAGTATGAAGGTGCTTAGTAAATGTAATCTGCTGTTCTGGAATAAACACTGAGATCATAAAGAGAATGGGATAATATCTCAGCTAGAGGGCTCCATATGTTGATGACAAGGTATGGTATACCGAGGAAGAAATAGGATTAGAATTGTTCTAAGTACCTACGAGCTACACATAATACTAGGAAGGAAATAACATTTTCTAAATGCACAGTACTGTGCCAAAAGTGCAGGTGAAAAATCTTTACTTGAGCACAGACAGATGGGAAGCTGAAGTTAAGATGGCACTGGAGACATGCACTATTGTAATTTGAGATTATTAAAAAGCTCCTAGCAAAGCTCCCAAAGGGCCCAATCCTAAGCACTACCACAGAATTGATTGTACTGCTGATAGAGGAATAAATGGCAGTTTCATGCAGAAAGCTACCAATCCATTAGCAGACTTACTTCCACTAAGCAACATAAATGAAATTACATTCAAGGGTGTATAGAGCATGTGTTGGGACAGATATTTTTTGCCTGTATTTAGTACTTTTCCTCAAAATAAATGGTTAGAAGAGTAACAAAGGAAAAAACTAAATGCCGTGGCCTTGTGAGCTGCTACTTGCTGTACTTTCGTTATGTCAGCCAGTGAGGGTAAGTAAAAGATAATTCAAAAGGCTGTGAGGTATGATTTATCTAGGCAGTCAGGGCTGTTCTGAATTGCAGCCGGCAGCAACACAAGAAATATTTGGAAGCGATTATTTCTGGACCAGTCTATGGCTGGGTGTGAGCTCCAGTGTGAATGTGCTCCAGTGTGAATGTACTCCAGTTGTGTCTATGTGCTGAGATTTATTATGTGTCTGACTGCACTTCTAGGCAGTGGATGGAACTGTCACTCTCACTGGATAGATAATATACTCTCTTCTATTCAAACTGGTTTTAAATACAATATTTAAACTGGTTTTGAAAACAGTATGTTGTTAATTTCCTTTCCTTCCCTTTCCTTTATGGAGACTAGAAATGAGGTACAGAGGTGCTTCAGTGAACAGATACCTGTCCAAGT
Source organism: Cygnus olor (assembly GCF_009769625.2). Classification (NCBI taxonomy): domain Eukaryota; kingdom Metazoa; phylum Chordata; class Aves; order Anseriformes; family Anatidae; genus Cygnus; species Cygnus olor. The sequence goes on along the minus strand of NC_049171.1, from coordinate 56,041,041 downwards.
AAACACTAATGCTAAATACATCCAGTAAATTAGCAAGTTGCTTAATTATTGATAAATCTTAATAAAAAACACTTTTCGGCATCTGAGTTTTGTCAGTTTTGACTAGTTCTTACTAAAAGAAATTCTCATTACCTTGGAGTGGAATCTGCTTGAATGAAAACGGGGTAAAATCAGGTGAGAGCTAAGAGTTATTTAAACAACTGTGACACATTGTATCCCGCTGTAAGAAATCATTATCATGCAACAGAAGAGCAGTATTGGTGATTAAGTGTAACCCGAATTCAGTCTATCAAAAAGGATACTGCCTATTCTGAATTTTTAAGTCACGTCATCTTTCAGCTTAATGATCCTTTAATATCAGCCTGCCACTCTGCAGAATATCTCAGAAGTTAAATACTTACATATACATGGGCTGTAACTGTAGATGAGATGTCTTCTGTGGGCCTTGATAGCCGTAAGAGTCAAATCCACCTATGAAATCAACTGAAAAATGGGCAAATTGCTTTCATTAGAAACATCTTTTCAGAAGTGAGTGATAGGCATTATCATTAAAGAGACACCCAGCAAAGATTATTTTTGATAGACCCCCTAATAATCTATTAAAACCAGACCAGCCAATTGTGGAGATACATAAAAAGGGTAAAAAAAACGGAGAAAGGCAAAGTCCCTTTTTTAACTTTTAAATGAAAATAAATTTAAAATCATAGAAAGACTATAAGTGATTTATAAAAGCTATCTGTCTATCAGAAAGAGCCACATATCACTCTTTTTCATGTAGACCTCCTGATGAGTACAAAACAACATGCGGCTAGATATTACAAATGCTGCAAACCATTCATTTATTGGTGTGAATACTGACTGTCATTACTGTATCTGGCTTGCTGACATACTGTGGTCCAGCAATGTAGAGGAGGAAGCACATTGATCTGACTGTTTGGGAGACAGAAGTTTCTCTGATTCCGTGCTTTGACATTTGGGTTGCAATGCACAGAAGGTTGGAACAATTTATCTGAGCTTCAGAGATGAGACTGCAAAGATCTAAGGAAAGCAGCATTTCTCTCAAGGCACTGGAGGTCTGTAGGAAGGTTGCAGGGTGGGTGTTATTTATTAATTCTCAACACTGGCAGTTCCCAATGGTCTTCTCATGTTTATTTTAAACAATTTCCAGGGCAATTCAATCTCATCTGACTCTGAGACCCCTGTTTCTCTGATATAACACTCTCTTTACACAGGTAAAAGCACACCCTTTGCTTCCTTTGCATCAGGAGACCTGACTATTGGCTTTTGGGGGTTATTTATCAGCAACTCTCATCCCTGAAATATTGTCTCTCACATATCAGATGTGAGTCTGACTTTGCTTTGAAAGAAAAGGACCAAAGAGTTCAGATATAGAAGTACACTCTTCACAAGTCTGGGCGCTGGTACTGACAGATTGGCTCTCTGTACATTAAAACAAACAAGCAAAGAAAAAAGAAATCTTTGATAGAAGATAGCTTCCTGTGGACATAAACATAGTAACATTCACATAAAAGTCACAAAAACTAGATTTATAACCCTTGGTTTGAGAACTTTCACAGTGGTTGGTACCCTTAAAATTTGCATTTATGAGATTATTTTGTACTAAGCTACCCCTCAATATCTGCCACATTTAATAATGCCTTCGCATGATGTCCAGATGTTATGAAATCAAGTTCTTGTAGTCCTACCCTTAGCTCACCATTTGCTCACAAGCAAAAAGCCACCAAAATACAAGGCTGGAGCACCACTGTATGCTTCCATTGCAACCATAGGCATGTTTAACCTGTTATCTACTTTCACCCTGGCCAGAATGACCCCTGCAGAAGTCATTCAGCTGATCCTGTGCTCTGTGGCAGGATTACGTATACCCCTGTAGCAGAATGATGTTTTACTAAATTAATCCTTGACATCAGTAATGAAGAAGGTTCTATAGTCTCTTTGTGTTGCCTTTCCATGTGCCTAAATTCCTTATGTCTAATTCAAATGTAATTTCCTGCAAATTAACTCCTTTTCTACTTTTTGACCTTTTCTTCCAATGGATATGATGACAAATGAGCCATTTTTTCTTTTATAACTATTTTTTAATATTTTCAAAAAGTATTTTCACGCCATCCATCTTTTCCAGGTTTAAGCACAACTTTTTTTTTTCCCTTTTCTATTTTTAATTGTGGCCCATGTTTTCCAAGCCTCTAGATTTGCTCTCTTGATCCTTCTTCAGTCTATTTATATTTTTCTTACACCATGGTCCACAAATCAGGACTAACAGGAACAATTGATTTCAGGCCACTTCTTGAGATCATTCTGCGTTCTAATCTTACCTGCACAAGTGCTCAAAGCCCTCCCAGTCTGGTTTCATCTGAATTTTTTTTTATAAATGTTTTCCCCTTGCTGTAACAAAATGTAACACCCTTGCTGTTAACACAAATAATGTAGATAATTTTTCACTAGCCGATGTCCCATTGGGATCCCATCTGAAATGTCATCCGAGCTGGCTGATAACTAAATTTTGAACAGTTTTAAACAATTCTGCACCCAACTTATAATGACTGCATCTGAACAGTGCTTCTCTCGCTTGCTTGCCAGACAGAGTAAACATCTCAAAAGGTTAAAATCTTGCTAAAAATCAAGATAAATACAATTTGTAGTTTCCTATTTATTCACTGCCCATAACAATCAGAAAAAAAAATAAAAAAACCCACCTTTATTACAATTTTATCATATCTTTGGAAGTACACAAAGTCTATAGGCAGAGAATGAAGAATTGATAATATGAATGTTGTTGAGTGAAATGCTAAGCTGGGATGAAGTATAAAAAATCTCAAATACAATGGCTGCAGCAAAAAGAATGGGCATATCATTGCTGTAGCTATTTTTTTCCCCTAGTTTTCCTATTTTTCTCACTCTTGACCTCCGACAAGTCAGAAAATGCGTGTGTTGGAAAGATTATCTCACTGGTGTCAATCCCTGCCACTTTACTGATGTTGCTTATATACATTTGTCCTGCTTTGTATTTCTTGTGTACTTCCCAAGACCCTTCAAGCAACCAGTAAATCAGTAAATCATTATTAGAAGGCTGCAAGCATAGATACTCTGTTTTGCAGTCATAGGGTAAAAGGTCTTAAGTGTTCTGCTACGGTTGTTTTCAGAAAACTAAACCAATATTTTAAGAAAAAATTTCTCTAAGCAAAACAAGTTTCTGTGGGCATGAGAGAAAGATTCACACTGAACACCTTGCATGCATTCGTCTTTGCCCTGTTGTACAAGTAAACACAAAGTGTTAACACACCAGACTGTTGAGTGACAAACAAGACAAGCTTGCAGAGATTTTCCTGTGTTAACCTGACAGTGGAAGTTCCCACTTGTGTAATCAAATGATGGTAGGGCAGAAGATACTATCCAGACCTTGCTAGAAACATGCAATGGCTTCTTACATGCAACAAACTTTGCAAGGTAGGTAAAGGTAAGTAACAGGATGTGAATTCCAATGCAAGATAGTTTTGGCAATTTCTTTATAGCAAGTTTTCTTCATGGTGGCAGTTTCTCAGTTAACACTACAAAGCCTGAGGTGCCCAGACTGTGCTAAAAGCTCCCTGTGGATTCTGAGCTAGTTTCTTAAAACATACAAAATGCTGCCCTTTCTGCAGGCATTTTATCCTAGCTGTGCCTGAAAGGTCACTAGAAGTGTCGTACAACTGATACGTTCCTGGCAGCAGTAACATGAGATGAATAAAGCAAGGCTCATTAGCTGAATCACTACAGAGGCTTCCATCGTTAACCTTATCCATCAAACACATTTTTTGACTATCATATTCTACATTCATCTTACCTGTCACTGTTATCAGAAGTGGCTTTTTTATCGTGTCTTTCTCCAGTAAAATCACATGTACATATACACACAAACACAGAATCCCATTCATTTGAACAACTGGGTGCTGAGATGTTTATTTTCCTAGCTGGACTTAAATAGGATAATAACAGTACTATTTGTTTGTGAAAAATGTTATAAGAAATTCAGTCTGTTTTCTTCCTTTGGTGGTGTTAAGGGGCTTGTAAGGCATATTATGGTGGTTATAACTGTAACACAAACAGTACATATGGTTCAAAATAGGGACATATTTTCTATTACTAAGCACCCTCAGGATTGTGAAGTTTTAGCCTCTGTTCACAGTCCCAGTCTCCACTGTCTTTGGTGCATATCAGAACAAGATGGGAAACATAAATGGTTTTCTCATTTTTGATTTCTGGAAGATTGCGGTGTGTAAAGGGATTGGTAAATTAGGATATATGTGAGCAGAAAAGACCTCTTTAGCATGTGTGTGGATATGGGAAAAGGAACTCTGAAAAGCTATCAGTGAAAAACACTGAAATTGATGAAATCAACAGAGGGATGAAAAGAAAGGAAACTGCGTGAAATAAAAGCATAAGGAAAGAAACAGAAGTAAAAAAAAAAAAAAGAAAAAACAAGACTGGATACTATTCTCCTTTTAGAAAATTTCCTCTATGAGATATAAATACAGAAGCAAAAAGAATCAGGTCTTCAGCTACTATATATTTTCATAGCTTCAGTGGCTTCATTGAAGCAATGATAATTTATATGAGCTCAGGACATATGTGTGTAGAAATGTTACTGGTGTTACAGCTTTCCTTGCATTTTAATAGGAAAGCAAGAATCAGTGCAGGCTAGTTATTAAAGGATATAGGATTTAGAAGAGAGGAAGGGGACAAGTGGCTTTATCTGTGAAGAAAAGGAAAGGGAAAGGTTGGGAAAAAGCCATGTATCTGGCTAACCAATCCCTGGTATGGGTGACTTCTGGCTTGCTTTCTGACCCTCTTCTTTCTTTGTTCCCTTGTTGTCACTGTCTTGCTGATCATCTCTTCCTAGCCTTGGTGCACAAGGCCCTCCCTTGCATGGTGGCAAGGGTTCTGCCAGCACTTGGTCCTGGCTTCCTCATGACATCTGCTCCCTGCCTGCATCTCTCTTTAAATGTGAAGATGTCTTTGGTGGTAATTCTGGAACCAGGATGACTTCTTCTATCACCAATTCCTCCTCTCCTCTTCTGTTTTGTCCACTGACAAAGTCAGTGACTTTATTCAGTCCCTGGCTAAACAGCTTGACTAATAAATCCTCCAGATTTATTAGTCCCATATCAGACACTGTATCTCCTAATCTGCTTCTGACCTCTCATCTCCACTTGTTTCTCTGGACACAGTCTCTCCCATTTCTTGTATGAACAAATTGATAAAGACCTCCTTCTCAGTTTGCATGCCTTTTCCACTCCCCCTATTTAGAGTTCATTTCCTTTCCTTTCCTCTTACTGCAGTCACAGGAATTTTGTCCTGTAAAACTTGAACTTTTTTCAGTGACTCTGTCTTCAGCCTTGGTCTTACATGAATGCAGTCTCTTTCTCTTGATCTCTTTTATTGTGCCCCCTTCCAATAGAAATACATACAAAATTCTTTCACAAAATGCAGCTTCACTGTAGCCCTGCTTGTCCCATTTTCTTTATTTCTTTTGTAATGGTTTCAAACTCTTTCTGTATCTACTTTCCCCCATTTCTATGGAAGGTTTATCCCGTCTTGTATTCAAGCAGCTGAAACCACAGTCAGATTGTCCCTTCCCATCCAAATTTGGATTCTGGTAGCCCAGCGCACACAGTGCTTTCCCATGGTCATCAAGCTGCCTTTCGCACAGCCACTGCTCTCCTCTTGAAACCTTTGTGTCACAGAGTACTGGGCACATGCTCACTTCCCTCCTATTACAAACCAAAATATCATCTTCTCTCTGTGATATTTACCCATGGGTAGTTAAACATCACTTCCAGTTCGGCATGGCTAATACAAAAACTCTTGGTCGTTCCTCCCTAACCTTCTAACCTGCACAGAGAACAATGGCACAGGTCTGACTCTCACTCGGGGTTATAAACTAGATGTCAACTTTGGTTTGGACTATGTATGATTTAATTTCTGAAGATTATTTTCCATATTGAAGAGGAAGACTCTACTATCTGTTGACACAGCTATAACATTTACCCAGGGCTCTCGCTGTCAAACATCACAATTGTTCCTTTTCTGAACTCACCAAATGTGGAATTAAGGAGGCAAAAGCTGCAGGGCTCATTGCTTTGGCTAAATTACTCCTCTCTGCATCCTGCTACTGATTACATCTTCCACACCACATCAAGCAGAAGCTGAATCTTTTTACATTTAAAGCCTTTTGTAGAGACTGCATGTCAGTATATCCTTCTTCCATTTTAGAAAGCTAAATTCTGTCCCTGTGCTGCCAGCTTGACCCACGTACTTGTAAAATTTCCAAATACTTTCTCTCCTTCTGAGAAGTTCTTAACAAGCAGTTCTTTCATTAGTGGCAGTGTACCGATATTCCTGTCTAACAGAGGGATTAATAGTTGCTCATTGTTTCTTTGTGCTCCCTTTCTGCATGTACCCACCAGCTGCCTGTTGTCTGATACGTAGATTGCAAGCCCCAAGAAACAGGGCTGATATTTGTGTTTATACAGTGGTTGGCATCGTGCTAGTCCTTAAATATACTTATGAATCTAAAGCACCAACATAATATTAAAAATTTACAGTTATATGTAATAAAGATGGCACCATTTAAAAAGACTGAGTGACCAGGGAAGCATATGTGCATGTACACATGGGTACTTCTTGCACATGCACATCATGACTGAACACAGTGCAGTCCAGCACAGAGAGAGAACACATGGTGTACACGTGTTACATGTGGTGTATGAGGTGTTAAACTGATGCACACGGGTTCAGGAGGCCAAAGACATGGCCCCCCTGGCCTCAGAGGTGCAGCGATCAAATTCACTGCTACAGCAAAGCACTCCACCATGCTCCTGACTGGGAGTGAATTAAGTCACTGTAGGCACTGTTGGTGTGCAAGTGTCTGATGCAAGAGAGAGAGCTGTGCACAAATGCTGCTAGCTAAAAGCTGGCCAAATTCAGAAAAAAATAGAGGGGAGTAAAATTAAGCTTGTTTTTAATAGCCTTGGAAATGACACATGGAAAAAAAAAATATATAAAAGAACATATGTGTGCACCCTTGCTCCTGCAGCTTTGCCAGTATCCTGCTACCCACCTCACTGGTGAAGATGCTTCCAGACATGTTAGTGCTGTAGTCTTTTTATGCTTTGAGCATGGCCTAGTGCCTGTTACACAATACAGCACACAGGAGGAAATTTGCTTGAATACAGTCTCAATAAAGTTTGTTTACAATGATAATTAAATGTTACTGCTCTTTGTATTGAGTTCACAGCGATTTAGACTCACAAAGCATGGATGAAGCAGGAGGAAGGAGCGCATCTGCCAGCAACTGTGGCTGCAGCCTCCCTCCCAGCACAAGGGTGCTCTGCAATGGCATAAAGACTTGGATACAAAGTCTGGGTCTCTCAGCACAATGAACTGCCTTTCTGCTCAACAGGCAGCAAGTGCTCTTAGCTCACCCATTTGCCAGGTAAAACTGAAACTTCAGGTTTTTAGATTGGAATTTTGTAGCATTTCAGAGCCCAGTGATGTCCAGAGCATTATCAAAGGGAAAGCCCTACACAAATTTCTGCAGAGTTTCTTATCTCCTATTCTACACCACTGTCAGTATTTCCTTTCTATTTCCTACTTTTACAATAGTCAAAATTATTTTCTGATAATTGCCTCAGAGTCTTTTCCTCCAGATTCTTCTCTCCTTACCATATTTCTTGTTGGACAAGTGATCCTTATCATCCATGCCTGCTGGATAATAAAGTCCCTCAGGTTCTTCTTCTTCTGTGTCTATCACTACTGATCCATGGATGATTCTTGATCATCCTTTCTGAGATATAACATAGGACTGGGAAGGTACACTGGGTTGTGAAACCTAATAGGCAACACCTGGTGCCACCACCCTTATAGAGGTAAGGGATTACAGACCATTACTCCCCGTAATTAGGAACAAATGGGGACACAGGTACTGAATTCAAGATGAGCCCAGCTTGTAGTAGCACCCAGAAGAAAACAGCAGCATAAATGATGCTGAGGTCCAGAAATTAGAATAACCAAAATGCATCTCAGATTCCCAGGTGAGGAAGGGGTCTGGTCAATGGCAGAGCCTCAGAGAGGATGTGACAAAAAACAGGCTCCAGAGCAATGCCTTAGCAAGGATTGGCCATTCACAGGTACCATGGCGGGGAAGCGGGTAAACAAGCAGAAAACAAGCAGGACCAAGCAGAAAGGAGCCAGGATGAAAGTAACAAGGAGTAACCAAGCAGGCTGAGGAGGTAGAGGCAGGTGCAAGACTCAGGCAGCTGGAGGCAGAAACAGGGATGGGGACAGAGCAGGCAAGAACAAGAGCCTGGAAGAAGCAACTGGAGTGTAACTGCAGCAAAGAGAAATACTGGACTGAAACTGTCAGAGTTGTCTTTTATACCTGATAAATGTAACAAACCACCTGTCAAGCTTATAGACCTGGAAATAAGGTTACAGTCAGGCAGGTTGCCAAATGACCCCTGCAAGGCTTTGCAAGGCTTGTCCAAGCTTGCAGTGGGGTTTGTCCAAGGCTCAGTAAAGCATCTGTTAAAGACCTCTATTCAGCTGTGAGAACATTAAGTCTGCAGAGTATATTGTTTTTCTAAAGTGGACGGACCTGGACACTGCTGGATAATAGCTATTTGCTTTCAAATGTTTATGCTTGAGTACCGAGCAAAAAAGTCTAGCCCCGAAACAGTTTTTGTCTGACAAATCATTCAAAGAATTAAAGAAAATGCAGACCATGGCTGAATTATTATGGAGCTTATCAAATTAATCATTAGGGAAAAAATGTTCTAATCCAGTTCATTGCTATGGGCAAGTGATAAAGAGAGGAAAAAAAGAAAAAGGAGAGGAAAAAAGAAAACAGGGAGGAAAAAGAAAATACTTGGGGCAGTGGCCTCCAACTGTGACCACCACACTAATAAATTAGAATAAGACTCATCAGTAGGTGCAACAAAGTGGGGAATTAGGGCCCAAATCTATGAAAGTTAACAATCCAGTGCTAATGAAGACCTACCTAGACATTTGAAAGGAAAAGTAATAAGGAAAACTTTAGCAGAAGGCATGTTGACAAGAATAATTTAGCAGTTATGTCCTAGGCAAGTGGGAAACTGTGGGGACCTCTCAGTGGGGACAACACTGACATTTCTGGGGCCACAGGAAATGCTTAGCAAACCTAGTCCACCTGCAGCAACTTGTCACCACCCCTACTTGAGACGTTGCCATCCGTCAGTCAGGACTGAGTCCGGATGGCTATGGCTGGCTGTATTACACCTGCTCATTTTGGCTGACCACACCAAATATCAGCAAATGATTCAAATCAAAATGAAGTCTTTCACCAGCATCAAAACAGAGTGTGACAGTCCATCTGAAACCATTTTCCATGCATTTTCTGTGCAGATCTCAAATTTTGATACTTATGCCTGATTTCAAATATGTTTTATTTTTCAATCACAAAACATTTTTCCTGTTTTTTCCAAGACCAATTCCTATTCAGATGTGACAACAACCTGAGAATCTCTTCAAATGAAGTGTGGCTTTTTTATCAGATCTGTCACTGTCACTAACTCATTTCTGCCACTGGTTTGATGAAACTGCATGGGACAGTGTTACTTGATCTGGACTTCTTTGTCTTTTCCACAGTTCATTCATGGCAAGACAAGTAATATTTACAAAGTGTTTTGGTATAAAATACATCTTTCTTTGTAAAAAAGTTGTTAACTGTTCATTCCTTTTTCATGTGTGCAGATCTTTTCCAATAATTCTGCAACATGCCTTTCTTGGCCAGGACAAAACATGGATGGTGAATAGTTAAAAAAAAATGATGCAAGGTAAGTATCTCCCCTTGGCTGTTACAATGCACTGATTTTATTAAGCAGTATCCCATTGTGATGAGCTGCTGGAAAGGAAATGTTACTTCCTTCAAGCTCCACATTATGTTATTTAGATGTTTTTTAAACTGGAAGTTGACAATCCCCACAGGAGGCGGTGATGGATGCAAGGGGAGTGGCAGGAAAGACAGCAAAGGAGAAGAGAAATTACCATAAAGGGAGCCAGCAGCGGCACCATTTCCCCCCATGTGATTTTATTTATATATTTGTCTCATACCACAGTCCTGTCTCCTAGGGATTCCTTGAACATCAACTTCATTAGTTATGAAGGCAGCAATCCATAACCAATTTTCTTTTCATGTCAAGCTTGTTCATGTATAAACCCAGCCCTTTTGTTGGAAACATTTGCAATTAATCCCACAAACAAAGCAAATGCAAATTGTACAGTCTACCCTTAGCAACCCTTCTGACTCAAGGCCCTGACCACCATCTATTTTACACTAAAATGAATTGAAATTCCCACTTTGAGTCTAACCTAATTTTCTAGTGATAATAGGCATGGATTCCCAGAAGCACTCTATGCATCTTGATAGTAACATCCTAATTTCCTTTCCTGGTAAGTGTTTTAAATAAGATTTTAGCACCAAAGGAAATTAACCTTTAAATTAATTGTAATTATAAAATGCCATCACTGATTTTGTCTTCAGACTAATTACTTGCTATTATTTAAACAAACTGCCCCTCCTCTGAGCTTTAAGTTTGTTTCTCGCTCTGCAGTGCAGTGCCAAATGATCCCAGATCAGGCTGCGTAACGTCTGCCAAGCCCTGTGACACCTGGACTGCTCAGGTCTGTTTGCATCTCAAATGTAGCCAGTTTCAGTTGTCACATCCCACCATAGACTTTTTTCTTGTGCTTCAGCCTTGTACTCTGCAGCTCAGACATCTTCAGCCTGTGCTGTCTAACCAGCAGGCAAGCCTTGTGTGATGTAGAGTGCTTCTGCTCTGCACCGGTGAGAATGAGATGCTCAACACTAGCCTTCTGCTCTTATGAAAAGTCCTCTCCAAGACAGGACATGACTGGAAATAATGATGCAGGAACCAGATATTGATATTTGCAAAAGGTTGATTCTGTGCAGGTATAGAATCATCAAATAGCTTGGGTTGAAAGGGACCTTAAAGACCATCTAGTTCCAACCCCCCTGCCTTGGGCAAGGACACCTCCCACCAGACCAGGTTGCCCAAAGCCCCATCCAGCCTGGCCTTGAGCACCTCCAGGGATGGGGCATCCACAGCTTCTCAGGGCAACCTGTGCTCGTGTCTCACCACACTCATAGTGAAGAATTTCTTCCTTATATCTAATCTAAATCTATCCTTTTTTTTTTTTTTTTTTTTTTTTTAATTTAAAACTGTTCCCCCTTGTCGTATCACTACCTGCCTGCCCATTTTAGGAAATATCCTAGATATTTCTGGTGGCAGTGCAGCTCTCCAAGCCAACTCTCTTCAGGATAACAAGCATGAGGTAGTACCATGGGATTTTAAAGGCTTCCCTCCCTCTGTGCTTCCATCAGCTGAATGCATAAGGATGCCTTCCTGACAGCTGAAGGCATCCCATTTGCCTCCCTTTGTTTCACTTATTTCATGTAGCAGTCACCACACTAAATAAAAGTAAACAAAAAAGCTTCTAATTTAGCTACAGGCTGTGAATTGGAGAGCACAGCTGAGCAAAAACAAGATGTAGCTTCAGCTTTTGTAGCCTGTTCATTAACTTCTCATTCATGAATGACCTGTTCAACAGCTGGAGAACAATTGTTTTAAATATTGGCTTTTATTTGTTGCTACGTTAATTTGTTCCTATGCTCCCTCTTTAGACTGCCTGGGCCCTCCTTAGCGTAAAGCAAACAGATCAGCCCAGTGATGCATCCTGTTGTAAGAAAGGTGTCTAACACAGACAGGACAAGATGCTCTTTGGTGTTACTGACCGTAGTGAAAAACTTGATCATTAAACTGTAGGCCTAGTTACATATGACTGTAAGTACATGAGATGAATACCATCCTTGACATCTGGTGGCATCAGTGAGAGGCCCCAAAGTGTAAATGTATTTCTCCTTGTCATACTGCCATTCCTTCATGACAGATTCTTCTTCCATTATTTTGATGATATAAAGGGTTTGAAGATGCAGAATACCCCTCTCACCTACTAAAAAATGATCGCAAGTTCTGTAATATCCCCACAGAAGCTGAAGGAGGCAGCTGGTGAAGGTCGAGAAAACATGTGGTAGTATGGAAAAACTGAAGGCAGAATGACTGTTCAGTGTTTTCCATTGCAAGACACAGGGTGCATTACACAAAGGGTAAGTGCAAAGCTAACAAAATATAAAACTGACTTGTTGGAACTCCTTCACTCGGGAGGTTGTGCTTGATAAAAATGTTCTTGGTTCAAATGGAGGGGGACGTGTTCAGGAGGAAAAGCAAGTTGTGGGCAATCAAATGCAACAAGACTACTTCTGGCTAAGGAAGTCCCTGAACTGCAAATTACTGCCAGAATTTCCTGGGAACCACAAACCTTCTGTGTTCTTATATGCCTATGCAGCAAATAAAGGTCCAAGCAAGCATCAGGTGTTATTCATTGCTGGATTCTGGATATCAGGCTGGATAGACCTGGTACCTCCCTTCTTATCTCTAGTCTAGCATAACAAATAATGCTGAATTGTACACTCCAGCTATAGTGTCACCAGGAGGGAACAGATCAGAACGGCCACCTGTGACAATAACCTCTGGAGTTGCATTTAATCCCAGCCCTGAATACAGGAAGATGGTTTCAGTCGTCATCTGCGCTCCCCTCAGCATTAGTTTCTGCTCCATCCATGCTTTCTTTCTATGCTTCTCCTATCTTGGCAGTCAGAATTTACAGCCATATTCACCAGAAGACAGGAGAGAAATTTGCTTTTAGTTTCTCTTTGTCTTAGAAATTTTTAAGCATCGATGGAAGCCAAGGAACTAATTCTCTGTAATGTTTCACTAAGCAGGTTGTGAAAAGTGTTTGGCACAGAAGTAAAGTGATATCTGAGCATATTCTGCACTTCAGTAGTGTCTTTCATCCTAGAAGCTCAAAGTTATGAAGCAACACACCTGTGAGTTTATCCCTGTCATTATTTCCCATTCTAAATATGGCAAATAGAAGTATTGCAAGGTTAAATAACCTGCCCATAGGTGGAAAGGAGCCTGTAACAGAGCCAAAAATAAAAGCCTTCTCTCTCTACTCCGTATGTTTGTCCAAATTTCTCATCTCTTACAACTAATAAATTTAATATTGTCTCCCAAAAGAAAATCTTTTCACCACCTTTGTACTTCCCAGGTCAGGCACGAGATCCCAGAATGGGTTATTGTTTGGCAATGAGTTTATTGGCATATAACTGCTATGCTGTATTGCACACCAGTAGATATCCACTATCCAGGGTATTGTACTCTTGAATGTTTCCAGTAATTCAAATAGAATCTTGAATTCAAGCTTTTACAGGGGGAAGTAAAATGATTTTAAAAGGTTATCTAGAGCTTTATTTCTGTGTCAGACATCTCCAAATGCTGGGCTCAAGGGGATATGCAGCAAAAATCTACTTAACCCAGTTGTGATTTCTTTTGCTTTGCAGTTTACCTAGAAACAATGCCAAGAGAAAAGAAGATAATGTACGTGCAAGCTGGATCCCTGCTAGTGTGAGATGCTAGTGCAAAGCTGTACTAGCAGCTAATACGGTACTCTCCATGGTACTCTGGGAGCAGTCTGACGGGTCAGATTTCTTTGTTTGCCTTGGAATTTTGATAGGGTAGATTTACTTTTTTTCCCCCCTCTGTCTGGATCTGCAAAGGAGCCTTGTGGATTAGGATTTCACTGTGAAAAATAGGCTAAATTGTCCATTATCTCATGTCATTTGGGCTGGGGTTCCTTCCCTGCCAGAGCTGTCCCTCTAATAATAAGCCAGTCCCCTTTCCCTCACCAGAATCTGAAAGGAGAGTGCAGAATTGCCACTTCAGTAACCCAGGTTTCTTTTTTTTTAAGTGTTTACAGACAAAAAGCCCCAGAAGAATGCGGCTTCACTGCTTGCATTCCAGAGTTTTCCACTAAAAATCTGTATATATAATAACATTTTCAAAAATACATTGAATTTACTTTACTAAGGCAGTAACATCTTATAGCAGGGAGCCAAATTGCTAGTGAGGAAATACACATTAAACGAACATTTCAATGTTATTAAAAATAATGTGCAGCCTTTGAAAAATGCAGGCCTAATATGATTTTAGAAAACAAATGAGGAGCTCTGAGAAGTTTACAGCCGTTGAATGCCTCCAAGTAATGATTGTTGCTGACATTTCCATGCTTTATTTTTAATTGCTGCAGCTAATTATGCTAATGAAGGAAGAATGACAATGGCTTAGTCATACCAGTGGCAACAGCGAAAAGGAGAGCGCTGAGCTGGCAGCAACCCTACAGGACACCTATCTTCCCTTGTCGTTCCCTGATCAAGACCTGAGGTGCTGCGAGCCTCACAATTCTTCTTCCCTACACAACCACAGGGAACAAGATGCAGAAGAGACCTTTGAGACTGACAAACCAACAAGAGAAGTAGATAGGGAAAAACACCCTTGTCTGATTCTTGGAGATGGGTGCTGCAGTTCGGCTCTGGTGTGCCCAGTGTGAGAGCACTGCATGGGACTGCAACGAGAAGGAGAGCAGCTTCCACTTTAATCCTCAGTGCAGACTTAACCCAAAGCAGATTGTTCTCATGAGAGGTAGTGCAGACTTGTACTTTGATTTAGGGGGTCTGCTGCTGGATTTATTTAGTGTGTGGGTGATTAAAACCCCAAGGCTTGCTGACTCAGTCTTAGTTATGACCCTGATTTGATCATTGCATTGTTCCGTTCTTAATCCTTCAGTGGGGTTAGAGCAGGTTAATCTTAGTGAAATGTTTGCTTAATTCTCCCCTCTCTCATTTGTTCTTTTAATAAAATCTGCATAAAGAACAGAGAAATAGTTATTCTTTCAGCTTGTTCCAATTATTCTGAGAGCAAAGCTAATTCAGCTGAAGTACTTTAAGAGCAACTTGATTGTGTTTCTACAGCTGAGGCTCCATGCCAACAGAAGATTGCAACAGAAGGCACCTTCTCTGCTCCTGAGCAGTGCTGATGCATTCCTCTGGTTAAAATCTGGAATATGCCCCTGTCTGGCTCTTAGAGGTTGCTTGACTTTTTCTCTTTTTCTTTGTCCACTCTTGCAGGCTCAGTGTTCCTGCCTCTTCTGCTTCTCTTCCAGGCAGCTGTTGCTCCTATGACCCATTAGCAAAGTAGAAGAAATGGAGCTGAGCATATTGATATTCAGCATGTCCATCATGAGTACCAAAAAGTTTTTTTCTACTGATTCAGTCTCATTCGACCATTTGACAGGACTTGGTGCCCCTTTGGTGAGGCCTGATAGGTTTGTCCGTATAGTCCTTTGTGCTTGGCAGCAAGGCCAATGTGTATGGGTGGTCCTGAAAACCAGAGATCTAGATTTCTTTCTCCTGTGATGCCTGTGAATATGGAGGTGGCTAAGAAGATGGCAGAGACCCTCTGCTGTTCTTCACAAACCATTTCAGAAGCTGGGGAAGCATGTCAGGGGTGTGGGGGAGTTGCTTTGCGGTGACTGGTCTTAGAGGATCTTTCACAGTTAACACATTTTTAACACACAGAAGGAGCACCAGTTGCCAAACTGCATGCAAGTACAACCCCAACCTCATCCTTTACCAGGTATGGATAAAGAGCAGATGTTGGTGGGCAGCACGGTAAAGATTTTTCTGCTGAGCTAGCAGAAATGTCCAGCAAATCTGGGGGAGGGAGTACACTGTGGACAAGAAGGCTGTCTTCATCCCTCTCTGCTACAGATCCTGCTCCATAGCAGCATGCTAGGGTGAGAATCTGAAAAACTGTAGACTATGGGAGGAGAAACACAGCTAGAGCATATAAAGTGACCTCAGACTAAAGACCTGCATGTGCAGGAAGCTGTAGCAACGGCTCTGGGATATATGTACCTCTTCTTGAAAGTTTTTCTCTTTCACACTTCCTTGGTCTGCATGAGACAACACCATCCATGAAAGTACTGAGGAAGTTATGATTACCCATCTTCCTATGGAATATGCATACTAAATAACATGGCATCCATAAGGGATACATTACATCCCAGAGGAGTGTGACAGAGCAACGTGTTGCCAAAAGGGAGGGAAAAGCAAGAAAACAGATCCAAGTGGAAATAAAACACTCTGAAATCAAACCTGGTCAGGGGGATATCTGTATGGGGTGCTCTCAGTAGAAAGTAAGGCCACTTTAATTTTATGATACCTCAAGGAGCCAAATCTAGTCTGAAAGTTGTTACAGTGTTGGGATGACTCTGCCACTGAGTTCCCTTTAACCTTTTTTTTTTTTTTTTCCCCATCCAGGCTTCCAAAACTCACTGGCAGCAAGACCACATGGGCTGTGCTCATGCGGGCTACGTTGTGCTGAGTGGGGTCTTGTCTCAGCTGCCTGGAAGAGCCTCACTGGAGCAACTCAGCAAGGAGACAGGGCCTGGTGAAGGCATACTAGAAAAGTAATAAAGGCCTCAAAATGGGTAAGATAACCACAAGAAAAGGTTCAAAGAAGCATGCTAATCTGTGGCTTCTGAACACCAGGGAGCTCCCCTGGCAGTGAGCAGAAAACAACTGCATATTGGTCACAGCGCCTTGCTGCCAGGAACGCCGTCTTACAGCCCACAGGAGAGATCTTCCAAACATGCTCTGACTTCTGCGCCTGTTCATTGAGCCAAGTCACCAGTCCCTTCCTCACTTTTTACTTATATTACACCCTAAAGCATTACGGAAGAATGAAAAAGATTTAAGCCCTCGGAAGAGAAGGCAGGATGGTATTAAAAGGGATTTCATTTGAGGGGCGAGGAATCAACATCCTTTAGCTCTGTAAATAGAGAACACAATAAGCTGGAGAATAAGAGGAAGCATACATGACTTGGGTCCATCACTAAGAAGACAAGACATATTTATGGCATATCCCTGCTCCACACACTTGTCCCAAACTCTTTTTACTCTTATGCCTTCCTCACCTCCACAGAAACACACACGACTCAGAAAAGCATCATCTGAGAGACCTCCAAAGTGTAGTTTGATTTCAGCACTAAATCTTCCCTTGATGGTTCACAGTGGCGCTGCATTACCTGTAGATTACAGGGTTTCAGCTGTTTTCTATATGCAGCAGAGTACACAAAAGAACCCCCACCAGCCCTAGCAGTGCTCTCAGTCAAATAAAAGCTCTTTAGCTTCCTGTTGCAAAACTCTCTCTAGGTTTCATGTATATTTTATCAAAGTTACATGCAGTTCTGATACTTGCTTCTGAAGTGCTTTGGTATGAATCCCAACGTGTACAGAAATGCTGCAGTGGCCCTTTTTAAAAAATCAAGGTTAGAGTAGAGAAAAAATGAAATGGCTTGGCTCCATAACATGTATTAAGAACAAATTCTGCTCAACAGGCTTCTATTGACATAAATAAGCAGAAGAAACACAAACATACATCTTTATGAACTCATTTTGTTCCTTGTAATTGTACCCTGGGAACAGCGTGAACAAAGAGGAACTCCATGGTTTCACCTCTCATAAATGAAGGTCCTGCAACGATCTAAAGCTATTTCTTGCCAGAAGTGCTTTTACAAGCCAACACAGAGGTCAACATAGAAGAGCTATACCCTCAGTGGTAGCCTATTACTGTGAAGATAGTTAACAGTCTGGAATAAGAAAAATAGAAAAAAAAAGAAAAGAAAAAAGAGGTTGGGTTTGCCAATTGGGATTTTTTTTTTTTTTTTTGGTGTGTGTGTCTTAAGCTAAACTGTGAGGTAAAAACAATTACAATGATCTATTCAGAAGAAAGGAGTGTGTATTTTTTTAAGCTACATTTCATGATTCCTTTGTCTTCTGGGCATTTGGAAATTATAGATCAAGATGGATGGACAGAAAACGTGTTCTGGCTACAGTATAATAAGACATTTAGGTTCAAGTCAGCAAGAGCCAGCATAGTGGAAGGGTGATTTAAAAAACAGAATTCATTTTGTATGTAATAAAGCTTTAGTACTTACAGCTGTCCTCTTCTTCAGTAATACATTTCACAACATAACAGGCATAGATGAAGCCCGCCAGCTGAAACAAAATGTAATAGCGTTAGATTTAAAACAAATACAATAGAAAAACATGAGTTGGTTTTAGAAAAACAACAACAGAAACTACAGAAATAACAAACTTCACCAGATTATATTTGATGAGGTAATTATCTTTTTTTTTTTTTTTTTTTTTTTTTTTTTTTTTAGCAACAGTTAGTTAATTCTAATAATGAGTGAATTTCCTTATTTTATGTGATTCTTTTGGAAATAGTCAGGAGTTGGCATTTTTCTTGAAAAACAAACCCTTCAATAAAAATTCCGGGAAACTGATAGAAGATTTTCCATTACAGCAATAGCTTCTTTTTAATTATTGAAAAATAGGAAACTAGATAGATGGTTAGGTGGATGGCAGTTTAACAACTCCAAATGTGAATGTTTATGTCAAAGTCAGATTTGTTTGCCAACAAAACTTAATCCTCTAGCAGAACTCTGCTTTTTTAGCAGAATCTTGTCAACAAAACCTAAGACAAAGTCATTTCACTTGTAAACCATCTTTATAATGATATTTTATCACTTGAAATTAGGGCTGTGGATCTGATGTAGAGATACTTGCCTGTCTCTCCAATAGCCCTCAAGCCTCAAGACATATCTGTCAATTTGGATAGGTCTGGATGTGTTTGCATCAGTATCTCATGCTGTAGGTGACAAATTCAAATCTTGTTACCTCCATTCCTCCCCCAGAACACGCCCAGAAGTGAATTATAAACAGAAATAACACAATTTAAAGAAATTGAAAACTGGAGTGCTGCTTGAGTACCATGGCAGACTGCTTATTTTACACCATCACTTGAAAAAAAAAAATTAAAAGGGAAAAAAATGGCCAGTATCACACATGTCATGAGCTAAGTATCACATGAGACCTCTGTTAGTCTTTCCACCAAGCTCTGTTGGCCGAGAGGTAACAACCACACCAGAAGCAACAGAACAGCATCATGTGCCGTGTGTTGCACTCTTTACATGGCTTCCCGTACATACAGGTTTGGAAAGTTTTCTCTAATGATTGTCAACTAACTGTTTTCCATCCTTTAGCTTTTTGCTGAAGTTTGCATGGTAGGTAGTCAAAGGAATTCAAGTTTCGTCCCCTTGTAGTGAAAAGTGAGCCATAATGTTCAAATGTTTTATTCCTGTACAGATCACCTCACAGACATTATTCATGAGCTCCGAATCCAACTGTAGAGTTTTGGAATTCATTCTTTATTTGGATAATAAAAAGTATCTCATGGCTCCAGCTAGGACTGAATTCTCCGTGTGCGTGATGCAAAAAAAAACAACACATAATCTGTGGTTGAGGGAGATTATGATCTTAATTTCAGACAAACTAATGAGTGGGTCATGCAGTGACATGTGGGAACTAGGTATTATTATGGAGAGTGGTTAGTGCAAATGCATTTGTTTATTTATTTATTTAACAAATCCAAGGCACTTCTACAATCACTGCAGGGTTCTGTGTTCCTATCACCATTAATTTTAGCTGTACACATGAAATTCAAACAAATTTCCTCCGTCTCTTAGTGGCTTCATATTGCAGGCAGTGACTGTGCTCAATTTACTCCAGCTTTTACACAGGTGTTTCTGGTATTTCTGTCAATTTTCTCTATAGAAATCTCTCTACCTACATCTGTATATGTGAGATACAACTAAAGAAAAAAAATAGAAAAAAAAAAAGAAGAAAAAAAAAAAAAAGGCCCAAGATTTTTGTGAAGAGATTGAGGCTTGATTTGGAGACCACACTGCAGCCAGTACAGATGTTGTCTACTAACTGCTTAAGCTCCTATTGGGAGCCCAGAAGTGGCATTACAACAGAACTAAATCATTAATTTTGTCATTTATTATAAATCTGCCTTATAGTGCTGCTGCGAAGATTTTACACCTGGGAGAGATGACATATTCACTGCTGGACACAAAGAACACAGTGTACCAAGAACGGTGGTGTTCAGCTAATATCAGCATTTCATCCTGCTTTATTGGGCTGCTCTTTCCTTTGGTTTCTTGGCTTCAAGACAGAGGGCTAATTTACTCCACTGACTTATGCCCTACATAACCCACCAACTTCAATGACATTACATGAGGTTTAATCCAGCAAAGAATTAGGCACAGCAAGATTATTCATTAATGATTCCATTCTTGGATGTGAACCTCGGCTTAATATTTTCTCTGTTCTCTTTTTACAGACCATCACATCCAGGAGAGCTGAGCAGTTGCATCTCTAGTAGGCAACTGCAGTGGTAAAGCTTTTCTTGTAACACGGTTCAATACTTTACTATCTGTGAAAACACCACAAGTTTACATGTTATTAACTAAACTTTTCTCACAAAGCACAGCAAACAAACTGTATCACAATCTGTTCTTACAACTAATCTTTTAATTGTATTCAGTTGCATCCCTTAAATGTCTGGGGAACTCTTGATATGTAAGTAAATCCTACAGCATTTCATCACATGAGTTTGCTGATTAAAACAGTGCTTTATAGCTAGAAGTTGTTCTGTTTTAAATACAAATGGTAGTTTGTTTCCCTTGAAATAGTAAAAGTTTTAAAATAAACCTCATCTTCTCCCACATCTATCCAATCCTCTGCTTGGTACACAATTTTGTTTTAATTTGAACATCACATTATTTCCTTCCTTCCTCCCTCCCTCCCTCCCTCCCTTCTTTCTTTCTTTCTTTCTTTCTTTCTTTCTTTCTTTCTTTCTTTCTTTCTTTCTTTCTTTCTCTTTCTTTCTTTCTTTTTCTTTTCTCTTTTCTCTTTTCTTTTCTTTTCTTTTCTTTTCTTTTCTTTTCTTTTCTTTTCTTTTCTTTTCTTTTCTTTTCTTTTCTTTTCTTTTCTTTTCTTTTCTTTTCTTTTCTTTTCTTTTCTTTTCTTTTCTTTTCTTTTCTTTTCTTTTCTTTTCTTTCCCCTATACCAAGCCATATCCTTTATCAGTTCTGATCCTGTGCTAGTCATTCAAGATTTATCATCTAATTGCATCAACAACAGAGGGCACTCACTGGAAGCTGGGGTTCAGAACTGAAAGTGGTGATTTTTACTTTTAGCATGCTCAATGGCCTGAGCCTGTGGTGACTACAGAGATCTCTGGGATAGGGATATTCTTCCTGCCCAGTGGACTCAGGCTTCATGTGAGAAGGGTAAAGCTTACCTGTGCACATGGCAGAGCTTTCCTGGGGACCTGTCAGCTAAAGTTGTTAAAGAATTCTCACAGCAAAGAAGGGCTCGCATGAAATTTTCCACCATTGTTATAGTACAAGGTGCATTTCTTTGACCTTGTTTCTCTACTAATAACACACCACAACCCATCTATATATAGCACAATATATGTCAAGCAAATTTCAAACGGAACACTCACTGAACATACTCCCTGGAGAAGATGAGGAAAGGGAAAACAAACAAACAAACAAACAAAAAACAAATGATAGAGGTTAGTCACATTAATTAATATATTCCTGGAAGGCCCTCAAACAGAGCAAAGCTGACTGTAGTATAAGAATTACACAAAACAAAATCTTCCTCATTCAGTATCTTAGGAGGATTTTTGCTTTATGTGAGAAGGATGGGGATGAGTCCTTAGAAATAAAGAAGAGAAGGAGCCTGTTTGTCTGAGAAAATCAGTTTAAAAGTAGTAAGGTTATCTTGGAAACTCTTGTTTGTTTGTTTGTTTGTTTTTTTCTATGCTCTCTCTTATTTTTTTTTATTTTTATTTTTTAATAAATACTTTATTAACCAGACTTTCTTTTATAAACCATGTAACGATAAAAATAAATAGATGCAATGAATAGAATATCAGATCTACATCCCTGACCCTCCCAGATTAGGTGTCTACATCTGTCTCATTCACATTTTAACACTGTAGTATGGGCCTTCAGAGGAGAAGGAGTTGTTAGCATTTCTGCTCATTTATACCTGTAATGATTTGTGAATGCATGTTTTTATGAATCTTATTTCCTGCAACTTGAAAATAGTTTGCTCTTTACTACTGTCCCCAATATATTCATATGAGAGTATAATTAAACACTGCTCTTTCTGAAAGTTACACACTGCCCATCCCAGCATCGTCTCCCTGGGTGTTACTTTGATGGGACTTAATGACTGTCTTTACTTAAATACAGGGGCGGTTGCACAATGGACTCAAACAATTTTTTATTTTTTTTAAATCTTGTTTTTTTTTTTTTCTTTTATAAACACCTTTATAAAACCAACGTTCCTTCTGCCAAGGAAAAATCAAGACAAGCAACAGCCTAAAAAATGTCAGCAATGTAATAACACTACTAAAGAGATGGCAATTAGATTAATTATGGAATTGAGATAATACATCTTATTCCCTTATTATGGTCAGATAAGGCAAAGAAAAAACCTGACTGAATATTCCCTATTTAAGTCAGCAGTGTCCTGTTACACTGCTCGACTCTTATCAGATCCTGAAATTTTTGTAAGTATAATTCCAGACTTGCCACAAATGTAAAGTACTGTGATCAAACTTAATCAGAATCAGTACTGATCAAAATCCTGTCTTGCTATTTTTTTCTCAGTTCTGTTACGGAGATTAATGTTTTCATACACTGTAAATAACACCAGATTTGGGAAAATCTGAGAACCCATCATTCCTGGTCAAGGCCCCCACCTTTCCCTCTTTTATAGCAATAGCTAGGTAGATACTTATCAGGAATTATCTTTATTAAACTGGACATCTGAAAAAAAAGTGACAGGAAGGAAGAAACAAAAATTAAAAGTGGGTAAGATCTGAGTGAGATAAGGTCATAAGGAGAAAGCTCAAGATGAAGACAAACAACTTAAGGGTTATGGAAATAGCCCATTGACTTAGCTTCACTGTATGTTAGTGTTTTATTCTATAAAAAAGGCCATAAAGATCTTGTTTTCTAAAGCAAAGATGTTACAGTATCTGCTGAAACAGCTTATGCCAAGGTGTGTATTTTTCCTGGTTTTACGACCTTGGCAAGAAAAAAAAACAAAAACAAACAAACAAAAAAACACAATACAAACAAACAAAAAATCTGCAACCAAACCAAACCAAAACAAAAAAGCTTGTTCAAGCAATAATAATGCAGAATTAACTGGAGGTTAATTCTGGCCCTGGAAACTATATTGCCAAACTGTGATGTTACATTTCTAGCCATATCCAATTCAATCATATTTCTTAAACTTACAGGGGGGTGCACACATAGAGCCTTCATAATGTTGTGTGTTTACGGAGCTAGGCTTCTTTAAAATGGATTTTTGGAGGATGTATATAAATATATATATATATATACACACACACACATTACGGAATAACTGAAGAACTGGAGAATTGCTACATAGAAAGCTTCCAGTGTATTGCTTCTCAGAAAAATCATGCTCTTTATTTGGCAGAGAAAGCGAAGCAGAGTATTGGTAGAACTAAATCAGTGCCATAATGGTTCTGATGCTGCTCCCTGCAAAAACCTTTTCAAGCATGATTTCACTGCCTGCAGCATTGGTGAGTGAGCATCAATGCTAGAGTTTAATATAAAACTCAAGCTATGTTCCATGGGAACTGCGTGGCTGAGGTACAGTTTTATTTATGCTTACATTTACCATTTCCGGAACTCTGTCATTCCTCCAAGTTTAACTGTCTTGAGAAGCATTGTAAAACTGTTGATACTAGACCAGATTCCTGATGGGGAATGTAGGCTATGTGGCCTTGATGTCATTATTCCACAGAATTAACAGTCTACGTATTGTCTGAAAAGACTCATTCCTTGATAAGGACAAGCACCTTTCTTCTGTGCAAAAAATAATTATTGAAAAAAGACGATGCTAAATTACTATGGCCACCATGATATTTAGTGGACAATCAGGAAATTAAATAAAAATAAATAAATACAAAGCCATAATTTCTTAACATATGTAATTGTCAAATAGTTTTTCTTTCCTTTCTTAGTCTGAAAGGTGTCCAAGATTTTTTTTTTTAACATGCACAATAAAATAGGAATCATAAATACAGATAAATCTAGACACACTGGAAAACAGAAATGTGATAAAAAATGCATTTATTTCAACCAAAGCACTGTAATCTTTGTTATATCAGCTGTCTAGGTGGTGCTTAGCATAAAGCCTTTATTTATTTCTCAGTGGACTATTCAATTTTCTGGAGATTTCCTTTTTGTATAGGTATTTGAAGATCATCATGAAGACCTGCTAGAATGTTTTTGTTTGAAATGCTGCTGGGTGCTTGAGAGTGGTTCTGTCGTGTTCAGGGTAACTGTTCCCCCAGTGTCTTCTCTTGCAAGCTTTTTCACCTGATGAATGGAAGAGAGCACAGGGGCACTGAAAATCACAGTACTGTGGCATGTCAGATAAGAGCTGTGAAAACCTTTGACAACAGAGGAAAGCAGGACATACTTACCTGTTTTGAAGCTGTATTACAGACACTCAGCTTGACCCAAATTTTCTGAAAGTTTAGCAAGACTTTTCTGCAAATCTGACCTAAAACTTTCTGGAAATCTTACCACTTCCATAGGTATTTCAGTCTGATTTATGCTTTTGATAACCACATGATATTTGGCACTTTTCCACGATTTCTACTCACATCTAAAGAAAAGGATGTACTTTTTCCTACTTCAGACATCAAACACAACCCAAAATGTAGGGGCTACCAGCTTGTATGAAATGGAAGTAGGGGTCCTTTATTGCCAACCTCTATGTTAACTGAATGGCAGGGCATCCTGTAGATTTGGCTCAGCGTTGAACCCTGCATCCCTGCTCCCACAGGTGAAATGCTCCACCTGGGACTTTGCTAGACTCCCTCGGGAAGCTGAAGCAGGCATATTGCAAGGGGCAGAAGGGAGGCCATGGCAGGCTGACCTGTGTTAATCCCCACATCACCGCTTCAAGCGGTGGTAGGTCTGGGAAGCCAGGATCAAATTCTCCACCAGCCTTATTCAGGAGATGCTGGCTGGAGCTCAAGTGCACATTGCCCCGTTAAGGCTGAGGCATTAATGCTGAAAGGAAAAAAAAAAAAACTATTAAAAACTAGAAAACTTTTTTCTTTTATTTTCTGCTATTGTGGAACTGTCTCCACTTTACCTTTCCTCACTTGATTAGGGTTAAAGGATATTTTTGGTTACGTGTATTTGTAAATTCTATTTAAACTGAGGTTGTGGGAAGTCCTGAAATCAGATAAATCTCTTTCTGTTTCCTCTCACACTATAGCTCTGCAACCCAACCTGTCACTGTTAGAACAGAGCTCTGATTGTAAAGGGGTCAACAGTTTGCAGTGACTGCTGTTCGCATCAAAGGGATTTAGCCATTAGAGTTGCGTAGATTGGGAAAAATCATCCCATTTACTTTTAAAACAGGGCCAGCTGCCTCTCTCCACTCTGCAACAGCAAAACAACAAAACTAAGAATGAAGTTGAAACAAAATACTAAAGTAAAAGGCTTTAAAATCCGTATCACCCTGGCCATTCTGTAATTAATAGGAATAGATTATTAAAGCAAGAGTCTATATGTGTCTATATGTGGCCTTTGCTCTGAAGGTTTTACAGCAAGAAAACTTTTATGGGAAAAAACTTTGGACCTTTTTCTCCTCTTGTCTTCTGGGAAGTCTCTGCAATGGTTTAATCATCTGGCTTTGGTATCTGACTGCCTTTGGCAGCAGTAGCTTTTCTTATCATTATGTCTAACTGTGTGTCACCTTTTCCAGACAGCCATAGGATTAAGATAAGAAAAATTGGTTCTTTATGCTGCAGATCTAACAAAGCCACAGATTGCTCACAGCCCACCAAATGAATGCCTAGCATTTTAAATTGAACTGCATTAGATGAAATAGTTGATTATCAATGCTACTCACTCTTTTGGGGGGCAGTAGGAAAAATATATGCATGTCTGAAGTTTGTATAGATTGCGTAGGGGGAAATATTTTGATGGTATAAGATAACTGAATTCCTGATAAACAAACACATATGAGCGCTCCTGTTCAGTGTAAACCCACCCCTCCATGTAGAGTCACCCATATGGCAAGTGAACCTTGATGGTGTGACTGTGAACACAAGGCCCTCAGATCTGGGAAACAGAAGTGTTCAGGGGAGAGCGAGCACAGGATGAGAAGGGAGTAATATGTTGTTGTGACTGCCATTTTCTCAAGATTGTGGCCCACCATGAAGACTGTGTAGAGTAAAAGTTCACTGAGGTAGCAGAGGTGATTTGCTCTTCTCCAAAGTCATATGTTAGGCTAAGTTAAAGCAATGCTATAACATAAATAGCAAAAGCGAGAACATTTCATCAGAGGTGAGAGACTTTCCAGTAAAGGCTGACTATTTCCCCATGGTGCTATTTACTTTCCCTGTGATAATCTATTGTTTATTTGAAGGCATTGATGGCAGGTGAGAGTCAGGAAGCTTCATGGGTACACAACAACTTCAGCTGTACCCTGGCTTCTTGGTGGTGGTCACAGTTTAACAGCCTAATGATGCTTTGATCAAAGTGCTTCTGTGATGGCCAGTGATAATAGTGTTGATGAGGAAGATTGTTGTATACTATGCAAAATGCACAGTTCAGCTGAAGAAACTCTTCAGCAGCAGTCAAGTTCATTATTTTAATTTACAAAAAGAAAGCCAAATATTGCATACATTGAAAAAGCTCTAGATGAATAGGGCCTTAAGTGCTAAAACCTAATCAGTGATTGATTGTTAAAACACAGTAACAGTCATTCACAAGCCAGGTGGGAGCTGTGGACTAACAGCAGAGGAATAGACTGATCTCTTTGGCAGTGCCATCAGCAACAGAGCAGCCTGGAAGGTGGCTAAGACAGGGGGGGGCTTTGCCTGACTGTCTGTGCCTGTGCACAGAGTGGGAAGGTGGGATATCCTCCCTGTCTGGCAATGTATGTAAGGCAGAAGAGGGAAGAATGAACTTATCTTAACCAAATAGCTCCCTCAAGCCTCATGCTCTCGTGTAAGGTAATAGAGGTATCTCAGTGAAAGTACAAAACAGTTTACACGGTGGGGCACCGCATCATTGCATCTCCCTAAGATCTATACATCTAGCAAATGCATTGCTTAGCACAAACATTTGCTCTAGATGCACAATATAACAGCATTAAGTGTCAGGGGGGTTTCAAGGTCAATAAAACCTCTTCCTGTGGCATCTAATGTTTAAAGTAACTGAACTCAGCTCATGTTTCAGTGCTATTTTTCCTCACAGCATCAGGCTACTGTAGGCTTTTTCCACCTTTGTAGTCTATAATAAAAGATATATTTCAGTGCTACTTTTTCCATTCAGCAAAATCAGCTAAGCGGGTTTCAAAAAGCAAATGCCAAAGTGCTTTGTGAAACCTTTCCTGCCAAAGGAGAACCACTGGAGAGTTTAGAGGAATATCATGCCATGCAGCCTAGACTGATACGAAAAGATTTGACCCTCTACAGCCTCCAAATGGAAGGACAATTTTAATTCCATGACCAAAGGCACCTTTTCCCTGACAGCCCTTCTGGTAAAGGGCAGGGGATCACTTCCTTGTTTATTCAGCATGAAAAATAGTGATCTCCTTGGCCTGAATGGAAATAGTTTGATGGCAAAGGTCCCAGTCACAGCCTGGGGTGGAAGAAGACATATGAATAAATTTTGCAGTACGTGTGACCAAAAAAACTTAAGCCAAAGATTCCAGTAACATCATATCACATTAAGCATTTTGGAGGAATGATGAATTATAAAGAGAGAACATTCTCGGAAAGGCCGTGTCCTCAGAGTCTGTGCCTCGTTGCAGAGAGTTAAGTGGATGAGTTATATTTGACAGTTTATGAACCTTGTTAATATAATGCAGTACCTGGGAGTGTGCCAGCCACAGTGATCAAGGAAGTCTAAATTAGACCTCTGCTATCGGCAGACATCAGATGCCTGTTTAAAACTAAATGTTTCATCTGAACCAGCTACTTCGCTCATTATCCTCTAAAGCAGTGATCTTCAGCTTGAAGCTCTGAAGCTGTATATGGCTCTCAGTAGCCAGCATACATCTCTTCCTCAGGTCTCAGTAAGAGGTTACTTAACATGCTGATGTGAAGCTGCTCTGGTAGGAAGAACACAAGTGACAACAGTAATTTGACATCTTAATCTCTCATGCAAAATGTGAGTTTTGTGTTTATTTGTGTTTTTAAACTTGTAAGTGTTAAGGCCTTAGTTCTGTCACCTGTTCCAAGCCTGGGTTACTCTGGGCCAGGGTGACCTTTGGAAACCCATCCAGCAGTAGATTAGGATGTCTAGGCCCCTGCAAGAGTGAATAAGGAAAGGTGAAGGGAAGCTTCTGAACCAGCAGAGAAGGACAATTACCATCCAACTTCCACACTGGCAGTGGACTACAATGAACTGAGGGAAAAGGACACAGCTATTTCCCTTCTGCTCTGGCAGCAACACACAGAGTAGCCACC
Source organism: Cygnus olor (assembly GCF_009769625.2). Taxonomy (NCBI): domain Eukaryota; kingdom Metazoa; phylum Chordata; class Aves; order Anseriformes; family Anatidae; genus Cygnus; species Cygnus olor. Next base: position 56,012,554 of record NC_049171.1, on the reverse strand, counting down.
ATACTGGTACAGCAGCTGTGCTCCTTCTTTGTGCATGAAAATGCTCTATCTTTCTCCTTGCCTCTGGAAGCTCCCTCCTCTGTGATACAGAGCCACAGTACTTCCTAATACACACTTTGAAATGGTGTATTAAACATTTTTTTTTTTTGAGTTTCATTTACAAAATCTGTAAAATGGACATGATAAAACCACTTTTACCAGGGCGCTGTAAGGTTTCATTCATCTTCATGACTTTTGCTTTGAGATTTTGGATGGCAAATATTAAAAGTGCTAGCTTTCTATATTCTATTCTACATTGTTATTAACCAATTATCATAATACTCTGCAAAGAATAACAGCAATGTCTTAATGCTTTATATTTAATATTGTTTTTATTTATTTTTTAATATTAAATTTAATTAATTTGCTTATATTGTCATTTTTTTGTAGTTCTCAGATTAAACTCTGTCAGAGAATAGAATCTTACTGGATAGAGATTTTGTGTTGTTGGCTTGAACAGATGTACCACATCTTTGAAAAATGAAAGACAATATTATAACCTGCTGAGGGTCAGAGGAGAAATGATTCTTAGATGTTTGGTGCTCCTACATCAACAGTCCAATGCCAAAATTGAGAAGTATGACCTTATTTCATCTGGTTCTATTGCCTTAGCAGAATAAAGGGAAGGGAGGATAATTTAATTGGCAAGACATAAGAGAATGCAATATGACACTGCAGCTCACACAACCATCTTTGAAGACAGCCAAGCTGTGCAGCTGCATAGCAATACTGAACACGGTGTAAAACCAAACTGTCACATTTCATGAGATTTTTTTTCCTGATTTCTTATATATCCACAGAAAGCGGACAAAATTCTATTAATATCTTTAAAAGTTAATGAAAGAGGTATGACTATTTTAGAGAAAGTGTGCATAGCAACTGAATTACACCCCTTAGAATGAACACAAATCCAACTGTTGCAGGTCAGTCCTAATCATGTCTCCAATCTAAGAGCTTTCGTCTTGAATGTTGTTTATGATTCAGCTCATTTTCAAATACCCAGGTAAGTGATGCTGGTTAGCAGCAAACAAAGACGTACCTACTAGGAAGCATCTGGAGAATATCCCAAAAGAAGATGAAAAACCGTAATTGCAGGATAGTACACTGGAGAACTGCTTGGGGGAAATGAAACTGTACCTGAAGGCATGAAGTGTGTTGTCAGCGAGGCAGGAAGGGTTGCCAGTGGAGAAACAAAAAGAGACAGGCAACTCAGACATGCTGAGTTGCCCTTCATTTTTCACTGGTGCCCTAATCGTAGAGTGTATCACCTAATGTGAGTAAGACAATGCTGTCAATTGAGAGATATGTCCAAGCTATCTAACAGATGTTGAATACATCTGTTATATTCCTGGACACCTTCAGTCATCTACTGACATGCAAGAAAACCTGCAGTTTGGTCCTGTTTCTATACTGCAGTGTGTAGATTTTTAGTTTAGTAAAGCATGAAGACATTCTGCTTCAGTAAAAATCATGGATTAGGAGGTTAAACTAGTTATTTTGAATGATTATGCAATTATCAAGTAAATAACTAGGGATTTACAACATTACTGAACTAGGATATTTATTTCTGAAACCACCCTACATTACAGTATAGACAAAACTAGGTGCCTTCACCAACTGGTTACACTCTCAGCATCCTCATCATTCCTTGCACCACTGTGTATGTCACATCTGCAGCACCATGGAACATACCTTTTTGTATAATTTGTGCAGTTAGCAAATAAATAGTAAAAAACAAACAAGCAAACAAACAAACAAACAAAAACACAACAAAGCAAAACAACAAAAACAACCAAATCTTACTTTAATAATCTAAAATGTAATATAGTCAATAAAGTATTCTTAAAAACCTTGGCAGTACCAGATAAACCTGGAAATCTCTCTCTGTTAAGAGGAATGAAGACAGAATTGACAAGCAGCTGATGATGTTTCATGGAAAAAAAACTCGTTTTGAGATAGCAAACAGTCCTTTCCAGCTACTTTGGACTTCTGCTTTCCACAGTAACAGGGTGCCAAAGATGACAATTGAAGCAAATATATGTATGTCCTGCTGTTATTATTCACTGTAAAAAGTGATTACTCCAATAGGCCACATATCTGCAGAAAAATAGTGATCCATTTTACCAAATTCTGCTCTGTGATTTAGAAAGTTTAACAGAAAGTTTAGAAAGTTCTTTAGAAAGTTTAGCAAGTTCATCAATATTTATACCTACACAAGAGAAAAAATTAAGCAGATGGGGCAAATATTTTTTATAATGTAAACCTGACTTAGAAGCCCCATTTTAAATTGACCAAGGGATTTTAGAGTTCACTGATGACCTTTAGACAGAGAAGTATGTGAATTACTTTTGACAGTGGGATTTGTGATCTTTTGACAAACTTTAACTTTTATAAACATTACCTACATATTGCAGTTTAGACTAGACATCTATTTTAGCCTAGTTGATAGCAGTAAATGCAAAATGATAGTTGTATTTTATCCACAGAAACTTAAGAATCTTTCAATTAAATGATAACATTTCTTGATAATCCCTAATAATCAGGTGAATAGATCTTGGAAAACTTCACTATGGAGGTAAACAATTGTTTCTTAATAGCTCCATCATGATAATGATTTATTACTTTCTTAAATGTCATGCACATCACTGGGAGGGTTATTGTAGTTCATACTAATATGTTTGATCTTTTAAAATAGTCTTAAAATAAAACACCTTATCTTTGTGAAGGTTCTTGTTACAAACTATAATTTCATAAATTCATAGATTTGCTTTTTTTTCTTTCTCAAGTTTAGTGCAGTAAAATACTATCTTTTGAATTCTCAAGAAGACCCATAGTTCTTGAAAACATATAACAGTATTAGCATGCAATAAAATGTGAATCTGAAATAACATAAATCTGCAGCATGAACATGGAAATGTACAATGTGCAACAAATTAGGTATGCAGGTCTAGTGGATGGCCAGAGACACTGCAGAATAAATTTATAGTTATAGAAAATAGAAGAAAAACAAATAGAGTCTGAAAAAAACATTTTTTGCCAAGACAAATGAAAAAGCATCCAAACATGAACAGGGACTGGAGTGACATCAGGCCTTATTAGAGATAAAATGTACCTTTTGCAAAATTTGACATATGATTGTGCTACCCAAATAAAACAGATTCTTTGCTTAAATGTCTACAAATCAAAGTTGACATAAGTCCAATAAAAATTTATGTGTTTGCCAAAAAACTGAAGCAGATAAAATACATTAATAATACTGAATAAATAGGTTAAAATTAAAGTTGAAAATGCTAACAAACTTCAAACCTGGAAATCATTAGAACCAAAACGTCCCATTTTCCAAGGTGTTACACATTGTATCTAAATGACCAGTTTGAGTAAGCTGCTGTCATCCTGTGATCTTGGTCCCTTAACTTAAATGACTGTGAATCTGGGTGGGAGAAGCATGGTTCCTGCTTAGCTTGTGTGCCTGATTTTTCTATATGTGGAAACCAGGACATCAGAAAAGGTGAGATGACTGTGTACTAGGTTCTGAGCTCAGTTAGGGCATATGAGAGCAGAAATCTTTCTTTCATAGCAGTCACAGGTTTTCATTCACGATTTCAGAGGCTTTTTTCTTTTCATACATGTTTTCAGGTTCTTCTGCAATGAAAACAGCAAATTTGCAGGGGCAGGTGGCTGTTTTTTGCGTCCAGAAAGACTGGATGTTCACAAGTTTCTCATGAAAAGTCTCCAAAATTGCCACGAAAGGCATAATTCCATGCAAAGGTGTTAGACTTCTTGTTTAATATGTGCCTGCTTAGCAGGTGCTTGCCTATGAATTTCACTCTGATCTTCAGCATGCAGCAATCTAACCATGAAGGAAGACCACACATAACTGGGCAGACAAAAAAAAGTGAAGTCTTAATGGTATTCAGCTATGTTAATTGGATGATCTATGAAGATATCTATTTTATCTGGAGGATGGTATTTAGCACAAAGCCTTCTTTGGGATCTTTTGTGTTCCTCATCTTGATCATTCAGCCAAGTCATCTTGTTCAACTTCAACATAGAAAATCTGGATGATGATTCCCCATCCATCTTCTGATTTGACTTTGACAGTCTTCCTAATACTCTCCTGTGTTCTTTTGGAGACAACCTTCCAGATTACTCTTAACCTTCTTTTTAGGTCACAGCATTTCTGTACCAAACATGAAGGTCCTGATGATGGCATATTTTTGTCTTCATTCTTATATTGATTTATTCTGAGGTCTTATTAAGCCCACTAAGTAGTGCAATCATCTTAATTGTCCTTGCTGCTACAGTTGTGTACCGTGTTTCAATACTGAGGTTCTTCCCTGATAACAATATTTTTAAAATGAGCTTAGGGCCAACAGTTGCAGGTTTCACATGCCCTCTTATGCATGTTTTCATTATCTATGATTTCATGCTGATCTTGTTTCTTACAGATATTATCATGCGGAGGATCTATATTCTAATGTAATATCTGTTATATCTATTGTCTTCCATTGGTCATCTACTCTGTTTTCTGTTAGTAAACAGGCAAAATTCAAGTCAAGGTATTTCTATTAACCAAGTATCAGTTGACTTGCTGTGTTATTTCCATCAACTTTTTTTTTTTTTCCCCAGTCAACCGCTATGCCACATATGGAAATATGTAACCTAGTCACAACTGTAATGTAATGTTGAATTAGCAGCAGCATTTGTTGCTAATGTTAACATAACATGTTGAGTATACTGACATTGATATGCATCCTAACTTTGAATTGTTTTCCAGTTACATCATCTTTGTCATGAATTATACACTTTTCCAAAAACAGCAAGGTAATATGAAGTCAATCCCTGCGCTTCATGAGGGATTAATGAAATAGCAATGTACAGATTTTTTTTTTTTAAGATTTAAAAATTATTGCTAGCTGCTTCATTCTTTGTGACACAGGGGACTGGCTATGATAGAAAAGTCAGACCTCAGTTTTGACCTCAAATTTCACTTGCTCAGCAGCTTCTGGAAATTTTCATCTCCAGACTCATGAAGATAATTGATGACCATTACAGTTCTCTTCCTTTTTCCCTGTGAATGTGAAAACAAATACTCTCTGTACTTCTTTCAGAAGTATATCCCCTTCATCTGCTAGTTTGAAGCTCTGGTAGTAAGTCCAGCCAGTTTGCTGTCCAGAACACTCTTTCCCTGTGTGGTCACATGCAACCCTTCTGGTGTCTACATGCCCGGTCTCTCAAAGGTGCATCTGAGATCACAGAACCCAAGACCCTGAGCATGGTATCAGTCACACAGCCAGTCATTCACCTGATCCTTTCTTCTCCTTCTTCTTGGGTCCCACTCTCCAGCTGGAAGGATAGAGGAGAACACTACTCGCGCTCATGATCTTTTCAACGTATTTATGAGGGACATACACAGTCCCTTTAGATATTTTGGAGTCTGCTCATTGCAGCCTCATTTGACTCTACAAGAAAGAGTTGGAATTGGTAGTAGTGATCTGGCTTTACCAGGCTTGATAGCCTCTTTGTGATATCATGAATGCAGGCCCCCAGCAGACAGCAAAACTCTCTAGAGAGATTGTCTAGGTGGTAAGTGGGTGCTTCAGTGCCTCTCAGTAAGGAATCTCCAATTACTAACATATTTCATGCTTTTTTTTTTTTGTGACACTGGTTCTAATATAGCTGGTTGGTTGGTCCAACTTCGTACAGTTGACCTTTCCTTGGTCTTGACCATTACTCATGCACTCCCTTTTTTCCACGCTGAGGGCACTGTATCTGTTGCATAGAAGCACTTTGAGGGCAAGGGAGAGACTCTTCCTTTGGCTCCAAGCAGAGACAAGTGTCCAGTCTCCCTTCTCTTATGAGTCAGTCAAGCCCATCAGCTCAGGGTTGGAAGCTGGCTTGCCTTCCCATTGCCAGGACTCTCAGCCCATGTCAGTGCACAATACCATGCACCAATCGCTTACTTGGATTCCTGGATACTACACTGCCTGGTGAGCTCTTCTTGCAACATGGTGACTTGATCAAAAAGTTCATCCATCTGGGCACACTTGCACCCACAACATCCACCTCTGCCTTCAGGCCCTACGGGAATTCCAGATTCTGTAGTTCCTTGCAACTGAGTGTCTGGGCAGCTTGTCCAGTCCTTGGGAGGTCTGTTTGGGTGTATGCATCTACTTGAGAAGGCTGTGGTCTTTCCATCTGGGTTCCAGCCCCAGCCTGACTGTTGTGGTACATGGACACCATTTTTGTATGCTTCTTGTATGTCCCAGAATAGAAGAAACTGGCCTGCTTTCTGGTCTTCCACATAAACTCATAGCTAGATAATTATTTCAGATGACTGAAGTCTGGTAATTTGAAATGAATCCTTCTCTAGAAGAAAGTAGGAAGGCTGAGAAGACTCATGAGAATGATTTGAAGTTTGGAGAATGTAAGTAGCTCACAAAATAGGGAGGAGGTTAAGCAGGTTACCTAAACAAAGGAGGTTTAACTTCATTGTGAACCATTAAAACAGGGAGCAAAATGTTGCTAATGACAGGAGTTTATCAGATAAATGTATTGTAAAGCTCTGGACTGGAATCTAAAATGTAGACAATGAAAAGAATAAAGGGTAAAATTTAATATGGATTTTGGTGAATTTTCCATTGTGCTATGTTTTAAAATCAAGATTAAATGCATTTTTAAATTTATTTCAGACAAGAATCAATTCAGGGAACCTCTATGGCCAATGTTATATAGGAAGTTAAACTAGGTAATTACAGAGTTTTCTTATGGCTTCTGATTTGTGACTCTAATATGTTGCATACAACGTTGATATGCAACATTTTTAGTACATAGTAGTATTTGTCAAATAAATTAATTCCACAAATATGGAAAATAAGCACTTTTCTTTAGAGGAAGAATCACAGAGAAACTTCTACTGATAGCAGAGTATTTGCAATTAGGATCTAGCAAACTCAGGTACAGTAGAGTACAATTACATTCAACACTATTACGATTTCTTTTACTATTTTCTTCATGAGTAAATTACCTTCAAGTTGCACATTCAGTATTAAGTAGTCTGGTACATATTACACCATTATTACTACACCTAATTCAATAGACATGTAATTTGCATTCCTATTTATAAAAGTGCTGAATTAAATCCAGAGAATCCCAAGAGAGGAGTTACCAGCTTACTTCAGATTTCAGTTTAGTATATAATAAGGAAATATGAGGAAAGAAGGCACACCTCAAAAGCTTCAACTCATGTCATGAACTACTTCTGAATCTCCAGAAAAGAAGAAAATAATATCTTAAAATACAACTTTGAAACAAAACACAAAGGATTTAAAGAGTGTAAAGAGTGCTTGGGAATAGGGTAAAGGCAAGAAAAGAGAACAAGGGAACTTGTCACCCTGACTCTTTCTTTCACTTCTTCCTTTTATTTTAATTTTCCTTTTTTTTTTTTTTTCTTTAAGAAGCGTAATATTTCTGACTCCTTTATCCTGCTGCAGAGGATTGTGAATTCATATGAAATGTGCAAAGGGACAAAATTTCAAAATAAGTGTTGTACCGCTGGCAGTAGGTTGCCTGAGGCAAACACAGCTCGTCTCCGCAGATCACGATCTCCACATAGCCACAATGCCAGATGCTCACTTTTATGAAATGATCAGGTGCAGGCACTGAAGGCTGTGAGTACACTGAGGCTGCACACCATGGGCGGGGAGCTCCCTTATCAGCATGTAGCCTTCATGAAATGTATTAAAAGAAGTGAACTGTAGAGATAGCAATGACAGGAAGTTGTACAGTGACATAAATCAAGGGTCTTATGGAATAGGGCGACACTAATGAGGCACAGGCACCGTGCTGCCTGAAGAACTAGAAATATTTTATCTTCATAAAACAGAGTACATTCATGGGACCTGGGTAATTAATGATGCAGGGAGAGATAAACTGGTTATGTCTACATTGTCAAATAGGAAAGGGCCAAGGGCCAGTTCCTGGCCTCAAGGCCAAATCTTAGCACATCTTAGCACATCTCCAGCTCCAGCACAGGGGTTGTGTGCAGACTGTGTAGCATTTAACTGAGTCTCCTATGGGTCCTGTGCAGTGGGGTTTACTGCTTGCAGCTCTGAGGCATTGTCATCTTCTCTGTTTGCTTTTTTTCAGTTCACAGTGTCTGAAACAATGAGGGCTGTGTCAGCCCAGTGGAGTGAGGTTTTTGTCTTCTAGTATACTGTTGCTGTACCATAAAATGGCTATGTCATATCATACCCATCTAAGTTTTTCCTCATAGTGAAGGTGGCAAGGCGGAGGAGAGACAGCAGAAAATGTTCTTATTTGATATTAATGTCTGCATTGAGATGTTCCCTTGATTTTATCTTTACTTTAACTCTGTAAACTGCTCCTGGACATAAAACTGAAGACTATGTTATGTCTCTTTAATAGGGTATAAGGGGTATGAGCTCAAGCCCAGTGCTTGAGCTTCCTGTTGGCCCCCTCTTGTTATGAACACAGATGTACGCTTTGAGGACACTCACTTTTTAGGTCTTTTAGCACCTACGATCCATAGACCACCATACTCAAAGCACATATCGTTAAAGTGATTATTATTATGATTCTGCAAATCTCCACACTTAAAACTCTATTTACTTCCCACAGACAACCTTGCTGAGATTAATGATCTACTGAATATTAACACAAACCAGTGCAAGTAATTGCCGCACAACTGGGATGAGTCAGACAGATGAAGAGTGATTTCTCTTAGCGTTTTTTCCACTGACCACATTTAAGATCTTCCTTTCATCTGTGTGGGGACTTACTACTTCTCTTGGTTGGAAGATAGGTCTCCAGCATTTGTTCTATGAGTTGTTCATTTATTTGTACAGTGCATAAAATAGATGGTGCTCCCCACCAAAGAACATGCATATGTGTGCATATGTATGTACATATGTGTGAGAGAGTGAGGAAGAGAGATCTTGGTGCAGAGACAGGACATCCTTGTTGCTCCATGCTCCCTGCTTCTTACACCTTATGAATTTCTACATACAGGACACGTACTGTCCTCTTCAGATTAAGCATGGTGAAAAAGATGTTATGGGAAACACAGTCTTACAGCACCCAGTCATCACTCTTTAAACGTTCTTATATCACAGTACACCAATACTGAACATTAATGTCATCTAGGCTTTCTGTCCAAATGCAGTTTAGTAACTATTTATATAAATACTAAAACACACAGTCAATGAAAGATCAGTGTAGACACTGTCATCAGAAAGAATGCTTTCTGCTGTGCATTCTTAATCTTTCTGACCTTGCTATGAGAGAAACATAAAGGGATGTGTCACGAACATTTTCTGGCAGTGAAGGAGCGCAGTAGAAGAAATCAGAACACACAAATTAATATTGCAATGTTTGGAACCATTTTGGGGTCTAGATTAACTACAGTAAAACCTGCCTAATAGAACCTGGTCTGCACATAACATTACTTGTCCAGTTCTTCATCAGAATTGATGAATCTGAACTGTTTTTTCCACATACATCTTCAAGCCAAGCAAAATAAATAGTTCCAATTAGTTTCCTCCCACCCCCAAGCCAAAGTATTTATGAGGTTATAACAGACTAGCAGGTGACTTATTACCTCACTCTTCACGTATAAAATGGGAGATACAGTGAGATGAAGCAGTTTACCAGGAAGTCACTGTGTCATAATACTATGAATGGATTTAGAAACACAGGCTCTAATCCTGGCTTGGATTGAATTTCTGTGTAATTCCAAGCACAAATAAAATTTTTCTATCAGCAAAATTGGGACTCATGAGTACCTGGCTCCCAGCCACCATTTAATTCATCAGACCTGGAGGAAAAGAAGATCTTCTTAGAATAAACTTGGTACTTTTTAGAGATATTTTAGCAGATGAATGAGTCCATTATTTGGCAAAGCGTTTTTCATATGCACACCCAAGTTTGCAGCAGTTCTTTCACATTCAGGTTTGAGCTTCCTGTACTCACCATTACCTGTGGTTTTACTAGTTTACACACAGCTCTCCTGATAGCATCATATGGCTAAGGCCTCTGCCATCACAGTCTCTACACACTCTGTATTATCTCTATTCTGTAATTGGCATTTCCAGAGAAAAAGGAGAAACAAAAAACAAGTCACTTTTCTGGTCTGTTAACAATGGCCTTTTTCCAGACCCCATTCTTCCCGCATTTTGATACTGTTTCCTGATAAATCTTTTATCTCACAGACATCTCTTCCTTGTTTCTACTCTAACTTTTAAAGGTTTTATACTAGGACTATGCACTAACAGGAATGCATTTAGAAAACACTTATTTTTAAAACACCTACACAGCAGCCTGCACACATTAATTTTTCTTTCACATTGTCTCAAGACATCACAAGCTTTTTCCTGGCAGTCTTACACATTTTGGTTTCTTCCTCATTTTGTACTAAGCTGTTCTTTGATAAGGTTCAGCTGGGGAAATTCATTCCTCCCAGGACCAAATCAGGTTTTTACATCAATTAAGCTAATTGACAGAAGGTTTAACACATTTCTTAATTATGACTGCAAATACATTCTTGGAAGAAGCCCCAAAGCACAGGAGGAAAAAAAAAAAAAAAAGTAACAAACCTCTTTTATAATAAAATAATTTTGGAAATATTTTTTAAGGTAAAACACTAGGAAGGAAGTTTACTAATTATTAGCTATCTCACCATGGCTGAAACTGCACTCAGTAGGAAAGTTCATGCCACATCTACATGACCCACTGTAGGTCTGATCATTAAACGGTAAATAATCAGAGGAGAGAATAAATGTGTATACGATGACAGACAACCCATAACTTGCCATCAAAATACAAAAAAACAACCAACTAACCAAAATCAAACCAAACCAAGAAACAAAACACACCTTTATTCTGGAAAGTTTTGCTTTTATATACAGTAAAGGACGTGCATGTTTATTACTACTCTATGGAACAATATTTTAAATCCCTTTTGGGGATTTGTCTGACAGAGTTCAATACTGGACAAGTCAGAATTAAAACTTTTTTTTTTCTTTTTTTCTTTTCTTCTGATTTTTGTAACAGGACACCTGAAATAATTCATGGTTATTCATATTAGCTGTCTTAATATTTTTTCAAATTTAGGCTAAACCTTTTTATGTTAAATTCATAATTCAGTTAAGCATCAAGCTGAAAAGACAGTTTATATTAGAACAGAATAGAATTTAATAGTTCATTTGGAAGGGACCTACAAAGATCATGGAGTTCAACTGCCTGAACTCTTCAGGGCTAGCCAATAGTTACAGCATGTTGTTGAGGGCATTATTCAAGTGCCTCTTGAACACTGACAGTCATGGGATACCAACCACCTCCCCAGGAAGCCCGTTGCAGTGTTTGACCACCCTCATGGTAAAGAAATTTTCCCTAACGTCCAGTCTGACCCTTCCCTGGTGCAGCTTTGTGCCATTCCCTAATGTCCTGCCATCAGGGACCAGGGAGCAGAGGCCGGCACCTTCCTCCCCGCTCCCACTGCTCTGGGAGTTGCAGAGAGCAACAAGGTCGTCTCGGTCTCCTCTTCTCCAGAGCAGACAATCCAAGTGCCCTCAGCCTCTCCTCACAGGACATGCCTTCATATCCTGTTACCAGCTTTGCTGCATTCCTCTGGATGCTTTCAAGGACCATCACTTCCTTTTTATATTGTGGAACCCAGAACTGCATGCAATATTCAAGATGAGTCTCCACCAACACTAAATATAGTGGGAGGATCACCTCTTTTGATCATCTGGCTGTTCTGTGCTTAATGCACCCCACAGTACTGTTTGCCCTCTGGCTGCCAGAGCATGCTGCTAGCTCATGCTCAGCTTGCTGTCTCCCAGTACTCCCAGGCCCATTTCTGTTGAGCTCATCTCCCAGCCTGTGCTTGTGTCTGACATTACACTGTCCTAGGTGCAGCACCTGGCATTTTCCTTTGTTCAACTTCATGCCATTGCTGATGTCCCTGTGCTCCAATGCATCTTGTTCCCTCTGGAAGGCCTCCGATCCCTCCATACACTCAACAGCACCTCCCAGTTTAGTATCATTGGCAAACTTGCTGAGGATACACTCTACTCCTGCATCCAGATCACTGATAAAAACGTTAAACAGGACCAGCTCTAGAATTGAGTCCCAGGGAACCAGTGACCACCCACCAGCCAGATGTAGCCCCATATACTACAACACTTGGAGCTCTACCGTTGAGCTGGTTCATCACCCAGCATAGCATAAACCTGTTTATCTCACAGTTGGGTAATTTGTCCAGAAGGATGCTGTGAGGGACAGTATCAAAGGCCTTAGTAACATTACATGAGAAGGCAACATCGAGTGTTAAACTATAATTATCTTCTCTTTTTGGACTATTATATTTTTATTCTATATTATTAGAAATTATAGGGTGTTTCTGAAATAAGGAAATAAAGAACTGTCCATTCCCAATCTTTCAGTTTCTTTGTCATACAGCTCTCTGTGATGCTGGGGGAAGGTAACAGAAAAAGAGAGTTCAATACTCTTCAGAATAACCCACAGTCATGAAATATTTTCAGAAAAGGAACCCCTCAGGGAGATATTTAACCTCAGTCTTTGCTAGTGTTTCTGAACATCTGGACACCCTATTTGATAAACATGATAGCTGTGTCGATTTTTTTTTTTTCATTGTCTGTGCTGACAAAAACAGTTTAGTGAATAAGAGCCCTTAGGGAGGAAATGTTTAAAGCACTACAGAGAAGTTATATACATAAATCCATTGGACATATTCTGCATGTAGTACACTTAAACACAACATTCTATTACTTAACATTGCTCCAGTAGAGTTGGAATCAGTGTTAAACTGCAGCAGTGCTTTAAAATAAATGTGACATTGGAGTTTTTGTGTGTATGTGTGAATACCATGGAAGAAAGCCATGACTTCTTTAAGTGCATATGGTACACACTGAATCCAGCTGTCAAAATGGCATTTCTTTTTCTAGCTACACTGTGGTATCATTATCTCTTTTCTTCAGCATATATTTCATGTCCCATATCTGTACTGCTAATCCCTTTTCCCCAGGACCTTCATTTTGAATACTGAGGAAGACGAAGTTTTTCCCTTCAGAAACTAACCCTAACATAACAATGACTAATTTTGTCCAGAATATAACCTTAAAAATGTTCTCTATGTCTTCAAATTCAGCTGGGAATTTACTAGTCCTGGGGAGGGAACTGAAGGAAAGATGTCCTGGTGTTTTGGTCCCTGTTAGCTGGTGGTGCCTTGCGGGTTGTCAGAATGGCATGCACAAAGAGGGGGGCACTAGGTTTTGGACTGTGTAGGATTTTCTTTAGAATTGTTCAGTGCAATTGCAATTGCAGAGAGTTATGACTCCTCTTTCAATATCCATGAGATATCCCCCCTCCCTCTGATGACAGAATGACTCCCTTGTGCAGAGCATGCTGAATGACAATGAATTACTTTGACAGGTGAGACCTCTTCTTCCTTTAATTGGTTCCAGCCCAGATGCTTTCCTTGTTTATGAGAAGCAGCTCTAAAAATTTCTTCTCCTCACTACACATTGTCTTCAGCAGAAAGGCATTATTTTGTTCCAGACCAGGTGTGTCAGCTGGTGAAGACTGACAAGAACAGAGTAGAGAGATGGTAGTAGCAGCTCTGCCCCTTATGTGACTGAAAATACTGTTCTTTATGTTTTCTTTAATGCAACGAAACATTGGGGTCAAAGGGGAGTATAGGAAGAAAGAGGCAGTGCTGCAAACTGCACTGTGTTTCATTCATCTTCATCTCTTTGCCTGATCTTCCCTAGCCCTGCAGTGCTACCTCTGTCTCTTCAACTCACATTACATTGTGTTCAAGGAATGAGTACATGCATAAAGTAGAGTCTATCTTGCAGGTGGTCTCTCCCCACATCTTTCCTGTGGATCCCCTCAAAATTGTCCCCCAAGGTCAGGAACTCTCCTCCACCTGGCTCTCTAGTGAAGGTGAGTTATGAGAGGTAGAAGCCAGGCAGAAACAGGCTCACACTGATTATGCTCCATATGCCTTCACCCCTCCATTTCCCAGGTCCCAGTGATGACTGCCCCAGAGGCTGAACATACTGTGTCCAAAAGTGGTGCGTGTGGGAAAGCCAACAGTGGGAGCTTGGAGAAAGCTCCTAGTGTAGCAATAATAGGAGGTTGGGGCCAACCTGAGAGAAAGTCTAGCAACCCCTGTGCTAAACCCTGCTCATTTCCCTCTCATGGGGTGATGTAATATTTTTGCTCTGAGGATCACATAAATTTCTTTCTTCTCTTTCAGGTGCATATATGTGCAGAATTGCTTCCTGGATGAGGTCCAATTCTCAGTCTGGTGGAGAAAAGACTGAGTCTTTTCTCTCAGTCTTCAGATTCATTCCAGAACCCCCATACTTCTGTGTTTAGCACAGAAGTACTATGATTCTTCTATATCTTCCTTATTGCAATTTAAACTTAAGATCTGCTGTCCTATAAAACAAGACTGAAAAGTTTATTCACATTTTCCTTTCTAGTGTTCTTTTTTGAAACACGGATTTTCTAAGCAGGTGGGAGAAAGGAGTCCTAGGCCCTGGTCCTTAATCTGAATAAAACTGCTGTGCCTGGTGCTGGGTCCAGTCTTGGACTCCAGCTGGATCGAAGCCCACATCTTGTGGTTCTAGTATAGTTGCCATCATGCTTGTTGCAGCCTTCTTGCCTTCACCTTTATTAAGCCCTGAAATTGGGAAGCCAGAAGTAAACACACCAACATTCTCTCTTTGCAGTGTCAGTTTTCAGCTCTTACATTTCTTCCTCAGCTGTATGGCTCTCAAGGAGCATGGGATGGGCACTATGGGTTCAGTAGATGATGAGAATCACGTTTCACAGTCAGGCATCTTCTCCAGTTAACTGTAAAATTGGAACAACTGTAAAATCAGAGGCCTGGGGTGTAGAGCCTAAATACAGATATCAAATTGCTCAGTGACAGCAAGACTGATACTTCTGAGCAAGACCAAAATATTAGATGCTAAGGAAAATCTAGTGGTATAAGCTCAGACAAATGCAGGCTCCAAGCACTCATAGTGTCAGACATCAGTTGAGAAAAGGCAGCAAATAGTTAATCATGCTGTCTAACAAAGGACACCTAACTGATGCTCTGAATCACCCCTGAGCCATCTTTACAGTGTTTATACATTTTTTAAAAAATATACGTCTTTTACATTTTAGGTTGACATAGTCTGGATCTCATTAGTGGAACCTGTGAATAGCCCTACTTTACGAAAGCCTTGCTTTAGATGGTCAGTCTCCTTGTAGACCTAGCTGCCTGTTGGTCCTATGAAATAACAGTAATAATGAAAGCAGCAATAACAGAGATTCATGTTGCTCTTTTTTTTTCTCTTTTTTCTTTTGAGTGCAGAAATCATATCTGCATTTCAAAATGATTCTGAAGAATAAATTGCATAATAATTCAATGAGTCATTGATTGTTGTAGTTTATTAAACTAGCTGATAGCAACTACAAATCTATTCTAACAGGCAAACAGGAAACCAATTGTTTTAGATGCTTTTGTATCTATCTATTGCTCTGTCTATAAGATATCCTGTTCCTTGGCACCACAAAATACATATGGAGTTACCTTTACAGCAATGTACCTTCACAGGATTTAAGTCTAGTACAGATAGAGTGCTCAACATTTAAAATTGTGTACTGATAAAAAATATACTGTAATATGTTTCATGAGAACATGCAATTCTCCCTTTTGTGCTTTCCACCAGTGCTGGAGAACTGGTGCCAATTAAATCATGGACAAATGAGCCTGGAATCATCCTGATACACTTCAGTAGCAGTAAATTGGTTAGGGCTCGAATCAATGTTCTGGTCCTCAGCATTTCTTGAATGTGTTGAAAATCTAGCTTAATTGCGAGAGACAGTTGTCCTTTCCAGGGAAGTAAGTAAAAGATTTCTTGAATGGTACTGGACCCAATTGAATTTTATTATCTTTTGGATGTTTAACAGTAAACACTTCAACTTTATGCTTTTAAATGGACCACACTTAAATGCTGCTCTAAGATTAAAGGCACAACACAAGACTGCCTATCTAAATGTTCTACTGTCCCCATGACTGTGTTCCTAGGTCACTTCTGTAAACCTAGGGCAGAGATCATTGACGTGTCAGCTTCATGTTATGTTTATTGTTTCTGTGAAATGATTTCAGGTACTTCAGCCTTAAAATGATACTGTGACCTTCCATTAATGGATGGTGTAGTTCCAGTAGAAATAGAAAAAAATTGTTAGGTATGTTGAGATGAGTGATAGAGCACAGCAATATTTTCATTCTCAAGCTTTCCTTGTTGAAGAATAGAGATTCAAACTGATTAAATTATTAGCCAATTTGTATGAAGCTTATTGAATAATTATTTAATTATATTCTAAAGTGTTTTGCAATATTTTCCAAAATACTGTGTTTTGAATTTACCAATAAATAAAGTTACGAATAAAACAAAGATTTTTCGTTTCCTTTCTCTTTGAAGGGAACCTGAAAATCAAACATTCATGCACTTCTGAATGTCCTGCTGCAAACTTAATCTTGACCTTTTTTTTACTGAAAATTCTATAGCACATTGCACTCACTTCCAAAGTGAACACAATAAATACTAATAAAGAATAATAGTGTTTATGAGTGTATTTGAAAATAAAGCAATATTTGTATACTTACATTGGATTTGGGAAAATTATTATTCAAGGTCTGATAAAACAGTTCATACAAAGTTCTTTTTCATCATTGATGTAGTTTAAATTTGTATCTGACATTTCTTATTCGGACAGAGATAATCTGTCTGCAAACAGCAACACTCTTCTTCCTTAATGTATTTTCATACCACAGTGATATTAAGATCTTACTGAATTTGTACCAAAAAGAAAAAAAAAAGTCTAATTTCCATTCATATATATCTTTCTCTAATATATTTTTTCAAATAATCATTTTTTTTATTTATTTTTAATTACATCAGTAGTTACCATGTAACTATGACCTTTTACTGTTTTCGTTTATACCTGATAAGTAGACAAAGATGAAAATGCTGAACAGCTGAGAATGAAGACAGAAATTAAATTCAGAGGGAAGGAATTGGAAGTGAATAGAAATGGTAACAGATACTGATATCATCCTACATTTTTGTCTAAGGTGATAAATTACGTTTAAATACCATCGTGAACACAAGATTATATGAAGTTAATCTATGCCTTCCTGCCCATGGTATATGGAATGTCTTGTTCTATTTTCCCCCATTATAAACCAGCTATCATTGGTTTAAATTTTGAAATGGTTATATGATTTGCTTCCTTGTTCAACTGCTGTTCACAATCTGTTACCACAGATTATTTCCTCTCTAAACTATTGAGTGGGTTGTGAGTGCCTTTAGACCTTTTTGCATGGAATGATAAAAACTATATTTTATCAATATGTTTCATATTCATTTCTCTCTGAGACTGTGCCATTCTAACACATTGAAAAAAGAGAAGTGAAATCTAACAGTGATTTTTCTGAGTGTTGTATTAGCAAGCTGCAAATGAAAAGTAGTGGTAGGTACCACAGCTGAAAGCCTATTAGAAAAAAGTGAGAAAAGAAATACTTTGAGCTGTAACAAACACCATACTTGAAAGCACAAGAACAAGGATAAAATCACTGATACCAGTCAAACTTACATGCAATTATTTTTCAGTTTGCAGTTGATGTTTCTTATGAATTAATGAAATACAAATGCAAATTCCAAATTACAAGGGAATAATAAACAGTATCTCACAAATCTGTTGGATTTCTATGCTAAATTATCTATTAATTTCAGAAAAGACTTTCTAAACTATAAAAAGACTAAATCATGGTGTCATAAGGTCAGATGTGGGAGCAGGTAAATATTCTTTGTGTTTTTCTGTCGTCAGAAATGAATACTCTATGCAACCTCAAGATATAACTCAAATAGAGAAATTCTCATAGCTTCATGGTATTTATTCTGCTTCCAATTTTTTTGTGACTTATGCTAGGAAACTAACCTGGAATAAGTGCAAATGATGTACATCCTGGTTCTAATTTATAGTCGAGAAACAGGAAAACACAGCTGCTTTAGGAGCATACCTTGCTCAAAAATCAAAAGAACTACCTCTTCAACCTAAGCTCAACTACAAAAATAAAGAGAAACACAACCGTTGATATTTGTGTGCCTCTAAAAGCCTTTTCTTTATAAGATTTCATCTTTCTATATAGAAAACTAAAAGTAAATGCTATTTTTCTTTTTTCTTTTTCTTTTATTTATTCTATTTTATTTATTTATTTATTCATTTATTTTTACTTCTACCTGTTGGCTCTTAAAGAATGTACAGAAAATTCACATTTATTTATTTATTTATTTATTTTTACATTTTACATTGTGCGTGACATGAAAACTAGTACTTCTGGCAACTGGAAAGTGAGTATAACTGTATTTGACTTTTATATCACTGAAAGTTGATATATTACAGAGCCTGTTATGCATAATTTATTTCCTTGAATGAGGGTAGGCACTGGGAATAGGTGAATTTATCTGTGCTCCCAAAGACAGTCCTCTTAAAATAGTATAATCTTCTGAGACTCAATTTCCCAGGTTTAGAAAAGTATTTTTAGTCCAGGAAGCAAAAAGTAGAAATCATAGTTTCTCCACCCTGCTTTACCAATGCTCTGGTTTATTGACACAGCAAGAAAAGTCTCTGTAGCCTCTGATGGTTTAAATATGGTTTAAACATGTTATCAGTTAGCCGCGGGTCATACAATCGAATATGCAGATTGCAACGACCTACACCAGTCTTCAGGCTATATGTTGACATGCCTGGTCTGGATTAAATTGTCACAGAATGAATGACTTTTATTTGAAATAAATGAACAGTAACTTACTACAAATTGCATGAGCTGATGATAAAATTAGCTTAGGAAGTGTGTCCTCCCACCAGATGTGTGCCTGGAGTCCTTTAGAACCATAAGATTTCATTATAATTTTTAAGATTCTTTTGCTTTTCCTTCTTAACTTAGAGAAAAGCAACAACTCACAAGGATTGCAGCTGTTTTCTGGTCTTGCAAATGCCTTTCAGAGTAGGTGTAATCCAGAAAGAACCTCCTGTACTACTGAATGTGACAAGTCTTAATATTCCAGTCAGCTCTGTGTAGAATTAATGAACAGTGGCAAGACAAAAACAAGGGGGAAGAATCAGACCAGGATTTCTTTTAAAAGCTGAATAAAACCTTAAAAAAAATGCCAGCTCACAGTTTACCACCATGTGGTATATGTCTCATTAAACAGGAAACACAGAAATGAGAAACTTTAAAGTACCTCTGGTAAATTGAAAATGGGCATCACACAGAAATCACACCAGTGTGAATTCAGATTTTAAAATAAAAAAGAAAACAAAAACAAACAAACAAAACAACAAATTGGCTCATTTGAAACTTGTAATTTCATGTATATCTCATCAGTACAAAAAAGGAACTGTGAACAAGATTAATACAAGTAAATATGATATTATTGGAGCTTTGCATCTATGGTTTATTATAGCACTCCCAGAATTCCCTGATGCACTTACATTCTTGTAATTCAAATTATTTACCTATCATTTAAGACTCTCTGTAATTCATACTGTCATGTGTTGTTGCCTATTATGTCACCATGATTCCACAGGGATTTGATCAGTGGCTGAGCTGCTTTAACTCAATTAAGTACACTTGACAAACTGTGTGATACTCTAAGTTTCACAGAATTATTTTTAACTGTGACAAGATGACACATCATTGTCTCTTGACTGTTAACCTAGATTGGATGATACCAGCTGATAGAGGAGGCTATCTTAGCTGATATGTGTACATAGCAGTAACTGAGAATGCATCATGTTATTAAGCTTCAACAATTGCTTTACTCCTGTTATAAATGTCAGTTCCAACGTACGATAAAAAAAATTTCACAGCAGGGCTCCTGCTCACACTTTGGACATTAAGACTCATCTTTCTAGAAGCCTGGTTATTCTGAAATATGTACAGAGCTGAAGGAGTCTGATTTTCTTCCCAACAGATCTTGCCAAGCTGGTTACAGTGACCATTGAGGCAGCAGTTGAGGTCTATCTTGTGGTTTGCATTGCTGCTATAGAAATTGCATTTAGTTGTTTGCTGTGTGACTCAGTGAACATTATTTATTTATTTATTTATTTATTTATTTTTTGCAGATTGCTATGTATCTTATAACTCATGCTTCAGGTCTGGTTCTTCCATGGACAAGACCAGTTTTCTGGCCTTTCACCTCACACTCATATTAGTAATGCTATGCTTATAGTTTCTGAGTGTACAGATATTCCCTTACTCAGAAAGCAAACCAGGTTGCATGTTTTTTTAGCTAGAGGGGCTTGGAAAGGGAACAGCCAAAGGAGCTCCACAGACCCTTGTTATAAAGGCAAATCATGTAAACAACAGTTCTGCAGAGGCAAGCACAGTTATCTTTACCATAAATTAAAAGCACGCATCCATTAACTCTCAGGTGGTATTGGCGAAGATAGACAGAGTGGGGCACTAAGAGGAAGCTCTTAACTCAGATGGTTTATTGTAAGCAAACCTAAGAGAACATACTCTTCTCACAGATAACTAGTGATAGGACTAGAGAGAATGACCTCAAGTTGCACCAGGGGAGGTTTAAGATGAAAATTAGGAGACATTTCGTCTTAGAAAAAGTGGTCAGGCATTGGAACAGGTTGTCCAGGGAAGTGGTGGAGTCACCGTCCCTGGGGTTGTTCAAGGAAAGGTTGGACATGGTGCTTAGGGACATGGTTTAGTGGGTGATATTGGTAGTAGGGTAATGGTTGGACCAGATGATATTGGAGGTCTTTTCCAACCTTAACAATTCTATGATTCTATGATTCTATATGAGCATAACCTATGTACATTCTTTATGACTCTCCACCGTATTTGGGTTACAGTGCTTTGATAAGTTTACATATTCAGATGTCCTTCCCACCATCATCTCTGTATTTGTTAATGATAGAGACAGAATATCTGTTTAATTTTTAAGAATTTCTAATTTTCTTCATGTATATAACCATATATGATAATGTAAATACTATATTTTAATCTTCCCCCCCCCCCCCTCAGTTTTCTTTGTTCTTGCCTTTTCCACCTTCTCATTCCCCAGAGGAATGTAGGATAAAAGCAGCATTATTTTGTCCCTAGCAGGCTATGAAAAGTGTTTATCTCTGAAAAAAATATATTGGGAATAACTCTATCATCTTTTCACATTTCCAGTCTATCTGATTGTAAGTCCTGCCTTTTCAATGACAGGATGGTCTAGGAAAAAGGATGTTTAATTTCAGCTACCATTCTTTCAGATTGTGATATAGTGCAAAGAAAAACTAGTATCATGGCCTTAAGAACCAGAGGAATGTTGGAAAGGTGAGCATAACACCAGAGGAAGAGGTAGTTACTGAAAAATTTTTGCATAACAATTTTAATTTCATTATTAATCAGATTTCCCTGTAATAATTGGATAAGCTATATTATTAGTATTGTTGTAGCCAGACTAATAATAGTGTTTTGAATAGACTTACATCTTTTATTGGTTTCATTAAATTCTTAGTTTCATCTATCAGGCTTGTAGGACTTTTAAGTGTAATAAATATACAATTTAAAATGCACACTGCTGGGCTAAAAAAATGGCTGTCTGAAATTTCAGGCGGAGCACAATATTTCTAGTCTCTGAACTAGAGTGCTCAAGGCTAGCGTGGGTATTTATGATGGCCCACTATGGTGTGAAGTAGGTGTACTTTTCCCATAGAATTCCTCATCTCCTCTCTTCCGGCTCCCTTAGCACTGGTCTGATGACATCATTATGAAGATCACAAAGGGATACAGGTACATTAATCTAATTTAAGAATCATCAGTTACTTCTTGTGCACCGTGTTGAAAAGCCTTGTGAGGTTTTACAAGCCTCAATATACAGGTAAGAAGCACTCTAATGATGTAGGAAGATGTTTAACATCTTCAAAATTCTCAATGGATGTTGCAACACAACGAGAGTCATCAATTCCATCAGCAGATTCAACAGTGCAACAGAATGGAACTAGAGACTGATTTTAAGGAGAACGGGTGTAAATACAGCATTTCCATTTTATCATACTAGATGTGTGTATTGGGATTGGTGGGCCTGTACAGAGTGGCTGTCAAAGCCTCTCAACCCATCCCAGGAGGACCCTCCTTTGGTCATGGGATGGCCAGTTGTCCCTGTGTTTGGCTGCTGCTGCAACCTTGAGGACAGCTGACACGTTTGCCATGTTCTCCAGCCTGTTCTCAGTTATGGGAACTGTGAATGTAGGAACATTCACATGTGGGAATGTGAGAACGACCTGAATGTGGGAGCAACCTGAGATGTGTGACATATCAGAGTTCTTGCAAGAATACCATTCTGCACAATAAAAATGAATGAAGCTCTCATCCCTGTAGTGGTAGTACTACAGTAGCCATGGGGCGTTCTCTGCTTCCATCCCAACCCATCTACAGCTGTGT
This sequence comes from Cygnus olor, assembly GCF_009769625.2. NCBI lineage: Eukaryota > Metazoa > Chordata > Aves > Anseriformes > Anatidae > Cygnus > Cygnus olor. The sequence goes on along the minus strand of NC_049171.1, from coordinate 55,989,957 downwards.
GTGTCATTATTCAGAAGACTGAAAGGCCTATTTCCAATCCAGTTATAACATTTGTCTGTCTAACCTCCTGCCTTGACGTAGCACAAAGGGATTACATCTTGACTAGAACAAAAGGGATGCAGTCTGGACAGATGACTGATGGTGTAAGCTCAGTAATAGTACTAGCGCAATGTAAAAATCCATCACAAAGAGGCTTTTGCTATTTTAAAGCTACAAATGAAAAGAAATTAAGTCCACATGCTGTAGTGAAGCAAATCAAAACCCGTAACATTTGTATTAATTGCTGAAAGCAGATAGCGCCTGGTAATCAGAATAGAAGGTGGAACTGCAATAAAACTTCAAGCTTAAATTTGGAAATGAGCCCAGGTTTTGGGGAGCAGAGTCTGGTCGAACTTCCTTTTAAAAGTATAATTATATCAGGAGAAAAATAAGTCTGAGAAATATATTCTAGACCTTTGTTAATTTTCCTTTGGCCTTTAGCCAAATGTTGTTAATTGAATCTCTAAGTACTGTATCACTTACTTTGATACCCACAGAGAATTAAATGGTCTTTTTTTTTTTTTTAATAACAACTCTTAGAACTTTTTTCATCTTTTCATTTAAAGATAAAATTAGTACAATACTTCTAGGATCTATTGAAAATCCTGTGCTAGGACTGAAAATAAGCTAGGAAAATATAACTACCCCAGTTTACTAGTCTGCCTTTTTCTGTTGTGGTCTACACTGGTGCAATAGTTCCACTGGTGAACAGTTATTCTGAAAGACTTTAAAACAGCTACTAAAAAACAAAAGCAAATTTCAATGTATTTTTCCCCAATTTAATTACTTAATTGAATAAAAGAGGAACAAAGAATCAGTACTCTTCATTATATCTAATATACTTAATGTATAATATACTAGGTATAAAAATATACAGTTACATTTAAATTAATAGGACAGTGCTTTGGAGCTACTCTAGGGCATTTCCAAACTAGTGAAATGTCGAAATGTGGTGAAACACCACTGTGCAGTGATGCTCTACTAACTTTTTTTTCTGCTGAAAAAGCAGCAGCACCATTCCTGAGCTTATGGCCCTGCTGAACTAGGTGAGGTAGCTGATGAACATAACTGCATACACTGAGGAGGGACCACTTGTCCACTTGCTTAGCAGTGCAATTACTGTTTTATCCAAGTATTAAAAATATATCAAAAACTTGAAAGGATTTCATGCGCTGTGAAGTGGGCAATGTTACAGCTCTGAAGCTGATGAAAAGAAAAATATTTTCTCACATAAATACGGTGAATTTGACTGCACTTATATTAGTCAGTGGTTGTATCATTGCTTCATTCTGTTAAATTGGCAATAGGAGGAAAGAGAAGAGGAAGAGCATAGAAAGTTTGGGGAAGTGCTATCAACAAGGAAAACAAACAAACAAACAAAAAACAAAACATGACCACCAACAAAGGAAAGTAAGATAATTGGAAAGAAATGTCTCCAATTTGTCCGATAGCACTTGCCCTCTCTTTTTCCAGTTTCTTTCACCTGTCATCCAGGGCCCAATGCCTGGTGTCTCCACTGAAACCACAAAGTCTACATGTCATTAGCCAGGGTGGTTTTATGGGCTAATTTACTTAAGTTACTTTCTCATAGCTTACTTTGAGTGGCTTTTTTAGTTTTAGTGAGAGGGAGTGGGAAAAAAAAATACTGACTGTGTGGCAGAACACATAAACAGAGATGCTAACTTGTCAAATGCTAGATCAGGTCAGATGTCAGGTGAGCCTGTGACACTCTGGTAAGAAATATAAGCACTTGCTTTGGTGTTTCCACAGAGCTGCTGCTGGGATTATCCTTTCTTGTTTCTCTCTAGGAAGGCATTTGATGTGTTGTTCTGGTGCTACTCCATTACATATTTCTCTTCCACTTCACTTTGTATTTTTCAATTATTTGACATTTCCGATTTTTAACTAGAATTATATTTTATATTCATTCGTCTACGTGGCCTTATGTTACTAATTTTTTTCAGAGAATGGAAAAAGTCTAGTCTGTTATTTGTGAGGAGAGGAAGTTTAATCAGTAGAGAACCTGTCTGAGAATGAGATGTAAGAGTTTTCCATTTTAAATGGGGTGATTGGTCACCAATATAGCTTTTTCCAAGCACTAAAAATGTGTATAAAATGATGTCATTTCATTAACTTGTATAGTCTGAAAGTAGCTAGCAAATTCAATTATGGATTCAAATTATGTTACTAAATTGGTCTAATTTTTAAATGTGATGAATGAAGTGCATTAAAAGAAATGGATAATAAAGGTCTAAAGAGGAATTGGCAAGGACTCTATTAATTAAAACTCAATGAACATGTGCATATCTTTCTTTGTTATGTGAAGGGTGCACAGCTACAAGTACATTGGTGTGCATCAAAAATCCAACTTTACAGAATGTTTACATTACACCAGATTTAATTTCTTATGTATCTGAGATTCATTTACTGACATGTTTATAGTGGCAGATTATATTAGAAATCTGTTCCTAATATTTCAACAAGCAGTAACTGTATTAATCATGTTAGGATGCACTGCCTCTCCTGGAAGAAGGAAAGCTGTTAAAAAAGGTATTGCATACCTGTGTAACATATAATAGTGTTTGGATGTAATAATAGCTGTTTTTATTTATTTATTTATTTATTTATTTATTTTGTGAGTCAAAGACCAAGGTGAGGAATGGATTATTGGGAACAGATGTGCAAGGTGCAGTGATAAGGCTACTTTCCAAAAATGCTGTAACTGTCAGTGAAAGCACGGGGCACAGATATAAGTGCTGTACCTACAGACCAGCTCTCAGAGGCACCCACAGCACCAGCACTGATTCACTGTGAGTCACATCAGATCCTGTCATGTCCCAGGACTTGGAAGACAGGAGGTGACTTAAAGCTGCAGTCACTGCAAGGACTCATGGCTCTTAATCTTCTGTTACAACTTTCACCACTTGGGTTCAGGCCGAATTCAGATTCTTGCCTCCTCTATTGGTCAAGTTTTATTGCCATCTCCCTTTTCTTCAAGGATGGGAAGAAGCTGTTCCAAGACAGTTCTTTGAAATGAGCACTGGTTCTGATATGGATTTTCACTCACTCCTTCCTTGTATACACGCTCTCTTCACAGTCTCTTCACAGTCCTTTCCTGTACTGAGAAAAGAGCTCATACACATTGCCTTGCACACAACCAATAGCCCAAAACATATATCTTCATTTTCTGTACAGCTCTGCTTCCAGTGGAATGAACATCTAAGAGCTGAACAGCCCTCTGGAGATGTGCAGGTACCTATCTTTCTCCAAGAGCTACAAACTTAGCACCTTTGTTAGGCAGGTTAGATCAGGACCAACATATCACCACTTTTCATCCAGCTTTCATTGTTTTCTGCAAAACCTTATCCTCATCAATTGCTGAAAGCTGGCATGCTTTCCTGCAGCTGGTGTAGAAGAGTACCTGTTTGCATGCCTGTGAAGCACAGAGCTGACTCCTCAGGGACGGCCCTTTTCCGACAGCACAGTGCGTGGCTTCTGCAAACACTCAATTACATTCTCAAGATGAGAGATTAGAATTTCAGAGGCTGTCATGAGCAGACCTTGAACTGTAAATTTCAAGTATTTTCAGAACATAATTTCTTTTTACTTTTAAAGGATTTGCAAGAAATAAGAAAAAGTGGGATGCTTCAAGTCCCTTGCAGGTGAAACTCAAGTGATGGTAGAGGGGAAGGAGAAATGATATGATTTGAAAGGTGGGACTTTTACATGATGGAGCCTGGAGATCAAGGTAAGGACATGAATTAATGAATTAAAACAAATAGTTCTTGTTAAAAACGAGTAGAAACAGCTTGTGCTGTTGGGGTCAGACATTATTCTGGCCAAATATTTCACAATGCCTAAAGAAACCTCTGGTTGATGAGACTGTCACATAACAAACAGGACAGTTGGTAGCCTGTGAAAGGATGCTGCTACCTGTCAAAAGAGTCTTTGATTCACCCAGTTTAAAAACAGGAGCTTTTCCCATAGTCGTTCAGACATCCCTGTTTCCTGCTTCAGAGACTCCATCTCCTGAAAATAGCCTGTCAGGTCCCATCTGTTTTTTTGTGAAGCTGCCAGCCCCCTGAGAGAGGGTCCTCTATTCCCATCTCCTGTCTGATGCTGGAAAACCATAGGGGAATAACCTCTGCAATCTGCCAGAAATTGCTTTTCTGAAAGCAAGGACTCTGCTTCAGGGAGCTGCAATCTACCATACTTAGAGGAAAATTAATTTTCTAAGTACAGTGCTTTCTTCTGCTGGCTGCTTCAGTCCTCCATGTTTGCCTGTGCTCCTTCTCCTCACACTGTGGCTTGGGGGAGCTTAAGTTTAAATATCTCATTAAAAAACAAAATCCAGAACACAAAGATTTTTACTACACCAAGTATTGTGAAGCAAAGGAATTGATGGCAAAGCAACTTTCAGAGGCTCCTTGCCATTGCAATGATAGCAAAACTTTGCCAGAGCACTAAACAGGCCATGGCTGGTGTAATTAACAACTGTTATATTTGTCAGTAACTCGAAAACAATTAGCAGGTGTCCTAGTTGATATGACAGATTCATTAATCATTGGAAGCATTTCTTCAAATTGATTTATCAGTCAAATATTGTGTCCTCACTATTGCTTTACAGAGGGCAATCATTCTGCACTGTTTTATAAACACAGATAAAGTGGCATCCTGTGCCCCAAGGGACTTAGTATCTAAATAAGACAAGATACATACACAGTAAAGGCAACATGGGGCAAATGCTGAGAAGGATTTGTCATGTGAAGAAGGCAACAGAGAGTTTCAAAGAGGATTTTAGAACAGAAAAAAATTGTTTATTGGTAGGAACTGGTAAATAAACTAGATGTCACAGGACTAGGAAGAAGCTTAAGGTGATCATAAGCAGTCATTTATATAAATTCAAAAGTATGAAAAGCTTTAAGGCAGAACAAAAGCTTTCAGGATGATTCAGCAAACGTCAAAAAGGAGGGTGCAAGGAAAACAGATTTTTTTTTTTTGGTTGGAAGTGCAAAGAAAACAAGAGAAAAGCTATAAAAATAAAGTCATAAATATAAGACACTTTTAGAAATGTAGAACTGGGCTCTTGGGAGATAATAAAAAGGGCGATAGGCCGTATGACATAATGAGCTAGAGCATACACAGTAAGCAGAGAAAAAAAGTGATCGTGTTCTTCATGGAAAAGTTTCAGAGGTGAGAAGAAGGGGATGCTCAAGAGATTAAAAGACATAGGATGGTAGGATGGACAACCCCTCCCCGCCCCAAAAATAAAAATAATAATAAAAAAAAGCTATTTGTTACTTTCTTAAAGTGTGGTCCATCCTGAAACATAAACTATTTCTCATACACCATCATTCAGAGTACAGTACAATATTACCCAATTAATACGTTATGAGAACTTGCTTAACTTATGAATTCTTCTGAAACATTGCTCTTTGGCAGTGTTAGAGATAGGATTTTGCAGATGATGGGCTACAGAATTTTTCTAATGTCTATATAAGGTCTTTCTGGAGTTTCTAAAACTTGGTATCCAGATAGCAGAGGCTGGGTCTGAAGCTGAACACAACCAAAAGAGTGATACAAACCGTCAATCTTAGCATTTTCTTTACATGCCATATTTATATTCTATAGCACATCAGCTCAAGATCTCTTCTATATAGGCTGCAGAGAGTTCTGCTTCTTTCAGTTCTAAGAAATACTGTGACTGGGAGCAGGTAAGCCCGGTTTAATGTATGTATAATTCAGTTGTATGTATGTGTGTATAAACAAGTTCGGAAAGATAGATAAACCTGAAACATTTTTATTTTTAGCCCTGTGATAGGTTCTTTAGTAACGAATGAGCTGCCTTTAGGATAAAGGGATATAGTGATCCATGACAGGACTGCTAGACCAATGCCATGCTGAGTTCCGCAGAGCGCTGCTGTCAGGTCACTGATTAAAAGGGTCTTTTTCCTTGCTCTGGTAGGTGGCCAGTAAGAAAAAGAATTTTTGGTTTAGATAGTTATGCAATCAGCAACTGTTCTTACCTAGTGTTTACTGAACTCAGTGAGACCTCTGATGTCATCCTTCTCAGAAGTCTCGAAGGGTGGTCAAGAGTCACATTCAGCCATAATGAAGGAAGTTGTATGAATAATTGAACCCAGTGATGAATCAAATACCAACTCTTAATTTTTCAATTTTCTGCTTACAAAATCTCAATTTCTTCTAAATTTCCTCTTCTCTGCAAAGTGTCTGTAATGCGCTAAAATAAAGGATCATTTTGTAAGGATATTGAATGCTAGATCATAACTAGGAATAGATGTCAGCATCAAGAGGTAGGGGTCAGTTGACCTCAAACCACTTCCAAGCAGAGCCAAAGGTGTTGTCATGTCCTCTTTCTGTCTAAGGATTAGAGATTTAAGTGAAACTTGCTAGTAAATTTTAAAGCAAAAGTACTGAAGTCTAAAACTATGTCAGCTTCTGTCAAAAATCTAATGCTTAACTTCTATTCGTACTTTAAATCCTGAGTATTCTTGTACTATTGAAACTCTCTAATGTCTCCATGGAAACTTGATAGTTGCCAGAGATGGAGGGAAGATGTCACTACTGCTGGCAATATTTTTACTCAAGGTGTCTGAGCAGAAGAGGTATTTATTTGCTTATCCTGAAGAAATGTCTTCAGAAAATTTTCTTACATCTAAATGATGCAAAATTTTATCAAAAAGTATATTCCCAAGGTAGCCAATGTTACTAAAAAGCAAAACAAACTCTGAAACATTAGGATAATTAGTACACAGTTATTCAAAGATATCAACAAGCAAAAAAAACATTTATATAGAAAAGCAATTACTACAGGAAAAATGTGAGTCTGTAAATGTAGCACATATTGCTTTCCTATGCTTTTTATGTAATCGGTATCATTAAGCTACCTAATGACACCAATTATTTAAAATTTAAGCACACAATACTGCATGCTTCTTATTTATTATATTCAGATGGAGTTGCTATCTGCAGCACTTCAGGGCCAGACATCCGTTAATAAATTCTACATGTGCCTTCAGTATTTTCTCTAGGGTTGTATTTTTTTAATGCTTACTCTTTTAGTGGGGAATCACAGACATAAAAAATTAAAAAGGTCAATTTTATGATGAAACACATGAGCTTGGATATTCTAAATGGCACCCTAGACTGTAGAAGCTAATTGCTTTTCAACAGAAGAACTCTCTTAAGTGCTCACAATGGAAACTAGTTCATATGAAAAGCAGGATGCATCTCTTTGCTTCGAGGCTGGCTGGGACATGTCAAGATGAGTGACGCTGTAAAAAATGGAAATCACCTGGAGCCTCTTAATATTATAATCAAGTGAAAGTACAATTATTACTGTCTTAATCCATATGTCTGTATGCATCCACTCCACTTCCAATCACCTGTTTTATTCACAGGTTTACTATTATGGAGCTACAGTTGAAAAAAATGCAGCCACATGAATATTCCAAATTGCCATGTGTGCTTACATGGCAGTCTGTCTATTTCTGTAGCTTTGGTGCAGCCAGTTGTCAGGAAGGAGAGCAAACAAAAGCCCCATACTGCATGAAGTATAGCCAAAGTTCCTTTGTGTGTGGAGGCTTCCTCAATGATGCCTAAGTTTATGTTAACAGACTATAGTTTTGACAGTTGCCATTTATGTTAAATGAGGGTAGAAAAATCAAAAACACTGCATTATGGTAACTGATGCAAAGCTCGCCAATATTCAGTAGACGTTATATCACATAACTGGAACACTAAGGTAAACAAGCTATGTCAAACATGCAAAAATCTATGTTATATGATGGCAGTTCTACAAAGACAGTATGGCACCATATAATATTTAGTTATTTTCTGATTTCACCTTGAATGACATTTGACATCCTAAGTGATCAAAATCAGAGACAGTACCTGATAAAATCAAATTACAACAGCATCAACAATCAATCAATAACTGCAACTAATGACACTAGTAATACTTTTTAAATTTAGAATAAGAAAATGCTAAGAGAACTAATGTAGTATTTTCAAATTTCAGTATGTTGACCATACAGTGGAATGTTGAATAGTTTAACAAAACAAACATTTATCTTTTGCAGTAAGTCTTTTTCATGTGAAACTGAAGTCTTTTGGACATTCTTTGAAAAAGGATTAAATATTAATTTCACCATATGAGTCTTTGATTTGCTAACTGTTTTTATAGAAGAAAGCTAGATTCTAGGGTTGGTATATATATATTTTCATATTTAATAAAACAGACTGTTAAAACAGTTTGAAAATTATCTGAAGAATGAATTTTTAAAGGAAATTGTAGACAGCGGATCACAATGACAGTTCTAGTACACCTTCCTAGTATATTAAAAATAATAAGAAAATGGTTAACTTTTCTGACTCGATAATAAATTAACCTTTGTGTTCATGTGCACACACCAGGAGTCAAAACTCTCCTAACATACAACAGTTTAGCTTTTGACCCAGTATTTAGAAGAAGCAAAACGAAGCTAGTATGTATTAGATGCTGAAGGGTATTAGATGGCTACTATATCCTTCTAGATCCTAGCATATTTTTTGAGGCTCCAAAGGCTCTAACCACCGCTTCTAGTTTCCCAGCTGATAGTGTATTTGGGACAGACCAAAAACATCTAATAGTCTTTGGAAGAGTGCTAGTTTTTAATTTCATTGAAGTTTTGTTCAAACACTTGAAGTTAGAGGAAGAATTATGAAGCTTCTCGATCTATGCAGCTGCATAAACTAACTTAACAGTGTAATTGAATCACTCTATGAGGCAGTTAATGGTCTAATCATTTTTCTTATTCTCTTCAAAATTCCTTCTGAGACCTGTTCACAGCTTCCTGCTCTGAGTAGGAGCTTCCTAAGAATTTGTGGATCAAACAGAGCCTCTTGCTTTTAAGTGTTTTAGGGTTGAAAAAGGCACCTTTGCAAAGCTCACCACAAAGTTGAGAGATGTTCTTGGATCAAGCTCCTCAAATTAAACAAGTCTCAGATGTTGGGCATTAGTTCAATCCACTGATGCCAACTGCCATTTATGGCTGTCCATTGTCTGGAAATAGATGGGATTAATTTAGTTATTCTGGAACTACTTCAATTCTTGAGAGTATGTAAGTAGAACTACATCTCCCATCACCTGAGGTGATTCCCAGTAAGTGTGAAAAAGGATACCTTCATATGACTTTGTAATTTTTTATTTTTATTTTTTTTTGCCTATGGACAATTACACAAAGATGAAACAAAACACTCATTCCTTCTCTTGCTCATGTTATTCTAGATTGTTTTAATTAAAATGAATCAGCAAGTTTAAGGAAGCTGAACAGCTACTCAAAAGAAACATTTCAGAACTGAGAACACAATGTGTTATGGTAGGATTTCCTTCATCACTGATTTTTCGAAATGGTAGGATTAGATGACAACTATTTCAGGGAATTTTTAAGGCTCTCATAATCACAGTGAACCTCCTGGCTGCAGTACTGTTTTTAACATCTTAAAGAGACTGAAAAAGCAGCACATACTGCTTACCTATGTTTTACATACAGCCTGTATAAAAAATTTCAATGACTCTAGCCTCTTTCAGCCAGTCCGAGCTTCACATATTATACGTGTAAATGTGCAGAAGACATTTGGAAAAGACTTGGTGCTTTAGAAAATGATCATATGTATAGTTCATGCAGTTTATATTGCTGTAAAACTTGCTGCACCATTATATTCTGATCATTTCAACAGGAAGCAATAATCATGGCAAGAAAAAGCTAACTCCCAAGGGAAAAATCCTTTTCTTATTACACACAATGATTTTAGCAACACCTTTACCAAAAAAAAAAAAAAAAAAAGCCACTGAAACCTAAAATGCAGGTTCAGGCACAGAACAAAACAATGATTTAGAAGATTAATGCTTTTGAAAATGAGATCAATTCATGCAGTTTGTAACAGATGTTTGCAAGCATCCGGTGCAATCTTTGAAAAGTATCTGGGCTATCTATTCTGTACAGTTGGTATCTAGCCATAACAAAATTTCTGCAGGCCTCTCTAACAGAGAATCAGGAGACGGTTTGAAAATGAAGCAAGCACCACAGGCTGATGCAGCAAATGCCAAGTCACTATTTAGCAGAGCAAACTCACGCAAGACTTGCACAGAAAAATACCAGTCCCCCCTCCTCCCATCTGTATCTAAATCTCAGGAAACTAAATCACTTCCTAAAAGCAGGGATGGTGAGAGCAGTCTGTTATTCTCTGACAGACCAGAAAGTATTGTCCATATTGACAATCTGTTTTGTATAGGCAGGCTGCAGAGGCAGTAAATCCTATTAACCTGTTCAAAGTCAGATGAAGACATTTAGAAAACAGAACAGCTATTACATGCAGTGGTGAAAGAAGACCATATCAAAGAAAGGTTAAATGGATGCACCAGCTATTAGATTATGCATAGTTGCAACTGGAAAATCCCCAAAACTCTCCTATCACCTGCTCTTGCCCTTCAGGATATTAATTATGTTCCCCAGTATAACTAGCTGACTATTCAAGCACTGTCCTCTGTTCTGTCAATGCTAATTTTCTAGATAAAAAATCAATTTCATGCTAACAGGACTACTATGGAAAATGCTTATGCTATACCACAGTTTTACTAATGCATACTTCCTCTACCCAAACCATATGGCATTCTGTGTGTACAGACCACTCTGGAGATTTACTGTAATTATGTCATGATGTGCTTATTGTTACGGATTCGGCAGCCTTTCTACATCTCTACCTGCTTTGTTCAAGAGCAGCTGCTAGGTTCAAGCTGTTGCCTGTTTCCAGCAGCAGAAGCTGAATGAAGGAATGCTTTCCAGGGAAGACATGTTTTGAAGCAGACATACTGACAATAAACCAATTCACTAGGGAACCATAACATTGACTGGATAAAAGTCGAGTAATCATTCTGTGATAATTTACTGAAACTGGGTGCAATTTGCTTTAAAATAAAAATTCCCTCTGCTGCTGATGTTGGACTTGGAGGCCTTTAACTGATAAAAGTGTGGCATTTGCTTTTACGAAGTAGTTGATCTTTGGAGATTCATTAAACATCATTATTTCTTCTTATGCATAAGTGACTATTAATACTAACTGACTGAATGAGAGGAAAGGGAAGAACAGTATTGTCTGAAACAAGACTCAGCAGTCCTCTACCATGCATTTTCTCTGTTCATTGTGACTGAATACATTGAATTCACTTACTAGGGAAAGCCTAAATCTCTTGGTAAAATGGGGAATGCTTAAGATGAGACTGCCCAACATAGTCTTCACTTCTGTGCCTGGTTTTCATTACAAGCTAGCAGTATGTATCTAGGCCACATACCTCCCAGGTTCAGCGGCAGCTCCTTGTCGAGGTTCCCAAAAGGATCTGGCCTGCTGTTGCTGAGCATGTAATCACTTCCCAACAGAGCACATCTTTGACCAACTTACCTAAACTAGAGACAGGGAATACAGTCCCAATTTTGTTTTCCCTGATCTTTAGTATGTGGAAGGGGAAAGGGTTAACTAATTAGGAAGAACAATAGGTGCAAAAATGTCAGGGATTGTGCTGCTGTGTTCTTATTACACCATCCTTGCTGGAAATGGCAGCTATTAATATTTTATTGAATTGAACCTCTGGGGTAGATTCCAGATGTCACTGTTTGATCATTGTCTACATATAAGGAAAAATAAATTCTGTCATGTCAACGTTGAATTCCCACCTATGGCAACAGTCATTATCAGCAGACAAATGCCCCTATGATTTTGCAGATGCTTTTTTCTTCAGCTTGTGAATAAGCATGCATGACTGATCTGTTCACAGAAAACACAGACATACAAAAATAAAAATAAAACAAAGTCCCAGCACTTCATTATTAATTGGTATATGCTAAGAAATAGTTCTTTCCTTTACTCTGGTCAGGAGAGAATGGAGGTTAAGCTAGCAGAGCTCAAGGGTAGCATTAAAATAATGTTGCGTGCTGGGGAAAAAAATCTACTCTACTGGTTACGAAAAGAGGAATCACTTTATGCCAATCAGTTTCAAGCAGTTGGGAACAGAAAAACAGCTATCTCAATAGTACTGCATTTTAGCTGAATGGTGCAGCTAAGGAACACATCTTGATAACCCCCCCCAAACACATCAGCAGTGTACAAATGTGCTGTCTAACTGTTCAGCCAGAGCTAAGATAACATCTATTAAAGAAGTGGTAAGAATTGGCTGATGTCTACTGAGCATACATGCAAAGAGCAGATTTGCTCAGATTTGAAGGAAGAGTAATTTTCTTCATTTGGATGAAACAATGATGTTTTTCAGTAACGAATATTACCTGTCATTTAAAATCTGGGCCTTGGGTAGAAGCTTCAGTAAAATTATGAGAAAAAATTATGTCAGGCTCCTCTCCTTAGCATTGGAGCATTACAGATGTCAGAGAGATAAAAATCCTTAGGATATGTCTGAAGAGGACTATATTCTCTATTACATAGGCTGTTTTACATGCTACATAAGTGCTAGAAAATGGGGAATTTTCCCACAAATAATGATTACTTGATCCCATGTTACTAGGTTACTGTTCATGTTTCTTTCCTGGACTCCATCCTGTGGCCCCACAGCATGACTCAAACACTAGCTAGAGATTTGGTTAACACTGGTATTACTGCAGCTCTAGGGATCTCAGACCCAAAGTGTGCAATTGACATGGCATTGTAGATGTACAGAGGAGCATATAGATACATTAGCAAATGAAATAACCTAGGGACTGTCTTCTGGCCTAGAGGCCAAATGGTGTGGCACAGTTTGTGCTCACACAACTAAGGTCTTTTTAAATCCAGGGCAAGACAGGCAGATCCAAACTCTCTGTTGGGGATGCTCCCTGGTTTGCACTGCCTCTGCACACATGCCCTGACATCATTTGGTAAAATGACAGCTGTTCTGGGCCAAATGAATGAAAAGGACTGTTGCAAAAGTTAAACATTATGGATAATTGTGTGGAAGTTCTTAGGATGTGCCCTGTCCCAGTTCAGATGTAAAGTGGAAGCCCAGAGCTCAAGCAGCTAGCCAAGAAATCTGTCTGGAAACCAGATATTTTGTTAATTGCAACTTGCCTGCACTTAAGATAAAGTTCATTGACACCATCACGTAAAGATGAAACATTTCAGAGCTGATGTATTTTCCAAGAGAGTTCTGTTTCTTCAGCCTTCTGGGCTGCAAGCACACACTGCCAGCTCATGTCAAGCTTTTTGTCCACCAGAAACCCCAAGTCCTTCTCTGCAGGGCTGCTCTCAATGGGTACTTCTCCCTGCCTGTGCTCATGTCTGGGATTGCCCTGACCCAGGTGCAGCACCTTGCACTTAGACTTGTTGAACCTCATGAGGTTCACATGGGTCCACTTCTCGTGCTTATCCTGGTCCCTTTGGCTGGCATCCCTTCCTTCTGTTGTATCAACCACATCATGCAGCTTGGTGTCATCTGCAGTCTGGCTGAAGGCTTACTCAATCCCACTGTCCATGTCATTGATAAAGATATTAAACAGTACCGGTCCCAGGACAGACCACTGAGGGACACCACTCGTCACAGCCCTTCATTTGTATATAGAGCCACTGACTACCACTGTCTGGGTGCGACTTTCAAGCCAACTCTTTATCCACTGAATGGTCCACCCATCAAATCCACATCTCTCTAATTAGGAGACCAGGATGTCGTGTGGGACCATGTCAAAGGCCTTACAGAAGTCCAGGTAGATGACATCAGTCAGCCTTCCCTTGTAAACTGACACAATCACTCTGTCGTAGAAGGCCACCAGATTGGTCAGGCATGATTTACCCTTGGTGAAGCCATGCTGGCTGTCTCAGATCACCTCTCTGTCTTGCATGTGCCTTGACATTGCTTTCAGGAGGATCTTTTCCATGACCTTGCTAGGCACAGAGGTGAGGCTTACCAGTCTGTAGTTCTCCATATCCTCCTTTCTACCCTTTTTAAAAATGGGAGTGATGTTTCCCTTTTTCCAGTCACCAGACCTGTATTACAGTCTAGTGACTAAAATAATATATAATAATAATAATATAATTGACTTGTACTATAGAAATTTAGTATTGTTAAGCAGCACCATCAATACAGGTTCAGTTGTAGTTGCTGTAAGTTACACAGCTTACATTATTTGTCTTTGGAGAATTTAAGAAAGCAGATTTTCTGAATTGTGTCACTGTTACCAGAAATGTCATGACTAAAGCTGCACAATGTATACTTTTACATTTTCTTAGATAAATCTATGTTTTTATGTGCTCAGCTCATCTTTTGCACAGGAAGCTGTGCTAACAGCACACAAAAATGAAACATGAAGTATATTACATGAAGTAGACTATATAGATTTCAATTCATATTTGAAAGCCTTGCCTGGAAACCAAGCAAAGGTTTGGATTTTTATGCCTTTTTTTTTTTTTTTTTTTTTTTGGTAAATAACTTATTTTCCATAACCAAGTGAAGAGGTTGTCTGTGTTTTTATTGGTCCTTCTCTTATATTCAGAAAAGATTCCCTTAAATCATGAATTGAGGCCTCTTGGTTCCAGAACTGGAGGTTCTTTATGGAATCTGGAGCAAAATGGTGAAATAATAGCTTTCACATATGTGTATGTATACAAGGCAGTACTATAATGTCGACAGGAATACTGAACAGAGTGATGCTGGGGTATATCTGCACCATGGCTGTTTTTATATTGTTGAGGAGCAGCGTTCTTGTGTGTATCGTGGCAATAGAATCAGCTCAGGAAAGAGGCTGGTGAATCCAGCGCTTGACTATGAGTTTTCACTATGAAGAGGGATTCCTTTTTAATTACTTAGGATCACAGAAGCTTGTGCAATTTATTCTTATTGTTATTCAGCTTAATATTATTCTTACATCTAAAGCAGGTATAATTTGGTTTCTCCATCACGCAAACCCACTTGTAGAGAATACCCACAGAAAGAAAATGGATTAGGCTTTTTGTCCAGAAGGTCTTCAAAACATGAAAAACCCAAAGAATCTCACCAAAACCAGGTGAAAGGACCCCATTTCAAGGCTTTTGAGTTGTGCATAGCTGGAAGGAGTTCACTTGAAGCTTGTTCGCTAAGACAGTGTCATAAAATCAGTGACAGGACTGTGCTAGTACAGGAACTGAGGAATAATTTAAATCCCAGCTGTGGAAGGAAGCAA
The DNA here is from genome assembly GCF_009769625.2 of Cygnus olor. Taxonomy (NCBI): domain Eukaryota; kingdom Metazoa; phylum Chordata; class Aves; order Anseriformes; family Anatidae; genus Cygnus; species Cygnus olor. Next base: position 55,974,721 of record NC_049171.1, on the reverse strand, counting down.
ATCAGTAAGCTAGCATCACCAGGTAGCACAGTACTACTGGCATCACATAGCCTCAGGACAGCCATGAGGCGCTGAACGTGGGGAACCATAATCACATTGTTGTATCATATAACTATTTATCCCTACAGGGTCAGACAGAATTGGAGTCCCCTGTGTGACGGAATACATATGAGATGGTCAAAACAAATTCTCAGGAAACTTCCCTCAGGCCTCATAGTAATGAGTATAATGTTTCAGTTCCTGGTTATCTCAACTCTGATCCCCACCCACCAGATCACATTCAAAATTTCCTTTGCTCATGTGAAGGGATTTGTGAGAGGCAGAACTTCTTCTTCTAGTCTCAGCTCATTCTGATATTGTTGCCTTTCATTCAGTCAGGGAAATGAACATCTCAGAGAAAACCTTGTGTGCACTGGTCAGGTAACTCTATTTAAAACTGACTTCTCTCCACTGAGTTGGAGCAAACTTGTTTTCAGACAATTATTATACAATGTAGCTTTATGTGAGCCCAGTTCATTAAGAAGGAAAGCTTTTAGGGAAATAAATGAGTGCAATTCCACTTACAAAGCTCCCTGCTCATTAAAAATCAGTTTATGCTTTGATGTGTACAATTCAGTTTTCTGCAAGGATTGGTGAAGAAATGCAGGTGAAAGCTGATAGAAGAAACAACAGACAACGTGTATAAGCATAAAGATGTCTCTCACTGTAATCCTTCAAAACACTAATGACATGCAGTCTAACATTATTGTCAAACAGAGAAACAGCAATATACTCTGCTCTGAGGCAATGTCAAAGATGCCTGAACCTCATGTTGCTCCTCAGCTAACACAATGCGACAGTGTTATTAAATTAGCACTTTACAATGATTCGTACCCTCTTCCCATTGTGCTGATTTTGCCCAGTCCTGTAGTGAAAAAACAGTCTTTTTCAAGTACCAATCTATATCACTAAGAATCACATTTCCTTCAATCATTGTGCTGCCCTAGAAAGGAACTCCACCTTAATTAAATAATGCCATTTTTTTTCCCTATTAGGTTCAAAGAGTTAAAAATTGATTACATGAGCTCTTGTCTCCTTTCTCACCTATAAATACTCTTACCACTACACTAGTGCAGGAGGAGGCAGCCAATGCACAAGGTATGTGCATGACTGTGTGTGTGTGTGCAGAAGAGGTGGAGGTTGCTGTCAAAAGGGAGGTGGGGGAACAAAATTAACAAGGATAAATCTGAGTGAGGGCTTTTGTGTACAAGATGTACTTCCTGCACAACTGAAAAGCTTTGTGTTGGCTAAAAAGGAAAAAGGCATCAAGTTTATTACTGCAAATAGATGTAATATATGGCACTCATGATCAGCATAAAGGAACTGAGGACAGGGAAATTAATAGTCCAGTATTAATTTGCTGCTAAGGATATCTCATATATATATGTATATTAGGATATCACATTATACATATTTTGAGCACAAAAACAGGATATTGGGATATGCTGCTTAATTAACAGAATCCAAAGCCTATATCAAGCAGAGACACTTCCTAAAAGATGAATATTATCCATCTGAACTCAGTTGAAGACCTTTAATACAGTAGCAGCTCTCAAATCATTTGTGGTCTTTGTATCTCTGACAAAAGGACTTGGCCATTTACTTTTCAACATTTCAACCTGGACAATCCAGAGACGTCTAATGTTTTGTTTGATTCCACCCATGAATATTTTGGGACCCACAGAAACACCCTCTTGGTCTTTGCCTCATTTCTAATGGCATCATAAGTTAGGCAGCTTTTATTTTTCATGCATTCCTATGACTCCCCCCACCTTCTCCTCTGCCTTCACTCTTTTGGCCCTGCTCCTGTAATGCAGTCAGTCCTGCTGATATACCTACATGCTTTACACACAGTGCTCATTTCTTTAGTCCTGCTCTGTCATTTGCTGGTGTCTCTGGAGGAACTGCTAGTCTTTTGATCTTCTCAGGTCTCATCAATATCTTCCCAAATAAAAAAAGGCAAAAAGAAAAGAGAATGTACTTTTTCCTACAGAACTCTCATTCTCCTTTCTTGCTTAGTGCTGTAATTTTACACACTGTTCCTTTAACCTCTGCTGTCCTGCTGACAACCTCCTGATCTCTTACTCACTAAGCCTCGCGTTGAGAGGAGCATTCTGCCTCTATTTACGAGGCATCACCTCCTTGTTCCCAACCAATACCTCAGTCTAGACTGAGCCTATCTGAAAAGCTACTGCAAAGATTATTTTCCACAGCTTGCTTTATCCTCCCATTTCTTCTCCTTTCTTCCAGTGAAATTCAATCACTCCATTCACTTTCAAGACTCTCTGCAGCTTGTCCCACCTAGCTTGTCCCCTCTCACTCGTTGTCTGAGTGAACCACTGATGAGCCACCAGCTTGCTGTCAACCAGCAGATAGATTTCAAACTTTCACGCTTTTCTTTTTTGCTGCATTTTAGGAGAATTTTCCACTAGATAATACACAGTTTACTCATTATTACAATTCATAACCCATTTTAGGGTTTTTCTGTCATGTCTACAAATTGCTGGCAATGGTCAAAGAGGAAATACATTAAAACTGCAGGCTAGTATTCCCTCTGTTTTCCTGTCTTTTTTTTTTTTTTTTTTTCCTACCTGTATGGGTTGGCTGGCTTGTCATGTACTTTGAATGTTGGTTCTTTTGGACAGGAACTGCTACACCTTTACTTTGCAATCATAGTGTCCTCAGCACTGCGGTGGACTTTTAAGTAATATATTATCAGTAATATATTTGAGTGTCTGGGTCTAAAGCACAAGGAGATAGATCAGAAATTCCCGTGAGAGTACACTATGATTCTCTGCTCTCATCTCTCCACAAGGGCATGAGACTATAATGTCACCTGTCCTATGTTAACATTAAGGATTTTAATAGTACCTTATTCTAATTACTCTTAATCCTTGAGAGAAACAGAATATTATAGATTCTGTGCTCTTCTAAGTGCTTAAATACATACATGGACCACCTTACTGTAATATTTGTTTACTTTGCAATGTTTGTGAAATTATCCTGGTAACAGCTTTCTGAGATATTTAGGAACTATTGTTTGTGTAGTACAGACAAGAATTGGCATGAGTCAAGCACCCTGCCAAAGGTCATACTGTAAGCCTGCAACAGAGCAGAGATTTTGAAGCTGGCAACCCAGCTGCTCAGCTTTATTGTTGCCTCTTAATAGCACAGTTATGCTTCATGATGTTTAAATCAATCTGACAGCATCATAGCTTGAAAGGTATTATGACGCAGACTTTACTGAATCCCATACAGTATACATTTCCTGTAACTAGTATGGAAGGTTAATTACAAATTAAAAATTTGAAAGCATGAAATAATAATTTTAATGATTGCATGAAGCATATACTCATATATAAATACAGGAAAAAACAAAAAGAAATTAAGACTAATGTACAGCACATAAATGTCAGTCGACAACATGACTATGAAAATGATCAATACCTTTGTGTAGCAGTTTACTTACAGTTTTATTTATTTGGTATGTAAGTTACCATCAATAATATAGATACAGTATGTAAGAAATGCTTTTTGCCCACTTGTTTTACTGGAATAATGTTACACACTTCATCTTTTAGAGGTCTATATAACTAAAAACTAAATTAGCTAAGGTGATGCCTTTGCATTAATCTTATTCCCATAACTCGGGCACTTAGTTCTACTAAAATCAATAGACTTGTGAGTGGGTAAGTGATGAATAAAGACAAGCATAATAAATACTTTATATCCTGAGTTGGCAAATAGATATGTAATTTTGTCACACTTATCTCCATGGCTGATCTTTTATTTGCATATTTTCAGAGTTTTGATCTACAAATGGATTTTAATTTGTCGACTTTTGCAAGAACAGCTTTGTGGGAGTGGGGGCAGGTCATGCATAATCAAAGAGTAAAACACAGGCAGAAGGAAGATGTAGAGAATCTGAGCTGTTTCTGTATGAAATGCAATTACCATTATTATAATTTCCTTGTACCACATAACGGCCTTACTGTGCTGGGTGCCATCCACATTTAGAGGCTTTTGAGAGATCTGACGGATCCCTATCTATGCAAATGGTACATTGTCTTATAAACTGAACATGACAAATTTAGGAATGCTTTCCTCACTGCAGCAGATGGTTTCACACAGAAGAAATTACTTTCTCAAGGACATTGTGGTAGACTTGGAAGCATAACCCACTGACCTGACACACAGCTCAGGTCCTGAACTGAAATGATTTCCATTTTCCGTACTAAGATGCATTCAATAAAAATCCAAATGAAGAAATTCTACATAGAATCTGTAGTTAGAATTAGATGTCGATGGTGTGGGCACCTCTGAGACTATAAGACTGAGACACTTTTATGTGACCAAAAAAGCATCATATGTCATTTATACGCAGAGCCTAGGCCTTCTTTCAGCACTGACATTACATGCTAAGGTCAGCAGTGGTGTACACCCCTCACTGTGTCCTCCCAGGCACTGCCTGCCTATGGTTTCTCTCCTTTGTTGCCTAGGGATCAGCGGGAACTTTAATTCAACCTCCACTCCATACATAGTATGCAGAATGTAACTCAAATTTCACTAACCAATATCAAGTCAAATCTCCATTAGAACCACTGATCTCATTCTTTACCTGGAACAATCATCTCCAGAGATCAGTAATTTAAGTATATCTATCTATTGTGGATGACCCAGGAGTCATGAAAATGAAATGGTTTCTCTGATGTAAGCAGTGAGAAACAATAACCATTAAGCACATAAGGACATTTTAATGTATGAGCATATGAGTATCCAAGCCATGCCATCACCAGACCAGTTCATTTCAGTAATACATAGGCATGAAGGACAGGCAGAGCTGTGGTCTTCACAGAGTGCATTGGACAGTCCACGTACTCAGATGTCACAGCACTGCAGATGAGGCACCCGTGGTAGAGAAGAGCAAAGTGTAGAATTTGGCCCAGTATGTGAGCACAGGCTGCAGCGACAGTTAGCTTTGTGCAGCAAAACAAATGAAATAGCTGTAGCTGAGATGATCCATTTTTTTGCCCATACATATGCACAGAATTAAAAAAAATAAAATGGCAAAATGCAATGACACCTCAGATAAGAAGATATTAACTTTACAGTCACATCTACGGTATTCACCAAAAATTGGAGAGGGAAAAAAAGCAGGGAGTCATTCAACAGAAATACTGTCCCCACATCCTTTTCCAGATCTCAGGGTTTCACATGAAAGAATAAATCTACCCTTAGCAGTTCTGCTCAGCCCAATACAGCTGCATGCTGCAGGTGGTGCCCTAAAAATACATTTGTTTATTTTGCATCACTGCAGGCTGCAAAGCTGCACTTAAGGATTAAATAGATTCCCCTTCCTCACTCTAGACCCCTCTCTCTCTTTTTAACTTGCTGGAAGAGGATGGTAAGATGTAGAGATAAACTGATTGCAATAAGGCTCATCTCAGTCTCAAAAGAATCAAATGGGAGGTATTACTATGGAGCACAAAAGGAAAGCTGACAAGCATAGTGTGTGGCACTGACATTTTGGTGGTGTGCCATTTCAGAGAACTCCCATGAAAACATCACAACAATTGAGTGAAAATCAGTGGAATTTTCTTCAAAATAAAATTCCATAGAACTGGGGACAAAATCAGTCAGTGGCTGAGCAAGAAGTAATGTTCTGAAATGGGAATGGCTACAACATGGGCATAATTGTGCATTATGTGGTTATTTTTTTTTTTTTATTTTTTTCATTTTCTGATAGAAGGATTGATTGATACTGCTGTACAGAGGCTATAGTCTCTGACCAGCACCACCTGATGCACTAAGTGCCTTGTGGCATGAAACAAAGGAAAGGTCATGGCTGCTTTACAGTCCCCATTATCACTGTGGGTTATTCCAGCCTGGCTTCACATACATGAATGCTAAATACCCAAATCAGGATAACCCTTGTTTTATCAGAGCATTTCCTTGCATATATGTGATCTCAAATATTTTTCCCCATTTGAAACTTTCTAAACAATGAACATTCAGCTAGTCAAAGCACAGAGTTCATCAACAACAATTTTCTGTTACTTCTTCAGTGTGTACTGAACTAGGAATTTTATCCAGTTGCTTGCTTATCCTGAGTAAAATCCACTCAGAAGAAGCTGCCAACACATCTGTGCATCATTGTGTCTGGCTCTCTTTAGTCAGGTAAGCATTATGCAATAAACACCACAACTCTTCATGCTGAGGACTCTTCTGACATTTGGGATCATTTAACCTTCCAGTTGTCTAAATTATTACTTTTTTTTTTTTTTTTTTTTTTTTTTTTAAGCAGTGAAAGAAATAAAATCCTCCAAAATTTCACTCTTAAAAAACTAAAATCTGTGCTGACTTGCGCAAAATTAGCAGCAGCATTTGTACCATTCACAATCTCATGCTTTTTGCTTCTACAATACATTCCTCTGGGGAGATAAGGTGTCTTGTAGACAATAAGTATTCTGCACCTCTTCAGAAGAGTCTCTGTCTGCAATCCTTGAAATATTCCATAGCCCACTTTAAGCCTCTCTTTTTATAAAGTATAAAAAGTTTTTGTTTTGGTTTGCTTTTGCTTTTGTTTGTTTGCTTTTATATATAGCTTTTATTTTAGCTGTTGTATTCTTTCCACTAAGCATATAGCAAATACCACATCTTTGTGGAGCCTAACCTTCTGTACCTGGATTCCACATGAGTTTACTAGCAGCTGTACAAAATACAAGCAGGGTAATGTTTTCAAAGGCTAATGTAAGTGGGCCTTAATGAACGTGAATTTCTTTGTAACTTTTACCTATAGGCAGTAGAAAACATCCTTAAAAACATGCTGCAATGCCACGTTTGTGAAGAAGCCAAGATCAACATTAGTTTGATCATTGTCACGAAAGCAAAAATAGAAAGCAAGTAACCAATTTGTAGGTTGCAATTCATAGGCTTACCGTTAAAGTGCAAGATCCACTTAAGTGCCCGTAAAAGAAAACTGAAAAGAAAGATTAATTTCTTTCTACTAACTGGAGATAAGTCTGATGTAATGTTTGGGTTTGTGAAAGCTAGTTTACTGAAAACCAAGCAAATTATGCTCCTCTAGCTTTGTGTCATATGTCACCACTCAGCACCAGGTAATTCCTCTGTTTCTCACCGTATTTTTTATGATTGTGACATTATGCTAACATTCCTCTTAGAAAAAAAATCCTGTGCCACAGTGAGAAATGTGAAAGTGATGTAAACACTAAAGGCACAAGCACCAGGTTTGGAAAATTGACCCATACTTTTACCGTGGTGCTCTTTATCCATGATACATTTACAGTAACATGAATGGAAATATAAAGTAGCTGTAGTTGGCTACAGTTACCAGGTTACTGGTGGTTTGTTATTCTGAACCATTCCCCTGTCTTGCTAAGACTGTCCTTATCTAGAAACACAGCTCTGTTTAGGCACAGACACACAAAAAACCGTGTTGCACCGAGAAGAGAATCAAGCTTGAAATACATATTCCTTGAGTTTCTTGTTCATGATAATTGCATACAAAGAAAAAACAAAACATAGAAAAATAAAGGTCTGGATATCTTCTTTGGAGTTCAGCTTGAGTGATAATAATTGCTTGTAAATAAAGTTGTAAATCTATAAAGCTATTTTAATCTATTTACTACACTTATTTCTTTGCACTTTTCTCTTTGTTGCATTTGCATCAGCTGTATCTTGTCAAAATTACAGTGAACTATCTGGAGAAGGTGCTGCTTTTATTGTACAGATCTGCCTAGTGCCTGCCTTACTAACTGCTTGGTAAGCAGTCTTTTGCTTTCCTACAATGGGGACAGCAGAAAAGCATGGAGGAGACCTGGGAGGTAGCTGGGCTTTTAGGTGAATCAGACAACAAGCTTTTACACGTGGAGCCCACACAGAGTTGTATTGACACAGAGATACATTTTCTGAACTCACCTGGCCATTTATACCTAGACTGGGGAATAGACATATAGAGAAGCTGCTAACTTTTTGGGTAGCTGACAACCACATCATATATTGGGGACTGTCCAGCTGCCTTACACTAACTTCTGGATACGGACAACCAATATCCTTTCTGCCTTTTTGCCAGTATGGTCCCTCCTTGGCAAAATATTGGAATCTTTTGACCAGAAGTTTATATGGTACGAGGCACGCACCAAATTTATATGTATAGTGACAGATTTATTTGCAGTCATTTATATATATATATTTCACTTGAGCAAAAACATGTAAGTATCACTAGGGCAAACAGAAAAATGCAGCTTGTCTTTCAATGCAATTAATTCAGTGTTTATGTCGCCTTTTTACCTTGCTGAAGTACAAAGGACAACACAAGGGAAATGACTAGTAAGGTTAAATATGCTTATATTATTATATATGGCTAATAAGAACCTACCAAATTCCCCGCAAACAAGCTGCAAGCTGTTTACGTTTTTCTCTCTCTTTTTTCTTTTTTTTCTTTTTTTTTCTTTTTTTTTTCTTTTTTTTTCTTTTTTTTTTTTTTCTTTTTTTTTTCCCCTGCACCTTGACACTGGGATACTTACTCTTTCTAAAAGATTTAAGACCACTGCTTTTGATTTTGATCAAGACAAGAAGTACATGTTTTCTTCTCTTGGGAAGAACCTTTCCATTCTCTTCAAGTGCATATTGGGTATATGGTTAAAAACAAATGGTCAGTTTTCCTGATTAAAGATGAAAATGTCATTTGACTGTCAGCTACGAGTCTTGTGATGGATTAGTGAATCGAGTTTTACTATTGAAAATTTTTCCTTCATTTTAGTTTTCTTTTATATTCAATTTGGCTTTCATGGGTATAACTTTAATTTATTATGTCATAACTATATCATATAAGTGCAATTTGAATGTAACCCGCTGTAGTAATGTGAGGCCATTGGTCAAATGAGTCCAGTAGGACAGGGTGCATCATGCCAGTCGTTCTTGCAGTGTTGAGGATGTACACTGGAGATTTTCATGTAAGATGGCCTTGAACTGGCTGAAATAAAACAGTGTCATAGCAAAACTTCTAACACTCAGAGCCAGGATTTGTAATCACTGTCACAGTGCTCTGCTATTCTGGTAGTAACATTCAACAAGAAGAAAGTTAGAAAAGACAATGGGAGTGAGGCTATCTATAAACACTTACTGGCAAGGAAGATCTGAAGAGAACTGTGAGCCACTTCTATGTAATGATACTCTAGAAAACACCCCGAGACAGTGATATAGCGATGATCCTCTGGTGCCCAGTCTGGAGCTGGAGTTACTGAAGTCACGGTGCAGCCCGGCCGTTCTCCATCCACCATGAACGATGCATTGAGATATTAAAAGTCAGAATGAGATCTGTTTCCTGCAAAACAACAGTGAAGAATGAATGCTCTGGATGGTACTGCTGGTATAAAATGCCTCAGCTAGAGATTCACAGCATGCATACAAGAAGCAAAGACCAGCAATAAAACTGCACTGTAACATGGAAAATTAGTTGAGCTTGCCTGCAGCAAGTGCAAGTAGCTGTACCTTGGCAGGCAGAATTGTTTTGGAGCAGAAGAATAATATCTGCAAGCCACAATCTGCTCCCAGACATTATACTTGCCTGGACCATACAGTCATTCTTGTTGCACTGCTATTCTTCTACAGAAACGACAAAGACTGATTGATGTGCACATTTCCACAGCAATCCTCCTGTGCTCATTTCCTAGAAAAATGGCCCCATATTTTGGTAGTGTGATCTACCAAACTGTACCAGAGTAGTCAGAATCTGAGACTTTACTAGGTGGAATCATAGACTTACTAGGTGTGAATCATAGACTTTACTCTGTCTGGATCATCTGCAAGGAGTTTTTTTCACATGGACTCTGCAAAGCAGAACATTGGTTGCTCGGCTGAAATAGTTAGAGAAGGTGCAGAAAAAGGATCCTTAAAACCATTTTGTAATCCTGTTTTCAGTCTTCTAACTTTGTAGGAATCTGTAAGGAAACAGCTAGTGTGCATTTCCTTGTCTAAAGATGCTCACTTGTTAAAAAAAAAAGGGGGGGGCAAAGAGGCCTGCAACCTTCAAGTCTCATGCAGCTGGTACAAGAGAGCTAGTGCAAGAGAGTAACAAGTCAGCCATGATTTTCCATTAAGATTACATTTATAAATACTTCATAAGGATCAATGAATGATTAATATACATCCTAAACAATACTATGGATATGACTTTCATAAATTATACTTGGGTTGCACATTACTTGAGGGTGCTATACATAGTTATAACAAACCTATGGACTTTGTGGCTTCTGTAATAGCCTACCAACTCTTTATAATTATTTATAAGTGTAACCTCATTGTAAAGTGTGACTATCGAGTCTGTGTGCACATGTGCTCGATCGTGGCAAAAAAAAAAAATACCTTTTAAGTAATGTCTTTGCACAGCCAAACTCTCCCCACACCTAACCTACATTTTTTTTGTCTGTTGATGACATTAATAATTAAGATTCTCATAATTTTTTTAAAACATAACTATTTAATTAGTTTTACCATGACAAATGGACAGAAGGCCATTCCGTAGCAGATATGCTGTGTCCATATTTCCCTCATTTCAAAAACAGTCATTTTTTCAATCTCACTTATTTTCCCTTTGTGGCACTAATTCAAGAAAAAGTAACTTCATCCAGAGAGGTTTTGGATAATGCCATGACTGGCACATCAATCAACCTGTGAATACACTTTACTCTGTAGTATTGCTGATTTGCTGATTTTTTTTTTTTTTTTTTTAATTTATGTTGCAGTTCTTATCTGTTTGCAATTTTTTACATTAAAAATTTATACATTAAAAAAAATAATTACTACCCTTCATAGCACACTCGCCAATCAGATGACAAGAAGGACCATAAATATTTTTGCAGTGAATAATTATCCTACGTTCTCACAACAGCATGAATCCAGCAAATAATAAACTGTGTGAGTAAATACGGGTGATTCATATAATTGAATGACATTGGAAGGTGAAGAAAAGCAACTGTGAACTTTAAAAATAAATGACCCCAAATTTTCCAGAAATTGGTATATTTACCTATAACTATAAGCTTCACACCCAAGAAAATTTTCCTTTCTCTGGGCCCCTCTCTAGCAAAGGTGCTAGTCTAGTGTTTACCAGATATTTCTTGGAAATGGGCATGTTTCCCCCCACACTCAAGCCAGAAGACTAGGTTTCTTTCTGGACTCAGTGCTGTTACAGCTACTTAGTAACACACTGACCTGTTCACCTGGTGTAAGAAGTTGAAGAATGGTATCTTTGGAGTACTTTGCTTAAGTAATAGATTTATTCCTGAATGACTAAAATCAAAATTCATCATGTTTTTGTCAGAAGACCTTAAGTCGTTTAGTTACCATGGAAAATTCTTAACCTCTAGTCTTTTATCGGAGCAAGCAGCATGAATGAATACGACTCATTGTCTGGCTCTTTTTTTTTTTTTTTATCATTTGCTATACCTTTAGAAGTATCATGATAAACTAAAAATATTTTACAAAGTGCAGACCAGGGATGAAAATGTATTCCTTGAAAAAGAAAGGGATAATTAGCTGTCAGGAACCAAGATTGTTATGTATCTGCCAGATGATGTAAAATGGATCAGGAAGAGCTAAACATAAAGATCAAAACTGGGCTCTGTGGTTAGAACATCATTCCTCTGAAGACAGCTATGTTTGCTTACAAACGGTTCAACAGTCCAAACTTTACAGGTTAAAAACAAAAGTGCATAGTAAATATAATTACACATTGAATATTTAATTACACATGTAAATAAACTTCAATACAAAGTCCAGCTTTCTTCCACCCCAGAATCTACCCCAAATGATTTTCTGAATAATCTGTTGTATTTAGAAATTCCCTTGTCCTCAAGTCATCTTTTGGCAGTTAAATTGAATGCCGTGATTTGGACTAAACAATATGTGTTTTGGTTCATGAATAGCCTTTTAGTGCTTATTAGTAATAAATTACAGGTCTTTATCGGATCTATCTTCTAATTTCTAACCTCTAAGCAACAGTAAAATGCTGTTATTTCATCTGCTCAGAAAGAGACCTGATACTCATCACAGAGTTATAGCACTTAATTCTTGATATTAGTAAAACAAATAAATAACTCAAACTGAAAGCAAGACTTCAAATCTTAAAGACATTGAATACCATGTTAAAAAAACTTTCAAGCAGTGTCACCATTACGTACTGAATTAATTAATAAACAAGGTCAATGTTAAAAAGCAAAACAATTAAGTGGAGTCAAAACCTGGTTCTGGTAACATCAGACATCATCCATGTCTCAGGGCAAAAATTAGCTCAAATAAAAATGTTAGTGAAGTCAGATTTTCACAAGCAAACACATGAGTTAGGCCCTGAAAATCCCTAACCCCAAAATATGTGGGATAAGAATAAATGCAGAAGGAGCCTATTCACTGCAATGTCAGCTGCTGCACAGTCAGATCTTCTCAGATATAAGCTGTTATGGGCTTTGATCTTGTCTATAACCTTCAAACCATGTCGCCCAGTATGCACGTATATTAGCAGAGCATTTACTGTTGTTTAGAAGTGAAGGTCACCCAGCCTACGAAAAAGTTTTACTTAGTGAGAAAATTGATAAGGACTTAAATCTCCTGGTAGAACTGTGTAAACCAGAGAGGATGATGTATCTATCATTAACATCCCTTATGCTGTAAAGATTTAGAACTATTCTCGGATAAATTCCTCTTGCTATTTACTTTGTTCACTTAGAATACAGTTTTAGTGGACATAGACAAAGTATACACTGGAAGCAGGGGATTTTTGTACTCTCCAGTGTATTTGCTGTCTGTTTTCTTTTCATCTGTGGCTCAAACAGCGTTCAGGGAATTGCAGCGAAATGGTCTAATAAGCCCTGAAGCTATGAAACTCAGCAAGAACTGTTGATACTCATTGGACATGCCAATATGGTGTTGTTCATAGTCTGTATGTCAAGGAAGATTCCATTATCCTAAATTCAACAAACAGCTGCTTCCTTTGAGGACACAGAAATACATCTGTATGAGCTTTATTGATGATCACCCTGATGCTTTTGTAAATCCTGCTGATATCGTAAAGCCTGTTAATGAAAATTGGTGCATTAAAGTAGATTTTGCTATTCTTCAAGGAGTAGAAATTCAGAGGAAAATATATTAGTAGGACATGCTTCCTGACACTCCTAAGATGGGTTGGTACTTGTAGCGGTCATGATCAGAACTGCTGGGTTAGACAAAGACTAGAGTTTGGAGGTCTCAGAGACTCTGATCTCAAAGATTAGAAACTGAGACATTTTCAAAATAAGTCTGTAATTTCATTTATGTTGGTTTGTAAAAAATGTTGAGCTCTGATGATTTGTGCCTGTGTTTAACAGATAATAACTTTTGCCTGAGTTAACTGCACAGTACATAACATTTGCTGACTGAGGACAGCTGATGACAGAACATGTCAGTACAAAACTTTGCAAGAGTTGCCAGAAATGAATATAACCTTCTTTTTATTAAGGAACACCAGGAGGCCAGCAGTGTTCAAAATAAAGATATCTCTGTGTGCATTATCACTACTACCAAATACAGTGCCAAGAGAAAAACGAGTCAACAGTGATTCAGGGTAATTCTCTGAAAACCATAAGATCTTGCAGGCTCAGGAAATTAAATTGTACTGACTTCAATGGCTGTAGCTTGCTGTGCCATGGGAAACAAGTTTCTTCTACTTTTCTAATCAGGAATTGCTGAAATGTGTGCAAACCTGTGAAGCTTCAGTACAAGTTTTGTCAAATACAACCATAAAACCATTTGTTTAATTTTCCAGACTCAAACTAGAAAGAACAGACTGCTTGGAGACTGAATGATCATATAAGATTTCAGTGATAAAAGATCAGGGTCTGAAAGCATCCGTAGTTCTGGATGCCTCAGATGCACAGAGGTCTCTATAGGCATTTATTTTATTATTTTGTTTTGTTTTGTTTTGTTTTGTTTTGTTTTATTTTATTTTATTTTATTTTATTTTATTTTATTTTATTTATTTTATTTTATTTTATTTCTGTTATCTCACTTTTCCACTAAAACTAGCTCCCATCAGGCAGTACCATTTTCTAATGCAAGCAGAACTTCCCCTGTTTAAAGAAAAAAACTAGAACTTTTCCCTTCCCTTCCCTTCACTGCCCTGCCCTGCCCTGCCCTGCCCTGCCCTGCCCTGCCCTGCCCTGCCCCTGCCCTGCCCTGCCCCTGCCCCTGCCCCTGCCCCTGCCCCTGCCCTTTCTCTTTTTCCCTTTTCCCTTTTCCTTTTTTTTTCCCTTTCTCTTTTTCATCCACAGTCGGTACACAGGAAATAATTATTTTATGATTGTGTAGAGAACACAGATACTAAAAGTACACAATCTTTTTATCCTATTGCATCTGAACTAATTTTATCTTCTCAGCTTTTTCTTACGTGTAACTCCTACTCTTCCATGTGAATGTTTTTTATTTTTTATTTTTTTTTATTTCATAATTTTTTTCAGTAACCTGGAATCCTGGATTTCAGTTTCCGCTAACAAAACAATTTTTGTACCAGCTTAATTCCAAACTGAATATGGAATTTCATTTACGTATATGAGATAGGATTTAGCCAGTATGAATACCCAACAGATTTACTTCTGAAGTTCATCCATGGAAAACAGCAGAAGTTTCCTGACTCTTAGCTGTTTTCAGTATTTTGTTAAAAATGCTCTAAATGTATCTTAAGCAACTTCCAGTGTACAGACAAAGATTTCAATGAATTTCAATGAATTTCAAAGAATTCAATGAATTTCAATAAGGATACCAACATAACAGAAAGGGATGACTGAGGTGTCCTGATTTTCTTGTCTAAAATGAAAGTAGTGTTACATTAACAAAATACCATAGTCCTCAAAAAGCATAGCTACTGAGATACAGGGATTAACATTGTAGCTTATTATTCCATTATATGAGCCCAATCCATAATCGTATGAAATTGGCAGAGCTGCAATCAGTATTATCTTAAGATCTTCATAGTTTTCTAGTATTGGAATATGTACATTGGCAAACCTAACGAATTTGATTTGCTTTGTTTCAATTCACTACAAATAAATTAAAAAAAAGAAAGAAAAAAGAAGAAAAGGAAGACACCTACTAAACTCTAGAATATTAATTTCTTCAGTTCAGTAACATCAATTTTTTTCATGAGCAGCTCTGTTCAGAAATTTTCTATCTATACAGATCTTCAGTTTAAAAATATCATTAACAGAAAGTAAAATCTTACAAGTTGTATGGCAAGTTTAAAATAATTTTTACTATCCTATGAATATTTAAACAGAATATTTTAGGACTAAGAATATTCTGGATGAACATATATATATATATGTGTATATATATATGTATATATATATATATTTGGGGGATGCAAACCAAGATAAATAAGCCCATTCTGGTAGTCCAGTAACGTACTGACACTTATTACTCGGGACTGACAGGTTACAGTTCCTGTGCTCTTGCACAGAAATTTTAATCTGAGTCTTCTACATAAGTATGTCAAAGTTCCTGAGTGGCAGAACTTTTGTAATTTCTTGGACAGTGACTTTCTGGAAGATTTAAGCTTATGTTATGATAAAATACACTAAACTAGGCACCTGACCAGAGGTCCCCACATCCCAGAGGAGTAGCTGAATCTATGGAATCTTATTTATTTCTCACTGTGGCAAAATCAGGTATACCATTTGGGAACTGAGAAAATTTGTTGAAGGGAATTGAGTTGGATGTAATACCTTGCTTTGAAAACTTTTATTTTGACAAGTGACCATTCTCCAAGGAAAACAGCTTGCCTTAGAATATTGTTAATGCAGGTTTCCAGTGGGCAGTTTTCCAACCTTAGCTGATCTGCACTCTTCTAGCACTACTGGTTGGCATAGAGTTATTCCCAGATTATATTAGAACCAACCCAAAAACTAGCTTCTTTCCTTCCAAAAGACAAAACTCTTCTAAAGTTTGGATTAAACGTGAAGATACCAGGTGCAACTTAAACACTTATTGGTGTAGCAGAAGGTGATGAACTCAGAGATATTTTAGAGAGTAAAGTAATAGCTTCACTGTGGAACTGAGTGGCCTGATTTAGGGCACAGCTGGAAACAGGATGGAAGCATATAAACAATTTTCCCACACCAAAACTCTGTTCCATGAAACAAACCTTACAAAGTGTTTGAGTGCACTAAGCTCAGTGTGGATCTGGATTTCTTTCCAAGGAAATGAATGTTCTGAAAATTGTTCCCAAACCTTGATGATTTGTTTTCTAACTGAAAACACATGATTTCACTGCTTTCACAAAATTTTCTACTTGTTTTTATGAACAAAGTATAATGCTTTTAAACTAGTTTAATTTCTTTAGTATTTTGCAACTTATTTTTTTTCTTCTTTTTAAATGGTAAAGGGGGTCTCTTGATTTATCTAGATAAATATACTGAACCATAATGCTTAGAATTTGCAGACACAAGTATAAATAACCTCCTAATTCTAAAGAAACCCCTTTTAAGCACATAGACATCTTATTTGGATAATATCCAAAAGTTATGTGGAGCTTCCAAGTGAGCTGGGAACAAAGTTCTGTGGGCTACAAACAGAAAGGTCTAAGGCCTTGAGTAAACTAACAGGGTTAAATAAATATCCTTAATGTTTCTCTTTCTGGAATGAGTGTTTTACTGCATTGCCAAATCATCTGAATAATAAATAATACTTGTGAAAGTGTATGGTGTAGAAGTTAAACTTTGGTAGGTTTATGGAGTCGATGCAGAAAGATATTCCTGCTGATGTGGTTTGCTTATGTCCATTGGAGTTGGTTATGTAACATAAGGCAGTGTAATGGTGTAAAACAAAAGGCATGGGAAAAATGACAAACCTTAATTTCCTGTTTCCTATGAATTTGTATTGTCTGTCAAAATTGCAATAATTTTCCTTTTTTTTTTTTTTTTTTTTTTTTTTTTTAAATTTAAACAACCAAACTCATTCATGACCGTAGGGCAGATATCAGGTCTACAATGACGACAATTTGTCTGAATCAACCTCTGCTGTTAGATATAGAAAAAATACCACCGGCAGCATATACAGGAAGCAGTATATAGACTTCAACAGAGCTCTCAGACTGCAGAAACAATGTTGTTATCACAAAAGTAGTGTTAGGAAACATCTAAACATCTGATCATTGTCATGAAGAAGGGCTTTGTGAAACACCAAGCTGAGGATAAATACATACAGTACACAGCACATTATAGTTTAAGGACTTCCAGCTAGCACCGATTTTGTATGTATTAAGATTTCAGAATAATTAAAAAGAAGCCTGGATGAGTTGGGAAGTTACTAAAAGGAGCATGGAGTTGTCTTACTCAGTTTGATTCAGAACTAGCCCAGATTAATATTTTCAATATTTCTGTGGGGAGGTTGCAATAAGCTAAAGCACTAATTTTAGCTAGTCCTCCTAACCCACTTGCATTCTCAGTATGAAATAAAGTAGCCAGATTTAGATGGTTTGAATTCCTCTACAGTCAATAGAGAGGACTCAACTGAAAGAGGGTGCTACGTATTCCTGAAAAGCTGCCTAGAAAAGCTAAAAAATGTTGAGCAGGAAGCCAGCTGCAGAATGCTGGAAAGGAAGCACAAAGTCAGAAGTGGAGTATGGGCCATCTCTGTATAACTTATATGTCTTGTTCAAGGAATGGTGTGAAAAATGATTCTGGACTGACTATTTCAGGTTCTTTCATTGTAATAACCTTTATCTCATGTCTGAAAGGTTCTAGATATTTTTTAGATGAAGAAGACATTTGTCACAGGACCATATTGTATGACACTGATAAACTTCAGTTCATAAAGAATTCATTTTTGTCCTTGCAGGTGATGATATTTATTAGAATACCTAAGGCTATATTCAGATTTGATAAATCAACCTCATTTAATTTCACATGCAGTAATTAATTTAACAGTAGGTGAAATTGTTCTCCCTTTTTGTGGTGTGATATTGTGTCACTCAGCATGAACCACAGATTAGTTTTATTAGAACTAATTTGATTATCCAGTACGCTCATCTAACTACAGAAATAATAAAATCTAACATATCTTTAACACAGTGAAATACAGATGTTTCATATATTGACTGCTTCCTGCATTTGAGAATTATTTGAATTATTTCTAAGAAACACATTCACATTTTTTTTTCTTGTTCTACAGCTGGTCATTCTCTTTTTTCTACACTGTGCTTCAGAAATAATTTTGAAGGATGAGGATTTCCAGTTGGATTTGGAGCCTAATTTTAGCTTAAAACTTGAAGAAAAGAAAATAATGGGAACACCACCACAAAAATTGTTTCAACATTTTCAGAAGATAATATTATATTTTTCCAAACTTGACTTTTCAAGGCGTTTGGGCAATATTTGCAGTTTGGAATGGAAAATATTAGCACTCCTATATCCATTGTAGGTGATATGGGTTCAAATCTTCTATTTCCTGGATTCAGAAATGAGAAATAAGCTATTCATAAATTTCTACTCTACTCTGACTTTGCAAGCTTCATGGAAACAGACAAAAAAGAAATGTTGTCATCTGCATTAATAAACAAACCACAACATCAAACAACTTGAAGTTAGCAAGCATTTCAAGTGTACTTCCATTCCTCTTGTGAGCTATTGCTAAAGCTTGACAATGCCCACCACTTCAGTAAACTACAACCTCATAAGGACAATTTGGGGCCACTTAAAAAGATTCAGCGCATAACTCTGGGTAAAGGTATGGTTTTTATTAAGTTTTCAGAAGCACACCCTAAAGAATAATATTATGATGCCATGCAATATGTTTATTAGCTAGTATGAATAAAGTACCCTAAGTACTGCAAAACAAACTGTAGCAATTTATACCAGTTAAGGTACTAATCCATAGATGAATAGCCTGACACTTTTTTTACATGCTGACTACTATGCATGCAGTGCTGCTAAAGCATAGAAGACTACTTGCAGAAAATAGGAACACCTAATCTAATACAGCAGAACTAGCTCAATAAAAGGATCCAATGTTTTTCTAATTTTATACTTAGCACCAGTTCATATAACATATACACCATTTGTACTTAACATTTGTAGATAAGATGTAAAAAAAATATTATGAAGATTCATCATGCAGTGTTACAGTTTTGAACTGATGGTATTATTAGGTGATAACAAGTCATTTTCAAGATATTATACTATTTCTTCCTAAAGCTCTTTGCATCAGCTTTTGTTTCCTGTGATTTATTTCTTTTTTTCCCTTAGATACAAATATTTTCATCTGGTATTTTGTGGATGACACAGTGGTAACAAATGAACCGTGTTATTTAATGATGTAACAAATACTGTTTGGTATTGTATTTTCCAGTGTAGTGTTTTCTCGCTCGTACAAGCTTTACGATCTTGTTAACAGTTAAATTAAAATAAATATAGAGAAGAATAATATAGACTGATTCAAATACATCCATTTTAAAATGTTTGTTGTTGTTGCTGTTTTTTGCTTTTTATTTTATTATTTTTTTCTTGCTTGCTTTTTACTTCAGGTACTAAGTGCAAAGAGACTTTTTTTTTTTTTTTTTTTTTTTTTTTTTTTTTTTTAATAAAAATGCAACACAAAAAACCCTGTTAATTGAAGAGCAGGATCTCATATCAGGTAGACACCCTTAAAAGTTAATTCCTAGGTCAGCGTATTAGTGAATTCAGTGACAGTTCATGTCAGGTGTCAGGTCCACTGTCACGGAAGACTTAGGTTTTGAAGCCGTGCTCCATCTCACAGGACTGTGCAAAAGGGAAAACTGTCTTTCAATTAAAATTTCCATTGACTGGTTCAAGACAATTTAAATGGGGTAGGGAGGTGTCTCTAGTTCTGCTTTCACATGGGCCATTCAGTAGTTTGCTATCTTTTCAGTGAGAGAGCTAATCTGGCTTTTGTGTCTGAGCACTGAATGGCAGAGGAGCAGCTCTACAATAAAAGGCCTGGAGTTCCTCGAGGATAATAAAGTGATCATGAGCCAGCAATGCACCCTCGTGGCAAAGGAGGGTGGAGTGTCACCAGCAGGTGGAGGAAGATGATCCTTCTCCTCTGCTCAGAACAGGTGTGACCATACTGGAGTGCCGGGTCCAGTGCTGGGCTCCTCAGCACAAGAGAGATATGGGCACACTGGGGTAAGTCCAGTGAAGGCCACCAAGCTGTTCAGAGACTGGACTGGTTCAGTGCTGATATCAGAAGACCGATGGGGTCCTGCTGTCCGTAACTACATATTGGGAAGGCCTAGAAAAGGCAGGGCCAGACTCCTCACAGAGGTGCACAGCACAAGGACAAGAGGCAACAAACACTGTAAATTCGGACTGGGCATAAGTATTTTTATTGATTTCATTATTTATTTATTTATTTATTTACTTTATTATTTATATATTTTTTACCATTAGAGTGATCAAACACTAGAACACGTGCCCAGAAACGACGTAAAATCTCCATCCTTGGACATATTCAAAACTTGACCAGAAAATCACTTAAAACTGTCATCTAACTGGCCTTCCTTTGATAAGAGAGTTGCAGTAGGTAGCTTTCCAACCGAAATCATTCTGTGATTCAAAGTTTTTCCCTTGAAGACTTAAAAGTGTTGCTGCAGTTCTTCAAGAGTGAAAAACAAACAAAAATGTCAAACAAAAAAAAAACTAACAAAAAAATCTAACAAACAACAACAACAAAAGAAAACAATGCCAGAACAGATTGGATTCCTGTTGCATGAAGATCTATGGGGTGTTCCCCAAAATCCTTCTATAACATACTGGGAGCACAGTAGTAATAAGAAAACAGCAGCTCAAATCTGACTTGCAGTCTGGATTTATAACTAATGCATCATCTATTTCTGAAGGGAAACATACTTCCAGGAACCAATGAGAGATTTTTAACTTACATATTTTCTGACTTGCCACAACCTGGTTGTGTCTCCTTCAGTGGGATGGGGAACGAAAAGGTTGCACTGGAGTAGCACAAACAGTGGCCCTGAAGATATTGTAGAGATTTTTAATGGTGCAGCTAAAATTACTTTTTTTTTTTTTTTCCACTGAAATATCACAACTAATCTAGAACAAACCAATGAAAGTGGTCAAAAACAGGAAATTTCTTTCAAAATAATGGCTCTCTCTCGCATTCATTCCACTTCCATCATATCATCACAATATTAAGGTCTGCATATTTTTTGCAAGCAGTTCATGCTGGCTAGCTAAAATTTCACTTAAGAAAACCTCTTCAGTATCCAGATTTTTATCCAAAGACCCTCCAGTTTCTAGCCAGGATTCAGATGAACACTAGGACCAATGATCTTTAATGAGCGTAGGCTGACAGAGGTAACTAGAACAGAGATCTATCTCTGTAGACTGAATCAGTAATTGAAAACTTTATTTAAAAAACTGACGGGGAGTAGATTTACCATTCTAACTGCGGTGTCTGTGTCAGCTTCTTAAATTAAGTTTTCAAGAGCTGATTTAGCCCAGGGAAATGCAGAAATCTGGTTGAACCACTCTTGGGGCCGCTTATAATATTTTTTTTGTTTGTGTTTAGTGCTAATGCAGAATTAGAGGAACTCCACTGTCAAGATGTTGGGAGATCGATGCTTTTATTACTTTGAATTGGAAAGTTGGTATACACAATAGAACACTCACAGGGGAAGAATGATACAAAGAGCTCTTATTTGATTTTCCTGGTGTTTAAGAATATTGCAAAACACTGTGAATTCAAAGAAGTAGAGTTTTTTTTTTGTGTTTGTTTTTTTGTTTGGTTTTTTCAGTTGAGGAATGGTCATAGCATATCTGGCCTATTAAAAGGAGGATAGGTAAAAATATTTTCCTGGAAATAAATACCTTCCTAATGAAAAAAAATATAAACTTCTCCAAATAATTCACTTTTCCTGTATATATAATTGCTTCACTACGTAATGCTAGCAATATACCAAATGTGCTCTCTTTCAAGTAAAACTCTCCTCATGAAATACTTATAAGAAGGTTCTTTGTTTACAAGACACATAGCTTTTCCATCATCAGCTTTGATTTTTTTAATATTATTATTATTTTTATTTTTTCTTAAACAAATGCATTGGAAGTAGTGGAGCTTTCCTCAATTCCTGGTACTGGAGCAGTCTTCTATAATGCGCATTAGTGCAATTTGACTTAATTGGAAGATGATGCTTTCTAGAGAAGGTAACAGAAAAGGTTCATACTTTTCTAACTTAAAATAAAAGCTCCAATTTCATCTGAAAGAGTGATCTAACAAATGTTATTACATTTAAGGAATGCATCTTTTGAAAAAAAGAACAGATTTCTTCTTTGGCAGAGTTAAGGCTGAAAATAAAGATTGTGTAGTTTAGCACTCAAAGCTTAGGAAGACAGACTCCTTGGTCCTAATTACATGCTATTTCATCAATCTCAGCAAAAGACATAGCATCTTGTAAAGCTTCATCATTAAGTTATCCTCATATGTTTTTCAGTCTTATAACAATTCAGTATAACCTGTAGAGACTTACAGCTTAATCCTAGATAAGTTTAGAATTTATTTATTTATTTTGGTACTGTCAGTAATCCCATTAAATGAGTGAAACTCTCGCGGTATGTGAAATTCAATTTGTTACGTTATGTACAGACCGTCAGGTAAACATTTCTGAAGACATGCAGTGAACCCATAAATATGTCTTTCCATATTGAAAGTGACATGGATATCTTTTTCATTTTGGATATGTTTTTCTCTGCTGACTCTGTCCCATTTAATGGTAAATATATTATGATATTATGATTTCCCTGCATGTTGAAAAGAATGAGACAAGTTTAATGTTGTTGAAACCAAGACATACTACATCTCTGCTTTGACCTACAATGATAAGGCATTCTGCAAGAAGGAAAACTCTGTCCAGAAAGAAAGTTCATGGTCATAAGGGAAAGACGTGTCAAGTTATGGAGTCTGTAGTGAATCAAATTCTTCTAATTAATTCTGACTCATTTTGATAATCCAATATTTTGATTAATAACATGAATGATTGAATAGAGAAGAACTATTAAACATACAGTGAGAAACAGCAAGTACATTCGAGGACAGGAGTAGCATTTGGAGCCATCTTGAGAAACCTGGGATTTGTCCTGGAAAGTGCTATGCACTATGGACAAGTAGAAAGTACACCAGTTAGGCAGAAATAACTACATGTGCAAATATGGGATGGCTAAAAACTGACTGTGCATGTGCATTCCACAAGGTAGAGGATGGTTATGGTTCACAAATTCAGTGGGGGCCAACACTTTTGTGTTGCTGCAGAAAATTTGATAACTGTTTATACAATCCTACTGGGTTTTATGAACTGGGGTTTGTTTGCAGCACTAACACAATTCACGTTAACTTAGTATTGGCAAGGCTTCAACTCAAAAGATTTTAAGAAAAACTGTGGACCAATTGAGAAGCAAGCAATTAGAATGAGCAGAGGTCTGAAAACAACACCTATGAAGAAAGACAGAAAGAACTGGGATTTCTTAGCTCAGAATAGGGAAGAATGAGAGCATAACCAACTGTTGAAAAGAATCAAGTAACGTTTTCCTGCACATATTGGAGGAACATCCATCGCTTTCCAGAAACTACACTACATTGCAAAGATAACACACATTAGATTTTGAAGAAAAATATTTCTAAAATTAAGGGGTAGGAAATCCCTGGAAGAGATTGCTTGGGGAGTCTGTGAGATCTATTGTTGCTGGCATTGAAGAACAAGATGGACAAACTTCTCTTTCATTTTTCATACAATGCTTGGTATTTAGGTTGGGAACATGGACTAAATGACATACTGAGTTATTCAGCAATGTGAGTCTATGATTCAAATAACTGAAAGCATGGTTCTGAAAACACATAATGTTTATAAATATGCAGCACAATACTAGTCATTCCATTGAGATTTGATATATGTAATATAATAATTGGAAATACTCAACGTGTAAGGCATGAATTTAACTGAATTTAAATATAACACTTTTCCCTGAAGTTCTCTAACAGATATGAACAATTTTAATGCAAAAGAAGAAAGATGTGTTTCTAGAATCAATTTTAAGCAAACAATTCTCTAAAAAAAAAATATTTATCCTTATGTTCTCAACTTTTGATATCATGATTCCTATATATCCTTTCTGTGGAACTCTCAAAAATACATTACGGCATGTGATGGGTGAAGTTCATTTTTCTATCTTTGTTTGTCCTTCTCTGAGCTAGTCACGTTTACAGTCAATGGAGCCGAAATGGCATGTTCAGGGTACAAGTCATCTCACCAGGTGCAGAAATCTTCAGTATGAAGTGAATCAACCCTTAAAATGTACTTTGTCTTCAAGTCCTTTGGCTTTAGAGCAGATCTAGATACTAATCCAAATGTAGATATGTGCATTTTATGGAAATCATATATTTAAGACATAAAATTAGAAATATAGATAACTTGCAATACATGGAATTTGGATTAAAAATAAATAATTATATATGTATATATGCATAATTTGAGAGCCACATATATTTGCTTTAGAGCATGTGTTCTCTGCAGTTAGATGTGCTAAGATACTTTTACTAGAAATACTTGATGGTTAGATACTGGCACAGGTTGTCCAGAGTTGTTCAAAGTCAGGTTGGAAGGGACTTTGATCAACCTGATGAGCAGGGAAGCCGTCTCTATCCATGGCGATGATCTTTAAAGGGCTCTTCCAAAACAAACGATTCTGTGATTCTGTGATTCTATGATTCGTTGTAATAGAACTTCCATTTAATTAATTTGAAATTCACTCATACATGAAAAAAATATTCCGGTTTAATATATAATGTGGAATTTCTTTTGGAAGAATGATACAATTCTGCTTAAAAATTAAGGTGATAAGTTACTTTTACATATGTATTGTGCCAATATTTCTTAAGTCTTTTGGAAACTTGGCATTCACCAAGCTATGAGCTCATATAGCCGGAGAAATCTGAGGGCTGAGACGATTCCTGGTGTCTGTGACAGTGGAGAAGTGATTTCTGATCTGATTAACTAAATGGCTCTTGAATGCCTGTGACCTCAGGGAACTGTGGCAGTACTGGAGTCAGTTCCCACAAGAGGACAATTCTCAGCCTTCTCCCAGGATTCTTTCCATGGCCGTAATTCTCTGGATTAAACCCCCAAACTTCCAAACTACTCTATTGGAACTGACTGTCAGCTTCTCTGAGAAGCCACTCAAAAACTGGAGAGAAAGCAAGACAGACATTGTATTGGTAACAATATTGAAACTTTCTGTGTAATCCATATTTTGCATGACAATGTTGATTTAAGCAGCCACAATATAATAATGATGATGATGATGATGATGATAATAATAATAATAATACAATTTGCAGGCAAGTAAATTTTACCTAATTCTATTAGGAGGAATTAGTCTGCAAAATGCAAAATACAAACTCAATAAAAGGAGACTAAGGAAATATAATGCACCTAGGATTTTTTTTCTGACACCGTTAGCTTGAATAGAAATGCTAAATTGCCCCCAAATGGGAAGATGAAGTCATGAATGCTCAATTACAAAAAAGTCTCAGGTACAGCAAAAAATTATTTAACATATTAGTAGGCATAGAAATAATTCTATCAACAAGCATTCAAATATTTGGATAGTTAAAAAGGATTTTATATGGGACACACACACAAATCAAGAAATTAACTGTACTAATTTAATAAGATATTTTGATTAAATGGACAGAACAGGAATAAAAAAAAAAAATCCAGATTTTTTTTCCTTGAAAACCTGAAGCCAGTGGAATTTTCTGAAACTGACTTATTTTATCCTTACTGATTTATTAAAATACAGTAACACAAGTGAAAAAATTGAGTATGTAGCTTGTAGCAGCATTGAGAATGTTTGATTCGTGTATTATTCAGAAGATTAAAATGTGGTATCTCTTGATTTTGAATCTTTAAATTTAAATCTGCCTGTAGAATAAAGTTGCCCTTGTTGTCTTCTAGATTCTGCAAAGGTGAGCTGGCTTGTAATGAATTTATTCTGTAGTTAGTAAGACAGGTATCCATGTGTATATGTTTTGTTTTCTTTGTATGAACCTGAAAATAATTTTCCTAGTTTCACTTTTTAGATAATGACTTTTTCATATCTATCAAGTCTTAACGTCCTATTCGATATTATTCCAATACTTAGCTGCCATCATACTTGTGATCTTTACCCTGAATAAGTCCACCTCTACTTAACTATCTTTGCTACCATCTGTAACTATCATCCCAAACTCATGTAACATGTAACTAATTCAACATATGAATATCCAGTGGCTCTTGTATCCTGTACTGTTTCATATGCTTTCAAAACATCAGCAGGTAAGGCTCTTATTTCTACGTTTCAAATTAGATTATTAATCATTGGACTAATGTACAATAAGTCCTCCTGATAAAAGCAGATCAAATTTTATGATTCCTGTTCTACATGCAAGAGCTGTGTTGTGTTCAATATTACAATACTAAATCAGTCATTAGTGGCAGTGTTTGCTCAGTAGTGATAAACACTTTCACTGGATCTCTAGATATACTTCTGTAAATTGGAGGTCCTAATATTACTACTGGTTGCCAAATAAAAGTGAACAACCATACTTTACATTTCCTAATAAAATCCAGTTATTACTGTTATTACTTTCTTAGAGGTATATTATTCCAGTGATACAGAGCAGACTGTTTAAATAAGCATTGAAATGATATATATCCGAACTAAATCTCTGATAAAATCCAAAAGTGAGATTGTAAACTTGATCAGATGAGATGGAAAATCTCATGAATAAGGGGATACTTATTAGATATACTTTATGGAGTTAGATATTCATTTATTTATGAAGTCTTGTACATTGTTTAACCATTCATACCAGAATTATGGATTGCAGAAATAGGATATCAGCAGACCTCTGCCCACTGCTTGAAAAAGGCATCAAATTCTTTAAGCTGCCATATTTACATTGCATAATTTGGCTGGACATCTACCTTTCTCTCTCTGTAAGCCATTAAGAATAAACATCTTTAGAGGTAAGAACTGAATTGATAAACAGATGCATGCATATAGATCTATATCTCTGCCTATGTGCATACATGCACATACTTACACTCAATTTGTCTTCTACATAAGGAAGGGCAATGAGTGAAATCAGTGAATGATGACACCTGTCATCTGTCAACGATGTTAAACTTTTGGTGCAATAATCTACACCAGGGATTAGATAGCAGTTTCTTGCTGGGGCTCTTCTTACTTTTATCTTAATTACATCTTTTACCAGATATGACTAGAATCATAGAATCATAGAATATCCCGAGTTGGAAGGGACCCATAAGGATCATCGAGTCCAACTCCTGGCACCACACAGGTCTACCCAAAAATTCAGACCATATGACCAAGAGCACAGTCCAAACGCTTCTTAAACTGACAGGCTTGGTGCTGTGACTACATCCCTGGGGATCCTGTTCCAGTGCGCAACAACCCTCTTGGTGAAGAACCTCTTCCTCATACCCAGCCTGAACCTCCCTGTCGCAACTTGACACCACTCCCTCGGGTCCTATCACTGGTGACTAAGGAGAATAGATCGGCGCCTGCCCCTCCACTGCCCCTCATGAGGAAGCTGTAGGCCGCGATGAGGTCTCCCCTCAGCCTCCTCTTTTCCAGGCTGAACACGCCTAGTGATCTCAGCCGCTCCTCGTATGTCTTCCCCTCTACGCCCTTCAGCATCTTCGTAGCCCTTCTCTGGACACTCTCTAATAGCTTCACGTCCTTTTTGTACTGTGGTGCCCAGAACTGCACACGATATTCGAGGTGAGGCCGCACCAGCGCAGAGTAGAGCGGGACAATCACTTCCCTCGACCGACTAGCAATGCCGTGCTTGATGCATCCCAGGATACGGTTGGCCCTCCTGGCTCCCAGGGCACACTGCTGGCTCATATTCAGTTTGCTGTCAACCACAACCCCCAATCCGTCTCTGCGGGGCTGCTCTCCAGCATTTCATCACCCAGTCTGTACGTATAGCCAGGGTTGCCTTGTCCCAGGTGCAGGACCTTCATGCAGTTGGTGATTGCTGAGCTCTCCAGTCTGTCCAGATCTCTTTTCAAGGCCTTTCCACCCTCAACAGAGTCCACAACTCCTCCAAGTTTAGTGTCATCAGCAAATTTGCTCAAAACACCTTCTAGTCCACATCCAAATCATTTATAAGAACATTGAAGAGGATTGGCCCTAAAATGGAGCCTTGGGGGACCCCACTAGTGACCGGCTGCCAGCCTGATGCAGACCCATTTACTACAGCTCTTTGAGCCCTGCCCACCTGCCAATTGCTCGCCCATCATATGATGTTTTTGTTTAGCTGTTTGCTGGACATTTTGTCCAGTAGGATCCTATGGGAAACTGTGTCAAAAGCTTTACTGAAATTCAAAAAGATCACCTCAGCTAGTTTCCCTTGATTGACTAGATGGATGATCTTATCATAAAAGAAAATCAAGTTAGTCATACAGGACCTATCCCTTGTGAACCCATGTTGGCTGGGACCAATGACTGCATTGTCCCCCAGGTGCACTTCAATAACTTCAAGGATAATCTTTTCCATAATTTTACCAGGCACTGACGTGAGACTGAAAGGCCTGTAGTTTACAGGGTCTTCTTTCTCTCTGACTCCCTGATGCTCCTCAACCTACTCACCTCCTCCAAAGCTCCGCCACCAGGCTGAGCAATTTTCCAACCTGGGCACACCTCCCACAGGCATACCCACCGCTGCTGCTGTCGGACACCGACAGAAGACTCGGGCACACCCTGCAGCTGTGTGTTTCCCTGAGACCAATGGGTAGCCACACCGGTAACTGGGGGAGTAGCAGCTGAAGAGGCCACAAGAGATACAGAGGCCATGGTTTTCTGCCTGGTGAATACCATGGCCGGGCTCTTCACGAGCAGGTTACGACCACCATTGGGAAAGACCATTGTAGAAGAGCGGTGAGGGTGCCCCCCCGATCGCCCTGCCTGCTCGCCCCCCCCTCCTCGCCCTGCCTGTGCGCACTGCCGCGCCCTGCCGGGACTGAGGCGCCCCGCCCTGACTGAGGCGCCCCACCCTGTGTGCCCATCCTGGTCGCCGCGCTGCGGGTCGCTCACGCTCCCCAGGGGCTGCCTTTGCACGGCCGGGGAGGGGGCGCTGCTGGCTCCGCCTGCGCCTCATCAGCCTGCCACGCGAGGGCTGCTGGGCCCTGGCGGCTCCCTCGGCTGCATTGAGTGGCCTCGACGCCGGAAAAAAAGCTGTGCTAGCCTCGGTCCCCTGCTCCGCTGCAGAACGCGTGTGCCCTGGAGCCGATCTTCTCTGCCGATCGCGTCTGCGAGTGGCTGCAAAATGGCGGCGGCGATCGATTTACATTTTGTATAGTTTATATGTCTTTACTAGTGTATCAAGGAGTGCAGCAAATACAGTAACCCCACCTAAAACTTTTATTAGTAAAAGTTACAATCAAGTTCCGTATCTAAATAGATCACTAGGGCAAGATTAAATTTACTTAACTTGAACCTAGAACCTAACCTAGTGTCCTGTCAAAACTACCTACCTGGGTTGAGCTATAAGCAACGGAGAGGAGCAGGTAGTGCTGGCGGGTGACTGTTAACCTTCTTACAGGCATCAAAGATACTTGTGATACTTTTTATGTGATACTTTTTATTTTTTATTTTTTTTTAGGAAACCACAATTTTCCGTTGGCCTAGATGACTACCACAGTCTAAATGCCTGAATTTTAAAAAAGTATTAGATAATTTGTGTTAGTTTTTACTTAATATTCCTGAAGTTGGAAGAGAGCCTTATCCAAAGTCTACGGATACTAGGACAAAATTTCCTATTAATGAAAATGTACTTGAATTAAGCTCCATGCAATGGAATACTGAAGTCCCTTCATTGTCCCTCCAAACACATACTTTTTTGCAGTAATAGCTGTTTTCCTGAGACTGAACCAAAATAAATGACATATATCCTAATAGGTACAGTACATAGAATCATAGAATAATAGGATCATAGAATCATAGGATCATAGAACAGCTTGGGTTGGAAGGGACCTTAAAAACCATCTATTTCCAACCCCACTGCCATAAGCAGGGATGTCACCCACTAGATCAGGTTGCCTAGGGCCTTATCTAATCTGGTCTTGAACACTTTCAGGGATGGGGCATCCACAACTTATCTGGGCAATCTGATCTAGTGCCTCACCACCCTCTGAGTGAAGAATTTCCTCCTAACACCTAATCTAAATCTACCCTCTTTTAGTTTACGACCCTTGTCCTGTTATTATCTGGTTGGGCAGAGTTGCTCCCCATATTTTTTATAAGTCCCCTTTAAGTATTGAAAAGCTGCAATAAGGTCACCACAGAACCTTGTCTTCTCCAGGCTGAGCATCTCCAGCTTCCTCAGCCTTTCTTCATAGGAGAGGTGCTCCAGTCCTGTGATCAACTTCGGTGGCCCTCCTCTGGACCTGTTCTAACAGTTTCTTCTTGTGTTGGGGGCCCCAGACCTGGACGCAGTACTCCAAGTGGGGCCTCACAAGAGTAGAATAGAGGGGCACAATCCCCTCCCTTGAACTGCTGGCCACCCATCTGTTGATACAGCCCAGGATGCAGTTGGCTTTCTGGGCTGCAAGCACACACTGACAGCTCATGTCAAGCTTTTGTCCACCAGAAGCCCCAAGTCCTTCTCTGCAGGGCTGCTCTCAATGAGTATTTCTCCCTGTCTGTACTTCTGCCTAGGATTGCCCCGACGCAGGTGCAGCACCTTGCACTTAGACTTGTTGAACCTCATTAGGTTCACATGGGCCCACTCTTCTAGTTTGTATATAGCTACATGTGGCTGAGTACTAGACTACAAATACACTTTTTGATAATTTCAGGTTTATTATTATTATTTTTATATCTGGTTATGTATTTCAATATTAATCTCATAAAAGTAACAGCCACTACTCTTCTGTAATGTGTTAATATATAAAGGTTATGTTGGGACAAACATTAAGATTCTGTTTTCACTTGCTTATGGCTTTCAGAGTGCAAAAGAGATGGCTTTATCTAGACTATAAATTAGGTACTTTCCTTTAAATCCCCATTGAAGCTATTCGCTGGTGAACATCACCCCTACATAGCCTTAAAGTGCACTGATCTTAATCTGCCTGCAAGAGGAAAAGACAAGTATTTGCCTTAAATAAAAACTGAACATTATTTTCTTTGATCAAGAACATAACTGAAGCATTTTCATTCATTGTGTCAAAGTTTTTAAAAAAATGGTTGGAAAAGGATAAGCAGTATGGAATCTACGAAAAGTTTAATACTTTAACATATTACTTACTATATTATTGTCAGAAAATCACACAGCCAAAAATATCTTTATTTATCTGATGTTTGAGTTAGAAATCTACTTCAAATTAATCTATCAAGATAATGAAATTCTTTCCTTAGTTTAATACTCATAACGAGCATAAAGGTTATTGAAAATACTTATTGGCAAAGTCCCTGATGTTAACATGTTTTTCAAATCATCACAATTGGATCAGTAAAAAGAAAACTGTGTAATTTAATGGGAAATAACTTTAAAATAGGATTTCTATTTCTGCTTCCTTCAGTTTAGTAACATATGACTATAGCAATATACATTGAACTGGAAAACTACAGGTATAGTAAAATGGCACTTCAATGTGACCAGGAAAGAAGAATGTAACAGAACATATTGATATGCATGTTGGACATGTATTGTATACAATGAAAATAAAGAGTAGCGTGGTGGTTTTACTCGGGTGGGCAGCCGAGCTCAACCACAGCCACTCTCTCACTCCCCCTCCTCAAAGGGGAAGGGGGAGAAAATACGATGCAAAGTGCTCAAGGGTTGAGATAAGGACAGGGAGATCGCTCAACAGTTATCATCACGGGCAAAACAGACTCAGAGTAGGGAGATAGTACCCCTCATCCACCCTATTCCACCTCCTCCCCCCGAGCAGCGCAGGGGAATGGGGAAGGGGGGTTGTGGTTAGTCTATAGCACTTCGTCTCCGCCACTCCTTCTCGGTCATTCTCAGCCCCTGCTCCACATGGGGTCCCTCCCACAGGATGCCATCCCTCCTGAACTGACCCTGCCAGGGCTTTCCACGGGCAGCAGCTCTTCAAGAACTGCTCCCACACGGCTCCATACCACAGGGTCCATCCCCCAGGAGCAAACTGCTCCAGCACGGGTCCCCCACGGGCGGCAGCTCCCCCCAGACCCCCTGCTCCTGCGTGGGCTCCTCTCCACGGGCTGCAGCTCCGGCCCGGGGCCTGCTCCTGCGGGGGCTCTCCATGGGCCGCAGCCTCCTCCAGGCCACATCCACCTGCTCCACCGGGGGCTCCTCGACGGGCTGCAGCATGGAGATCTGCTCCATGTGGGACCCATGGGCTGCAGGGGGACAGCCTGCTCCACCAGGGGCCTCTCCACAGGCCGCAGGGAACTTCTGCTGTGGTGCCTCGAGCACCTCTGCCCCTCCATCTTCACTGACAATGGCGCCTGCAAGGCTGTTTCTCACTCCTCTCTCTCTCCCAGCTTCTGTTCCCAGCAGTTTATTTATTTATTTTTTTCCCTGTCTTAAATATGCTATCACAGAGGTGCAAACACTATCGCTTATTGGCCCGGCTCTGGCCAGCGGTGAGGCCATTATCTAACATGGGGCAGCTTCTGGATTGTTCTCACAGAAGCCACCCCTATGCCCCCCCACCATCCCTCCCCGCTACGAAAACCTTGCCACGTAAACCCACTCCAAGACTACAAGTAGATGTAGAAAGACCAGTTAAATCCATATCAAAAACTTATCTGTAAGAGAAAATAACATTTGTATGTAATGTTTGTTTTAACACATCTAGTAAATTCAGGGCAGAATCTTTACCAGTCAGCCCTTGTTTCAACACCATTGTCCACAAGCAATATTTATTTTCAGAAAACTTGACTAAATTCCATGGATTACTCTGTAATCACGAAATTACACATTTAAAAAATAACTAAATTATAATTCTGTTTTATCTGACCCAGGCCCTGAGGTTTTTTTTTTTTTTTTTTTTTTTTTTGTTTTTTTGATAAGCGTACTGCAATTTTTCTAATGAATCCTTTAATTTTATAGTCTCCAGTGGAATCCCATCTATCTTCTAGACAGTATGAGAATTATGTCACAAACTGACATAAGACTTATTTCAGCAAGGGCTTTGTATGAGGCCTAACACTGACTGAACCACCCAAAGAGAAAAAAATTGTCTTGTGACACTGAAATTCAGTGTGAGATTGCAGCTTAGATACATTTGCCTTGGTTAGGATTAATTCAACTAATTTTATATCACAATATTAATAAAGAAGGTGTACAGAAGAATTCAGCCACTTGGATGAGCTTGTGCAGTAAGATCACCATTACTGTGACTATATGGCTATCAGTATTGAACCTAAACAAAATAATTGGTATGGTTCTGTCTATACAACATGCCATCTCACATCTTTCTTGCAAGGAAAATGATATTTTAGAGTTATGCTATATTTTCTATTTCCTTTGCTTTGGCATGCACTATAATGTTACTCTTTTCCTGATGGAAAGGTTGGCTGAAAGAACTTGCATATGTATTTTAACTAGTATGCTTGTTAAGGAAAAACCAACAAGCCTAGTGGTTTGCCATTTCTCGTTCACTCTCCTTCCTTTTTGATAGCCTTTCAAAGAGGCAGAAGTAGCAGATTTTGAATAGCGTAAAATAACTATATCACAAAGCTAGATCTAGTGAACAAAGAAGAGAATAACAAACAAAATAACTGGTAAGCATTAAGTTAATATTCTGTGCATGGTGTGCTGCATGAGATGTACCCTTGGAAAACAGTAGGATGTGGACTTTACATGAGAACCATATTATAATACTTATGTACAGTAAGGAATTAATTGCAGCTGTGTAACAAGCTTAATTCTAGGGTTTCTAAATGTGCAACACTTGAAATTCCCATGTGGGAGTAGGTTGTGGAGAGTTTTAAGTGCATACCGTACAAACTGCTGCAAACATTTGCAAGACTTCTTTGGTTGTTTGTCAGCTACAGGGATGAAACCTACAGTACAGTTACGGTTGCAGAAAACTGTGCACATTTTCACACAGACCACATAATTATTGCTTTTTTTTTTTTTTTTTCCATTTGTTTAAATCTAATGATTACAAACTTGTGTCCCATGGTGCATCAAGATCATAAGTGCATTACTATTGTGGCTACTATTTTCCAACATTTTGTGATCCTTCTGGCAGGCTTTACTAGTATTCTTTCATGGGATTTAAATTAGATCTTTCTGACTTTGAGAGGCTGTGCTCATTTATTTTTACTTACTAGAAAATCCTCCAAGATTTTGAGACTTTTTTTTTTTCATTAGACACTAATACATTTGACTTGAACATACACAATGTTAAAAGGCTTCATTTGCTGTGACCTGACCTAGTGTACTCTGTCATCTAAACCTGTACGCTTTATTTGTAAAGACAGCTAATGCCACATCAGTATTCAGTTCAGAATTTCATGTAATAGTTCTTTCTTTGGGCACAATTATATGAAACACGTGAAATTAATCAGAGATAAGGTAACTTACAACAGAGATAGAGAAGAATATTCCCTTGTTATTGAACAGTAGCCAGAAAAACAGGAGGTGACTAATAAATGTGACAAAATGAATTCTTTTATTTCTGTCCATCCTTTTGTATTTCACACAGTGCACATTCTAGACAGGATGATACAGTGCAGGGGAGCTGAGTTGGCATGGGTTACTCTGACTTTTTTATGCTTTTGGTTAGTACTTTTGATCATTCATTCATATACCATTAGTGTTTCTTGATGCCACTGTGCTTCTTTAAGCTGTAACACATGTTATCCTAATGCTTTTCAGGGGTTGCCTTTCAAAAATCTCTTTTGAGACTACTTCCATTGCCATTGAGCTGTCTCATACAATCATAGAATCATAGAATATCTAGAGTTCAGGATCATCAAGTTCAACTCCTGGCTCCATGCAGAACCACCCGAAAATCAAACCATATTTCTGAGAGCATTGTCCAAATGCTTCTTGAACTCCAGCAGGCTTGGTGCTGTGACCACTGCTCTGGGGAGCCTGTTCCAGAGCCTGAACACCCTCTCAGAAAGAACCTTTTCCTAATATTCAGCCTGAAATCCAGTCTCTGATCAGGTGTTTGTCTAATCAGTTCACTGGTGTGCTCAGTGATTCTCTCTAATCAGGCTGGTAACATCTGATGTATATGTGGTACAATTCACCACCAAAAAAAAAAAAAGAGGGAATTCACCTTTATGTCTTGAGGTGGATCTAATTTATTGGGTTTACATGGCAAGGTTTGGGTAGTGGGGGGCTGAAGGGGTGGCCTCTGTGAGAAGAATCAGGCAGCTGCCCCATGTTAGATAAGGGCCAGTTTCAGCCAGCTCCAAAGGGACACAGTGCTGCCCAGAGCCAAGCGATGTTGTCTGCGACTCTGTGAGAGCAGATTTGAGAGAGGGAAAAAACTGCTGCACAACAGCAGCTGGGAGAGTGGGGAGTGAGAAATAGCAAGGTCAGTGCAGGAGGGGGAGAGGTGCTTTAGGCACAACACCAGAAGTCACCTGCGGCCTGGGGACTTCTGCTGTGACTGGGGTGGGGGAGTGAGAGAGTCACACCCCCCACTAAAACCACCACACTAGCATGGTTGATGGACCACTTAAAATTGAGACTTCAGATAATATTTATTCTTTGAAAAGTTCTTATTAAACGTGAGCTTTTATGTATAGAAAATTCCTGTTTTGGGGGATTTACAGGTAACTGCACATTTGTACTAGCATATAGATATTATTTAAATATTTCATCTCAGAGAACACGTACACAGTATTTACATTACTTGTGAAAATCAGACTTTTGTCAGGATTTTTGTAAAAAGCTTTTTTGTAAAATTACCCCATGTTTTATGGTGCTCCACCTGGCTCTTTGTATGATTGGGAACTAAGTTATATTTTAATGTTCTAATTTAAGAAAAAAAAAACAAGTTTTACTTTGTGAAATATTTTTACTTCATGCTAGTGATCAGTTCAATTCACCCCCCCAAAATTCCTTTTCAATATCTTTGAATGTACCCTACGTGAAATTACAGGCTAGAGATGTCCTGTTGTATTACTTCCATCCTCCACCATACCCAAAGGAAAAAAAAAAATAATAATTCTATTGTTTCTCTTACATTTTTAATGATGACAGAACACTCTAGAAAATCTTCTACAAGAGAAAAGACATTGCAAACTGAATGTCTCCTCCTCATTCCCAATTCTTGGTGAGAAGTCAGCAGCTTGGGGCCTCTATAAAAGCAGCTTATTTGAATTTCCTGCAGCCTGATGCTATATGCAGACTATGTTGTATTTGCATATCTCTATTAGCATTGCAGCCCCCTGATACACCTGTTGTTTGGGATAACACAGAAAGAGTGGTATTTTTACATTTACTTCAGAGAAGAGCATGTGATTCTGCAGCCTCACCTATTTTAGTTAGTGCTGGTGTGTCTGAATAAATCAAGTTATAATGTTTATGCTCACAGTTTCCTGTCTCTGTAGAAGAATATTCTTGTCATATTTTTCTGTGTGGCAATGTAAAGAGCAATGCCCAGGATTTCCATAGGATTTAGATGCCTACTTGCGTTTTGATGGGAAATGGGCACTGAAATCCATTGAAAAAATTGGATCTAAGAGACTTGGACTGATAAAGTTTGTGGTAAAACACAGATTTGAACCAGTGTCCCAGCTTAGTGATTTAAGCATCTGATGGGCTTTGCTCTCAAACTGGAGTTCCTAACAATAATCTCTGCTTCTTTAAATATATATGTTATACTTTACTACTTTACCACCTTCAGTAGGATGATTCAAATGGGTCAGTACATTTGCAGACAACCGCACCTGTTTCTTAACTGAAGAGAATTACTTTTTTATTTTAAAGAAAATGAGAACTGAGAAAGTTGCTGTTTAGTCTTTGAGAGTTGCAGATCGTATCTTTATTTTTTTTCTTCTTTTGTCAAATCAACCGTTGGAATAGCAGCATGTATAACAGCCTACATCTACCTATAAACTGTAAAAATGCAAATTTCTAAAATGACATTCTTCCTGGAGATGCCAGATACAGTTCCCAGCAACTTCCTCTGAGATCTTAACACATGTAGCTATGTTTGGTTTAAAGAATACACAAATTAAAGATGTGTTACAGATCTCGTACTTCCTACAGATTTCTGGTACTACCTACATATTCTGACTAGCTCTGACTGTCACTGATGAAACTGCTGCAGGCTCATTTCATTGACATTTTCAGAAAGGAGTTTCTGCTTGACCATGTAGAACTGAAGCTAAACAAACAAACAAAGAAAATCAATTGTAAATGAAAATAAAAATGGCTATCAAAGTTTAAATTTGATCAATTAATATGAGACAAAAATATTTAAAAGTCATTTAGGTACATTTTAATGAATTGAAACTTACACAGGTTTTCACTGTTGCTTATTTCTCTGTATTCAAATTGGTTTTGCATTCTCCTAGTTTTGCTCTCATCATCACACTGCATAGATAATAGCATCCTGTTTAATTGCTAATTATTCTTTGTAATTCTGTTTAGACAGTTTAATTATTTTGTTTAGTGATTTAATATCAATATTTAACTTCTTATATTTTCAAAGCACTTTAGAATTAATGAATAGCATGAGGTATATAGTAGCAATAATAAAACAATTACAGGTGGAGAAACTGAGACAGGAAAGTGACTTTATTTTGTTGAATTAGGGCTGAAGAGTTCTTCCTTTCCAACTTTGTTTTCTGAGCCATTAGACCAAATTGCCTCTCTCATTATTTTACTTAATAAAGATACAAGGTTAGCTTTTGTTTTAGTTAACAGTAGTCTAGAAGTTCCCTTAAAAAAATAAAAAAAATAAAAACACAACAAAGGCAATAGCAATTTATCTATTTCAAATATTAATAATTAATACAACCAAACAGGGAGTAGATCTAAAATGTACTTTAGTCAATTAGAAGACTTTTTTTCATCACCATGAGTGGGTTCGGAATTAAACTCAGTACAATTTCTATCACCTTTTATTTTGCTGTAAATGAAACACTTTTAGAAAAGTACATTCTGCACAGTAAGTTTTGATTTGTTTTTAAATCCCCACCTCTGAGGATATCTGTGAATAAAAAGTATTTGTTATTGTACATTTCTAGATTATTGTCATTAATGGCTAGATAACATTGAGAGGACCTAAATTGCCCTTTGCAGCATTTCTGCTGGTGCTTCTGCTAGGAACTAACACTGCTCCAATGAAGAATATACTGTCTGCATTTATTCCATCTTTTTTTTTTTTTTTCTGACAATATATTTTTCTATGGAAAAGTTCTTCTTAAAATAAATAAATAAATAATTATAATAGTAATAAGAACACAGGTTAATGTACTATCTTCTGTATGTTTTTGGGTTACCCCATTTAAGTCCTTGTCAGGCAACCAGGCTACATTTTTAGCTGTCATATGACCTGAAAAATAGTTATTTTGCAAATAAAAACAATTCTTGTAAATGTTTCTGCACATATAGAGCAGGATGTTTCTTTAATAACATTTCACTGTCCTCATGGTTTTGGCTGGGATAGAGTTTGTTTTCCTCCTGGTATGGTGTTGTTTTGGATTTAGGATGAAGATAATGCTGATAACGCGGGGATGTTTCAGTTGTTGCAGAGCAGTGATTACACTAATTCAAGGAGTTTTCAGCTTCTCATGCAGCCTTTCCAGTGAGGAGGCTGGGGGTGCACGAGATGGGAGGGGACAGCATGACCCCAACTGGCCAAAGGGCATATGGCATCATTCTAAACCATATGGCATCATTCAAAACAATAAAACTGGGAGGGTTGGCCAGGGGATGGCTGCTGCTGCTTGGGGACTGGCTAGGCATCGGTCAGTGGGTGGTGAGCAATAGCATTGTACATCACTTGTTTTGTATATCCTACTATTACTATTACTATTACTATTACTATTACTATTACTATTACTATTACTATCCCTTCTTTTTCTGTCCTATTAAACTGTCTTTATCTCAACCCACGAGTTTTACATTTTCCAATTATCTCCCCCATCCCACTGGGTGAAGGGGACTGAGTTGTGTGGTGCTTAGCTGCTTGCCAGGTTAAACCACAATAGCTGTTTGCTCACTCCCCTCAGTATGCAGCAGGATGTTACTTCAACAGCACTTCATTTATAGTTCAGAAAAAAAAGAATTTTGCTACATCAAAATTTCATGCTACTTATAAAGTAACAGATGACATCTCAGTTTAATATATTATCAGTCTGTGGTTACAAGTATCAGTTGTCAGCCCACCGACTTCTAGCCCCAAAACTCATCTTCCTCCTAATAAACCACAAACAAATATTGTGGAGGGATAGATACCCAGAGCTTATAGAAACTTCCTCCTCTGAAGACAACATCACCACCATAAGCAACTCCCACCCATCCTTGCTGATGAGCAGATTTGCTCCATCAATAGTGCTGAATACCAAATGGATTGTTTTTGTACCTGGTTCTAACTGAGGGTATGAAAACCCTCACTGTTAAGGAAATGAGGACGATAATCAATATTTTACCATACCAGATGTTTTTTTACCATACTACATTTACAAAGTAAATTTAAAGCCCTATCAAGATTTGAACAATGTAACCTCTGCATGGCACACAGTTTTCTCAATTGCATACAATCACAGCAGCCTAAAACTGATTTAGGGCAGATCACGCCAGTGATAAATACACATGAAGCTGTGAGAAAACAAACAAACAAACAAAACCAAAAAAAAACCCACAAACCTCCATAAATAATGTTAAAAAGACGTTCCAAGTGTTTATGTTATTTATTTATTTATTTTTATCCATCTCACAGTATTAGATTATTCTTTACAAAGACATGGATTTTTTCATGGAAACAAGTTTTTATTTTGGCATGCATAGATATTACTAGACATCTGCTGAGTTTTAGTCTGCTAAAAAATCTACATTTTTTCAGAATGATATCAGTTTGGGTGAGAAATAGAAGGAGAGAAAAATTAAATGAAATCTAGGTTCCAGAAACTTTCATAGTTTTTCCAAGTTATTAAATGCCTTTCCGTGTTGTAACTGAGAAAACTAAGAAAAAAGTTCTAAACTCATAGAGTGTTTTTGTCTCAATATTTTATAGCATGTGTTCTAAGAGAGGCCAGAAGTCTTTTATTTCAACTGTTTTTGCTCTAATGTATTTATCTGTTCTGCATTTTTTTTTTTCTTGTAAAAATCCAACTTAATGGGTGGATTCATTAAATCATTGCTGAATGTCACCTTTTCTAGAGTTTACAGAGTGATGATGGCTTGTGAAATTAGACCTGGACAGCTAATCTAGGAAGCTGTTCCACACCTAGGCAGTGTTTGCTTCTAGCACACTCCTATGCATGCTGACCACCTTGCTGATCCCAGCTCAGCCTCCATTGCTGTGGAGACCAGATTTTTGACACACAGCAGCTGGGCACGCCACCAGTTGTATAACGCAGGTAAAGCATATGATGTCACTGATACAAGCTTTAGAATTACTTTCACTAAGAGATGTCCGTTTAGCTTTTTTTTTTTTTTTTTTTTTTTTTAACATTTCTTTCCATTCTAATTACCTTTCTGCTTACCAAAGAAAAACTTCTGGCAATTCTGCCTAAAAAAATAAAAGCATGATGAAAAATAGAGTCATGTGCTTCATTTCTATATGAAAGGGAATACAAGAAGAATTTTTAATAGGTCTTAGACCCTTTTGAGAACTGATTGAAGCTGTTTATGGGCCAAGTTTTCAAAACTGTTTACAAGGGCTGTATGTAGGCAGGAAGTGAATGGGAATGAAGCTTTACAGCTTATGGAAATACAGACAAGTTTGGTTAGAGCTAATGAAGTTTCCCCCAGTTTAGCAAAACTGCGATTGCTTAAGCACTCACAAGTTTCAACAACCTCTATAAAATAAGGTACATAAATGATTTTGGAAAGCCTGCTGTAAGCCTGGTATTTTAAAGATTTATAGTTGTGTGCTGGTCACTTCAGAGATTTTAATATTCTGGACTCCAGCACAGAAACCTTGCGCTGGAATCACTCTATGGATGAGAAATTCTCCCTTTTGCAGACCAAACCTAAAAGGAAAAGGCAGATCTTCTTCGTGAGACAAAGGTCTAGCACTAGCAGCAGCCAGAAACCAGATGCAGGTGCTCTGACTACTGTGATCATTTGGAGAATGCTAATGTGCTATGGCTAAGATTAATGCTGCTGCATTCTGTAAGGTGACAGCATTAGCAAATTACTGACACAAAAGCATGCTTGCATGACAAAACCTGCTGGCATGGTACTTTCTGCACAAACCTCATGGACAGAGGTAAGATGCGAGGCACAATAAAATGCCTCAAGGCACATTTGTAGCTGAAGTGTGATGTAGCAATTATGTTTATGTGATCTAATGTTCCCTTAGTTCTCATTTTTTAAGCTTTGCTTTTCTCTTGCTCATTTTTTCTCAATACAGTTGAGTGCATCCAGACAATAAAGAGAGTCTTTGCACTCTGTTTGGTAAGATGTTCAAGACACCAAAAAATTCTTCTACATTGAGGATTCTCCATAGCCAGTTTCCACCAGGGGTCATGGTAAAATCAACCTTATCTTTATCACTAGAAAGCTGAACAGTATTTTGGCACAAGTACACTAAAAACAGAGATAAATTATTGTGTTCATTGATACACTTTTGGCTTATTCTTTATAGAACTGGAATTTATTGCTCTTCTATCACCCCACTCCTTGAAAAAATAAAAACAGTTACTGAGTCATATTATTAGCTTTTGTACTGGAGATGTCTTTGTAATTTTATTCCAACTACGTAACTCATTTGATGACAATATTTTAATAAGGAACAAAACTTTGCTATTATATCAAGCGTAATTATACACTAACTATAGAGATAAAAACAAAACAAAACAAAACAAAACCCTGTAATAATGAAATAATTTTTAAAAGTGTATCTTTTTGTGAAAAAGGAAATTTCACTATTCACTCAAGAAGCCTCTCTTCATACTTATTAGAGATTTGCAGAGACTTAATAGTAGCAATAGAATAAGAATGAAGTTAGGACTTCTAAATTACTAAAGAATAATTTCAAAACCTTATCACTTGTTACTTACTACTAGGGACAAAGTATACATGAAAGAGATGGGGGGAAGATCTTTAGTTTCTCATATCATTTTGCAGTATGCAATGAAGAAAATTCTACTAAAAGTTCTTCACTGTTACTTCGGTGAAAGGACACAAAGATAAGACAAAACTCAGGTTTTCATGCTATGGCCACTCCTAGAGTCATTTCAAATATACTGTATTTACTGCAGGCTCTGAGGGATTGGAACAAAAGGAATTTTTCTGGGTCATATAAAGGGCAAGTATTCAGCCACTTGCTTTATCTCCTGCAGCAATTGCATACTGTGTGACTGGGGAGCACTTCTCCCCAGCAGGGCTGCATCAAAAGGAAATTCCCTTTATATTGACCTGGTTTGGCTTGGACATGAAGCCATGTGGCTTCAAACATTTGAAGCTGCCATTGCTGTAGAAAAGATGTTTTGGATGCCCATTATTTTGGCAATGAGAAGTATTTAACAACCATGTCTGCAAAGTTTGTTGCAGATCTGATGTACTTGGAGAGGGATGGTGACTTGCCTGGAACATATGCTTTTGTTAGATCAATCCCATCTCCTGAGCACCCCTGGTCCTTCACAGTCAGTTTGGAGTTGGTCACATTCTGAAAAGCTTTGAATGTTCACAGGGAAACATTATGTTAAGAGATAAGATAAGGTACAGACATTACATATTAAACCAGCTTCAGAATTCCTATACATCTGTCAGTTCCTCAACCTATATTTTGGGATTTTATGTGAAAATGCTTAAAGAGCTCATCATAAGAGACAACTCTCATAACACTAATGAGTCACAAGAATAAAATTTTGTGAAAAGTCTGGAAATCCTGGGGAAATTACCAGTGATTACTGTCATTTGAGTTTTTAAATGTATTAGCAATATACCCGTGATTTAGCAAAGAGAACTCCTATATGACTTCGAGTTTATTTGCTCCTTTGTAGAACTCATACGGTATGTGCTCTCATATTAACACGGTCAACTGTGAACTGTCTTATAGACATGTGTAGGTGCACATAGACCTATACAAAGACAACAAAGCTCTTGCCATCAGCAGGCAGACAGTCAATGCTCTAGTACAGTTTGTTACAAATACATGAAATTACATCATACAGTTTTTGTCACCCAAAATACATATGATTTTTGATGCATTTTGGCCGTTGATCTGCCTGATAGGGATGAATAATGACAGGGTAAACAAAACTTGTTCCCCAAGATTCAAAACTTGAAAACAGCTCTCACACTCTTGATTACTTCCAAGGAAATAACGAGAATTTAATCTGATTTTTCTTTATAGACAAAACATTTAGCAAGTAACTATTTTCAAACCAAATTATTTTTTTTCTTTTTAGTTTATCAACAATTAACAAGGAATCCAAAAGTTCAACATGGAATCCAAAAGTTCTGTGATTTTTTTTTTTTTTAATCTCAGGAAGGAGTAAGATCTTCTAGATCCTAGCTGCCATGTATCTACATAAAGTACACAAATGTATGAGCAAGGTACACAAATAGTGACTACTCCAAATATGTGACAGTTATTGACAACTTCAGAACTACCTAAAGTTGTGTTGTATCACATAATTATAAAATATTTTGACAGCTTTATCTTGTTAGTATAAATTATTTATTAAATCATTAAGTTAAAACAACCCTTTAAATTACAATCAGAGACTACAATAACGAATGCAATGTTAATATTTTGCAATATGGGGATAAAATCCCTTGAAATCATTAAAATGTCAATGTATACTTCAGAATTTTCAGAATTATTTTTTTTTCTGTATTTGTACAAGGCATTGCAATACTAGGGGTTTATCTGTTCCTGGTTCTTTCTTCTAGATAAGTTCAAAAATAAAACATACTATTTTATCTTTTAATCTCATGGACATACAGAAGTGA
Source organism: Cygnus olor (assembly GCF_009769625.2). Classification (NCBI taxonomy): domain Eukaryota; kingdom Metazoa; phylum Chordata; class Aves; order Anseriformes; family Anatidae; genus Cygnus; species Cygnus olor. The sequence continues at coordinate 55,930,504 of NC_049171.1, read as the reverse complement.
TGCCATTAACATGTCCTCAATGACACTAAATATAATGGATATTGTCTGCTCAGCAACTCATTATACCACTTGGCCCATATTTCATTTGTATTTCTTCTCTGAATACAATACAGTCATATTCTTTACCCCTGCTGACTTTGCCCCATGCAGAAGTTAAAAAATGAACCACATAAATTTCAGCAGTGCTATGTGCTCAGCTTAGTGAATAATATGGATTTTTTACAAAGGTCTTAATACTATTCTACACAGAATTGATTTGAAACCCAGTAGGAATATATGTTAAACACATGATTTCTTATTGTCGTTTTTCATTCTGGAGGTGCTTGTGTCTGTATGAGTGTGGGAAAAACCTGCAAAGTCTAGATATCTGCAAAGGCAACTCTCTGATGTAAATGGTTTACAAAAGACCACTTTAATTTCTTAGAAAACTAAAGGATTAGAGAATAATAACATGCTGCAAAGGGAATGCAAAAAGTTAACCATTATATGCAAATTATCCTCAGATGTTCACTGTGAATGAAAATCTACGGAGCACTATAAAGACAGCAAATCATTTTGTGCTAGCCCCAGAGGCTTGGTGAGAGTGTCCTGGTATTTCAACAGATTCTTTTTTCTCTCTGTAGCATGTTCTATAACATTTTGAAAAGCTGTCTGTGTTTTGCTTTTTGGTACAAAAGAGAAAAAGATGTTTTATTTTCTAAAATCTGGAGCTTTGCTTTTCTCTGTTTCTGCTAACTCCTCCATTTAGAGGTTGATGCTTCTGGCTTCTGGAAGTTTTTAAGAATCATGATGTAGACAGACTCTGTCTGTTTAACCTAAAACAAAGCAATTTACCATGGATACCAGCTATGGACCTGAAACATGGCTGCGGATGCTTTTACCATGCTGTTCCACCTTTCTCTCTGTTCAGTATATGTCTCCAGAATTACTGTCACAAATTCAGCCTCTCTGCTGTCGCTAAGCAATACCATTTTATTCAATATAGAGCCTTATACTGATCTCATCAGTGTAATCTCTGGCTGTTCTCCAGTAGTGACTGAAACAACATGACTCATATCAGTGATATGTGATTTGTTTCCTTTCCTATTCTTTTGAGGGGAAAAAGGTGGGTGCAAAGTAAGGTTTTGTTCTCTATTTGTGTATATATATTATTTTAATCATATATTCTATGACGTGCTTTCTATTTACTGGCCTTGGAATGTCTGACTGCAGTTGTAAAACATTCCTGCTTTGGCACATTTTGAAATTATCTACAATCTTTTTTCCTATGTGCCCCTCTGTGCAATGATGAAAATCCTACTCCACTGATTACTCAGAGTAATTTTGTTAAAACCAGCCATTGAAAAATGTTGTGGCCAAGCAGGACAAAGCAGAAGGCTTTGTCTAGTTTTATAAAGGATGCAGAATTCTGCCTCCCTGGTCTGACTCACTGTCAGCAGTTCTGAAATTACAAGCAAATGCTTTTTAAAGAACACATGAACTTAGAGGTGTTATATTTCATATTCTGCTCATTTCCTTGAGAATGATTGTTTTACTAAAATCTTATGAAGTTTTCTAACAATTTAGCTCAGTACAGATCAGATTCAAAATGGAGTGTTACTGAGCTTTTTAGAAGAGTTCATTATACTTTAGAAAAATGTTCTTCCTATATCCTCTGCCCACATAGAATATGACTTTCAATGAAGAGTAAAAACATTTTGGAAAATTACAGGGAGATCGTGTGAGCTTGTTTCAGTAAGCAAGTTCAAGACTCTGCTTTGGGGAATGAACTTTCCTGGGGGCCTTTTACACCTCAAAATATGTGTTTATTGCAATGAAATGGAGGGGGAAACCAGAAATTGAGGTGTTGAGCTGACTCCAAATATTAGTTGCTACCTATCACCTTCTGTTACCAATGTAAAGATGGTCACAAACTCAGCAGAGTGCTAACAGTGGTATGCTGAAAACAGAGTAGGTTGATTTAATGTCTTGCTTTTGTAACAGACAATGGGAATAATTAACTTGCTATACGGGTAAAACAGAATAAAACAGAAAAACCTTGTATTGTGAAAAACTTTTTTTTTTTTTTTGTACTTGATTTGCATGAAGAATAATGTGTCTCATTCCACCTTGGGTGTGACGTTGGCCACAAATCAGAATTAAACCCACAAAAACCAAGTTTTCCTTTCCATATACTGCTATACTTTGTTAAGCCCCCAAAGACAAGATCTTTAGAGATGAAAATTGGGAAGGAGAGCAGGGTTTTGAAGAGAGCTCTTTGCCCTTCTTTTCTAGGACCATGACTATTGAACTTAGGCTATGAACAAAATGGATGTACAATTTTTGTTCAGTTTGTACAATCACAGGATCCTGAATTTATTCTTATAGGTCTGGGATAGAGGAGGATGGGGACAGAGACACTGAGAAATGTGTGAAACTTGATCTGAAAAATGCCTTTCCAGAACTGAATGTCTCCTATTATCCCTGTCTGTGGAAAGAAGCTTCAGTAGTTTGGTAATCTCTTCCCTGAGTGACAGGGCCCATAGTGCTCTCCCTCCAACATCCCAACATGGAACTGACCCCAGCTAGTCTTATGACAGTCAAAACCAAATGTGTATAAAGACTCTTTGCTAATAGTTACCTGGCTTTTTAATTTTAAAAAAACAGAGCATTGTTAATTAAGAATTAACAATTTTATTTTTCATAGAATCATTGAGTCATAGAATCATTTAGGTTGGAAAAGGATCTCAGGATCACCAAGTCCAACCACCAGTCTGACCCACCAAGTGCCATCAAAACCACATACACGTCTCTTAATTACCTCCAGGGATGGGGACTCTACCACTCACTTGAGCAGCCCATCCCAATGCTTGACCACCCTCTCCACAAAGAAATTCTTCTTAATTCCAATTCTAGAAAGCATCTTCTTGAAATTATTCACTTTTTCTTACAGTTCCCTGGCTAAGTAAAGAAAAGTTGCCATAGGATGATGGGATAACAGCCTCAGATCTTCCAGAAAAGATTTTATGCAAGTTCTTGCTTTTTCTTTTATAAAGAATATATAGAAGTAATGTTTGCTGTATGCCTGTGGCAGAGTAGGAGCTCCTATAAAATTGTGAAGAGAGTTAAAGGCATACATTTGTAAGTTATCATTCCTGGAAAATATTGACTAGTGTGCAAAGGAGAATTCTGGCTAACAATTCACTGCTCTTCCAGGCCTCTTGGGAAGAAGTCTGCTGCTCCTAAGCCTCTTTGTTTCTGGCACATGTGCTCTGTTCCTTGAAGGGCTGTGGTGGGCTGGGTAAAGTTGGCAGCAAGACCAGCACAGGAGTAAGGTGTCTGGATTACCCACGGAAGAAATATGCCAAATCCTTAAAGTACACACTGAAAAGGTGCACTATAAGACTTCACTAATTTTACCAAATCTGACTTTCAAATGGATGCATATCTCCAACACCAGCCTTCAATTTTCCTGCCAAAATGCTGTTCTGAAGTATGAGTAGCCCAGAACACTTCAGCCAAATACCTGGGAATTGATTTTGGTAAAACTATCATCTACTCTCATTCTTTGAAGTAACTGAACCTCTGCTGAAATTCAACACCCATTTCCCCTAAAGGAAGAGAAAAGCCTGAAGCTGAGAGAAAGTATGAAAAAATTCAGCGTGAAAGGTTAACCTAAGGCAAAGTCATACGCTGCTGAAAACTGAGATTTCTTAGAGGAATGTATTAAGCATCTTCACATATAAATTTCTAGCACTACCCAGTGCCTGAGAATATCAATTTTATTTACTTTCAGTAGCTTATTAATGATGCAGGTTTTATGTTAAAATTTCCTGCTGAGGTGGCAGTACAGAAAGACAACTCTTTAATTATAAAATCTGTGCTACAACTAAAGAGTATAACTTTTAATAAAATGTTGATGGTTTGATAACAAAATGCCATAGCACCCTAATTCTTGACAGGTGGTAACCAGTGGGACAAAATATTATCTGATTCAGAGAATTCCCTGCTGAAGTATTGTTAATAGAAGTTACTTTGACCTCAGTGAAGAAACAACAGTTAACACAATCTGAGCTTCTGATCTGAAACATTAATTGAAACACCTTTCAAGATTTGGTTTTGAGTTTGTAAAAAAGCTTTTATAAGGTGGGATTTTACTGCATTTTTTTTTGAAACTTTTGTTTGGGAAGAAGGTCAGGAAGCTTGAAGTTAGATGTTTTGCAATGGAAAAGGAATGACTGCTTGACAGGTTTAAAAAGTCGTGCTTGACAGAGTAGTTATAGCTGTTTGATAGTATGACTTCAGTTTTCTGCTTTATTGGATGACAGGATGAAGAACTGAAAGACTATGAAAATAAAACTTTTCTGTATATACTTTTTTTTTTTCTTTTCTACTTAATAATCCAAGGTCAAACATGCATTTTAATACATAAATATATAACCCCCTAATATTTTTTCTGCTGTGCCAGGGAGAACAAAACAAATTTTAGGTGTTCTTTTCAATTCATTTGTCAGTCTATATACCAAAAGCACATTACACAGTTGAGTTAGCAAAGGCAAAGCTTTTCCTTGATTATCTAGGGAAATTGCCTCTGGACAAAAACCATAGAATCATAGAATCATTAAGGTTGGAAAAGACCTTCAAGATCATCTGGTCCAACCATCATGATTTTGGATGGAAATTTTAAACTTTGTAAAATAAACAGAGTCATGTATTTCAATAATATTTCAAAGCTTTCTCTCACTGGCATTTGCATTTATTTGCTCATTAGTCCTTGTACACATTAAGAAAAATGGCGTATTAAGAGTCAAGATAACCTCTTATAATAGCATCAGAGTTATGACAGTAAAAAATTACTACATTACTTTATTTAGTGGTCTTATGGTTAATTACAGTTTTGCTTGTTAACATGAAAGGACTATTTTTCTTTAAGTCAAATTATTACAGAGTCTGAGAAAGTGTGTTTCTGGATATCTCTGTGGAAGCCAAATAACGTAAGCTCCACAAATGAATATATAAAGACAATAATATCATACATAAAAGAAAGCATAGCATATATCACATCTGCTATCACAGGCAGATATTCATGCCCTTAGAATTTGTTTACAAATTTGTAAAATTTCTCCCAAAGATCAAAAGGAACTGTAGCACTGGAAAAAAAGAGGACTAGCTGCATCAGAAAAACGATACTCATTAGTAATTTTGCTAAAATGTCAAACTCTAAGGAACACTCTGGCAACTTTCTACACCATCTTTAACTACTGCAGATGGTCAGCGTGACTCCTGCAGAAATGTGTCTGCAGGAATTCCTTAGCTTCAATAAAAGTTATGTTATTGAAAACTGATCAATTCAGAGTCTCTGATAACCAAGATATGTAGGATTCCGACAAATCTCAGCCTGATCTGTAGTCTAATGCTTTTCAGTGGTGAAAGTTAGACATAAGACTAAACATCTTGCTGACCTAGTGCCATAAGAATGAGAAGAACGACATTCCCTCCTTTTTCTCACCATTCCCTTCCCCTCTTCCAACAAAACAAAATAAAACAACAACAAAACTGTATGTAGAGGAGATACAGGCTACAGAGGGGACTCCACAATTTTCCTTATTCTTACAATGTTTTTTGATAGGGTTTACCTAGAAGATTTGCATGTATCAGAGGTCAAACTTTATTTATTTATTTTATTTTATTTTATTTGTAAACTAAGGTAGTCTAACTCTGTACTTGTAATGAATCAGAATTTTTATAAATCATAGAATCATAGAATCCTCACATCATGTTGTATCCATTGTACAGAAAAAGAAAATATAATTAATATGCCTTTTCAAGAAAACAATGGGAAGCTAAGTGACACAAAGAACATTATTTAACATAATGAAAAGGTATTTAATAAGAATTCTATCTACTAGTGCAAAAAATATATATTTCTCTTAGCTTCATGAGACCTGTCAGATGGTGAACAATGCTTTTGTCAAGAAAGGAAGTGTTTTTCCAGTGGTTGCACAAACAGAATAAACCAGAAAAAGAACATTATTTTATATAAATGATCAATCTTTTCTTGGTCCTTGAGTTTTATTTCAAAACAGATTTCTGCAGGGCTACACCAGGGAGTCTGTGATGCATGTAATAGAATCAAAGAGCTCCAATACAATTCCAGATTGGTAGGATCTCTGTTTTTTTTTTTTTTTTTTTCCAAACTTGCTTTTTCCAACATCAAGTCTAGATTTAATGACCTTGGCAACTTAAAAAAGACCATCAAGCTGGTCTTTGAAAATAGATTTTACCTGCAACCATATCTGGTAGCTAATACAGGTAGTATTTTACTTTAGGAAAATGATGGAAATGGCAAAGCTATATTAAATATAAAGCTTCTTAACATATAAGCAGATTTGACTCTTCCTACTCTAATATATATTTTTCCACAACTTTGAAGTGCAGGAGGCAGTGGCAAAACACTCTGAAAGAAAACACTCTGAATTGCATTAAATTACCTTGAACTGCAATAAATAAAATAAAATAATAATAAAAAAGTTTTTTTTTTCTGGATATCTCTGTAGAAGCTAAGTAATGTTATGTAGCGCCACAAATGAATGTATAAATACATAATAGCTTTCTTTAAGTAGACAGTTCAGCTCCACTCCATTGCTCATTCTTATGCTTTCCCACAGACAGACTCGGTATTCACAGCAGTTTTGCAGCACATGTGGATGCTCAAAGCCATAAAAGGCAAAATCTATGAAGGGAGACCCAGAATACCTTACCTTATTTTCTTTTAGTTGCTGCCTAATATCCAAACAGAAATAGATACTTTACAGAAATTAGTAATGACACTCCTCTTTGTTCTAAAATTAACCTCTTTAAATCTCTAACACTGAAGTGCATTGCAAATACTGAAACGGTGGTGAATTGTGCAATCTATATGACAAAATTAAAAAAATTAAAAACCACTGCTCTTCTGCCCTGCATGAATGACAGAGGTTTAAGCATGTGGAGAAGAAATCACGTGAAGAGATTCTTGATGAAGAACAGACAGAAAAATATAGCAACTACCAACAGAACTAAGTGTATGCTGCTAGAAGTATACATATCCCTTCAATTCTAATTTTAACCATCACCAATTCCTACCATTTGGATGACTTATCAAAGCAGCAAGAAGTCAGTAATAAGAAAAAAAATGCAATTTCACAATGAAAAATAACCTTTTTATCTTCAGTTATTTTTCATTTCATTCAAGTATGCCATTTTTCTACACCTGCTTAAAAACAAATTTGGGATTTCAGAACAAGCTAAAGAATAGATTACATAATTTACTTCATGTTCTCACTCCCTCTTTGCCTTTGGAAAACAGGTGAAGAAAACTTGTCCAATGAAAAAGCTTGAAAATCTTCGTGCATTTAATTTCAGCTGTGCATCCAAAAACAGTACTATTTTTTTTTCCCTGTGAATCATTTGAGAAAAGTCTGTTTAAAATTTAAAATTATTTACTAACATAAGATATTTACAGCAGTTCATGTATTCATGCACACTTCCAAGGCAAATGGTGAACAGAGAATTTAGTCTAACCATCACACTGTAATTGATGGTAGTGTTTCTCTTTTTCCTACATATGTTCCCAGATGATGCAAGTCATACAGGAGGACAGAAGGTTTACTTAATTATGATGATAGTTGCCCAGCACCAGTCTATGGCACACATTTGAGGCAAAATTCCAGAGCAATGCAGTAAACCAAAGTTTGTCAAGATTGGTGATGGATTAATTATTATTTTTTAAACTGTTGGGGGGAGGTTATCTGCAAATAGAAACTGAGAAATCACTACTATATATATACATTTTAAGATGACTGGTCAAAAGAAATAGAATTTATGGACTTAAAAAAAATTGTCAGGGCTCTGTTTCAGTTTGTCCAAGGACTTTCTCTCAAACTGAAAGAACAGGAGCAATTTATTAGAAAAATTGCAACTGCTGAGACTAATTTACAAATCTTTTAGGGATGAGCACTGATAATACCATTTAAGGACTGTAAAAACGAGCAGCTAACAAAATCCTGAGCTTTTCATGATGGCCTTTAGCAGCAAAATGCCAACCCCACAGAAAGTTCATTACTACAAATACCCTTGCACCTACTTCATTGAGAGGCACTTGCTGGCATTTATGATCTCAAGGCACTCTGTAGCTAGGGATAGCTTACTCCTACTAGATAGGAGTATTTTTATGAGCAGTGGTTAAGATTCATCACATCTGTCTTTGGCTGACTATGTTTGGCTGAATAAGTGCTAAGTTTCCAGACTAATCTAGTTATTGAGGCTCTTTTGGCAGGACTGAGGAGTGGCTGCTGCCTTCAGTGGATGAGTCATCCCACCTACCCAGATGATTACCTCAAGCTGATTAGCATCACCTTAGACAACTCACTGTCAGACAGCTGTAGCTGGTGGCTCATACTCAAAGCAATGCCAGACTTTCATAGCATTAGATGGCAAAAAAAGAGGAGATGACATGGATTTTAAGGAATATTTATGCATTTTCAAAGCCCACGGGTAGATGTTGCAAGGAAACAGAGGGTTTCTGTCTATGCCACCTGTGTAAGCAGGAACAACATTTTCAAAGTCTCTGTGCCACAAATGGCAAGGTTCAGTTCGCAATTCCCACAGCTAGTGTTGTGGCTGGCTCTCCTGTCCCTGCCGACACATCCTCAGCCCAGCTCCAGCATAATCAGCAACCTCAGATAGTGAAAAGGCTGTTCAGAAACAGCCTTTCAAGACTAGATGGGAAGGGTTACAGTACCAAGTATCAAATGATCAATGGAGTTTCTCTGGTACATGCTGCTAGTCCACAAAATTCATTAGCTATATGCCTTGCCTTACTTTCCAGGCTTCCAATACCTTTTTGTTTAAACACAATATATTGTGTTATTATATATTAAATGATTAAACCTTATTTGTTCCCAATAAAATTTAGTTTTATTGATTGGAAATATGTTATTTCACTTCATAATTCTATTTATAATTAACTCACTATGGATTAGTATTCACACAATATTTGGTACCCTTGAACTACAGTATTATTGTAAGAAATATTATATTTCCTTCCCATTGAATATCTGAGTCTGTCTTACAATTTCAGACAAAAAGAAAATAAAATCTTTAAGTCTGCATAGACATATGGAATACAGGAACACGTACCAGGTTATTTGGATCAAGTGCACCAGGTAACCATCAGCACCTCAAAACAGAAAAGTAACATTTTTGAGAGCAGCTTTTTTGATGCCTAAAATCGGAGGCTTCCTTCAGAGGTAGAGTTCAGCTTCAGGCTGAGCTTTGAGCCTTGTCGTCTCTTCTAGGTACCCCTGTACAGGTTATTCTCTGGGAAGGTGGGCTTTGTATGTTCTGGGTTATAATTTCTGGGGCCAGCAGGTTTGCCCAGAAGCTTTTAACAGAAATGAAACAAAACAAAACAACAAACAAACAAACAAAAAAGTAAGAGTTGTATTGACTTTTTTCCTTCTTTGTCACTGTCTATATGTTTATTATTTACCAGATTGCAGACTGTGTTGGTGAGAGATAATGTGATCCTTCCTAATTTTACTGTACACAGTACAGTACTGTTCTAGCTCTGAACATGACTATGCTGATAAAATGCATAATGCTTTTGTATTCAGTAAGACCTATCAAACACTTGAAAAAACAACACCTACTTTGTGACCAGACAGGTATACAAATGCCCGTTGATGGAGAATAAAACCAGCTTTGCTCCCAACGTTGAGAGTTAAATAATTCTTTCTTTTCCTTTTGGCAGAAGCAGACATTGATGACTACATCTTGCTATAATAACCAAGAAATGAACCACACTCCAGGTTTCTTCAAGGAGATGAGTCGTCATATCTTATATAAAGATCTGTCTTGGATTTTGGCATGACCACAGCTGAAGCTGGATTGATGGTACTGACCTTTCTTTCATTTTCTGAGTACTACAGACATCAACACTAATTTTAAATAGGTTCAGTAAAACGTTAGAGATTTACAGCCCCAAATGTCTGAAATAAAACCCAGGTTACACAGATTCAGCAGCTGTCAGAAGTTGAAGCTGTGCTCTAGATGAACAATCTCAGACAAGGCCTCGTCTACAACAAAATCTTAAATATGAGTAGTTTCTATAATTTGCTCTGCCAGAGGTATGAAAGGAGAGGAGAAACAAGTTCCCCAGCACAGCTGGGAAAATAAAATCATTTTAAAGAATATGGTCCTGAAATCTGTGGGGAAAGAGTTCAACTTTTTTTTTTTTTCTTTTCTTTTCTTTTTTTTCTTTTCCTTTCTTTTCTTTTCTTTTCTTTTCTTTTCTTTTCTTTTCTTTTCTTTTCTTTTCTTTTCTTTTCTTTTCTTTTCTTTTCTTTTCTTTTCTTTTCTTTTCCATTTTAATATGAGTTTATTTGAAAATAAAAAGGCAAATAAAGAAATTCGGAGTTAATTTCTATGGTTAAAATTGACCAACAAAAACTTATTAAAAGCTTTATGGTGTCTAACTCTTCCTAGCACAGGCCACCACAAAGAAAAAAGCAGTCAGAAAACAAAATACTGGTTTCCTTCTCTTTTTGTTTAAAAAATATTTTAACATCCATCTTACAAAAGCAAATATGAAGACACAGACATGCCTATTCTTAGTGCTGAAAGAACTGGAACTATCTCACCAATGAAGTACTGTATTTCGCATTGATAAAATTTTGTAACGTTCGTCTGTAACATGTTGAAGAGGTTTGGATGGCATTAGTTGGTGTTATATGACAGAAAATTATATGTTAAAATACAGGCTATGCCACAATAACAACTATAACAGAGACTTTTTTTTTTTTCTTCCCAGAATTAGAACTGTTTAACCACAGCCTAAAAAAATGTTGGTTTGGCAACAAGGGAAGTAAGAATTCCCTAGGCTTGAGGAATATCTTTTAGTAATACATTAGGCTTGTACTAATCTATTTAAGGTTAAAATCTCTAAAAACATCTTCATATTGATCTCTCAAACATGCTGTCATTGGCTGTCTTTTCCTCTCAAAATTCTTGCATAGAAAATGTTGATGGAGCACTCTAAACTATAATCAATTCTTGTTCAGTGAGCTGATGTGCATGCAGAAATATAAGTGGGTCTGGGAAAAATAAAAGTACTACAACATGGTGCATTAGAGCTGTCCATATTGCTCTCCTAATGTCTTGAAGACAGAAGTCTGGTATGCCTCTTTGAGGGTCTGGAAGGAATCAGTGGAAAGGAAACAAATACACTCTCCCCCTCAGATACAAGGCTTAAAAAAAAAACAACAACAAAAAAACACACAATTTGTCTATGTATGCAACAGCCATAATTCTTGTTTGTGACCATTGCATGAGTTCATTCAAATGCCTCATCGTTTAAGGAATCGGATAGCATGGGCATGGCAGTCAAGATTCACAGAGCCTAGCATTAAGCAATCAGGTGGGAGTCTAATTTAGAAGTCTGGTCTCCCTGTGCTTATTCTGCAGTCACTGGAGTGTATCTGAAACCTCTAAAGGGACACTCAGAGCAAGACATTAACATAAATTGATATAACTGCACTCTAGAGATGTGTGCATGGCAGCCAAAACAGCTGGTTGGAGTAGGAGCTTGAAGTCTTAGGCACTCCCAAGACCCGATAGATTCCACATACAATGTTTGTGCAGGCAGTACTGGAGCAGCCTGTGCTTCAGCAGTAAGCAGCATGTGCCTCTCTAGGACAAATCCTAGCACCTTATGACCATGTGATGTTAGTTGCATAAAACCCCCAGTAACAGGAGACGGGAAGGATGAAGTCTGTTGCTTATCCATGTGGCAGATAAATATAACCTGAGGTGTATTCTAAGGCATGTATCATACTAGGATTTTCCCCAGACCTGGCAAGACATTTCCAGGACTGGATCCACAGTTGCCGAATCTGACCATGAACTTGGATTTGGAGCTGTTTTTATACAGCAGTGTAGCTTCAGCCTTTTTTCTCTATTTCTTAAGTCCATTGGAGGTATTAGTAAATAAGGCTCCTAATGATCATCCACTAATTTTGTTGCTTAAAGATACATGCAATGACAACCTATTACAATGTGTTTTGGACTTTCATCAATGAATGGGAATCTGAACTGATCTGCTTTAGTATTAGTCATCTTAACGGATCTTTTTTTTTTTTTTTTTTTTTCTTCTGCTGTAAGTCATCACAGAGTATCTTTTTGGTGTGGCTTACCTTGTTTTTCATTGGCATCTGCCCTAAATGGCACAACCTCATCAAAGTTAATTTTTCAAGATTGATTTAAAAAAAAAATAAAATAAAAAATGCCTCTTTATTTACAGGTGCATTTAGGTGTAATTCATCAGCTATGAGCAGTTATACAGACTTAACTGGCACAGTGGCACAGTTCATTTTGGTACAGAAACTTATGCTTAAAGGGATATACCTGAATTAGAAACAAACAAGCAAAATACACATACTGGTATAAAAGCTCTCTGAACAAGATTTTGTGCATCTTAAAACACATTAGTGTGGAATCCTCTGACAGGTGAACCAAAGCCAAGGAGAACAGCTAATTAGAACTTTTGAGGGGAGATAAAAGAATAGGAAAGACATTACATGTAAATCATAAACTAAATATAATATTAGTAAAATGTTGAAAATGTAAACATTGTTGAAAATCAGTAAAATGTTGAAAAAAAGACCAAAAGAGTCAATCTTTTCTTTTACTGCATTATGTTAACTACTACTTGCAACTGTTATAAATGTCACTTGTAGGTTTCCAGCTGTTCTGAAATAAGTTTGTTTTTAAAGCACTGACTGAATAGAATAATTGTTTTGTAACGTTGAACAGTATGGTGTGTTGGTTTTGCTTCTGCTTTTTTAATGTATGCAGCTGAATAATCAGTATTCCTATATGAATATGAAATACTCCAGGTATTTCAAAGGCTTCATATTCACTTAATGAGCTGTATGTTTTCATTGTGCAAGATACAAACTCCTATGTCTCTAATTAAGTTAAACTGTTCATGATTCAAGACTCACGTGGGTTTTAGGTATTGTTCCACCAGTGGGATTTCTAGTAAAAAATAAGTTCACTCTTTGTTTTTTGATACTGTGTTATTATCTGCATTGTAGTCTCTAACTTCTTCAATCCACTTCCGTAATTAGAGTAACTATTCCAAGCTGTAAGTGACTACACGTCAAAGACTACACATCTTTGCTGCTGTCATCCATAAATTCCCCTCCTCTCTTTTATTTTGTATAAGTCAGTTGTCCTGAGGCCCTGATTCTCTTCTTGTATTGGTTTTATTCTGTGAAATAAATCTAAAGCCTTCAGGGAAGTAACTTGTGATTTAAACCAGCAGAAGAAAGCCAAAGCTTCAGGTTATAGAAGCATGATCAAACACAATAGAATTGTGGTGACTTAACAAGCAGTCTCCTGTCAGTTGAGCAGCCACAAGGGTCTGTGAGTGTGCTTTTAGCCCAATTAATCATGAGAGACTATAAGTTAACTTAAATGAACAAATTAGGATAAAGACAACAAGAGACAACAGAATAAATATTTTTTTCTAGGCTATTTAAAGATTGCCCATAGCTTTGGACCATAACCAAAAGGTATGAATCGCATTGTGGGAACCAGGCATTTACAAGCCTGGTGTTCTCACACAGCTAGGCTTCTCCTTAACAGCTGTGTTACAGACTCCCATGTAACAGTGAGCTGAAATCTCCTTTAGGATTTAACATCCTGAGCTACTAGCTCTGCTTAACAAGGACAAGTTCCAGTTAGAACATACAGAAAAAGAAACAGCAAAATACTAACAAAATAAACTGAATAAATGACTATGCTGAGGAAAAAAGTTATAGCAAACAGTAACAGTATAAAATCAGTGGAAAAAAAAAAAAAACACACAAAAAAACACAACACATTTAGAATCCTGCAGTCTTTACATTAGTATTTTGCAAAGAAATCCCAGACCAACATTTTATTTTAAATTAATGACAACTCTTTATGTTTAAGCTTTATAGACTCATTAAATCAGTAAACAACAAGAACTGTGTAGTGTGAACAGGGAATTTGAAATGGAAGTTGACTTTTAGTTTGCTCCTTCACAAATATCTTTAAACACAGCAATAAAACAGATCATAATTTATTTACTTATTTTTATCCGTCTTAGATGTCTGCTTTCAGTAATTTATAAAAATCACAATTTTAGAGTGAGTAGTACAGGGTAAAAATATGAATTTCCATTGCACAATTTTATTTTGTGCTCAGATTCAGAAGGAAATACAGACAGTAGAAAAAAGTCTTTGCTAAAACATACATTCTCCTCTGTTTACCTGCTGGTGCAGAATTGATATTCTAGTGCTTTGTCTCATCTGATGACTCAAAAACATTTGAATAAACTCTAACGGAAAACGTGAGATGCTCACACTAACAATAACTAGAATTAAAAATAAAACATTTTTTCAGTGTTTCTTTTGTTTTAAACAAAGTAATGAAGTCATGTTATATCTGTGTGCATTTGAATTTTATATGTGTTTGCAAGGCACGTAAGAAAAATGCAGCCTTCATGTTGATAGAGATTGATAGGACATTACTACAATATTCAGAATATGAATAGTAGTAAAGGATTATCAGCAAACAACAGCCTAGCAGAAGTGGTCTTGAATTAAATGTCATGAAAAGCCATGAAGGCAACTATGAATATAGAAGGCAATCATTAGAGATGAGAAAGTGTTTAATGGAGGTGCTCATAAGAGAAGTTTTCTCATATGTCTCCTCATGTCTCACATGTTCACCTACGGTAAATAAAGCTTTCTCTCTCCTTCATAAAATGTCATAGTTGCATTGTTTTTCTTATTGCTAATAGTTAAGAATTAAAACATGGTGAAGAAGATCATATGCACTTACAAAGAATGATGGTTTCCACAGAGTACCTGTGTGTGCATAATTCCTTTGAGAGACACTATTTGGGTGCTATACTTCTCATTCCATTACAGATTGTTTTGCATTTTGTATTTTCAATGACTATTTCATTTTTACAGTGCTTCTCTCATATAATAGCCACTCTGATCCTTGACTCAGGGATTTCACATCTGTACGTACCAATGTACTGTACCTTCTGGTTGGTAGTTCAGCTGAGATATGCGGTTCTTTCTGGCTGGCTGTCTACCACATTGAGTTGTAGACTTGAATTGCAGTTGCCTAGAGTTAGATTAGGTCATGGAGTTTTTATTGGGACTGCTAAAATTGAACGTTTTTCTTTAGCAACACTTCAGCCGTACTGGAGTGCCGATTCCAGCAGATGTTATGGTTCTCTTCCACTCCAGAAACATCCCAGAGAAGAGATTATACTAATACTCTCCTGTTTCTCTGCAGACAACTAGCAGCTTATTGCTGGTCTACATCCACAGAATTTTGCTGCTCCCATCATTCCTCTCACCTATTTAACAGGTGTAGGCAAACTTCTCCAAATAGCTACTCCCCTCCTCTTTCTACGTAGTGACTAGACAGAGAGAAACATCTGCCTAGGGAAGATACAAGATCTGAATAACATGCACAAAACATCTTACCTGAAACACTGTCTACCTTTGTGTTTGCTCTCCTAGATTTTTTTTTTAATTTTTTTTTAATTAGTAAAGAAAAATCTTGTGTGCTTTGAATTACTGCTGTTTTTTTGGCATTCATTTGTTGCAATGTACAGTTCTTACAAGTTTTTGTTGTAGTGGTTAATTTAAAGATATATTGACAGAAGCCAGACATCTTGCCCATAAAGAAGTAAAATATTCCAAAGTGCCCAGCGAAATATGAAAATATATTGTACTCTTTTTATGGTGCTTTGTACCCCAAGAAGGGTGCACAGTGGCTGTTCTAACAATTTCTTCCTCTCAGCTTTCCTACATACTCACATAAATAATACATGTGAGCAGAGAAAGAGGGCTCAGCTCTCTCAAGAACTTCTAAGAAGGTGTGCCTGCCTCACAAACGTATGCCGGAGTGCAGTATTTGAAAAGTGATTACAGGCTCCTCAAAATAAAAAATAAATAAAGGACCTGATATTACTTTTGACTAAGGCTATATGGCTTAGAAGAACTGATAAATAGATGAAGGTAGAGAAAAGAGAGGCAAGCACTCTGTTTATTTTGCTATTTTAGTCCCTACAACACTTTTTCGATTTCATATGATAAAGGCCCAAATTCTCTGCAAACTTTACTCAGCTGTCTTCAGTAAAAGTATCTAAGTAGAATATTCTATGTCATTTCTCTTAGGTTAAACTTTTATCATAATGGAGAAAACATGGTAAATAAGAACAAATGTGTTCAAGAAATAATAATCTTTAAACTCAATATTTAATTTTTATGAAAAGAAATATCCAAGTCTAAAGTAGTGAGTAAAAGCAATAAATAAAGGCAAACATTCCAGTTAAAGTTATTTTACTGTAAGTTGCCCTCCTTCCCTGGTAGATTTAGTTACAAATACTTAAAACGCATGCACACAGACACACATGCATACATATTGCTACACAGAGCTGCAGGAAACCGAGTCTAATAACTACAAGGAAAGTATAAGTCAAGCCCATGAATCCAATTCACCTTTGGAAAACATTTGACAGTGTTAATTTCAAACTGAAATCACAATGTTAAAAGAGATTCAAAGGAGTTTAAAATCCAGATTATTTTTTCCCCTGCTCATGGAAGATGTTTGAAAGAGCTAAAAAGAGATCTAATATCTTACTAAAAAGAAATAATCTGCCTCCCAAAGGTCAGAATTATCTCAAGCTTGTGGTTTCCATTCTGGCAAATCAAATTCCTGGTTGCAGCTCTTCCCAGGTTTTTCATTTTTTAGCTTAGCCTTTTATTTTTATTTATTTATTTATTTTCCAGAGTCTTTAATCACTGAGTTCCTGAATCCCACAGCTTTTCTCACTTTTGGACCTCATATGTTTTTTATGTTCTATGTGACATCAAAAAGACACTCTGCAGGTGAATCGAACTGCTCAACAACCCTCTTTCATGTCTTCTCTGTGAGTTTATGTTGAGATTTTTTGCCACAAATTGACCAACAGGTAGTTTTCAATTTCTTTTTCCTACATTTAGTGAATGTAATCAAAAAAGAGATGAAAGAACAAGTCGTATATTTTTAGTAGTATAAGACAATGTTATGAAGACTTTGGATCATAACAATATGTTCTGGATAGAGCTACGCCAATGTATATTAGACAGTGATGCAATGTTTCGCTTTCACCAGAATCCACAGCAAAACTCTTCTCAAATGCTCTTAGGCAGTGTAATTGGGATATTATTCTCTATATTGCATGAAGTACTACTCACAGTGGTTTGCCCCATCAAGACCCTCATATTTAACCTTCCTTTTAAGCACCTTCCAGCAGCTACACACTGATTATGCTTGAGTTTTGTAACGGTAGGAAGACTGCAGCTTTACCCTTCTTCACAGAAGTATATTTTATACAGTTTAGGCTGGTTATTAAACCTTAGTTTTGATTTCTTAATCTCACATTACTTTTAGGAGTAGCATAGGTAGGTAGGTGGGAGCTTATCTACTTAATCTGAATATGTATTCAAGGGGTGTTCTTATTTGACCTATCCTCTATTTTCTTTAACAATCCAACTTAAAGAAAGGTTGGGAAATCTCTCAGATCCCAGGATGTAAAACTACAAATAATAAATATATTACTCCACAAATGAATCTGGTTTCAAAATCAAATATAGTGTTATGACTCAAATACTATTTAAACAGGTAAAAGGAAACAGAAGTTTATATTAGGAACGCAATTAAGTTTCAGTCTACTACCATTGATTAATAGGAACAGTGAATACAATTAGTAACATTTGATCCTTCCCCAAAGTTCCCACCTAATGAAGGAGAAACCAGTTGCAAGTTAAGCAGCTAAGTTTTCACCTTGAACTTCTCTTTTCTTTTTGAAGAAGTGAGCTCCTTCTCCCAGCTGCAGTGCCTGTGCTCCAGAAAATCCTTGTGAACTGCTGAACCCAATCACTGCTCCTTAATGGCAATTGGTTGCTGAGCAGAATTGGGTCTGAATTGCACTGCTTGAACAGAGAGACTGAGCTGGGAATGCAGCTATGGACATAAATTGGCCATGACAGATGATTTGGCAGGTGAGAGCATGAAGCCCTGACCTTGGGTTGCATATGCAGTGTTAACACAGTTTTAGCAATCTTGGGAAGAGAAAGGCAAAATTTTTATATTTTTTGCAATGAGTGTTTAGTATTAGATGCTCCAAATCTCCATAAAACTCATATTTGTTTATTGCTTTCAAAAGCATGACTTTTAGCTAAAATACACCTAAAAACTGGCATTTCTGAATACTCTGAAAAAGTTTTCTAACTCTCCTCTGTAAGATTATATTTTGTAAAGTCTACCTTTTCCTAGAGTTCTAGATATCTAGGGCTCAGCCTTAAATCCAGCAAAAGGGATTCAAAGAAATTCAAACTACTTCAAATCTGGACCTCTGTAGTACACTGAAAACAACCCAAGCAATGCTTTGTTTTATCTGTGGTCTGATATGCAGCTCTTACAGACAGGTCCAAAAAAGCAAAATAAAAAAGGAAAAGAAAGAAGAGATTGCAGAGGTTGTGATGTCAACAGAGGTATATTAATACTATATAGTATTGATGAAAAAAATCAACATGAATTGGCAATGTGTGCTTGCAGCCAAAAAAAACAGCCATAGCCTGGGCTGCACCAAAAGAAGTGTGGCCAGCAGGTCAAGGCAGGTGATTCTCCCCCTCTACTCTGTTCTTGTGAGAGATGTCACCTGGAGTACTGTGTTCAGCTCTGGGGTCCCCAGCACAAGAAAGGTGTGGATGTATTAGAATAAGTGCAGAGGAGGGCCATAAAGATGACCAGAGTACAGGTGTTTACAATATCAAGAATTCTGGTTTAGGAACAGGATTTAGTTTTAGTGTACTGAGAAATATTATTCTTTAAGTTGTTATTAATGCTCAATATCATTAACAAAGAATCAAAATTGAATTTTAGTTTTGACATTTTTGAAATTGACAATTTTGACAATTTGACATTTTGACATTTTTGAATTTTAGTTTGACATTGTCTGCTGGTGTCATTTCAAACTTCTCCTACAAGCAGTAGTATTAGTATCATTGAGCTGAATTGTTAAAAATTCATCCAATGAGCGAAGTCCAAACATATCTTAGATGTGGATTCCCTTTTATGATGACTGTGTTTCATGCAAATTCAACAAAAAATGGATTTTTTTTTAAATAAATACTAAAGACGGTAGAAAAAAATCATAAGGTCTTTTGAATCCTAAATGAATATTATATTGAAATGGAACTTTAAAAATATTAAAATATTTCAATACAAGGTTTCATAGCCTTAAACAAATAATAAAATATAATTTTGTCTTTAAGGCATTGAATAATGAATGGTATGTACCACATTCTGTTCATTGGTCCAGACAATGAAATAACAAGAAATTGAATTTCTGTATTGTAACCGCACTCTGTTCATGTGCCTAGGCAATAAAATAATAAGAAATCTAATTTCATTATTGTAACCTAAATCTTTATATCAGTACAAAGTTCAAAGACTACCATCCCAGAGAATGTAGTTTTGTTATCTGTCTTGAAGACATAGAGGTCATCTGAGTAGCAAGGAAAATTAAATTCATTAACAGATATGACCTCCTTGTAGTTTTTCATGGGTCCTTGGATACTTTGTCTTAAAACATTTACTGAAACAAGGTAGTTAAATGTTTAAACATTAATTGTTGTAATGTTAGTTGTAATGCAGCAATGGAAGTCATTGCTGTGGTTTACTGACCACTGGGACAAGCTTATTTAGGTTCAAAAGGCAAATGTAGTAATTCATGGTAGAAACATCCATCAGGAGTTGTCAAATGCACAGGCATGATGAATGCCTGTGGAATTCAATAGGCAGCAATCTGCAGGGGGCTGGGAGGGACTTCTAAAGAAACCACTCGACGTGTGCATTACCAATATTGCAACCTCAAGGTATCTAGTGTTGGCTGTTGGCATTAATGTTTGTCTCCTTTACAGTTATTCTATGCCTACCGAAAGCCTCAGAACCCTTTCTAAAGATCTTTCTAAAAGGATAAAAGAAGAGAAAAATATGAATCATGGAATGTTTGAGGTTAGAAGGGACCTTTGGTCATCTAGTCCAACCACGCTGCTCAAGCAGAGTCATCTACAGCCACTTTCACAGGACCATGCCCAGACAGCTTTTGAATATCTCCAAGGAGGAGGACTCCATAACGTCTCTGGACAACCTGTTCTAGGTCTCTGTCACCCTCACAGTAAAAAAGCTCTTCCTGGAGTCCAGACAGACCCTCCTGTGTTACAGTTTGTGCCCATTGCTTCTTGTCTTGTCACTGGACACCACTGAAAAGAGGCCGGCTCTGTCCTCTCTGCATCCTCCCTTCAGGTATTTATACACACTGATGATATCTCCCTGAGTCTTCTAAAGGCTGAACAGTCCCAAAGGGTCTACATCATCTGCTGCAATAGGAACCATTTCAGTAGCTACAATGGCATGATCCACTTTAAATTAAGCAGGCACACTCTGTTGCCTTTCTCCTTTTCATATGTAATCATTTCTGGCTAAAAGACTTCATTTTGCAAAAAGCAAAGATAGCTCTGTCTTCTCCCCCCTCTTTTCTAGTATACTTCCTAAGTACTTTTCTTGTTGTCGTCGTTGTTGTTTATGTTTTTCTTCTTAAGTTGAATGTAAACTTTTTTTAACCTTAAAAGTCCTGTAAAATAAAATCGACAAACCTTGATCCTAAATCTTATACCTCAGCTGTTGTTGTATATGTTATTCTAGTATAAGACTAAATAATTCCCTTGAATATTTATACAAGAGAGAGGAGTTGTAGATGTCCATGAAGATGTTGTCCTCCAGGCAACTATGTCTGTCTTCTTCTTCATTTATTTTTTTCATAGTGTTTCTTGACCTGTAAGATCACTGGCTAATGGGACATTCTCCCTCTCTCTCATCTTTGTGACCCATTCAATTACCCTTAGCTGTAAGTAGGCGGGAGAGAAATCTTAATTTTACTCTGCTGGGGGGCCATGGAGGTAATGTTTCCTTAGAGGCAAGAAGTGCACTAGTTATGCTCTATCTCTGGAAAGCAGGTGTTTCTGAGCTTTTGTGAAGATGCAGTCTGGCTCCCACCAAAAGTTCAGAAAACCTGTTGACATCTAATGTTTTGAACATGGATTAATTAATTATTATTATTTATTTAAATGTATGTAGGATTACTGACATCTCCACAAAGCATTATTCACTTAATAAATATTTTAAAAGTTGACTGTGTGGAGGTTGTGACAAACATGCAGGGACTGCAATGATTTATCAATATAGATGTTGGCTTGTTTATTGGCACAGTGTTTGCTGCATTGCAGTTTAAGAATTTCTCTGTCAAACAGAGGGACAGAGATAGTTCAAGTTAGCTGTCAGTTAACACTTATAATTCCTTTATGCACAGGGCAGCAACACAGCAACTAATTCTGAGTCTTTGGTCTGATCACTTACTGAGACCAGGAGAATACTTTTAAGAGAAAGAGCAAAGTTCTATACAGCTGCTAAGAAACACACTAAATTTTCAAGGAGATCTTTTTAGGTGAAGATGGAAGAAATCAGCTTCACTTGAGTCCTGGACACAATATCCCTTTGGATCCTTTTGGAGACACTAGATACGTTGACGCTGTAATCAGGTGGCAGAACTGCAAAAATGTCTCTCAGGGTAAAATTGTTGTGCCCTGTAGAAATGCATTACACTGGCTAATTCAGCTGTCAGCACCAGAAAGGGAGAAACTGAGGTAGCTGTTAAGACTGCACCTGTTAAAACAGTAGCTCTAGCAGGCCAGTGCCAACAGGCTCCAGTGAGGGAGGGTAAAGACAGAGTTGAGGAAAAAGAAAGGGATCTGCAGCCCCCTGTGAAAATGCAGCAAAGGTGAAGAAGACAAATTTCAGCCTGGGCATGTGACACAGATCTTGCTAAAAGTGTGTCAGTCCTGAATTGCTAAACAGATAATGCTTTTCTGAAGCATTATCTCCTTATTTTGCTATGGGAGTTAAGACAACTCACTGGGGTAAAGTTAGGGACTTAGTACTGAGCTTTGGTTTAAGCCTTTGGATTTAAATCAAATGCCTGCCTTTTCTTTAACTCAACACTACATGATATGACTGAAAATTAAATGTGGCCCCTGTAGTGCCACACATTATTCTTTGGTGTGCTGATGAGTACAGAAAGTGATTTACCTTAGCAGTGACAGCCAGATAAGCTATCTAACCTGAGGACAGTTCTTTTTTTTTTTTTTTTTTTTTTTTTTTTCCATTGGTATTTAATATTCACCTAAACTTTGGATTTAAAAGGATATATAAAAAAAATATAGCATCTTGACTGAAATTTCCTGAGAATGTTTCAAATGGCCATATTTACTCAGACAATTAATACAGCAACTTTTACTTCCCCTTGTAGAGTGGCTGGCATTGTAATCCCATATATGCAATTCTTCCGAGAGTGCCACATAAAGTAATTTGAAATAAAAATAAAACATAGTTTAAAAAGTAGTGTTAATTATTTATCGATATAATTAAGCTGTATTAATGCCCTTTATTATCCATATTAAAAATTCACAAGGATTTTCATTCCTTTCATCTTTATTAGATGTGTCATAACTTGTTATGTATTTTCATGAACTATTGATGAATGTGAAATGCTCAAAAGAATTTTTTTTTTTTCCTTTTAGTTCTAATGACTATATGGGGAGTATATTAATATTTGAGCAAGCAGTTATATTTTCTAGGTACTATCATTTCTATTATTTTCCCTATTATAACATACAAAGGCAACATGCTTAATACTTGGAGCCTGCAACTTCTTGCAGAGGAAAAAAAAATCTAAGTAGTATATGCCATAATTCCATATATATATATGATGCTTTATCACATAACATTGTAGTATTTTGACAACATAATGTGTGTGGAAGACTTTAATCATGTTGGTAAATATTATGGTGAAATAGGCAGTGGCTTCAGAGTTCAAGACAAGTTCACAATGAAGTTGGTTCTTTTTGGTATGAAAAAATTTAAAACCTTCTCTCCTAAATTTCAGTATTTACTCTTTTAACTTAATCTCGTGACAACATAAAAGAAGGATGGCAACATAAAAGTAAAGTAGGGTGTGTTCATGCTTATCAAAGACTGATGGGAGGAATTTGAAATATAGGTCAACCTGCGTAGAGATTGTAATTGCAATTATTGTTATCTTTTTTATTTCTTCTTCCTTATCTCTTTTTGTTTTATAGCCTGGATATTGACAAAGTGTTTTTAGGAGACATCATCTTCTGATACACTTGACTTCCAGTGTATCAAGAGCTCTAAAACATGCTACCTTATGCTGACCAGGGCTTTTGGTTTAAAATTAGTAGGACTTGAATTCTTGAATCACTTAGCTGCTTTGGGAAAACCCATATCTTAACTGTGTAAGTGAAGAGCATTAATGTAGACTACTCTTAAGTGTTAATATTTTTGCCTAGAAACTTAAAAATCCTCTTTGACAGTGTTAAGAAAGTGGAAATAATTATGCCTCATTAACAGCAAGCCAATTTGTATTATGTTACAAGGATGTTAAAGCAACCAAGAGAAAAGAAAACAATAAAATTAGAATTGTAGCCCTTGAAAACACCATTGTTCACTACTCAATGTTAATTTGTTTGCCGTGTTTAAGAGTGACTCCTGAATCTTCTTATGCATTTGTATAAATTAAACATAGGAATAGTCACTGCTCATGTGTAAAACAGCTAAGAATTTGCGTATACACCTGCAGTACCAAACATTTCTTTTCAAGGGTTATTTTATTTCTTTGCCTCTAGATGTTTTGCAAAATTCAAAAGCAATATCCTCACATTTATGTCATTAAAATCTGCATTCATAGTTTATTCATTAAGGTAATAGAAAGCAGCAACGCACATGGTTTTGAAGTTAGTATTATAAAAGCTCATACTGATTGAAATTTAAATAAATAATTTTAACAATGAATTAAGTCTCTTTGACCTGAATTATTCCATAGTGTTTTAGGGAAAGGCAGGCAAAAAATAAGACACAAATAAATTGGAAAATTACACCAGGGAGAAATGTCTTCTATAATTGTTTGGCACTGATCTTGTACAATAAAGCAGTTCTATAACTCAGTTTGAAGGTTGTCATGTTTGCTTACTTAGTACCTTTCCAATACAGCTTAAGGCAGTCAGAACTTGCAGTTGAACATAGCTATAGGATTATTCAAATAACAAAAAAATAAATAAATTTGTCTTCCCATTGCTTAAAGTTTATGATAGCATTCTGTTTGTTTTTCTGTTAGATACATCAGTGAAAAATTAATGCCCAAAAAAAGGGCAGGGCAGGGCAGGGCAGGGTGGGGTGGAACAGGGAGGGGAGGGGAGGGGAGGGGAGGGAGGGGAGGGGAAAGGAAGGGAAGTGAAGGGAAATACAGTTATTAGTCAAAAGTTAAGCCAGAAGTTTGGTGTGGACAGAAGCATCACTCAGAAACTCAGGCAGTAAAAGCTGGAGTAGAAGTTAGTCCTCCAGGACAGCTATAGTTGTCTTTTTTTTTTTTTTTTCCTTTCTTGCCGCCTTAGTATTCTAACTTCACCAAGTAAGATCCTACAGAAAACAGTTCCTTTCTTTGCTTAGATGTGATTTATCTGCAGATCCATTCCACTGTGCAGTGAACAAGGCAGAGATCTTGAGTAAAAATAGGAAATCATAAAATAATTAAAGGTGGTATTGTAAGGCACAGGCAGCAGGGCCAAATGAAGGTTGTACTGAAAGATTTCACTGCCTCTTTAACAGTTGTACATTATTAGCAATGGACAAAGAATTATTGACTAACTCTCTCAGGCCAGAGAAAAACAGTAACTAAATATGCTCTTTCATCAATGGACTATTCCACAATACAATAGGTATTCTTCAAAACAAATTCACCTTTGTGAAAAAAATATGACACATTGTAGTCTGCTCTTTGGATTCACATAAATAAATAAATAAATAAATATAAGCTGCTGCAACTATTTTATTCAAAGCATAAAAGGGAGTGGGTACATCTCCCAAAAGACAGTATTCAAAAATAGAAAAGACTTAAAGCATCAAAATCAAAACTACATCAAAAGGCAAACGGTATCCTATTTGTCATGGCAGTCCATAAGTAATCTAATTGCATGACAGATTCATCCTGAAAAAACTTAGAAGGATGTTAACAGAAGTGTCTGATGGGAGTCTTTTAGGAGACAGATGCCACGTTTGGAAAAATACGCTTTATGGCTTGAAATTGGACTCACTGTGATTGTTGGCCAGAGATAAGAAGGCTGAAAATATGGTTGCATGTTGTACAAACGGAACCCAATTTCTTCAGCGGTAAAGGCAGCAATTTAACAATATGTTGAATGGGAGGATATGATGGCAATATAAAGCCTCACAGATATTTTTGAGAAAGAATCATAAAAAGACTACACCAAGTCATTTAATTTTTAAGAGTACCATCTAGATTATTTTGCCTATTTTTATGAATACAGAACATGCACTCTGTAAAGGGCTTCAGTATCTTCTAATCAAAAGACATAAATGCATTATTACTAAGGAATTACACTTGTTCAATAAAATTATCTTACCTCAGACATTTGTTTATCTTCAGAATTGTTTTGTTTTGGCTTACATTAGACATACAGTTATTTGAAATACTTTTCAATTAAATGCCAAAAATTACTCCATGGCTTCATCTTTATCATAAACATTTTTCCCAACAGATGATTTCACAGCTTTTTCATGAATCAGTATTTGGAAGTTTTTAGTATATTTATTAAGTGCAGTGAATATCACAAACATTTATATGTGGAGATATTTCCCTGGCTGTTCATTAAAGCACTGGAAAAGACAAAAGCTGGTGTCTGAAAACTTCATTTAAAATGTAGTTTACTAACTATACCTTAGTAAAAAACACAAGATGCAGAATAAGCAGGGTTTGCCTTCCTCTTTTTTTTTTTTTCTTTTCTTTTTTTTTTTTTCTCTCTTTTGTAACATAAGGATTAAGGAAAATCATGTGATGAGGTAGAGTGACTGTAATGATTAATTTTGAAGGTGCACATTCTGGCCCCTTAAACAGCCTTCAAAAGCCTGAAATGGTACTATACACGGCTGTGCACTGACATGTGAAGGGAAAATATGATAACATGCGGTCACTGACAGGACTGGCTGCATGTGCACACAAGGAGGACACACAATGTTTGGGCTGGTCTGCAAGCTATACATTAACTGATCAACCCCTGATGCATATGTAGCAAGACATAACTGGTTGCTGCTAAGTCCTGGAAGCTATCTCACTCACTGCATTACATCTTTTATGCCTTCTGTGTGGGATCTCCAACTCTTTCAATAGATGGTGGAAATTCTTTGCATGGAGGGTAAAAGTGTATGATCTCTTCTGTGATCAGAAAGAGAGGAAATATCCCATACCTATATGAGATGAGGATTCTTTCTACTCTCTTAAGAAGAACCTAAGCATGTCACTGAGAATTTATCTGAAATCCAATTCACCCAACTTTTAAGCACTAGCATAAATTGTTTAAATTGGTTTCCACAGAGCCTACTGCATCCTGTTACAGCGTGCTTTCTGACAGCAGGTTTAATTTGCTTGGCAATCGAAAGTACAATCCACATCCTTTCTGCAATGCAAAACATTGTGCATATTTAATGAGCTAACATTTTATACCCTTACTGTGTAAACAGCACCCTTAAGGTTGATTGAAATATGATTTAAATGTAAATTTTCCCTCCCAGACACTGTTTTTATCTTTTAAAATAGCATTAAATACACTTTACAGCAATTGAGCTTAGTGCATTCCCTAGTAGAGGTGAGATAATTAAATATATTTCTCCTGTAAAATTTCATAAGACCACCTCATTTTCTGAGCAGATGCAGCAGCACATATTAAAATACATCAGAAATTGTTCCCTTTGTTGCCACATAAAATGAAATCACTGGTGTGACACTTGACAGCAAGACTTTATCAGGCTGCTTTCCATGTATCCTACTCTAATTTTGGTGTGCAAAACAATTGGAAACAACAACAACAAACCTCAACCCCAAACTAATCTGGGCAAAGTGAGGCTTTGGAACATGTTTGCTTGGCAATAGATGCAGTTCAGCACAGTTAGTCTGAAAGTAATCTTCATGGGAGATAGGACACACCATATTTATTTTCTTTCTTTTAAGTGTGTGCTTCATATTTAACCTTTCCAAAAGTCTTCCCTGTAGCTTTGGGAAAACAGACAATTGCTTATAAATGGAAACTGGATTCCTCCTGACATGCTACATAGGATATCAACAACAACCCACACCTAGAAGCTTAAAGTAGGCTGAAATGCAGTGAGACTTTAGTTTACAGACTGCCTGAATGAATTTCATCCATTCTGAAACCAATGAATCAACTCTGTCATGAGTGAACCACTGGAAATCCAAAATCTGGAATGCAGAACCTATTTTTTTCCTGCAACATCTCTACAGATCGGTTTTACTGAGGAAGACACACCATTTCTTCAGAGGCAGTGAACACTCTCCCCAATGTGAAATAAAACATGCACATTACAGGTATACTTGAAAATCTTTCATGAGTTCAAATACGGATATTTGCAGTTTCAGCATTTTTCTTCTGTTTAGATAGTTCATATCAGAGTTGGCCTTGAAAACTTCCTTTCAAATGAATAAGCATTGCAAAATAATTGATGGCATATTTTACTGCTATCAAAGCTGTTAATAAAATATGTTATAAAAGAAATTGTGTCCTACATTCCAGTGGAATAAAGAAAATTCTTAAAAATAGTTCAGTATTTTTCTGAGTCTGCCAGCTTCAGTGAATTTTTTTTTTCTTTTTTTTTGTAAAGTAAATAGTCAGGACATATGTGTGGCTATAAAATTGTTTCTCATTACTTTGGGATGTGGAAGGGCATAGAATATCAGTCACAGACTTCAGTAATGATTGCACACTGTATATAAGTATGAGGAATATAGAAACAGATGCATTGCTGACTTTGGAACAGGTTGTACAGCTTAAGAGAAAGAACAGATATCAAAACACACATCAGTGGCACAGACTTGAGATAAAATAATCAGAAATAAATAACCTTCTTCAAAGAATATTTTTAAAGATCCTTCCTGTCAGTTGTCAGATAAAATATAAACAGCATCTTCTGTTTTTCCACTTCTGCCTGCTCCTTTTTCAGCTTGATCCTTTCAGACATCCCAGATCACATTCAGTGTGCCTACCAGCCTTACCAGAATATTTTGTCTTAAGCACTGTGTCTACAAGTTTCTTCTGCCCAGCTCCCACAGCAATCAGCCAAAGTTTCTGGATGTCCCCACACCGTAAATTACTTTCAACACTTGTTTATTCACATGTTCAATTTAACATACAATAGAGAGCAAAAAACCTGTTCTGGTCTTACTAAATCTAATAAATATTTTTGGATATGTAACCCAACACACAAAATTAACAAATATAGCAGAAACGTGATTCAAATGCCCCTTGACATAATGCTGCAAATCTCCAACTAAATCTTTGTAGAAGTATTGAAGAGACCTTATCTAGGAAGTGGAAAGTAAAAGGTGTTTTTTTTTTTCGCTTGGTAACATGTATATTAATGCCCACCTGATCTGGTATGTCCACACTTCATATCCCTAATCTCCAAGGAGCCCTGTGGCATATTACATCACCTGGGACAGAGATGTTCTCCTGTGGGAGAGCTATAAACTCTCCCAGGACAGCTACATTATTATGAACACACTTTCCTGGAAATAACAGACATTCATTAAATTACTGTCCACCTCTCACTGGGATTGTGAGCTCAGCACTTCCGTGATGGGATCTGCTGCTCTTGCTTCCTGTTCTGTTGCCCATCATAGATTTGACAGCCCTGACTGAGAAATATGTCATGATGAAATATGTCACATGTAGATCTCCCCGCAGATATTGACCATCAAGTATAAAGTTTTTACTCTATATAATCTGACAAAATGCAATCAGTGCAGGAGGCAAGATGTGCTGCCAAGACAAAGATAAGCTAGATGTGAGTCTCTTTGCATAGAAACCAACCAGAGACTTGCTACTGGCTTCAAGGATATGAAGGGTTAGAAGGGATTCTATGCCCTCCAAGGGTATGTCAGAGATGCAGACAGATTTGAGCTGGTCTTAACTTAGCTTGCTTGGTTAACCATTCAGCTTCAGCTTCACAGTGCTCCATGTGGGTCAGTCAGCCAAACACAGGCTGTGGGAGAGGAGTACACCCTCCCAGTACAGCTACAATTACTATGACCTCATTTATCTTCTTCTGGAAGTACAGACATTTGCTCAATTAAAAAAGTCATGACTAGGCTCATGAAGACCGAGGTGCTCTCCTGTGTTCCTTCAAATTTTCAGTTCAGATCCATAACTTCCAAATTACAAATTTACATAACTTACAAACTTACATAACTTACAAATTACAAACCAATCTCTTAACCTTTTTCTTAACTTTTTTTTTTTTTTTTTTTTTTTTTTTTTTTTTTTGTCTCAGTATGTAATTTACTTTGTAAAGATATATCTTTACTCAGCCAGGAGAATTCAGTATATATTTTTTTTTGCTACTTAAATCTTATATATCTATTTAAACAACCTATCTAATTTCTTTTGCTCTTCAAATTATTCCACAGGAAGCTCAGGAACCATGTTAGAACAAAAAATGTCATTTCAAGGGCTTGCTGTTGAGTGACTGCTAACATAATAGAACCCATTCCAGCTGGAAACTTGTGTTCCATCTTGGGTGTTGCTCAGCTGCCCACCACTGAGCCAAACCTCTTGGAGGTCTGACTTTTCAGTTTACACAACTAGAAAGCATACATAGGATCTCACCATAATAGCTTAAAAGGAACTATGTAGATCAGAACCATTTGGTGTCACAGGAAGAGAAGAAAAATTCCCTGTTTTCTTCTGACTGAGGCTGTTGGTTCATGGGAATCAGAAGGAGGCAGGCAGAGAGGAGCACAGAGTCCTGTGATCTGTCGTTGTGCACCTGCTCCTGCTCCTTCTAATCCAAACAACACAAATGCTTAAGGCTGCTGTCAATGCAACAAGAAGAGCTCTAGGCACATATCATCAATAAAATGAACTTTAATTCAACTCATGCTTAAATGACAATCATTTCAAATTGCTGATGTTATCACTGTGTTTTTCCCTGTAGAAAGACAAATGCAAATGATGGAGGGATTGATGAAATTATCTGTCTTATGTGCAGGAAGTGGAAAGAACATATATATTTTTTTCATTTCTTTTCTGGGAAATATAATAATTTAAATAATGCACAGTTTTTAATTAAATCAAAATTTAATTGTATGCCCAGGTGGCCAAAAAAGCCAGTGACATCCTGGCTTGTATCAGGAATAGTGCAGCCAGCAGTACCAGGGAGGTGATCATCCCCCTGTACTCTGCTCTGGTGAGGCCACACCTCGAGTACTGTGTTCAGCCTTGGGCCCCTCACTACAAGAAGGGCATCGAGGCCCTGCAATCTTGTCCAGAGAAGGGCTACGAAGCTGGTGAAGGGTCTGGAACACAAGTCCTGTGAAGAGTGGCTGAGGGAACTGGGGTTGTTTAGTCTGGAGAAGAGGAGGCTCAGGGGCAACCTTATTGCACTCTCCAACTACCTGAAAGGAAGGTGTGGGGAGCTGGGGGTCAGCCTTTTCTCACAGATAACTAGTGATAGGAGAGAGTCCAGTGCAGAGCCGCAAACATGATTAAGGGAGTAGAGTATGTCCCTTATAAGGAAAGTCTGAGGGAGCTGGGTCTCTTTAGCTTGGAGGAGACTGAGGGGTGACCTCATTAATGCTTATAAATATGTAAAGGGTGAGTGTCAGGAGGACGGATCCAGGCTCTTCTCAGTGACATCCAATGATAAGACAAGGGGCTATGGGTGCAGGCTGGAACATAGGAGGTTCCACTTAAATATGAGATGAAATTTTTTCACAGTGAGGGTGACAGAACACTGGAACAGGCTACCCAGAGAGGCTGTGGAGTCTTCTTCTCTGGAGACATTCAAAACCCACCTGCATGCATTCCTTATGTGACATGATCTGGGTGTTCCTGCTCCGGCAGGGGGATTGGACTAGATGATCTTCCAAGGTCCCTTCCAATCCCTAATATTCTATGATTCTCAAGTTGCACCAGGGGAGGTTCAGGTTTGAAATTAGGAGACATTTCTCCTCAGAAAGAGTGGTTAAGCATTGGAACGTGTTGCCCAGGGAGGCGGTGGAGTCACAGTCCCTAGGGGTGTTTAAGGAAAGGTTGGATCTGGTACTTAGAGATATGGTTTGGTGGGTAATATTATTGATAGGAGAATGGTTGGACTAGACGACCTTGGCGGTCTTTCCAACCTTAATGATTCTACGATTCTATGAGATGCTTAAAACACCCAAATCTGCTAAGTTCCAGTATCAATCACAAGTGAAGTGTTTCTACTTTTTTATATCAGTTACAAAGTTGTTCAAACAACAATGAAATTTTTTTTTATATATTATTATTATTTATTTTTATGTTCTCTGCCTCTCCTGCTTTATTCCTTCTGATAGTCAGGGCTCTCTTCACAAGGCATAAGAACTAAAACAGGTTTTTCATGGATTTCGAATTAAGCCCAAAGAGATGTGTATAGGAATTTACTTGCAGACAGTCTGCAAATGCTGTTTTACCATTACAGTTTTCCCAATGAAATAATTTATGATAGTGCCTAAAGCCTGAGCCTTGGCTTTGAAGTGTATCATACAATGTCATGTCCATTGGACAAGGTTTTGACAGTTGGATGGCATATGACTGTTAAAAAAAAAAAAAAAAGTTGATGAACTTTCATAATGTTCAAATGTAACTGTGCTTCTTGATCTGAAAGATTTGGGGAGATACAATTTAGTATTGTTTTCTTCTTAATTGAACTGTTATCAAAACACAGCTACAGATCTTCTTATATCTTGTCTGCCAAACAGGTATTACATTTTATTGACAACCAACCAACCAACCAACCAAAACAAACCAAAACAAAACAACAACATCAAAAAACACTAACCCATTAAAAAAAGCTGGAAAATGCAAAGCAGGGAGCAAACTTGTCATCAGATAGTAACAAAACACATTACTAAATAACATCTCTTTTGTGTCTCTGACTGTATCTGGCACAATTATGACATGATTCTTATTTGTTAATACTGTGGTTTGGTTCCATTTTTATTTTATTTAACCTGAGTAATGGCTTTGCCTGTTTTAAACTATTTATATATACCTGTGCAAAGCAAGGAAAGATATATCCCTGTACTACCTAATCCGGCTGAGACGCTGGTTCTTCTAGAAAGGCAAAAAAAAAAAAAAAAAAAAAAAAAAAAAAAGGCTTCCTCATTACTGCTAACCTCATAATTTTCTCAGGAGAGCAGGAAAAACTTCTTCGGAAGACTTCTGGTTTTGCCTTCTACTCCTCCTCTCCCCTTACACCATGTTGCCCTGCAAAGGGAACCGTGCTGCTCAGTGGAGGACACATAACCATCACGGAACAGATGAGGTTGGAAGGGACCATGGAAATCTTCTAGTCCAACCCTCAGTTCAAGCAGGGTCACCTAGAGCACATTGCAGAGGATCATGTCCAGGTGGATTTTTAAATATGTCCAGAGAAGGAAACTCCACAACCTCTCTGGGCAACCTGTTCCTGTGCTTTGTCACCCTCATAGCAAAGATTTTTCTCATATTCAGCTGGAACTTCCTGTGTTTCAGTTTGTGTGCATTGCCTCTTGTCCTGCCACTTGGCAACACTGAAAAGCATTGACACCATCCTCTAAGGTATTTATATGCAGGGATAAGATCCCCCCTCAGCCTTCTCTTCCCCAGGCTAAACAGGCCCAGCTCTATCAGCCTCTCCTCATACGACAGATGTTCCAGGTGCATTTTTGTAGTCCTCTGCTGGACTCTCTTCAGGAGCTACATGTCCCTCTTGTACTGGGGAGCCCAGAACTGGACAAAAAACTCCAGGTGAAACCTCACCAGGGCTGAGTAGAGGGAGAGGATCACTTCCCTCAATGCGCTTGCAATACTTTTCCTGATGTACCCCAGGATACCATTGACCTTCTTGGCCACAAGGGTACATTACTGTCTCACGGTTAACCTGCTGTCCACCAGTACTCTCAGGTCCTTCTCTACAAAGTTGCTTTCCAGCAAGTCATCCCCCACCTATACTGGTGCATGGGGTTATTCATCTCAAGGTGAAGGATCCTGTACTTCTTCATTGAATGTCATGAGGTTCCTCTCTGCCCAACTCTCCGGCCTGTCCAGGTCCCTCTGAATGGCAGCACAGCCCTCTGGCATATCAGCCACTCTCCCAGTTTTGTGTCATCAGTAAACTTGTTGAGGGTAGACTCTTTCCCTTTATCCAGGTCATTGATGAATAAATTGAGCAAGACTGGACCCAGTACTGAACCCTAGGGGACACCATTAGCTACAGGCTTCCAACTAAACTGTACTGCTGATCAGAACCATCTGAGTTCTGCCATCCAGCCAATTCACAATCCACTTCACTGTCCACTCATCTAATCCACACTTCCTGAGTTTACCTATGACGATGTTCTGGGAGACTGCGTCAAAAACCTTTATGAAGTCAAGGTAGAACAAATCTCCCCACATCTACCCATCCAGTCATTCCATCACAGAAGGCTATCAGACTGGTTAAGCATAATTTCCTCTTGGTGAAACCATGCTGACTACTACTAATCACTTTCTTATCCTCCATGTGTTTAGAGATGACCTCCAGGATGAGCTGTTCCATCATCTTTCCCAGGTTGGAGGTGAGGCTGGCTGGCCTATAGTTTCCTGGGTTCTTCTTCTTGCCCTTTTTGAAAATTGGAGTGACACTAGTTTTCTTACAGTCCTCAGGCACTTCTGTTCTCCACGACCTTTCAAAGATGATAGAGAGGATGATGGAGAGTGGCCTAGCAATAACATCCAACAGCTCCCTCAGCACTTGTGGGTGCATCCCATCTGGGACCGTGGATTTGTGGGTGTCAGTTTTGCCTAAACAATCTCTAACCTGATCCTTCTCAACCGAGGGAAAGTCTTCCTTTCTCCAGACTTTCTATCTTGTCTCCGGGGCCTGAGGTTCCTGAGGGCTGGCCTTAGCAGTAAAGACTGCAGAAAAAAAGGCCTTCAGTAAGAGCCTTCTCTGTATCCTTAGTCACAAGGGCACCCACCCCATTCAGCAGCAGGTCCACATTTTCACTAGTCATCCTTTTGCTACAGAGGGAGATGAAGAAGCCCTTCTTGTCCTTGACATTCTTTGTCAGATTTGATTCCAAATGGACCTCATCACATCCCTGCATACTCTGGCGATTTTCCTATATTACTCCCAAGTGACCTATCCCTTTTTCCACATTCTGTATACTTCCTTCTTCTGTTTGAGTTTTGCCAGGAGCTTCTTGCTCAGCCATGCAGGTCTCCTGCCCCCTTTATCTGACTTCTTACTCATAGGGATGCACCAATCTTGAGCTTGGAGGAAGTGTTGTCACACATATTAACCAGTCTTTCTCAAAGTCTCTGAAAATAAGGGAGGAACACTCAGGGCATGGCACCACCCTGCAAAGGTATGGTCTGCAGAGATTCCCAGGGTGAAGCAAAATGAGACAGCACTGCAGCTAGAAGAAGGACCTCCAAGGAAGAAATTGGCCCAAGAGGTGCCCTGCCCTGTGGAGAATGGGGACAGCTGATTGTGACTGTTGGGCTCTCATCAGCTTAGGATTTTGGTGACTTCAACCCAGTGATATGTTGTGTAAATACAACATGGAGCCAAGGCAGATATTGCTAACAGTAAACAAAGAAACTGTGTATAGAAGAGGGTGTTTCAAAACAAATACTTTTCTAAACCAAACCTGTAAATTTTTGGCCTAAGGGCCAAGTGAAATAGTTAAAGAATAACAGCCCCTTAGTACACATAGATTCTGTACACTAGTCTAAATACACTATTAAATCATGACCTATCCTTCTATCATAGAGTGCAAGACAAAAAGGGTATTTCTATCACAAGAAACTTCAGACTGACAAATATTACATTATATTAGTGGAAAAACTTACTCGAAATTATACAAAGAAGAAAGAGGAGAGTATTTGTCCCAAGGAATTTAAAAGGAAATGTAATCATGATGTACGATAATTGAATATACTTTTTTTTTTCTTTTTTTTTTTTTTCTTTTTTTTTTTTTCCCTCCCCCTCAGGAGCTGCCACTGTGGGAGCCAAATGGATGGTGTAATGCTGTTCAGTAGTGAAAACTCTCCAGCAGCATTCAGTGCTGTGAGGAGGTTAGGGGTGGTACAAGGAATACCTGAGAACACAGCCGAAGACACTTTAGAGTGACTTATCTCAGAGCAGCTGCCCTGAGCAGGGCACAGGATAAGGATGTACCCAATGTCTGCAAACTGGAACGGCACAGAGAAAATAATGTTTTCCTGGCATTTCTCAAAGGTCATGTGGTGCTTTTCTAGCTGAAAACAACATGAAAGAAAGAAGCAATGATCAAAGAAAGGAAAGGGGGCAGGAGAAGCCTACTTTTCACAGTTTGTCCTTATTCCTTACAGAAAAGTGTCACATTGACTATCTATCTGGTTACTTTGTAAATACAAGGAGTAGGACTGATTTGGCTGTTTGTCCTAATATTGGTAAAATACAGAAAACACAACAAATGACAGGGGATGCAGTGCTTCTTTATGGACTCAGTTCTGCTGCTATAAGTACTGAAGAGCTGTAGCCCATGTATTCAATTGTTAAGAGCTGTTTTTCAGGGAAATTTAAAGAAATTTTCACAGGATTCTCAAGGAGGCCATCTCATAGGACAAAAGAATATTTGCTATAGTTCTTCTGACAGTGTGTTTCATTTACAAAACTAACTTTAACCAATATTATTTTGGATGTGTCTTTAGCATCTTGCAGAACCTCTGACAGTTTCACTCTTTGCATACAGACTCTCACTTTAATGGTCTCTGTAGTATTCAATAGTTACAAAAGAGTATGTGCATTAGAAAATGAATGGTACTACTGCATGCTCTCCATCCTCATTCTGTTGTATTTTCTTAGTATATATTCTCCTTTACAAGAATTCAAGGAAGAAAGAAGAACTAAGCAAGCAAATGTGATGCTACCTGTATTTGGAGTCCAGATATGGTTTGAACGAACATGAGGCCAAGCTGCAAAAGATCGGGGAAGATTTCCAAGATTCGGTAAAAATATATTAATAACTGGAGGGACAAAAAAAAAAAAAAAAAAAAAAAGAAAAAAAAAAGAAAACCAAACCAAACCAAACTAACCAACCAACCACAAAAATCTCACAACATTCTTTCACTTCTTTGTTCCAAAAAGAATATAATACTTTCTTATCTCACAACAACATTGAAAAGATAAAGTCTGTTTGTAAGGATACAGTGTTCAGAGAGGGATGTGGTAGATAGGTACTAGGGATCAGTTCCTGACCTCTTCCCTGCAGGGAGTAGTGGGAAATAGAAGAGTAAGCTCAGGAACCTCCATTCCCTGTGCAGATATTCATTCAGTGCTGATGAAGTGTATCTGAAAGCCTTATTACTGGAAGGAGCAAAATTCTCTATGAGATAGTTGCTATCTTCTCTAAGGCTTTTTTTTTTTTCTTCTTCTTTTTTTTTTTTTTTTTTTTTTTTATGACCGCAATATCAGTCAGGGTGGGCTGGGAAGGCGGTGATTTGATACATCTAGTCATTAGGACTGGCCTTTTACATCCTTACACCTTAAACTATAGATTTGTACAAAGCCATCTCAAGATCTCCTCTTTCTTACCTCTTGGTCTGTGCACAAACATAACATTTAGTCACATATATTGAACACCTCAAAGTATTATTTAAAAACAGGACACCATATACTTTTTCTAGTAGCAAACAACATTTCTCAAATTGCTTATATTTTCTTATTCTGCTACTTCCCTCCTTGCTTGCATTTGTTACAACACAGACAAGAAATTAAATTTTTTCCTTACAGATATTTTCTACTAGTACCCACAGACTTACTTTGCAGAATGTATCAGAGTCAAAAGAAAGAAAGAAATATTTTATGGAAGTTGCTTTTAACACTTGATGAAAGGCCAGGGACTAGATCAGTATAGGCAATGAGTTACTTTCCTGTTCTCCAGAATCTGTACTTTCATAAAGCCTGCAGCAGGAGATTTGTAGATGAGACACTAGTCTACTAGATACTACCGACATTAAACCATAAATTAGAAACATGCAACATTTTCTAAGTGCTACATTCATCTTAATTCAAAAAGAGTAATTATATAATAAGCAAACAAAAAGGGAAAAAAAAAGTGTTGATTCCACTGAAAAGCCAAACATCCAATTAGTTGCAAATAAAATATCTAATGCATAAAAGGTCTTAACTTTTAAATGCAAAAACTAGAACTAACATAGTATTAAATTTCTGAAGCTAAAGACTCAAAAGCCACATATGTAAAGCCTTAGTGGTATTTTTTTTCAGCCATATTGCATGTTTTAAAGCTTTCATTAGTGCCACAGACTAATACATTAAGATTTAAGCTAATGAGGGGAGAAAAATAGAACTAGAACATTCTGCATTTACACGACATAAGCCTCCAAAAGAAAGAGAAAACCTTTTGTGGCATATATAAACTGCAATACTTTTGTGAGCACAGTGTTATTATGAGCACCATTGGCTGTAACTTATCCTCTGCAGTAGGTTTGCTCTCATTCTATATAAGTGCTGTCCTCAGGCTCTCTGCTACTGCAGCTCACCCGGGTCGCTCTTGCATGATCACTGAGACCGTGGCAAAGGTGTGGTTTTCTCCATGCCTCAGGCTCATCCCTGTTACTTCAAAGGGTGTCTGATGTCTGCAAATGTGTGTTGAAGGCAATAATGAATTTAGTGCTTCATAAATTCTCTCTGGGTATCGGCACATGACACTTTATGGGGGGAAGGGGGGGATGTTTATAACTAAGCCACTGAACCTGCCAGTCAGGTTACTAGGTTTTGAGATAAAGAAATGCCTGCTTATTTGGAAATGAGAAGAACATTTCTCCTGTGTCACCAAAAAGTGATTAACATAATAACAACAAGCCATAAAGTGGGAGAGCATATATTAAAGGTGTACTGGGGAACGTTTGCTGCTGGATGTTGAATAAATCCTCTTTTCCAGTTTTCCTGTTAGGAATGCAGTAAGCAATGGGGTAGCTATACACAGATCTGGATAGATACGAGCAAGCTGAGAGGAGTGACTAAAAGTCCAATTCCACTTCATCATTCAAGGCTAAAGGTTTGTCTTATTGACTTAAGCAGGTGAAGAGCATGCTGGCTCTGACAAAGCTCGCCTACCCCCAGATGTGGAAGGGGTAGGAGAGCAGGAGTAAGGCAATATTTTCAGGAAAAAAAAATTGGGATGTCATCATTTTTAATTGGTGGGATGTGTAACTTCAGAGGTTAATGGAAATAAAAGGGTCTCCTCCCAGAGCATTACAGCACTTGTCAACCATCTGCTCCAATTACTGCAAGGACTGGTCAATACTAGACATGCTGCCAGCACTGTACTCCTTTGCTTGACAGAGGAGGAAGGGCTTGAGCTATGTGGTCTGGCACAGGAGAGGTACCATGCTACCCTCCCTGTACCTCAGTTTTGTCCTCAACTTGTTTCTGTACCAAGGATATGCAATTTTACTATTTATGTTGCATTATCATAAGATTTGGAATTAGTTAGCTTAATAATGTTTAACGCTTCTTCTCTTCAACCTTGTGCTCACTTATTAATTAATTGTGTGCCCTAGTATTTCTCTGTAAGTATGCTAAGGCAGTCAATACATCCTGCTCGGATTCAGTTTTCAACTCCTCTTGTCATTCAGTGAGAATTCAAGGCAGACCTGGGCAGCAATGATTTCCATTGATCTAGCTTCCAAACTTTTACATTGTAGATATTGAAGTTTTAGACAGCTTTGCATTAAAAAATAACCTCATGAAAATAACATGTTTTATTTTGTCTGTAGGGCCTTTTTCCAAACATCTCTCTCCTTCATACCACAGTGTCAGCTCCCATACTTTCTCAGCTTTCCACAAACTGAACCTCTATACACTTACTTCTAATTCTGTCAGCTGTTCACCAGTGATTATCTCTGAGGTGGCATTTGCCAAGTACCAAGTCAGGCAAATGCACATACACAGACAGCCAGATGCTTTTCATTATTTCTATTTACAGGGGAGACCAGAACTATGCATGTCACTGTTTGGAAACCTCTTTCTGAGTACTGAGTTATGTGTATTTCTCCACCATAACCTTTTTTTTTTTTTTCTTTTGTTTAAGGATGAGAAGTTGAATTTTTAGACCTTGCCATTCCTCAATTAACACAATGTGGAAAGTATGCTTGGAAAAGGCAGATTCTCCTAAAGTGAATCTGTGGTTACCTCAATGTATTTTTACTGTTGTGGACCTAAAGGCTTGAATCTCTGTCAGTGCTTAGCATGTTGTGACAGTTTTACTTCTTTTTTCTTCCTCTAACACACACACACACACACACACACAAATCTCAGCAGATTGCAAGATCTTTCAGAGGAAACAAAGCAAACAACAACAACAACAACAAAAGCTACAGAACAATATCAATAAAAAGGCTGGCTTTTGACATGGAGATAAGCTGTCATTCCTTCATTTCAAAATGCACGTGATGTGCAAATGCAAATGTCAGAATTGCCTGTAGCATAAGCCACAATAGGAAACAACAAAAGTTGGCTATACCTGAATGTAAAGATCAACCAGATAAAGACAAAAGTAGATTTTTTTTTTCTTAATCAGAAGGGCTGCCAACTCATTTGTGCTGGAACACAAGAGAGAGCTGACTTGCTTGCACACATACTGGCACATAGTTTTTATGCTTGGTTGTGGTAATGCAAGATAGATTCTTAATTTAAAAGAGAGGGCTTAGACAAAGTGCACTCCAAAAGAAACCACTTTATCATGATCTCTGATCAATATATGAAATTTATAACATTAGAAAAGGTCTCTCTGCGTTTGCAAATGAACAATATGCCATGACACATATACAATTTTTTCTACCCATCATGTGAAATAATGGTTATTTGCCAGCAGGATAGTTCCTAATTTATTTTTCTAATAATCTAGCCACTGAGTAGCCTATAATACTTATTGATTGTGATTCTTCCAGATCAATAGGATATTGTCAAAACAATCCTTCAGTTGTTCTATAAAGCAAAACAAAAATTGATAAAGTAGCATTGTCTGTATGGGAACAGCACCAAGATTTTCTTAATTTACAATCATTATGTAAAGCTACCAACAAAGGCAGGGGTGCAGCCCACCTGATTTTAGTCATCCAAAGGACAGATTGTAGTCTATCACCTAAACTCTATTCTTAGCCAGCTGACCTACAGAGGGTAATGATTTCTAAGGCAAGTGAAGTGAATAGCCTACCAAAGATTCCAATCACACTTCACTGGTCAGGGAAGTCCTAAGGTTTTGATGGCAAGTCATAGTACCCTAGATAGTCCAAAAGGACACCGATAGAACTGTTAACCTCTGTATGACTAAGCATTTTGGGGAGAAGGTTGGAAAGACCTGCTAGAGAGACAAAAAAATCATTTGCTGTCAAGTTCTTGTAGTGGAATGATCATCTTTTTCTCATACACAGCTACAGTAAAGTGTGATTACACCACATGTCTTGGGAATAGTGCTCCCCTCCACTGGTGCACTCTAATATTTCTCAGGAAGAAACACGCACTGGCTCAAGAAGGGCTAAAAATGATTGTGAGAGAAAGAGCCCAATGCAATTTTCTCCCCTTATATCTGGGTTGGCTATCAACCTCAAATATGTAAAAAACTTGAATCTGTTAATCAGAATCCTGAGATTAGGTTTAAAACAGTTAGAAGTAAATATATAAATATATAAATATTTTCCTTCAGTGGTTTATCTATTTGTT
Source organism: Cygnus olor (assembly GCF_009769625.2). NCBI lineage: Eukaryota > Metazoa > Chordata > Aves > Anseriformes > Anatidae > Cygnus > Cygnus olor. Next base: position 55,889,446 of record NC_049171.1, on the reverse strand, counting down.
TTGGGTATAGTGTGCCACATCTTAACAAATCTGAGGGCTGTAATTAAAATACTTTAACACTTTTTAGATCCTCCATTACTATATTCATATGATAAAAAAATATCTGCATGATGAATCAACTCTGGAAATGGGAATTCAAGGAAAACAGTACAAAAAAAGTTGGTTAAGTTGCTGTTTTCAGGAATTTGAGCCACTCTACACTGACAGCTGAAAGAGTTTGATTGTGACATTTTACATGAGTTCAGAACCAAAAAGAAGAGGACAAACGTACTTTCAGCACATTCAGACTTACATTCTAAACTTCTCTTATCTTTTTATACAAGCTACAAAGAAAATAAGATTAAAAGGAATATATCTTTCTCAACATTGAATTAACAACAGAAACATACTTTAATCAATAACAATTAATATTTCATTCTTAGATAGACAACAGTGCCTGTTTGTAATTCAGAAAGACCTTATGTGCTGTCAGGAAAATGTTCAAGGTAAGCAGGTTAAGCAACAGGGTTTTTTCAGTACCTAAAATTTTCATTTTCTTAAGACCCAGAATAATTGCACGTTTTTATTCTCTAAGGTTTTGTGAGAGAGAGCAAATACAGCAAACTCAAATGTTTTCTGTCACTTAGACAGGTGTTACTGCAAGCTAACAAAAGAAATACCAAAAACCCATCCAGAGAATAAAAACAAGCCTCACTCACTAAATAGTCGTTTGACATCCCTTTTCACAGAGTCTGCCCCTTGGGCCAGGGTCTCTGTGATAAAGATAAGCTCACATTGTAAATGCTTGCTTTATAGCCAGCCACAGTGAACTGTGCTAAAGGCAATATTTGTAGTTAGCATTACTGTGCAAATTTCTTGCCATTTTGGAGATAGCTATGAAGACTACATGCTGATGTTTCTTTCATAGTAATACTTCTGTCCAATTTTCACATAAAGGTGTTCTGTATTTTTAAAGGCTACTAGAAAGGTTTTACCAATGTAAGTACTACAGCAAGAATATAAAAAAAAAAAAAAAAAAAAAAAAAGAATTTGAATGCAAAGCTAAAAATCATTTGTTTCTCTCTCTTTTCCAGAAAAAATAATGTTAGAAGCACCTGTGTTTTAAAAGATTATATGTTTATAGTTAAATGCCTGTATAATGTATACTGTCAGCAGTACAAAATTTACACAATTAGATGTAAAACTAATCTTGATATGTATAGTTACCATTTTAGATCCTCTTACATTTTAGATCCATGTTACTTGTTTTAGGGTCAGCTAAAGTGTGATATAATGCCTCAAATTCATTTTAGCTTTGGACATGACTGAAAATGTAAAGTTAAGCATACAAAGTGAAGCTCAATACCAGATTCCACTTGTCTTCCATATTTATTTTATTTTATTTTATTTTATTTTATTTTATTTTATTTTATTTATCTTAGAATACAAGAATGTGCACAAAGAGAAGACTTTAATTTGTGCTGCCACTTACACTAACTAAAGATGCTCTTATAACTGGTATCACTGAAATTGTTGTCCATAAAAAAGCATAAGACCCAGGCATATTCAATTTCTATAAAAACTGCAGGTAGAGAAAAATGAAGTAACCCACTTGCCCTCACTTTTGTGGCTGGGTCAGTCCAAATTGGAGGCACACATTTTCTTTCTTCAGAGTGATGATGGCTGTTCTGTGGCATGCTACAGCTACTGACACATGAAAAGGATCTTGTTTAAGTGACAGTAGCCCAAGGTGCAGTAAAATATTTGATCACTTCCCTCTTTCTAGCTTTGTAAATCAGATTTTAAATTTCTGTTTGGCTGTTTTTGAGACATTTTTCTTCAAGAATTGCTTAAAATTATATGGCCAAAATTGCAAAAGGGGAATCTAAAGTCTACTACCAAATCTGTGTTGTCTACATTTGCAGACATGATCGTGTTTTTATCCTTACTTGTGAGAATAAACTGTTTAGGCATCTCATAATCCAATTTTGACTTATGAACGCACAGCTTGCTTTCAGAAATATGCTTGCATGTGTAATTAAAAGATATGGGGTAATGCTCACAGCTCCTGCCAAGGCATTCAGCGGAGAGCACCCTGGAGAAGGAGATGAAAGCAACAAGAGCAGGAGCCAGACAAATTGGAATTTGGGGCAGCAACAGCAGGAGCCAGGAGCAGATAAAAGGTTAATGCAACAGTCATGGGAGCAAGATGGGGACTGCATAGCAGGCAGGGCTTACAACAGGTCCTGAGATTCACATGAAACAAACTGGTGAGTGTCAATTATGAAGATATAGTTCTATCTTGGAATTCGTGACAACCTCATAAATCATCTTTGCTTTTCTCACATGGTTTACGGTATCATTGGAAACCCTTGATGTAAATATAACCTCATAAGAGAGAGACCTGTTATTTATTCTCTACCTTGTATATATAGCTAACAAATATTTGTTTACATCAAACATGATTTACATTGAGTCACATTTGAACTCAAGGTCCTCCAGAAATGAAAAGCGTAACAAAAAGTTTGACAAGCCCACCAGAACACTCTGTATTGGGGAGTGGGAGATGGGATGGATGGAGGGAAGGAAACAGTTTATTTCTGTTTGTGCATGTGTGCAAGGAAAGTGATGTGGTCAGGTGCGGGGTTAGGCTAGGCATGGGAGAAATGAAGAAAATTAATTTTCAAAGACTTGTATTCACACAGCTCCCATTAAAACCAGTGGGAGATGTTTGGCTAAATTCCATGCAACGCTTAAATTTGAGGGGAAAGTTTTTAGCCATTAACTGTAATGTAGTTTAGTTTGAAAGCTTAACGAGAGAGGGAAAATAGCATTTGGGGGGCAAGGCATTTGCATAGACTACTTCTTCTGCAGGTGCCTAATTGGTAGTGATACAGGTTTCATTAGAATACGCAGCAGGTTGTGGAGCTATCTAAAATGCCACTGAAGATAAATGCATTTTGTTATCAGCAAATGTAACTACTTGCACTGGAAACCAACAGTGGAATATACTGCATAATATGCACTCTGCATCCTTCATTTCATCCAGCTCTATGGAAAAATTGGAGTACAGAAAGAATTATTAACACTTTGCATGTTTCAGAGAAGTAGTTTAACAGCCACAAGTATTGAAAGTAAGGGTGGAAATAAGCAATCTGTCCCCTTTATTAGTGCTGTGTTTACTGCAGTCCTTGCAGGAGCAAAGGAGGCAGCTGGTGCAACAGAACCACACTGAAGTTAATGGGCCTCTGTACTTTCAAGACAGTGTGAGAAAGTAAACAGGGCTTTTACCAAATTCTGTGTACGGAAAACTAATTCCTAGATATGCCTTTCTCTTGCAAGTGAGTGGCATTTTTGCATGGAAGATATTAAGTACCACTGGCTGGGCAGAAAATGGTCTTTGTCTGGGTGTGGATAAGATCTACAAGTCACAAACCATGAGGAAATACCTTTTTTGGACAATCTCTGTCTCTCAACTCTTTGTTAAAATTGAGTGTGATTATAAATATGTATCTGTAAGACAAATGAAAATAAATGCATAAATACTGCAGTTTTAAAAACATAAATATTAAAAACAAACAAAAAACAAGGCAAAAGGCACCAGCTAACCAAAACCAAAATGAAGTATGGGAAATATGGAAAAGTACAGAGATTCAGAGTTAAAATATCCTAAATAAGTTTACTGACCTCTAACATATGCATTACCTTATGTTCCCTAGCCTTCGGGGATTTTACTTATTTATTTATTTATTTATTTATTTATTTATTTTGTCTTGTGTTTAAATTGTGAAAACTTCTGCATGAAACTATCTTTTTGTCCTGTGTTTGTACAGCCCTTGGCAGAAAGCATCTTGGTCCATCACTGATACTCCTAGCCAATTTACTTACACAAATAAGAGATGCCATTAATAAAAGTGACTACTGGTTGACTTATTAATCAGAAAAGGTGGAGTCCTGTGTTATGTTGGTGTAAACAGAGGAGTTTTTTGTTTTTTTTTTTTTTTTTTTTTTTATCCCTTCTAACAGTAAGATACTGGGAAATGATTATCACATGTTCAAAAACCTCTCTCTGTTCTCTGCATATTATATGTGACCACTACCCAGGCATTTCCATCAGTCAGAAGGTGATTTCTTATAAACAGCATAAAAGTTTACTTACACTTCCAGTAATATATTTATTTTTTCTTCAGGGAATGCCCAGGCATTTATAATGGAGAGACAGACAGGCACCTCACTGACTACTTTGAAGAATGCCTCAGCACAGAGCTGGAGAATCTGACAGATCTATTGTGTCCATGCTCACTCTCAGTAACCAAGGCTGCTCATGTGTCTCTTGGGCTTCCTGGCTGATAAGCAGTGAAAAACCACTAAAGCTAAATGTGCCATCCACTTTGAGTTCCCACTAATCTGAAGATTAAATGAGAGTTTTTTAGTCAACTACTACCAACATTTCTGTAGGCTTTCTATACTTCTTACTAACCACCTGCCTGCTGAGACTTACTGCAGATCCTGCACATCATGTGTTTTTGAATAACTGTTATTTTCAATTACAGCTAGTGTTGCAAATAAATGGCATGTGTGTCCTCAATCCCATTACTTGCATATCAATTAGCAAGTCAATAAATATTTAGAGCTCTGTACTTAGCTATGTATACCAGGAACTATTTTAGAATAGTTTTCTAAGGAAAAAAAAAAAAAGTAAAAAAGAGAAAAAAAAGAAAAAGAAAGAAAAAAAAAATCTTCCAGCATCTTATTTTTCTCTAATTCCTTTTCTTCTACTGAATTTTTGAGCTTGCTGCAGATACTAACCAAATCTGACAGAGACATCTAGATATTAAAGTCATTCAAAATTTCATGAAGAGAAGAGGAGAGGCAGCCTATTACTATGTCCAGTGATCAAAAACCTAAAATGTGTCTATAGTTTTTTTCTGAGGCCTGGCTTGGAGGATCAACGGTCAGCACACACAATGGGTGAGATAATTAGCACAAATGTAGCTTGCATCTCAGCACAACTGTCACTTCTTGTCCAACCACACAAATAACAAATGTGAGAGGGTGCTAAGTCTTGACTAAGTGCTTTTATTTTATTTTTATTTTGGAAAACTCAGATATTATCACAGATGGGAAGTGAGAGTGGCAGTGATTAGGGATTATTTGTGAAGGCCATGGAAGGGGAAAGGAGAGGACTGTGGAAAAGTAGGTTGGTTGGACAGAGGGCAGGCAGTGGCAGTGATCATGACAGTAAAGGACACAAAATCATAGGAAATCAGGTCTCACTCATCACTCTGCCCATGCAACAACTGGTTTTGTATTTGCTGATTTATATTCCATTTTTCTATGGTTCTGTACTTTGCACATGGCTTTCCAAGTCTATGTTCTGAAAAATGGAACTACCCAACCTCCCTTTGTGATTATCAGTATAAGACAAAGCATTTCCAGCTCCATGAAGGGCTGAGTATGTGAACATACTTTGTTTGTCCAAACACTGAAATAGAACATTAAAAAGGGAATATTTATTGCTTTTGCTGACTATGGAGAACAACTGTTTTGATGAATTTAGTCATGCTACAAATTATCCCTAAGCAGGCTGTTAAATCTTTGCATTTATTTATTTGTAGTAGTTTATATGTACAGTTTTTAACCTCCTGTGGAATTTATTCATAACTGGTCAGTATGATTATTTCCTATTTACTCTTTGTGCACTTTGATTAATCACCAGAATCAGAGGGCATTATTTCTGCTCAAGGAATGGATGACCCATGTATTATAAATAGGAAAAATGCCTTGTTTGTTAATGAATTATATGTGAATATCCAGTTTTTGATGACTTCTGTGATAAAAGGCACAAAAGCACTTTAATAAAGGGCCATGATGCCTTCTACTAGCTGTAAATACTCTACAAATCTATTCTTTCTACTATTCATGATTCATTCCCTTTCCTTGACTATTCTTGTGAATAAAGTCTTCCTTGTACAAATGCTTGTGAATAAAATCACTGTGAGTGTGACTGAAATAAATCATCAGATATAGTCACAGAACACAGGCAAATATCTTGCTACTTCATGCACCTCCGATTTAAACTGAGTGGGAGATTAATTCTGCTGGTAAGGAAGCCAGAATCCCTATACAGTCCCTGACAAGAGAGAATGAGAATTTTTTCACAGCCTAAGTTACACAGGAAGCCTGGGTCTACATTGTTCATAAGTGCATAATCTAAATATTTTAAAGTACAAAGTGCATTTGAAAAATATACAGTATGTACGATATTATTTTTTCACAGAATATATCAGATATTTCTTTTCTTACTGTAAGTGCAGAGCAAGAGATAAACAAGAGCTTGAGGTGGATTTTTTTTTGTAAAATTTACCTATATTAGATTCTGAGAAATAATACCGTATGCACCAGAGTATATACAAGGGAACCAGTTAAAAATATATATCAATTATACTTGTCATAAAATTTATGAGTCTCAAGGTGCAATACTCTTTGGAAGGAGAGAAATAAATTAGACTAAAAAAAATGTTTTAAAATGCATAATTATTATGCATTAAGCTGAAAAAAACAGGGGATAGAAATATCCACGCTCTTCAAAATGTCAAGTTGAACTCCTTGCTGTGAGCCAGACTGCTTAGTGTATGGGCGGCTTTCAGTTCTGAAATTCTAATGAATAAAGGACAGCATGACAGGATGTTATAACTTCACAGAGATAACATAAAAACTATAACATTTCATTAACATTAAATCATTCACTAACATTTCTGAAGAAACACATTTTTGAAGTTTCATACTTTATCAGATGAACACAAGTCAAAATGTCACATGCCTGAGACCACTGCTGTGCTCATAGTTCCTGTTAAAGATGCAAAGTCAAGGGTCTCTTTGCTCAAAAATATCAAGACAAACTGGTTTATTTGTTTGTTAGTAAGACAATTAATGATCTTGCTAATCTATGGAGTATTTTAAAACTGTTTCTTTCGTTCCTTATCTTGAAGCTCCTGATGACATGGTAGAATCTGGTAAAAAAAAGCACCAGTCTTTATGATCCAAATTCTTGCCTCACTTTTTTTTGTCAATATAGTTGGCTAAAAAAAAAAAAAAAAAGTTTTCTTCAGGGTGTATTACATGTAATTCACCTTTCTGTCTTTGCTGTTGAAAGGCATAATTTTGGCATTATTGCTTGTGATAAGTAATTCCTCATGTTATGAAAAGCATCCCTGAGCCATGTAAAACACCTAAACTTTGTGATCCCTGCTTCTAAATATAGAACTGACTGAAGGCTTCAGAAGCCTATATGTCTGCTCTTTTCCCTCCTCCCCCCCCCCCCCCCCCCCCCCCCCATCTCTCTCTTTCCCTCTCCTAAAGATAGTTTGATAAAAGTAATCAGTTTAATACAATGACCTTGCTTCCAAGACCTAGGTTACTGGAGATGATTTACTTTGCATATGTAAATGTAATTATTTCCTCTCTGTGGATGGCTGCAGATCAGACCTCAATATGCAGAGTGAACATTGATTCAGGGATTTAGGTAAGGTTTTGAAAACAGCTGTATATCCTAATTTGTTATATACAGCCATAGAAAACTCACCCTGTAAGTTTGCATCTAATCAAGGCTTCTCTTGTGGAATTACTATTTTATTCATTAGCCCACAGAATACAAAGGGAAGTAAGAGATGCTAAACACCAACAGGATTTCAGGAAGTTGCAGAGTGATCAGCTCCTTGGAGAAAGAGCTCAAGATTACAAGAAATGCACATTTTAAAGTCAGATGGGAGTGTTAGGATGATCTTTCCTTTTCCACAGAACAAGGCACAGGATGTCAGAGAGTTTCCCCAATACAAACACATTATCCAGTGAAGTTTTGTACAGAATTCACAATAGTATATAACACTGGCTTAACTACTTCAAGTGATGAGGACTCCACCACATCTTTAGGAAAGGTTAATTATTTCTATTCTATAAGTAAACACTTTGAGTTTATCTACCTAGAATTTCCAAACATTAGCTTTTACTGCAACTTTTTTTCTCCTAGATTAAAGAAATATTTGCTAGATTGCTGTCTAGTAATATGTTAGATTGCTTTTTATTTTCTGTGAACAAAACAAATAGATTGAGTTTCCTACATTTCTTGCTATGTTTTACTAATCACTCTTTTCCCGCTCCTCTCTTGTTCATTATCCTTTTAAAATGTGGACAACAAAACTGCATTCAGGATACTAATAGCAGTTTATAAATGCAATCTTCAAGTTCCATAGGTCAGGTTTATCCTCATAGTTACAGTGTCTAACTAAGACATTCACCACCAGTATCTCCAAATTCTTTCCAACATCAGTTCAGTTCAAGATATTGTCTCTCATCTCAACCTATCTTTTTTTTTTTTTTTTTTTTCCTCCCTATATGCATGACCTTGGATTTGGTACTGTTTGTGTTTTTCAAATGAGCCTTCTTCACCAAGCAATCTGGATTAGTCCATAAAGCTGACTGGACCTGGTCATTACTTATCAGTTGAGCTAGTCAAAATACATTTTTTTCAGTTGTTGGGAATTTTATTTATTTGCTTATAATTTAGTTTCAGTCCTAATCAGATCCCAGTACATGTCCAAATTAGACACTGAACTGGCAGGTCTGCCCCAGGGCACTGACCCCACAAATGACCCCTTACAGCCTTTAAATAAAACTGACATTCTTGTCCTATCACTGTTTGCAGGAAAAACTGTCAGGAACATTATTTCATTATTTTCCTGAGCATCCACCTATTTGTTATACTTACAACTGAAAAAAAAAAAAAGAAAAAAAAGTGTTTGCTTTAAGAACATCGGGAAGGGACAAACACAATACAGTTTTTATGAAACCATATTTAAATCCCAAATTTAAAATTTGTCACAACTTTTCAGCATCTAAAATTGGAAGCACTGCCTAAAACCAATGAGAAGAATGCTTGCACATATACCTGCCTTAGGTGTCTAAGGTGTCTCTATATTGTCCCTCTTGCAGAATAACTGGGCTTTCGTGCAAACAAATTCATTGGCAGCACTGGGAAGTAACAATATCCAGACCTCATTGCCAGAGGTTGTTAGGAAACTGCCTTGGGCAATGAGTGTTTTCAGGGGCTTGCAGCAGTGGTGAGGCAGCCTGGAATGGAATGGAAATGGAAATGGAATGGAATGGAATGGAATGGAATGGAATGGAATGGAGTGGAACGGAACGGAATGGAATGGAACAGAATAGAATAGAATAGAATAGAACAGAACAGAACAGAACAGAACAGAACAGAACAGAATAGCTGAGTAGGAAGGGACCTTCAAGAATCATCCAGTCCAACTGCCTGACTTCTTCAGGGCTAACCAAAAATTAAAGCATATTATTAAGGGCAGTATCCAAATGCCTCTTAAATACTGGCAGGCATTGGGCATCAATCGTCTCTCTAGGAAACCTGTTCCAATGTTTGACCACCCTCACAGTAAGGAAATTTTCCCTAATCATGGAATCATAGAATGTTTCGTGTTGGAAAAGACCTTAAAGATCATCTAACTTGAACACCCCTGTCATGGGCAGAGACACTTCCCACTAGACTGGGTTGCTCAAAGCCCCATCCAACTTGGCCTTGAACACCTTCAAGGAAGGGGCATCCACAGCTTCTCTGGGCAACCTGTTCCAGTGCCTCACTACCCTCCTTAAATCTAATCTAAACCTATTCTCTTTCAGTTTAAAGCCATTACTCCTTGTCCTATTACCACACTCCCTGTTAAAGAGTCCCTCCCCAGTGTTTCTGTAGGCCCAGGGTGAACCTCCCTGGAACAACTTTGTGCCATTCCTACACAGTGACCAGGGAGCAGAGACTGACACCTCCCTCCCCACTTCCCCTGCTCAGGAAGTTTCAAAGAGCAATGAGGTCACCTCTCAGCCTCCTCTTCTCCAGAGTAGACAACGCAAATGTCCTCAGCCTCTCCTCATAGGACATAATGTTTGGACTCTGTGTGCGGGAGGAAAGAGAGGGAACTGGGCATGAGTCCTGACTGCGGTTGGACCAGAGGAATCGAGTAGCTAATCTAGGATCTATCCAGAAATGTGGTCTCTTCTCAACTTCTAACACAGAAAACTAAGCTTCCCAAATCATGAGATACGTGTAGACACTCACACATAGAAAGGCACACACCATAAGGAGGTTTGATTTACCCTGTAGTTTTCAGGCTTCTACAGCTCAATATTTATAGGTTTTCTATGCAGTTAGTCTGTATGTACTGAGATATGTCAACAATAATATGCATTAGCTAAATCTTGTTGTTGTGCATATAGATTTTTTGTTTGTTTGTTTTCTAAATTAATGATTTCAAATCAGTAATTTCAAATGGTATTGTCAGTGCAACAATAATGATATGGCTGACTGGAATAGATACTGTATATTAACCTTTAATTTACTCCTGACATAATAGCTTCATTTAAGACACATAAAAGCAATCCAGCTCTGACTGTTTCTATTAGCAAATTACTTTCTCTGATCATACCAGCTACAATACAGAGAAACTAGTATTAAAAGAAACAAATATATGACTTTGGTTTCACCTTGACAATGACCATTTTTTATTTTTTTTTATCCTGGAAATGTTTTCTTTTTCTAAAATTAGGACTAAAACAGAATGTTTCAAACAAAACAAATCAAAAAACAACAACAACTACAACAAAAAACAACAAGAAAAGTAGATGCATATTGTATATGCACCTACATGCATGTTCTGGACCATATTCATGATGTGGCACTGCATAGTGTTTTAAATATTGTGAATTACATGGTTCATAAGTCTACCACAAAAATTGACTGAGGAGGTTTTGGCTCTGAAGTTGTCTTTTTTTTTTCTTTTTTTTTTCTTTTTTTTTTTTTTTTCAGTCTAGCAGTTGACGGAAGCTTGTTAACTTAAAAGGAGAAACTGCATCCCCATGAATGCAGCTGTATAAATATTTTAACACCATAGATGCTTTCTCTAGTGCTGCAGCACATAGTAGTTTCAGCTTCTAAGCACACATGTATAGTTCATATTTCAGCTGGGAAGGGAGGCAGAGAAAGAGAGTGAACATGTCTAGTGGTGAAAAGAGGGTAGGTGAGGCTCAGCCAGATAAGAAAGCAAATGATTACCAAGTGACTAGCTTGGCACTGCAGCTAATTTTCAATTAAGTCCCTCTAGGGTGCTTTTTGGGATTCAATGCTAAGGAGCATTATAAAAGATTATTATTATTATTATTTTGCAAGCATGCCTCATCCAGAGTCATTTATACAAACAATGGCAATTCCTATTGGAAAGAAGTGGGGCAAGGCAGAGAATCTTGCTTTTGAAGTATGAAGTTGCTGCTAGGTGCTCTTAATTTCCAAAGAGATGTTTAATTCAGCATTCATGTACAATTCAGTGTGGTTTGGAAACAAGAAAGAGAAAATGTATTAAGATACCATCAATATATGTGTAAACTGTTTGAAGGAAAGCATGCTACTCCAGCATAGAGCATGAGAAAAATGTTCTAGATATTTTTGTAGCTAAATTTAAAGGGCCACTTGCCAGGCTTCTGTGCAAGACAGAAGTAACTTCTTACAGGATAAATGTAGAGCTTTACAGGAGCAAATCCTTGCATCCATCTTTGTGCAACATTTGGCTTCTTATTCACTTGACCTGAGAGTGGTAACTATCACCCTTATAGGACAGCCCTTCTCTCTTCTGGGCAAGTTAGATGCTTTCAGATATTCAACACAAGCTCCACATTACCCTGGAAATCTCTTTGGTCCTGTTTTCCATCTATACAAATGAATACTTTTATGAAGTGGAACCTTTCTGATTTTCACTTCACTAAACTGTAACAACCACAAAATTATACAAAACTATAAGATCTGTGTGGGGTTTTTTATTTTTTACTCCCCACCCCCCCACCCCCAGTTTTCAAAGGATTTAAGGTCACTCTTTTGCATTCAAATCACAGAGAAAGGAAACCCCAGGGTTTTAACAGGGGTTTTAACCCTAGGGTTTTGCAAAATATAGAATGCAATGAGGACTATTGCCCTATATAGCTAATAATAAGCTATAATTTATTAATAAGAACCTGGTTTGGCCAGTTATAGAATAGATCTTAATAAAACATACTTTTCTCCTACTTTAACCCGGGGAAAAAAAAGGTTTCTGATGCAATATTGCAACATTGGTCTTTTAACACCATATGACTTCCGATAAATTATTGACTACGTTTTCCTAAATAATGTATTCTCATCAGTTCAAAAAAATCAGTAAAAAAAAGACTAAAGCATGTTACTGGTAAGAATCCTAATTGTGTGGTCATGTGCACTTAGAAAACAGAGCATTGCTAGCATTGAAATAAACATTATTATTAACATTATTATTAAATAATATATTCCTTTTTTGAAATATCTTAAGTTGCAAGAGACTGAATTCACATGAGGAGCATGGTGGCCCATATCAAAGCCTTGGATTATGAACTGAGTAGCCTCATCTCCAGCCCCACCTCTGGCCATGTCCTGCTGTTCCCTGGAACTCTGTTCCCTGGACCTGTCTCATCACCTCTTCTGCTCTAAGGCTGTCAACACACCCTGTCACTGCCATCATGTGGGACTTCCTGGGAGCTGTGAAACTGCTCCCTGGTCGTTGAAGGCACTTCCTGTGCTATGGTCACCCTCATCCCACCCCAGTTCATGCTCCCCCCCTGGAGTAGCCCTGCTCTTGCCACTCCCTAATCCAGCCTGTACCAGATGAAAGTTTGGCTAGGTACAGATTGTATATGGGAAAGCACAGTGCTGATAGATGATGTGAATGTTTTCTAGTCTCAGGTTTTGAAAATGTTCTGGTTTGTCTCAATGCCTCTCGCCTGCATTGTATAAGAATGTGTAAGACTAAACTGCATTTTCATACAAAACCCTCACATTTATACAGGGATATTGCAATTGCCTACCATTACAGTACAATTACAGCTGTTTACTACATGTAGACTGTTTTCCAGCCACCTTCTTCAACCCTTCTTCCTGATCTCTGCTTCTCTTTATTTCTTAAAATGAGTTCTGCTCTGAAATTTCTTAACTAACTTGCTGAGACCAGGTATAAAATTGTATAGTTAATTCAGCAAAATGATTTTCACTCTTGACCTTTTCCTTTAATAACCAAGACCATTCCAGCTATGCTGAACAAAAATAAATAAATAAATAAATAAATAAAAATACCTTTTCTTGTTTTCTGTGTTCATGCTGCTGATGAGGGACTGCTCTCAATTTATGACAGTTTTCCCTATTTTCATCCTTGAATGTGTAGTGGTGTCACATGAGCAGAAGCCTTTGAGGTTCAGCCTGATGTCTCAGTGTTGTTTTATTTTAATTGCAACTGAACAAAACAGGACTCATTCTCAGATACTCAGCTCATTTGCTGTTAAAGAGTGCATGCTGAGCCTGACATTGTCTTAGAAGCTTCTTTGTACTGTCTGTGGTTCCTCTGGTGGACATTACACAAAACTATGGCACGAGAAAATCTTTGGTCATTCCTGGCAGATTTTGTGGGACAGTCCAACTTTTCCAATATCCTTTCTTCTGTGTTCATATGGCATTCCCTCTCTTGGAGCACCTTATCAACCCAGCTAGCCTTGTTTCTTCACATACAAAAAATACTTTTTCCTTGATGGACTGGCCAGTATGAACATGATCACTGGGCTCAGGATGACATCTTCTATATGTTTTGAGAAATTGTTTAGGAACAGTGCAGAGTCTCATTTTATGTTAAAGTTTCTCGATATTTCCTAGAAAGTTGTGCAAGTTTCAACATGGTCAGTGTTGCCTTTTCTTTACAGATTTGCTATTTCCTTCCTCCTAACCTTCACCAAAGACAATGAAGTACTGCATTCTGTAGTCTCACAGGCTTCACTTCAGGACATGTTTCACATTTTCCTCACTGTCTTAGTGGTTATTTCCTAGTATTATGTCTTTACTACTTGTTAGCTGTGCAGGCCCCTTATAATTCTTCTCTTTCAGTTTGACAATATTCTGGTGCTGCACTGAGGTTAAATGTATGGATTGCTCTGTCCAGCTCTCTAGCAGCTGGTGCCACTGCTGTTTGCAAACATCCATAAACCTTCTTTCCCAGGACTCTTTATCAATGTACTGCATTTACCCACTGGTCTCAGACTGTTTTCTTTTTATAAAGCACTAGCACTTGGTCCAACTCATGCATAATACTGCTTTTCAGGGTGGCTGAGGTTACATTGCTGCTGCCTCCACAAATCAGCTGGAATTAATTTTTTTCACTGATCTAGTAGCATAGTTGCAAAATACAGAAGTAAAATGGATGTCACCTTTTTAAAGATGTGATGTTCTGGAAGAATGTAGTACTCAATGAATATTATATTGACATATGACAGATGCTATGGATACACGAAATATTGAAAAACTATTGTGTCAGTGTGCTCCAAGTGTTATATATTTTCTGTATGTATGTGTTCTAGTGCATGGTGTTCTCTGTTCCTATAAGCCCAGAACTCTGATAGAAATAAATGTAATTCATATCGTTTTGGTTGGATAAAGGACATGAAACTAGAATAAAAACTACTCTAACTAAATAGGATTGGATCCTACAGGTGCAGCAGGAAGTGTTAGAAAACCAGGGTATACTTCCCTACACAAGGCAGCAAGGCTGCTTATTGCTCTGTGATCTATTACCTCAGTTGTTGTATTCTGAACAAACTAGACCGTGCTCCAAGAGTTTGGCAGTTGGACTCACCCAGGCCTGACGGGGTAATCATAATACAGAAAACCCTAAAAAGGTGGCTGGTATTATTTAAACACAAATAATTCTCAGCAGAGAGGAAACAGTCTAGGAGGTTTCTAGAGCATGTGGAAGACAACTTCCTGACACAGCTGGTGAGTGAGCCGATTAGGGACGGTGCTATGCTGGAACTTTTGCTCATAAATAGAGAAGGACTTGTGGGTGATGTGAAGGTTGGATGCCATCTTGGGCACAGTGATCACAAACAGTAGTTTTAGATTCTTGAAAATGTGAAGGGGGGTGGGGTGGGGGGTGGGGGTGTAGCAGAACTGCCACCCTGGACTTCTGGCCTGTTAAGGAAACTGCTTGGTGGAGTCCCTTGGGAGGCAGCCCTTAAGGGCAAAGTATTCCAGGAAGGCTGGACACTCTTCAGGAAGGAAATCCTAATGGAACAGTAGCAGGCCATCCCTATGTGCCAAAAGATGAGCTGCCATGGAAGAAGACTGGTCTGACTGAACAGAGAGCTGTGGCTAGAGTTCAGGAAGAAAAGGAGGGTTCATGACCTTTGGAATAAGGGGCGGACCACTTAGGAGGACAACAAAGATGTCAGGAGGCTGTGCAAGGAGATAATTAGAAGGTCCAAAGTCCAGCTGGAGCTCAATCTGACTATTGTTGCTAAAGACAATAAAAAATGTTCTTATAAATAAATAAACAAAGAAAGGAGGACTAAGGAGAATATCCATCCTTTATTAGATGTGGGGGGAAAACATAGTGACAAAAGATGAGGAAAAGGCCGAAGTACTTAATGTATTCTTTGCCTCAGTCTTTAGCAGCAAGACCAGTTGTTCACTCAGGCCCCTGAGCTGTTAGACAGGGACAGGGAGCAGATTGAAGCCCTAATAATCCATGAGGAAATGGTAGTGACTGCTACTCTACTTAGATGTTCACAAGTCTATAAGACCAGATGGGATTCACCTGATGGTACTGAGGGAGCTGGTGGAAGTGCTTGTCAAGCCACTTTCCATCATATATCAGCAGTCCTAGCTATCAGGGGAGGCTTCAGTCAACTGGAGGCTAGCAAATGTGGTGCCAATCTACAAGAAGGGCTGGAAGGAGGATCCAGGAAACTACAGGTGTGTCAGTCTGACCTTGGTGCCAGGGAGCTCATGGAGCAGATTATCTTGAGTGTCATCACACAGCACTTACAGGACAACCAGACAATTAGGCCCATTCAACATAGGTTTACCAAAGGCAGGTCCTGCTTGATGGAACTGATCTCTTTCTATGACAAGTTGATGCACTCAGTGGGCGAAGGAAAGGCTATGCATGTGGTATACCGAGACTTCATAAAGGCTTTAGTACTAGGTTAAAAGGTTGGACTGGATGATCTCAGAGGTCATTTCCAACCTGAACAATTCTATGATCTTATGATTTCTTGCCCTCTTTCCACCACTGAATTGGGAGTGGTTATTTTCCTTCTAATCATGCTGATTTTAATGATATCCACAATGCATGCCTAAAGCTTTAGTGTTTCTTTCTTGCTGCTTGAGCTCCTGAAGCTTAGCCACACACTCTTGTTTTGGAGCAGGGATTGTTACCTCTTAAATAGTACCCTGGATAGCTCACTCACCCTTGTTTTGGAGTCATTCCAATGTGGTCTAATTCGTTGCTTTGAAATAATCTCTCCTGAAAACTAGTGTCACAACTGATCTTGTCTCTGATCTTGTCTCTCTGTTTTGAAAGCTAACTTTTTATTCTGCCAAAGTGACTAGTCTTGTGTAACCTTACCAAGAAGAGAAAGATATGGAGCAACATTAGAAAGTAAGCATGGGTGTAATGGTTCAATCCAGAGATGCATCCTGCCTTGTGTCCTTTCTCTGCCATTGGCCAGAAGCAGATGGAAGTACTTACATCCCTGAAAAAAACACAATGATTTGAAAAACACCTGTCAGAAATCAATACATAGGGATAAATAATGTTTTGAAGTCCATTTCTTGTTCCAAAGGAAAATGAATTATTTAAACAAGTCGTATGAATTTAGCCTTTTTTTTTTTTTTTTTTTTTTTTTTTTTTGGTGGAACCTATTTCACCTAATCTTTTACTGTTATATTTAAATATGAAACAATTGATGATTTTTCTTGGAAAAGTAGAGATAAATAATCTTTGACAGTTTTTAGGGTGAGATGAACTGCTTCTGGCAAGAAATACTTTTTCTTTCAGTTCAATACAGGATATGTTTGGTGTGATTTAGGTTTAGACTGGGCACCCAAAGTCAGATACAGATCAATCTTCTCTAGAAGACAGATCAGATTCAACCCTTTGTCTCTTCTGAAGTGCTTGCCAGTCATTTGGTATTAAAAAACATTATTTCTGGCCATGCTGTCTTCCTAACTTCCTAATCTTTCCTTTAAAAGTGGTAGTAATGGACTTTATCCTCATATTCTTATTTTTATACTCTTGTCCCCCAGACTGCCTATGAACACATTTAATTCTTGTTACCACCACTTTCCCAGTTATGCAAAGTTAGTTTGTTATCCTGGAAATAAGCAACACAGGTAGTCTGAGTCTTTCCATGTTTCCTGTTGATCTGTTCCAGTATGTTGCTTTCTTTTCCTATTAATCACCCTCTCTTCCTTGCTATGAGCACTAGTAGACAGATCCCTTCTACTTTGTTTCATGCATTGTGCACTAGCTAATTACATTAGAGGACTTGTGTTTATAAGTCTGGATTGTTTCTTTATTTATGACAGCTATCTTTACAAACGTGGTAGAAATGCAGGAAGAATTCGAGCCTTGGGTGCACAGACTGGTGTCCTGCCACTTCCTCCAAAGAAAAATCTCATGAAACTCCACAAAGGGAAATGCAAAATTCTGCACCTAGGAAGGAATAACCCCCAGCACATGGTGGTGTAGAAAGATGCCAGCAGACCTAAAGAGGTGATGCTTCCCTTCTGCTCAGCACTGGTGAAGCTACAATTGGAGTGTGGGGTACAATTCTGCCCCCCTCCCAGTACAAGAGAGACATGGACATACTGAAGAGAGTCCAACAAAGCAAAATGAGAGTGGTTATGGGATGGGACCATCTGACCTATGAAGAAAGGCTGAGAGGACTGGAACTGTTCAGGCTCAGGGGACCTTTTACCAATGTATATAAATACCTGAAAGGAGGGTGCAGAGAGGACTGGCTATTTTCAGTGATGCACCCAGCAACAGGAAAAGGGGCAATGGGTACAGACCAGAACAAAGGAAGCTCCCTCTGTATATCAGGAAAAGATTTTTAATGTGAGGGTGACTGAGCAGTGGCACATGTCATTGACGCATTGGTCACAACCCAGAGAGGTTGTGGAGTCTTTTGTAGAGATCTTCAAAAACCACCTGGACATGGTACTGGGCTGCCCTGCTTAAAGAGCAGGCTAGACCAGCTGACATTCTGAGGTCCTTTCCAACCTCAACCATTCTGTGATTCTGTCATTCAAACTGTTCCTGGTTTTGTACCTTTTAGAACCCCCATAAAGGATAACTATCTTTGAAATACAATAAGAATAGAGACCAAGTGCAACATCAACATTGATGGAATGCCATCCTGAAATCCCATTCTCATGAGCAGTCAAGCATTCCCTCTCCCTCGGGGGGAAATATATATATATAAGAATATATATATGTATGTATATATAATATATATATATATATAAATATATATATTAAATAAATATATATATTTATATATAAGTATATATTATATATATTTTTCAATAACATATATATATTATTGAAAATAATTATTTTAAAGTAGCTGATCTATTTTACAGTGATTTATTTACCTTATTTTTGTTTTGTATCCAATAATGTTCTAGTGAATGATAAAACAGTCTGGGGACACAAATTTGAACTGGGTCTACCCCTCCTTACAGGGAGTAAGCTAACCTTTTGACTGAGGAGTTAGATCCCTTTGTCTTCTCTTCTGGGCCTCATAAATCTTGTATACTTGCCTGCTCTGTGGCTCAGCTTTCTTGTTTCCATTTTTTTCCCTAGCTGTTCTATGTCCCACTTAGTAGATAAATTTTCCATGAAAACAAAACATCAGGAATTTAAACCCTGAAATCTGATGTAGACACCTGCAACTCAGATCTTACATCAACTGAGAAATTATTTAATTATTACACTATTTGTTAAAGGACTAGTGTTATTATCCAAATATTATTTTCCAGCAACTGACTTTTTAAAATGAATGAAACATGGTCTGTTGGACATTTATCTAAATTCCATACTCTTCAATTTGAATAATTTGTGATGCTTAATGTTCAATGCTGAATTAGACATCTACGTTCCCAGAGAATTAATATTTGTTTTTCTTACTGTTACTTTTTATTATTATAATTTTTTAAGCTTTTTCTTGCCTAGGTTAGAAGAAACACATTAGTTTGGATTATGAAAATAATTTTAAATATTCAGGCTTTTTGTATTGTTGTTTTAATTTTTATTTTTAGAATTGAAGCTGGAGATTTTTCTTTTGAAACTGTAAAACTGGTCACTGTAAAATGTTCAAGGTTGTTCTTTTTAAATTGTCTCATTTTTGCTAATGAATTTAAATATGTAAAGTAGTAATGCTGTAAGTTTTGTCTCCTGTTAAAAAAAGTGTTGTGATGAAAGGATTTACTCAGTTTCAATCAACATTTTTTTTTCTTTATTTCTTTTATTCATTTAAGTACTAAAATCTATTTCACAATAAGAAATAAATGGGGATAAAAAGAATAAGCAAAACATTGATCTCCCCAAGTTTTGGGAACCTGTCATTTAAAAACATACAGACTCCCAAAACAGTATACCTTAAGTAGGAAAATAAGGAAATTTAGGAAGCTCCACATGCTAGAATTTCTGTCAAAATACCTTTCTGCTTTTGCCCATAGGTTCTTTCTGAAGTGTGGGGATTTGCTAAATATGGAGCAAAGTTACTTCAGCACTTGTAGAGTAAGGAGCATGTAAAGAAAAGGTGTCCATCCTTCTCAGATATCTCCTCAACAGAGCCCTACTAATTCATAGAAACACAGAATTATTTGGATTGGAAGGGACCTTAAAGACCATTTAATTCCAACCCTATTGCCATGGGCAGGGACACCTCCCACCAGACCAGGTTGCTCAAAGCCCCATCCAACCTGGCCTTGAACACTTCCAGGGAAGGGGCATCCACGACTTGTCTGGCAACCTGTTCACACTTCATAGATTCATTAAGGTTGGAAAAGACCTCCAAGATCATCTGGTCCAACCATCCCCCTGCCACCAATATTACCCACTAAACCATGTCCCAAAGCACCACAACCAACCTTTCCTTAAAACCCCCCAGGGACAGTGATGCCACCACCTCCCTGGGCAACCCGTTCCAATGACTGACTACTCTTTATGAGAAGAAATATCTTCTAATTTCCAACCTAAACCTCCCCTGGCACGACGTGAGGTCATTCCCTCTAGTCCTATCACTAGTTATCTGTGAGAAAAGGCTGACCCCCAGCTCTCCACAACTTCCTTTCTGGTAGTTGGAGGAGCAATAAAGTCTCCCCTGAGACTTCTCTACTCCAGACTAAACAACCCCAGTTCCCTCAGCCACTCCTCATAGGACTTGTGTTCCAGGCCCTTCCCCAGCTTTGTAGTTCTTCTCTGGACATGCTCCAGGGCCTCGATGTCCTTCTTGTAGTGAGGGGCCCAAAGCTGAACACAGTACCCGAGGTGCGGCCTTGCCAGAGCAGAGTACAGGGGGGTGATCACCTCCCTGGTCATGCTGGCTACATTATTCTTGATATAAGCAAGAATACCATTTGCCTTCTTTGCCACCTGGGCACACTGCTGCCTCATGTTCAGGCAAGCATCGACGAACACCCACAGAACCTATTCATCTGCACAGCTTTTGAGCCACTCTCCCCCAAGCCTGTAGTGTTGCGTGGGGTTGTTGTGGCCAAAGTGCAGGACCCAGCACTTAGCCATGTTGAACCTCATCCCATTGGCATCTGCCCATCAATCCAACCTGTCCAGGTCCCTCTGCAGGGCCTTCCTAACTTCTAGCAGATTGACACTTCCCCTGACTTGGTGTTGTCTGCAAACTTACTGAGGGTGCACTCAATTCCCTCATCCAAATCATCAGTAAAGATATTAAAGAGGATGGGCCCCAACACCAACCTCTGGGGAACACCACTGGTTACTGGTCACCAGCTGGATTTCACTCCATTCACCACAACTCCCTGGGCCTGGCCATCCAGCCAGTTTTTAACCCAGAAAAAAGTGTGTCTGTCCAAGCCATGGTCTGCCAGCTTCTCCAGAAGAATACTGTGGGAGACTGTGTCAAAGGCTTTCCTGAAGTCTAGGTAGAATAAGTCAACAGCCTTTCCCTCATTGACCAGGTGGGTCACTTGGTCATAGAAGGAGATGAGGTTGGTCAAGCAGGACTTGCCTTTGTCCCGCATATGCTGTGTGATTACATTCAAGATGACCTGTTCCACCACCTTTTCTGGCACCAAGGTCAGGATGACAGGCCTGTAATTCCCTAGGTCCTCCTTACAACCCTTCTTATAGGTGGGCATCACATTAGCAAGTCTCCAGTCATTCAGGACCTCTCCAGATGACCATGACCACTGATAGATGATGGAAAGCGGCCCAGCAATCACATCTGCCAACTCCCTCAGCACCCTCAGGTGGATGCCATCTGGCCCCATGGACTTGTGACAGTCCAGGCGGAGCAGCAGATCTCTAACTGTTTCCACCTGAACTGTGTGGGGTTTCTTCTGTTCCTCATCCCAGACTTCCAGGCTGGGAGGCTGAGCGCTTCATTTCACAGTTGACTCTCCAATTGAAATATGTCTACTGATTACAGTTACATACAACAATATAGGACTTCATCACCTGGGGTCTAAAACCAGTCATTCTAAATTGTATGAACAGGACAGTCTCAAGGAAGTGAAATGGGTTGGGTCATGTTCGCTACATGAAGTACATAACTCTATAGAATGTGGTCCCTAGTCAGATGGTCTCTATATAGAGCCTTTTAGGTCAAATCGAACATCTTATAGGAGAAACTAACTAGTGAATGAAAAACCTGCTTGTTTCAATATCTGACCACCAGGTCTTCTCCAACTCCAATCTATGGCATTGAAGAGAAGCTGCATTCTGTCATTGTCCCTGCGTACAAGGTGGAAGCAGTACAAAGAGGTTGCACTCCAAATTGTTCCAGAATTTTCTTGGACACCTTGTGATATATCTTCTGCCTCTGAGTAAAATTGTGTTATCACTTTTATCCTTTAGGAAGATGGGGGGTTCCCTTTTAGCTGACTTGAAAAATAGTGCAAAAGTCTTTAAAGAGCAAGTGCTGTTAGATCTGTTCCACCAGCATTTTTAGTGACCTTATATGCTTAGCACAGCCAAGTATTTTTTAATTCTACATCTCTACCTTTTTCCCTCTCAGTTATTGAATTCCAGAAAGAAGTGCAAGACATTAATATCTCAGCTGGAACAACCAAGACTGAATATTATTGAGTTTTCTTATTAAATGTGGCATTTTCATTAAAATCCCTTTCTTCCCCCCTGAAAAATCATGATGCTGTATTATCTGTTCTGATACAATAGCATTGCAGCAAGTGCCTAGGAGGTAATACAGTTTAAGAAAACAATTAAATATGATGGCTGGCCAAAGGCAATGTACACTTTTGTTTCCTCCTTGGCAGGTTATATTTTTAGCAACAAGTTCTGCACCTGAAGCATCAGTGCATTACTTTCATAGTGACATAAGGGAGAGAAAAGCTGTTTCATGTAATCCCATCTACAAGGATCGGTGAGTCTGTCAAGAACAACAGGAGTTAGATGTTTGTGTTAAATTCAAGGTACTGTATGCGAACGTAAAAAACACTTCAGCAATAAGAATGTGGAATAATCAAAGTAAAGTGAGTGACAAACTGCAAATCTGTCTCATAGTGTTGTGCAGAATTACAGATATTGCCTCCCTACAAATTCTTTGCCCATCTGAAATCTGTGTGCTCTGTATAGACTCAAATAATGATTAAAGTTTTTTTCAGCCATAGGTATTTACTCTTAGCTTCCCTTCTTCTACTGAACTTCTGTATATTGCAGAAAAAAAAAATGTTATTTTAGCAAAATGATTTTAATTTCCCTGTTCTTGCCTGTCCACTTTTACCATTTCTTCTTTTCATGAGAAAGCACCTATCTGGCCCTTGTCTCTAATGCCCACGAGGAATTCCTTTCTATGTGAATACTCTCCAAAGTGAGAGCTGGGGAAACATTTTCTGTGTCTTACCTCTGTCAGCTCCACATGA
This sequence comes from Cygnus olor, assembly GCF_009769625.2. Taxonomy (NCBI): domain Eukaryota; kingdom Metazoa; phylum Chordata; class Aves; order Anseriformes; family Anatidae; genus Cygnus; species Cygnus olor. The sequence goes on along the minus strand of NC_049171.1, from coordinate 55,866,423 downwards.
ACCGTATAACTGTGAATGACATTTTGAGCAACTTTATTTTATTCATAGACTAAGAATACGATAGTGGTGCTTAATGCAGATGCATGGAGTCCTCTATTGCCAGGGCTTCTTCCTCTCCTGTAACCCTGAACTAAACCAGTGATGTGCATCTCTGTTGTGCAGTGGTATATGATGACCCAAAGTAGCAGAGACAGTGGCTGCTCAAGAAATAGTTTAGATGTATCATCCCAAGACTTACTACAACAGCCATTTGATTTGACCTGGTGTGTATGTTGCCAGTTTGCATTGTGGATGAGGCTAGCTTGTAGTTATCTACAGTTAACCATGCTAAAAGACACTGAGCTTCTGATTCTTCCAATAGTCAGATATGCGCTTAATTTTGACGTTTTATTTGTGTGAGCTGCCCTGCTGGAATCAGTGAGATTACTCTTGTACCTAGGGATGCTAATGCCAGCAGGGTTAGTGCCTAAGATGGCCACTATTCAGCAAAGCACTCAAGCCTGTGTCTGCCTTTCCCTATTCAACAAGTCCCATTAATGGATCTCAAGTATGTGCCTAAGTGCTTTCTTAAGCTTGAGCAGTGATAGCTTATATAATTGGGGTCAATGAACAGAAACTGTGTTAGCAGCCATGTAATGAATGACATTTTCTCCATGTCAAGCACAGATGAAGTGTTTGAAAGCAAGGATTGGTATTATTCATTCCTATTATATACACAAAGTGCTAAAATAATACCTTAAAGTAATTGCAGTCTCAAAAAGAAGATTTTTTTTTTTTTTCATGAAACCACTCCATCAACTAATCTATTATTTGGTCACAGAAACAATACCTCCCTTCCCCTCCCACCTCTTCCTCCCCCCAAATAAGCAAAGAAACAAACAAATAAACAAACCAAACCAAACCTAACCAAACCAAACTAACCAACCAACAACAACAATAAAGCATTATTTCCTTTCTTCCCTCTCACAAAGAATACAAGGCCAGCCCTTTAAGCATGTTACATTCAAGGAGTTAGTGATGCATTTTCCTCATAAAAGATATGTATGTTCTGGACGTGGTTTTCTCCTATTTATACACCACCATCAGTATTTTGACTCTTCTACTTCGTTTCCAAAAATAAATAAAATAAAATAAAATAAAATAAAATAAAATACAGCATTTTATTCTTTCTCACTTTCATCTCCTTCAAAACATTTCCTTTTTCTGGTTCTGAAAGGTGTTTGTGTTTTTTTGTTGGTTTGTTTTGTTTTGTTTCCTTTATAAATACTACACTCCCATATCAGCTACATTTTAAGAAACCTTCATCCTGCAGTTAGCTTTCCAATAATATGTTGAAGTTCAATTTCCCAATGGTAAAGCTCAACCTTAAAACAAAGATCTCTGCACTTGCCTTCTCCCCCCCCCCCTTCCCCCCCCCCCCCCCAAAATCTATCCCTTTCAGATAATCTATATCTTTAAAAGATTTCCATGCATCTTAAAGGGATACTCTTGCTGCAGTAAAACTGAGGGAGATCTTGTCCTCCACCTTCCAAAATCGGTGATGTAGAAGAAGAAAATAAAAGGAAGTAGAAGGAGTAAAACCAAAAGCTTAAAGGCTAACAGAAGTGATTTAAGTACAGAGAGATGGCCCCAGCCCCTTGGCTGTGAGGCATTGTCTGTGTCTGTTGCACATGAAGAGGAACAATCTGTCCCTCAGCACAAGCATAAATGAATTACTGATCTTCTGCAAGAGAGGAATGAATAACAGCAGCCAAAGAGAGGGAGAATTTTTCATTGACTACAAGAATTCTCTGCAAATCAATCATTTCTAAAAAATACTATCTCACTGAAATCCTGTAGAACTGAAAAACTGAAATTTACTTCATAAGCATACTTATTCCAAAACCAAAAATAAATTCATGTTCTAAATGAGAAAGTCACCATTCTGCAAATAACACACAGCATTAAGTAATCTAGTTTCACTGTGTAGGGAAGACAGCTTTTTGAGTCTATTCTAAGGCACTGACATTCTCTTGCTAAAGTTACTTGCCCTTTCAAAATCTACTCCTTCATAAAGGCTCAACATTTATAAAGGTTCATATTGATCTGAATAATCCTAACATGAATGATTTGAACAAAAATACTCTGGTGTTGCTTATAAAACACTTTGGGAACTTCAGACAAGCAAAATTCTGATTTCAAGAAACAGATCAAATGTAAGATTAAGGCACCTAACTTCAAGTGTTCCACGTTTGTGCTTGCTTGTGTAATAAGTATCTACATTCCTATTATATGGGAACATAATGCTCTGGTGTAGTCAATGGAGATGTCAATGGGGCCCCAAGAATGATTCAGATGACCAGACAATAGGTATCTACTGTAGGATGAAACAACTTAGACTCCATCATGTGCTCCCCAGCACTGTGTGTCTGTTCACAATACTGAGAGCATAGTTGCACAGCACTACACACAAGATGCCTATGTGTAGTAGGTGCCTACATTCTGGTGAAGGCAACACAAAGTGGACTGTAGGTTTTCTGTAATGTACATGCTGAGACATCCCAGGATATGATTTGAAATGACACAATTTTCCAGCTGTTTCACATCACAAGGGAGAGACTGTTTTAGTGGTTCAGTTTGGGACAGGACTGTAGGCAGACCTCCTGATCATCCCATTTGGGGATGATCCAGAGACACTGAACAGAAGCCCTTTGCAGAAAAATAAAACCAGATGTGTCCTGGGAACCTCCCAATGAATTCCCACTGCTGCAAGTATTAAGTCCATGGGACTTGACCCTGAACCCCACAGTGTACAAGTCAGGACCTCAGCAACAACAGCTTTGCACTGCAAATCCCTCCTACTGGGCTGCACTCATGGCTAATGGAGTGGTAGCGCTAAATTAACAGTGAGATTGTTTTGCAGACCCGGGCTTTACAAACTGCATCCTTAGCAACTTAGCAGAGTTCCACAAGGTGCTTTTTCAGTAGTGAGGTTTAGCTGCATGGATGACAGTATGGATTTTTAGAACAGACGCCATGCCTGATTAACCATCTGGCATTACTATAATTATTAAATTATGTAGTGATAGCCCTAATGAATGACTTAGGTGGCTACAAAATTGGGTGTTGAAGCAAGTTGATCCCTAGTGAAATTTGGACTTAGTAGGTTAGATAGTAGAATTGCAACCTAAAAACTTCACACATTGAACAAGCTATTAGGCCTTATAAAAAGAGGACTTATATTTAAAAGGCCTTATTTAAAACTTATATTAACTCCTGTGTTATGCAATTTCTTGCCATTTGATATCCAAACCCCTCTGTCAGGTCTTGAATGTAAAAGTAAGAGGGAGAAATCAGATTCACTGGGCTTTGGAAAATACAGTAATAAGGTAATCATCCAGGAGAGAAGAGATCAGGGTTTGTATCTGTTCTCTAAGATAAATGATTTCATATTTTAGCCACTGACTGTGAAACACAAAATGCACATACAAGACAGAATTAGCACATTTTTCTCATAAAATGAATGCTCTGATCATAAGGCTGCACAACCATGTTCCCTCCTCTGTACAGTCCCCATTTGAGTCTTGAATTCTCTCCTGCAGAGGGTTTCTGCTTCAAAATGGTGGAGAGATATTTACTCTGAAGTCTTTCTGCACATCTTGCTGACTAAGGCATTTTTCTAGGAGATTTTAGGTGGGAAACAGGATCCTTAAATTAGGACAGTTCTGAACATGTGCAGGAAATGATCATTGGTTAATAAAGAATTTTTCAGTCAAACAGTGACTCATCTGATGATATCTTCATAGTCAGATGAACTTGAATAATGTTTTTAAAGCCACCGCTTCTGCTTCTACAGTTCAATACTCATTTTAGATGGCCACATCCTTCACCTAAGCCTCATTTCTTCCTTTATCATTACCTGCATTTTTTTTTTCTGCTTGCAAAATCTCTTAGCAAATATATGAATGTATGCCTTCTGTTCATTACTTTAAGGCTGACTTTGTTCAATACTGAAGGCAATTTTATTAATATAAAAGGAAACTGCAACTTTTTGATCAAGTTGAAGCATTTGCCTTTCAGTTGTTTTTATACCATACAGCACAAATTGATCTTTGCAGTGTTTTGAATGCCGGAAATGAACAAAACCTACTCCTGAATATAGCAGATGTTAAAATGTTGCTGAAAGCTCTGGAGAAGAAACATCAATTATCATTGCAACTATGTTTCAATGGAGATGACAAAATAAAAATGTCTCATTTGCAGGATCATCAGACTCATCAAGTTTCTGCTCATCACTAGACAAATCTCAGTCAGTAGCACATTTGATCTTGAAGAATCCAAAGAAACTAATTTTCTGCACTTTTAGAGTTGAGCACAAATTCTTTCGGTCCTATAAAGGGCCTGTTTCTTAGCTCAAGTCTTTTCAAACCAAGAATTCCTTGATTATTTTTCCTTCATTCAAATTCAGTCATATAGAACTGGACAAATTCTCATTCCCTTGTGAATTAGTGAACAATAATCACATTTACAATATTGATTATTGTTTTTACCTTTAGAACAATTACATTTCTACACTGTGAAATGTGAATAATGCTGTAGCCTATATTATATACAGATGAAGGGTGCAATATGAACTGCTTACCTTTCAGAAGACAGTTGATTTTAGCAGATTTAATCTCCTAATGTTTCACAAGTCTCCCTTCTCTCATCTTTTCAGATTCCTCTCTTCTTTTCAGAAAGGCTACATTCATTCACTCGATCAAATCTCTGTTCTGCAATTGCTTTCACAACAATAAAAATGCAGTTTTCATTACTTCCATGGTTTTAACTTCTGAAAGTTTCTGTGTATAGATTGCAATCTCTCTAAATCTCATATCTACCTGTTCTGAGATGCCTGAGGACTGTTATATTTCTCCCCTACCACTCTATTTCAAAGTTATCTTTTTGGCTATATAAATAATTTTTCTAGAAGGAGGCATTCCTGCCCAAAACATATGTTTAATGCCAGCATATACCCATAAAAAAAAAAAAGCCATTTGTGGTCCAAGCTCCACAGAGGAATTTACAGTCTAGAGAAAAAGAATTTGCTAAGTAAAGTGAATGCTTTTGACTGAAGTTTAGATAAATGTGTTTTTTCCCTCCAAAATGATACTTAAAACTCAAAAATATTATTCACCTTCACACTTGGAACCCTTATTCAATATTCTGAATGTCTATGACTTCAGATGCTGACTGCATCTGGAAGAATCTCATAAATAGACTGAAAACCACAAGGCTTGTTTTCATTTTGTCTTTGACTTGTTATTTTAAACTTGTAACATCATTATATTGACAGTAAGAAATAGAAATAAATTGTTCTACTGAAGAGCATCAGACATCATTTTTTGATGCTGTTTTTATGATCTCAACAATGGTAAAGTGGCCCGCACAATGCAAGTGATAGCTGTCATCCTCCCATTGCCAAAGGCAAATCTGCTCTCAGTGATCAAGGAACTGGGAGGGTAGAAATGTCAGCAAAATGGCCCTAATGTTATTTTAAAGTGGGGGTTTATTTTTATACATGCTTAAGATCATATAGAAAAAAATATTGATAATAGGAAAAAAGAAAATAGCTTCCAAGGTAATTATGCTGCCATGGTTACTCAAAGGGGAGAAAGCTCATGAAAATTTGTAATGAAATTCAAATAGGATAAAACCAAGAGACAGAATCTTTCTATAGAATGTTTTACAGAAAAATAAATAAATAAATAAATAAATAAATAAAAATTACAAGGCTGGTTTATCACCTTGACTGTGTCTGCCTAAAGCTACAGGTAACAGGAATTAATAAAATCAGAGTAAAACTGTGGCCTGGAGCAAAATATCCCTGGATTAAGAAGAGGGGTACATCACTGACTTTGTACAGATTCTTGCTTCAACAGAAACCTTCTCTAAACTCTGTGTAAGGGTGGTGCTGACTCTGGGGCAGCATTCAACAGACCCCATCATCTAGGTGACGTTCTTGTCACTGGAGTTGTCTGAACACTCTTGGGGATTACTGTATATCAGAGTGGGAAGGCACAAAAGCATTTCTGAAGCTCCTTCATTAGTATCCATATGGAGAAGACTGCATTTGTGAAGAGAGAGCACCAAATATCCAAATATCGCACAAAGCCTAGTCTTCAAGGCTAAGGCAAAGAGAAACTTAACTTGTGGCTCTTTTAAAAGAAAAAAACAAGCAAAAAAACAAAAAAAAAAGGAGCCCACCCCCCACCCCACCCCATTCTGCTTACATGGCATCATGGTGTTAGCTTTGCTAGAGACAGATGGAGGCAAGACAAGGTAGTGTCACAGTATTTTCACTGATACGGCTTGAACACTTGTGGATTTTTTTTAACGAAACAATCTCATCAAGTCTCAGGGAAGTCTTCACTTTGAAGTTAGAATAAGGTACACTCTAACAAATCAGAATACATTAAAATATCTCTGTGAAGAGACAGGGTGCCCCTGTCCACCCATTGCTAACCAACCAAAAAAGCGTTCTAGGGCAAGTAGCTCCTTAAGTAACAAAGCCTTTGGCATGCACATCATTTTCATAGATGAGATACTGACATTACTCTTTGTTAAACTCAAGTAAGTTTCCTAGCAACCCATTTGTTATCTCTGTGGGGGATAAAAACACACCAGCATTATATAGAAGTTGAGAGTCTTTGACAGCATCATAGTTTTTGACCACCATAATTAATTAGCCAACATGCTGGCATCAGTCCAAAGTCCTCCTTTTCAATAAGATAAGTATCAGCAAAGTACTTGGCTTAATGCTAATGCATTTCATTTTCTCCTACATGATAAAATCAGTTTCCTTGTATCTAGTATAATGTGCAAAGTGCAGAGCATCCTAAACAAAAATCTTCAAATTAACCTCTTGTTTTTGCATGTCCAATGTCAAGAGCAGCAAATGCCACATGATGAAGGTGACTTTTTAAGATTTATGTTGGCAGACAATTAATGGCCAAAATAGAAGGGCCTTCTCAAATAACCTCCTCCTTTTTCTTGTTTGTTTATTTTGCTTAGCTTTCTTGTTTGTTTTTAAAGCACTTTGTCCTGTAATTCTATAGTGTTAGATAACAGCCAAGCAGCTAGCTCCAATACTGCTTTACTAGCAGTAAAGAATACCATCTGCAACTGAAATATTAGCATAATTAATTTATTTTGTCCTGTGTGTATAGTTAAGCTATTGAAAGACTAAAGAAATATCAGGAAAACAAAAAGCAAACAAACATGCACAAGTAAAAAAAAATCTCTATGATTATTTCAGATCATGTGCTGAAATAACTCTCTTTTTATGGCAACAGACTGTCTCTCGAAAAATCCCCACAGTGCCCTGTAGCCCGACAGTCCTCATGTTTATGGAATGTACAAAAAAAAAATGGTGACATTAAGATTTACAGAAACTTTTCTTTTACAGTAGATTATTTGCGGTTCATCAAGCATCTACTTGAATATATCTAGGTTTCTTCTCCATATAAAATTTCACTAATAGATCAAAATACCAGGATTTTGCAGTATTTTCTCTTCCTGCACATTAGAGATAGGTACAATCTAAGCTGAAAGAACATATCACTGCAGCTTATGGTAAAAAAAAAAAAAAAAGGCAAAAAAATTTTTTGAGATATTTATAAAGAAGGGGGAAAAGCAACTAATTCAAGACACCATTTCTTCAGAAGTTATAACATTCCAGAAGGAAAAAGAAAACACCTGAAGTCCAAAGAAAAATAATTATATTTATATCTTGCTCTTTTACTTAAATTTCTAGAAGCTGTATTTTCTTTTCCAGGAGTAGCTCAGAAACTGGATGAAAAGTCCTTTCTGTTGCTCTCATTTGAGATGCATCCATGATAGCAGCTCCTTTGGTGTTTAACCTGTCATTACTTCTCTTCCAAGCAGAAGGAAGCAATATATCTTTGCTGACTCCTGACCTTTATAAAAGGTAAATCAGCTACCTGTTTGTATGAATATCAGGCCTTGGCCACCACTGAAGTATTTTCTAGGCTGCCTCTGTCTATCAACTACCGGGAATAAGCCTTACTATGAGGCAATCTATATTGAAGTTTTTTATTTTCAACACAATTATTCCTATAACATGCAGGCAATATGATTATGAAACAAAATTGCAGACACCTCATATTGCCTCATTAAGGTTATGGTCTAACTTTATGGTAATTTATAGCTCCATTGCACATGGCTGTTTAAAAGGAGAAAAAAGAAAGAAAAAGAACCAAACATATACAACACTGGCCTGTAGCCTAACACAAACTGGCAATATACTTTTTAACTAAATGACCTCACTGAATTTGGGGAGCCTGTTATTTCTTGTCTTGCTATTCTAAATATAATACTATGGCTTCTGTGACTCATGCATAATACCTGGGGATAGATTTCTTTTTGATGTGTGCTGTATTAGTCATACTTATCTATGAACATGGATGATATATGGTGCAACCTCTACACCTGCTGCTGTATTTCAGAAAGAAAATACTAATGTATTACTTGGTTCTGTAATTAACACTGATATATAAACCAATGCAAGTACAAAATAGCTTGTAGGATTGTGTGATGAGAAAAAAACAAACAAACAAACAAACAAAAACCAACAACTTTATTCTCCTCTAAGTTTTTTCATTAATATTGGAGAGAATGTATTATCATAATAAGAATTCCTCTAGTTCTTCCAAGAAGTATTATGTAAAAGCAGAGAAATATGAAAGCTAATGGAGAGTCTTTTCTTGCAAGAGATGAAATTAGCAGACAAGGAGAAAGTTAATAGTTCTTTTATGCTAAGAATCAAAATACCTTCAGATATCAGCTTTCCTTGAAAAAACTAAAAATCAAACCAAACATACTGATTCCTTACCAACTCACACATCTTGACTGAGCCTTGTCCAGCCAACTTGCAGAATCCATGGCAGGATTTGAATGAGCAGCATATGTTAGTAGGCCAAGTGTCAACATAGGACGTCCTTGCTAATGGTGTACAAACAAACTGAAACTGCAGATTGAAAAGATGTTGTAAAAAGAATTTTTTTTTTGAAAAAAAAAAAAGGCCTTTCCCTTATATTTGGAGCATCATTATATGATCTGTTCATGATTAAACACAGTGCTACACTTGGGGAGGATAACCCCAGGCACAAACTAGGACATGCTGCAGGCTGGCCATCTGGAAGGCAAATTTGCAGAAAAGTACCCTGGGATCATGGTGGACACCAAGTGAAGCATAAGTCAGCAATACAATACACCATTAGAAGGCTAATGGTATCCTGGTTTGCATTAGGCAGAATGCTGTCATCAGGTAGAGAGAGGTGATCCTTCACCTCTGCTCAGCACTGGTGAGGCCACAACTGAAGTTCTGGGTCAAGTTCTGGGCTCACCAGTAAAAGAGAGACCTAGATATACTGGAGAGTCCAGAGAAGAACCATAAGGATGATGAAGGTGCTGGAGCACTTGACATTTGAGTAGAGATTGAGAGAGCTGCAGCTTTCCAGCTTGGAGGAGTCTCAGGGGGCTCCTGACATTATATATCAATGTGTATAAATACTTGAAGCGAGGGTGCAAAAAGGACAGAGCCTGGCTCTCTTCAGTGGTGACCAGTAACAAGGCAAGAGGCAATGAGCACAAACTGAAACACAGGAGGTTCTGTCTAAAAACAAGGAATAGATTTTTTATTTTAAATATTTTTATGGTATATATATTTTGTTTACAAGAGGGCAACTGAGCACAGACACAGGTTGCCCAGAGAGGCTGCAGAGTTTCCCTCCTTCAAGGTTTTCAAAAAACATCTGGACATGCTCCTGAGCAAGTGCATCTAAGTGGCCCTGCTTGAGCAGGGAGGTTGGACCAGATGACTTCCAGCAGTTCCTTCCAAACTCAACTATTCTGTGATTCTGCAGTTCTGTTCCATGTCCTCTTCCAGAAGCTACATCCTATACCTTCTCATCATCTCCTTAGAACTACATCTAATGAAGGGGCTAAAATAAAACCTTTTTTTTATTTGTTTGTTTAGTTGGTTAGTTTAACATTACAAATCCATCAGATCTTCAAATAGGGAAATAAAGCTATAAAATAACAGACCAGAGGAAGCACACTGTAACTACTCCTTATCTTTGTAATTCCTCACTACAAAAATAAAAGCATGCCGGATCTTCTAAAAAGAGAAGAAAAACTTCTCAGGGATTCAAAGTTCCCCTTCTCCTCCTTTCTCACTGGTATTCTTCCAAGAAATTTGGCAGCTGGCTTTCTCACACTAATCTTACTGATGTGAATGTTTCTAGGTCACCCAGCTTTGTAGGTAAAAGGGCTTTTGGGACTTACAAAGCAATTACAGCATTTTTACATTTGATTGACAACTGTCAATCAGACTTTTTTAGTTTGGAGGCTGAACTGACAAAGTGAAAATAAAAGTTGCAGATCAAAGTGAATAGAAAATTGTGCAAAGAACAGAAAATAAAATGATATTGGGGATTATTCAAATATTTTAGTTCTCTGGGCCCCTTTTACACAATCTGAGAATATCAATGTGAAACAATCAGAATGGCTAGTATCGGCATATTCACCAGGTTTTGGAAGTTACCCTCCCTCCTCTATTCGGAAAAACTTGACACATATTGTCCAGCTTCTAGAGGACTGCCAGCGCTGCTGTGCTATGGAGTTGCTCTCAGTGCCTTGTGGCAATTCATGCAGAAGAATTTTTTAGAAAGCAGAATAGTTTAATTAGCTGAAAACAGGAATAAAGCATCCCCCAGATTTCATACTTGTTAGCTTTATACATGGGTGACTGGTCTTCCTTTAGGAGATAACAGACATAGAGTCAAATTCCTATAAATAGAGGAGAGGACTGAACTGGAGACTAAGACTTTCTGAGCACTGCTCGACAAAACAATTCTTTCATCCCAATTTTGTGATTCAAACTACAGTATTTAAGATGAAAGTTGTGGGTGATTTATGCCAAAATTTGTAAACACTTTTGTCTAGACTGATTTTACTAAGTAACACTCATTCTTAACCTGACAAAAAAGGTGTCATAAGGTGTTAAGCACTGGATGCAGAGCACTTTGAGATACTTATACCAAAACAACTATTAAAACTATTAATGATTGAAAGAAAAGTCATTTCTTAAAGCATTTTGAGGGTGTGTTTGAACATCCCTGGGAGATTGTTTTGTACTGCATACAGTTTTTCTCTAAGAAAAATATAGCTATATAGAAAAATATGCCTAAACCTTTCCTTTATTAAGTTTCATTCAGTCATTCCTGGCTTGAACCACCCTACAGGATTCCTCTCATTTACCTTTTTAAAACACTCACAGGTATTTAGCATGTCATTCATGAATCGCTATTTAGACAAGCACTCTGTATTTAGCTCTTTTCCTTTTCCTCATAAATCAGTCCCTTCCAGACCCTCAATCATTTTTATTGCTTATTCATAAATGCTGATAGTGTTCATAAAGGAAATGTCTACAATGGTGCTAAGCAAGAAAAAGTGAACACAAGACCAAGGCTGGAGTTAATAAAATGAAAAGAAAACATAACCTAACTTGGGCATCCTCTTTAGTTTGACAATCAAGTACACATAAATAACACCACAACAAGGCAAATGATTACCAGAAACTAAAATGAGACCCAGACATACCTACTGACATATTCACAAGTTTTGCAGAGAAGGGAATAGAAAACCAGCTGATTTGAATATCTATTCCTGTATTCCAAATCAATATTCTCATATTGTATACGCATGAGCAGTTGCTGACATTTAAAGCTTAAAAATCTTTAAGAAGGACTCTTGTAAGGATAACACATAAGCCACACAAACACAATATCTCTTACTGTAAGGAAAATTCCTGAGCTCATTTATCATAACTCTGCTTGGAGATGGCTTCATGGCATCCTTTACAGTACTTAAGATATATTGTGTTTTATAGACCATTACCATTTAATCAAGATAAGTTAAAGTCCCAGCAAGGAAAGAGTCACAATTTTGATTGTCTGATGTTTACAAAACATCAGTAAAAATAAACTTCAGTTTACAAAACTGCATCATAATTGTTTTATTTCAGAAGAAGGGCACCTCCTTTTCCCCTGTGAGGCTAATTAATGTTAGGAGTTCGGAATTTAAAGTTTTATAGGTGAATTGTAAGTTTTAGTGAAGCTACGTACAAGAATTACTTTAAGCTTTCTCATAAAGAAATAGCTTTTTAAGAAAGACCATTATGAGTGACTTCTCACAGAAGAGACAGAAAGCTTTATGGGAGTTCAAAGTAAACTGCCTTGCAGTTCGCTGAGCGGAGCACTTATAACTTCACTGAGGCATTTGGGGCCAGCTCTATCTGTGTGTGTGTGTGTGTGTGTGACAAAACACACATGAAAAATGTGTGGAAATGTATGGAAGTATGGAAAACATGGAGTTGAGAAAGTGAATCCAACATCTACTTTTAGATTTGAAAATTGTTCATTTGAAAAATAAAGAAAATTACACAGGTTACATTTATAAAAGCAATTGTTTGGTACTGAAAATTCAGCAAAATATGCTAAAAACAATCATTTTCTATGAAGGTAAATCAGCTTAGTGTACAATGGCTTTACAGAATTTCTTACATATTCTTTATCAAGCTCATCTTAAAATCTATTTTTGAATGGCTTATTACATGACTGGTTTAGATTTGTTTCATTATTAAACAAAGCACAAGAAGTTAGCCATTAAGATTCAGGTTTAAATCAAACTGCTTTATTTAATGTATTAAAATTCTTTGTTTTAGTACTACAGGTATATAAAAGCATAGAACATTTAAGGTTCTAAGTGAAATACTGATAATAAAAAGCAGATGTAAAAAGCAAAACAAAACACTACAACTCGTATTTATTCTTAGTTTGAAAAATAAATAAATAAGATATTTTGCTAGAGCCTGCATACCAAAACAGATCACTTGAGTGGACCCACACAGATAAAAATTTAAACAGATACATTTTTTTTAAGCAGTAAAACATAATGTAAAGAAAAAAAAATAAAACTGCACACACACACACACAAAAATTATTTTCAAAGGAACAAAATATCTATTCATATTTGGAAGATTTAGGAGAACATTAATGGTCATAGTGATTCTACTAGCAATTCATAGAGGGTTTACTTTTAAGAACTCATTTCTCCCATATGCATACACTCTACTCTCTACTTTACCTCAGTGATTCAGACCAAAAGAAAATGTCTATGAATCTCCCACACTAAAATGTGTTTTTTCCTATTTATCTGAAAAAATGTGCCCCCAAAATGCAAAAATGAACATAAAACAGCCCTCAGAACTTCAACCAGAGTTCATGTTAGAAACTTTAGTCCTTCAAAGTTTTGCCAACTCACATTAGATTCCTACAGCTATCATCTGGGCGGGACTAAGAAACCCCATTCACCAATCTTTCTCTTTCAATGTCTGTGAATAAAGAAGGCATGTGTAAAGAAGTATACTGTAATGAAATATAGGCATCTGATTAAGATAGTCCAGATTACTTAAAATAAATGATAGTCTTGGCACCTAAATGTTGAAGATGATTGGCAGGAATCATCCATACTGCAAAATTAAGAAATTCAGAGGTAGAAAGTGTTATGCCTCTGCACGTCTTCTAAAAGGCTTTTAAAATGGAATATCCCTGAAGAAAGTATTTTTAGGTTAGGGAAAGTACATCAATTTCCTAACTACCACTGGCAAAATCTCTCCCACATGGGGGAGGGCTAAGTAGGCTTGTCAGCCCTGTGCATTTACTTGACTTTGTATAGGTTACATTTATTCTCTGTATACTTTGCTTTATAAATTGTTATGCCCAGATGAACAAATGGGGACCTAAAGACCTGGTGATTAACTTGCATCAGAAAATGAATTTTCTAAGATTTTAGGCTATTGTTTCTTGCCAGTGTAAGTGTAAGAAGAGAAGGTGATGAACAAGTGGAATGTGGAGATGAATACTTAATCGTTCAATGATGTTGACAAGATGTTGCTTTGGCTTCTCTGATACTAGGTTATAATTCAATGAACTAATTGGTAGAGAGGGAGAGAGTTCATGTCACGAGAAAAGGTAAGAATATCTTCACCTGGAGAATACTCCACCACCTTGTGACTTTTAATGAAGACCAGTGTTAGTGGCCACTGACAAAAGCCTACAGGTATGTATAAACATGAGCTGCTGGTCAGAAAACTGTCACAGTGACAGTGGGTGATGGTGGTGGTGAGATTACATTCATCATAGTCTTGGATAATGGGGAACTCACTGGTGGATACCTCTATGGTGTGAGGTCAGAAGTACAGGAAACATGCATAAACAGGAATATTGTACAAACATAATAACTGAGAATCAGAAAGACACTGACTGAATTGACTAATGTCAACAGTTACAGCTAACTCAGGAAGGACAGGTAGGCAGAACTAGATGAAGCATTGACTTGTATGTTGATTATGTCTACAGCTGCTTTGACATCTAGAATTTAGCAAGATGTTTCCTTTTAAAATGTCTTCAAGAATTAAAGAAAGCAAGAAAAACAGATGTTACATTTGCTAGAGGCCTCAGAACCATCAGGTCAGTAGAAAGATTATATACATATTTTTTCCACACAGCTGTAGCAGTAGCAAATACCATAACGAGAAGCAAAAGAGCATTATTTTCTGTGAGACGTGTGAGGCAACATTTTTTCTCTTACCAGAACTGGCAATGCCTCTAATGGAGCATTTCAAACAGTTGTACTGGGCACCAGCCCTCAAAAAAGCTATGGCTGACAGAGGCACTTAGAGCAGAGGAAGAGCTGCAGTCATGAAAATATGAGGAAACTGTCCAAGGTTTTCTGCAACATAAAGGCAAAATCTTGGGAGAGGGGGCATGGTAGCAATTGTTACTAAGCAAACTGGTCTATTGCCCTTGCATGAGAATAGAACTTACCAGGTTTAAGTAGAAGAAGGAGGTTTTCCTTTCATAGCATAAAAAATCTTTTAATTGTAAGGCTAGGTTATGCAGTCATGGCCTGGTAACTCCAGTTAAATAATTGTAAAAACATTGAATATTTAAGACCAGGTTACACAAGCATCAGTGAAATATTTCATATGCAAAATTCATCGTGATTTTCTGTGTCTCTTTGAGTTCCATTTGCTATGATTATATGCATATTACTAAATAAAAAATGATCAGGGTCTGCTCTCTGCCCCAGAGGACTGCTAAAAATGTGCAGCTTGCGAACATATTGCTAAATTTACTTACTTCCTACCCTATAGCTGCATTTAAAAAGTCTCTTGACAGCCCTCTCTTCCAAACTGTGCTTGGCAATTGTCTAGGAAATGATTCGTTGGCAGAAGACAAAAAATATATCAGGGACTTGACTAAACAATGCAAGGATATGAATTTGAGCCAATGATCCAGTCCATGTGCGAATCCTTTTAGGTCTAGTAAAATAGATGTAGCCTGTCTACCAGGGCCAGTTAGCTCTTTGTATAAATAATATGTGAATAAAATGAGTAGCAGATGAAATTCTGTGCCAACTACTGCAAAGTAAAGCACATAGAGAAAAGATCTCTAATTCTTCAAATTTATTGATGGATTTTGAATTAGATATTACAATTCAGGAAAGAGATTTTGGAATGAGCATGGATTTGAAAACATCAGTAACAATAAAAAGACGAATAGAAAATTTGAATTATTTTCTAATAAAAGTAAAACAGGAAAGTAAACAAAAGGGGAAAATAATGATAACCTGATAATGCCACTATACAGATAGATAATATAAATCTCAAATACTGTGTACACACTTCAGGACACTTTTCCCAGACATGAGGTTATGATGTTATTTACAGTACACTTAAAGTGACAAGGATGACTACAAATATGGTACAGCTTTCTACAGCTCAGGAAATCTCTAAAACTCCACAGAGACAGGAAGAGATATCAGGAAAAGAACACCCTCCTCTTGCCCTCTATTCTCACATTCTTTTTTGAAGTATCCATTACTGACAACTATCAGAGACCAGAACCAAGGACAAGTAGATATTTGGTCACACACAGTTTGATCACTCTCAACTCTTTCACTTTTCTATTATCTGTCCATAAAAGACTGTTTTATGCCCCGAGAATGAAGATATATGGCCATTATTAGTTAAATTAATCCTTCACAATGATTCTCAAAGTTGTGTCATATTGAGATCTGGAATGAAAGGAATATACTCCTATACCTTGTTGATTTCACATTATCAGAAACCAAACCAAACCAAACCAAAACAAAACAAAAACAACAACAATATACCATACCTCTCCATTTAAAAACTTGTCCTCTTCTATCAGCAAAATCATATTCCATTATAACCATCTCCCAACTCCCTGTCTTAACTATTTCTATTGGGAACTCCAAGGTAAAACCTTTTTCCCAGTTCACATCTAAATTCACTCTATTCACACCCAAATACTTCCCATTTGTTCTTGCATAAACAGCTTTTTTTTAGATTCTCTTTGCTTGCCTTTAGCCCTTGTTGTGTATATAAAGAACAATCATACCTTCTCTCAGGATCCATTTTTTACACCAAATAAGTGAGTTTTAGTCACTAGTTGTAAGATCTGCAGAACTCTGATCAGCCCAATAGCTTACATCTGTTGCTTTTGAATACTTGGTCCTTTAAGCTAAACACTGGAACAATACCCTGTATTCTGTATGAAAATTCAGCCATGCCTTCTAAAATAGCTTTTGTACCTCCCATTTTCTACTGGGAATACCTTACCTGACATAACCCAGGGATGCATCTGTCTTTTTTATGACCCTATTACATTCATCTTAATAGTCATTGCATGGTCAAATAATGAAAACTACTGAATCAAGGAGATCAGAAAATGCTTTATGACTTTGAAAATCAAGCTATTTTCATTTAGGTACATGTTAAGAGTCATCCATCAGGTTAAAAAAAAAATCACTGATATCAAGTTAAAAAAATAATCATTGGAAAAAGATGAAAACAGCAATAGACAAAAAGCTTAAAAGACATTTTCTCTTTTGTTTTCCTTATTCCTCCAACAATCAGTGATTCCATCTATTTTTACTTGTGTTTTAACATAAAATATCATTAACACACTGATAGAGTCCAAATTCAATTTTTTTTTTTATTTTTTTTATTTTTTTTTTACTTCAGAGGAATAATTGCACATTTATGCTGCTTTAAATGAGAACAGAATTTAGCTTATGATATTTTTTACACACTTCACTGCATTGGCTGGATTTTTTCCTCATAAGAAACAGACGTGATAATTTGTATTTGGCAGTTAAACACCTGGTCACTAAATATTTAAAATTCTGAGATGAAATGTCTCTCAATAAGCTATGGAGAAATAATATGCAAATACTTACTTATAGTCAATCAGCATACAACAAGGTATGAACAATGTGTGTGCATTATAATGAAGTGATGTAAATGACCTCAGAAGCTGTAAGACACTGCCAAAAGTTTGAATTGTATCCAAAATGAGAACGTCTGTTTTCTCTACAATCTGCTGAATGCAGGATGCATTAGTATCTCAGCATTGCACAGCTGTGTTTTTCTATCGAATGAGGATAATGCCTGCTTTCAGATTTGGGGAAAAAAAAATCCTTCCTAATTGAGTTGGGCACCTTTATCTGCATTCAGGCTGCTGCTTATTTTTAAATAGCTGGATTCTGGCAACTTTTTATCCTGAATGAAACACACATTTTAAAAAGAGTTAGATGGTCCATGCTATGGAAATACAGTACTCACCTAAGATGGATCTCGACCTTTTTTCTTTTCCCTTATGTCTAATCAACCAAGTTTTCTGAATGAAGGATTCAAGATACATCTAAGTCATGCGTAAATGGTGCTCGAACCACTCCATGGCTCCAGATATGAAGTGTCAGTGATTTTATTTTATTTTATTTTATATTTTTATTTATTTATTTATTTATTTTTGTGAGGAGTCCTGTCCCTTTTTTCTTCTCTGGTATCACAGCAAGGAGATCCACCTCGCCGTATTTGCAGTGCTTGAGAGTACTGTTGAGCAGCCTAGCAGAAATAGAGCCACTCTCAGCTGGGGATGAGGTCACTGAAGTCAGATCTAGAAAAATTATGAAAGCCAGATGATAGTGATCTTCAATACAAATTTTCTATAGGTGTAAACCATGGTATCTATACAAAGTAGAATGTGATCTTCTACTGAAGCAGAGCTCCATACCCCTCTCAACCACAGAGAGGTTTCAGGCTGGGGTAATACAAATATTCCTGAGGTACTCTGCTAGTCTGAAGTCAAAAGCAATCTCTTTTTTTAGTTATATTCCATTTTAACACAGCAGAGCCTGTACTTGTGTAGTTAGAGCTAATAATGGTGCAGATTTCCAGTCTAAAGATGTCCATGAGTATATGCTTAAGTCTCTCCTTACTTGGGAGTTTGATAGAATTGAAGCGCATCCTTGAAGACTAATAACAGTTTATCTGAAATGCTTTTCTTAAAAAAAATAAAATAATGTTGGCCTGTACTCAGGTTTGTGTATGAAATAAATTACATTTTTAATATTACATTAGAAGATGGTAAATAATTAGGTAATATAAATAAATCACTATAGTTCACTGTCTTCATTACAACAAAGAATCCAGCCCCTGAACCAGGATATTTTGTTCATTTTGGTTTCACATCTTCCCTAATGATAGAAGCACTTACTTTTCAGAGAGTTGTATATGATTATTTATTAATATTTCATCAAATATTTCTTTAGTGTTCACACTTACTGTTGTATTCTGATCAAACCAATTTTTTATTTCATACCTTTACTTTCTATCTGAGCATATTTCAGCAAAGCACAGATGTGATCCAATTACCATTTGTCAACTATCACTCATTTTCCACTTTTCTATTAAGGTAAGGAAGACTTATTTAACTGTCTTTCACCATTTTCATGCAGAAAGAATAAAGTTCTGTTCACATGAGGGGTTTAAGGTTTATTAACTTAAGCTTTTTAATAAAGGGAATTAGTTAGACTCCGTTGTGGATATATAATTCAGTTTAAAAGTGGTTTATTTTAGTTTAGCTTAAATAGATTCCAATTTATGCTAAACTGAAAAATGCCTCATTTAAACTGTGATAAAAGTAGCTGCACAACTTCATTTATTGGTTTAGCTAAATTAGTCAGATTTATTACATCTGGGTGAACCAAGATAACAGTATCAAAGACTCAAGTCTGAAATTTTAAGCTAAAATACAGCCTGGCAAGTTTATCAATTTTAGCCATAGATATCTGCTGTTATTGCAGATGACTATATTGTTATTGTTATTTTAAACTAAAAAAAGGGCAGATTTAGCTTAGATATTTGGAAGAAATTCTTTACTATAAGAGTGGTGAGGCCCTGGATCAGGTTGCTCAGAGAAGCTGTGGATGCCCCATCCCTGGAAGTGTTCAAGGCCAGGTTGGATGGGGCTTTCAGCAACTTGGTCTAGTGGGAGGTGTGCCTGCCCATGTCAGAGGGGTTGGAACTAGATGGTCTTTATGGTCCCTTCCAACCCAAATCATTCTGTGATCTCTAATGATTCTGTGATTGCTAATTATCTTGCTACTTTGGACAGTAACTAACAAAGCCAATGTCTGAAAAGGGCTGCTTTGTAGAGCATCTGTGTTGTGCATGTGAGTAAGACATAACAACATGTGAGAAGGATCTACCAAACACTTTATATCAAGAACAAGTTAAAATATTGTATCAGAAAAATCCTCAAATGCAGCAAGCTGTTTTAAAGGAAAGCTGTGTCTTAGACAGATCCTCTTTATGACAGGGAATTGGTTTGGGAGAAACACCTTTCTAAACTGAACCATATTCCAGTGGTCTTGGTGAGATCACATTGGAAAAGGCAAACATTACTTTGGCCCCTCAAAGGATTCTCTAAAGTCAAAACTGTGCATCACCCAGGTGAAGGGAACTCAAGACTCATGAAACCTGTTCTTGCTTAAACTTCATTATTAATCAGATTGTAATCTTGCTGCAAGCATGGGTAAGGCTTTGGCTGGGCAAAGTAGTTTGCAAAGGAAAACACTTGATGTACAAACAGAAGACAGGAGAAGTCCATGCCCTTAGCATATGTTTGAAAACAGACTTTATTTTTCAGAAAATGAAACTTTCTGTCACAAACAAATGAGAAAGTACAAGTTCTCTATTTGATACTTCATTAAAATTTATCTTCATTCCATTGAACAGGGTTGTTATTTGTATTAACCCTTTCACAAAGAATTTATTTCCCTACTTAAATGATAAACTATAGCCTAAGCATGATTTTACATTACTTTCCCCCTACCAGCAGTTAAGCAACTATAAAAAGTTTGAACATATGCAGTCATTTGCACATATCTGCACACATTCATATGCATAAATACACATAGCAAAGAAGGTGAAACTCAAAGAATATGAGTTAAAAAAATGAAATTCTCTTCAAGGGCTGAGCTAGCTTTGAAGGTGTAATGCATTGAGCTGTGAGGTAAACCAAGTATCACATAATATACTTATTTCCTTCTTAAAAAGAAGAAACACTCCCTTGCAACCAGTTAGCAATTAATACACTAACTTATTAGCTTGCAAGGTCTAACGTAAGCATAGGATTGTTGGTTTTTTTTTTTTTTCTTTCTTCATCTACTAGTTTGTGACATCCTCCTCCCCCCTCCTGCTTTTTTTTTTTTTTTTTTTTTTTTTTCTCCCAAGAAGGGGAGGAATTTGCTATTTGGAAATTCCATTTACAAGCATTTTCATATCAAAATAGGTATCTTCACATGAAAGTCATAGGAATCTTTTTTGAAATATGTGCTTTTTAAGTTTTTCAAAGATTGCTTTTCAGAAAAGGCAAGCACCTCATCAGCTCTCACACACACAAATCTTCAAATGCTGTTTTTGAAGAATTGAATTTAAAAGTATGTTCAGTCATATACCAAGCATGAGAAGCTGGAAAAAATGTCTTTGAATCTGAACTACAGCTCATCATAATCTGGTTAAAATTATCTTCAACACCACCTGTCATTATTAATACAGAAAGTGGAAAAATACCTTCAGCCCAGATACATTATTGCAAATAAGGTCCATCTGCTCTTCACTGTTCTGTCATATAATAATAGCAGCTATATTTATCATGGATTTAGGATTTTTCCTTTAGTAGATGAATGTGTAACTGCTTTTATTAAAAATGCTTTTCTTTGAGGGTGTTCTGTCATCTTTGCAGACTCTATACCTAATTTTCAATGTGGAATCCTCGGTATTTGATATATTCCATTGCTAAGTAATTTTTTTTTTTCATTTTTTCATATTCTTATATACATTTTTATATTCTTATTTTATATACACACATATGTAACAATCTACTTAGCATTTCCTAATAAATTGTATAGCTGTACAGAATCTTATTTAAGTCATAATGGCTGTAAGAGATATATTTTAATAATCACAATAAAATATTAAGAATCTGCATCATTACAGGAACCATACTCAAAAAAAAAAAAAAAAAAAAGAAAAAAAAAAGAATAACACCTGATTTCTAACAGACAAAGTGAAGGTGTTTTTTAAGAACAAATGAAAAAGAACAGCTTAAAACAAAATTTTTACAGTTATCATGGGTAGTCTTCAAAACACAGCAAGGAGCTTCAAAGAAAATAATGAGTGTGTCTACATTAGCCACTGTTGTGGTGCATCAACCCAATGACTGTGATGTGACTTACTCTTATCTGTCTGTTCTCCAAGTCAATGTAAATTCTAGTGACTTCGTGTATCTCAGAAAGAGTATACTTGTCAGAGCAATAAACACCCATCAAGATTTCAACCAGGCCAAAAAAAGGGAAAGAAGCTATTAGCCAAAAAATATGTCTTTCAAAAACTAATTTGTTTCCAAATCAGAAGAACAGAGATAATATAACACATGTGAAGTTCAAAGCAAAAGAATCACAACACAGACCAAAAAGAGATTTTGAGGATGTACTTTGCAAATATATTAAACTCAGATTTTTTTTCCCTGATGGCATTAGAAGAATTCAATCAGCCAAAAAATCTGCAGTGTCTATAGATGATCAGTGTGTTTGTTGTATGAGCACTCACAGACAATTCATTATAAAGGTGTTTACTGCAAGGATTTTTTTTTTCTTTTCTTTTGGGCATGAGTCTAAAATATCATAGACTGGAGAGTCAGTAGATTAGGCTTTAGAATAAAGTTATAAAATAAATCAGTACATGCTAAACTGAACAGAAACAAATCACCTGAACTGGATTACATTCACTGAAGAATGAATACATGCAGTACCATGCAAATGTCTGACACTTCAAAACTTTTCCTGATTTCTACAGTATAATTTTTTTCAGGACAGTCAAAACTGGAACTGGAATACAGGTGTGAAAGTTATTGCAACTGAGCAATAAAACAGCAAGATGAATTGCAGTTTTGAAACTGTTTTTTTCCTAGTCTTTCTAGTCTACAAGAAGTACACATGATAGTTTTGAAAATTTGAAGTCAATGATCAGAGATATTCAAAATACAAATAAAATGTTAGAAATTATTAGGAAGACAATGGAAAAGGCTATAGTATTCTACTATGGATAATATGCACTGTTCTACTTAGCTAATCTTCAAATATATGAAGTTAAAAGAACTTGAACAGATGCAGAAAATAGGGTAAGTCTGACCAAAGAAGTGGAATGGCTTCCATAAGAGAAGAAGCTGTAACTGTGAAGACTATGACAGGCTATGACTCTACAGTTTAGAGGAGATGCGACTATAAACATCTGTGTAATGACAAATGTGATGAAAGAATGAATAGGAAATTATCATTATTTTTTAATTATTTCTCCTACTAGTGATGCCCAATGAAATAATTAAGTACATGATTCAAAACTAACAAAAAAGAAGGATTTGGTATCCTCTACCCATTTCATTTGTGGAATTCATTGCTATTAGGTGTTTTGAATGCTAGAATTTTAAATTGATTGAAAAAGTGACCATAGACTTTGGAACAAAGTTTCATTGTAGGCTACTAAACAAACTGGATGCAAATTCTGGTTCAGAATGTCATTAAAATATTGACTAGCAGAAGCTGGGATGATACACAAGAAGAAATAAGTCTACTTGTTCTGCAATATTCCTTGCCTAACTACATGGCTGTTGTTACAGACATGATTTCAGACAAAATGTATTTTTGCTGGGATTTTTGGTCATTCTTATATCTCACACCAGGTAAATAAAAGCAAAGAAGTAAAAAATAATGTCATCAGCAAATACATTATGGGTGATAAAAAGCTCAGATTAGGAAGACACAGAATGATCTCATCTCTCACTTCTCTCTCACTTAAGCTTTTGAAAGTTATCACACTCACTGGTAACAGTGGTTAGACTGGTTTTACTAATCAGAAGCATTGCTCTCAAAGTCTAATATTATCTGCCTCAAATTGTATCATATACTCATGTCTACAAAAACAAAACAAAACAAAATAAAACAAAACAAAAACCTTCCAAATTTTCCCACTACCTGTATTGCGACGGACTCACCACTCTTTTTCTTTGCTTAGTACGCACAGAGATTTTTGCTCCTAAATTTGAACAGCAGGACAGATCCTAATGAATTTTAACTATAATTATTAAGATGCATATTTGTAAAACTCCCATTCTATGATATCTGGGATCCTTATAGGATTTAAACATGAAGAAAATGACAAGGGTTTTTTTTTCTCTGTGATGGTGCGATCCCTTGCAGCAAGTGAACTATCTCCTGGAAAAGATCAAAGTACTGAAAAGAAGTTGTCAGGGATCTAAATGGCAAGGGATGCAAAGTAGAAAACCTGAACATAGCTCAAAGTAGTTACAGTTACACTTACCCAGCAAGGATCTGTTCCAGAAATGTTAGCCCAGCACAGCGAATAGCACGTGACTTCTAACCTCACTACCCAAGGGACAGGTAAGTAAACAGAGGAAACATGGCTATGCACAGACTGAAAAGCTGTCTTGCAGGAATGGGATGTTAAACAGTTGGAGTTATGTATCAAAACCTTGAATTTCACCTTAAGGTTAATTGGTAGTTGCTGGAAAATACACAGCACCACCGAAATATATGTTTGACATTCTAGTTTACTGGGAAGACTAGAAATCTAGTTTATGTTAGCTGTTGCTACCATGTAAATAACTCACTGCAGTAATGAGTTGCTTAAATTGCTGAAGCAAGGTCAGCTCATGCAGAAAGAATGAAGAGGACCCAATCACTTGATCAGGATCTCTTTTGGGCTATTTTTCATCTTGAAGATCTTGTAAAAACCTGCAATATTTTGTGACTAGGAAAACTGCTTTGAAGGGATATTATTTCATCAATATTTTGTTTTTAACTAACAATTTGCATTTAATTACATTCAGGTGCACCCGATTTAAACTAGGAATATGCAACAGACAGTTTGCTCTGGCTTTATGCCTGAAATATGAATTTACATTAGTAGGATTGACATTTTTTTGTTATACTTAAAAAGCTTTGTATAAAGGTGGATAAAATCAACTGGAGTGATACAAACAATTTTAAATAGTAAAAACGAATAATTTCTCAACAACCTGCACAGTATTGGAGACGGCTTTGTTAATCACAGTCTAATAGATTCTAAATGACCATATGTAATTAAATAAATTTACATCAGACAATGTTGAGTCACTCACAGTTTTATTCTACAGAGTGACAGCCTACTGAAATCATATGGTGCTGTTAGCTGATGTCATTTGAAATAAAATCTTCTTACACTTAGAGCTCCAAACTATTACTCTTTCATAACTCTACACTGCAAACTCAAAACATGGCCTTCATATACTAACAGTTCACAGAATCACAGAATGGTTGAGGTTGGAAGGGACCTCTGGAGGTCATCTGGTCCCACTCCCCTGCTCAAACAGGGCCATCTAGAGCAGGTTGCACAGGTCCATGTCCAGGAGGCTTTTGAATATCTCCAAGAAGGGAGACTACCTCTGGGCAATCTCTGCAAGTGCACTGTCACCCACACAGTAAAGTGCTTCCTGAACTTTAAAAAATATCAATATTTCAAAAAATATTTCTGCAGGTTTCAGGTCTCTTCTGCAGTGATGTCAAAAAATACTGAGAGATAAAGTACATAGAAAAAGCTGAGCTTTCGATTGCTAAAAGGAGGTTACCTTGTAAAATCACTAGGGATTTGTCTACTGATTTTTGAAAGCTTTTCACTAGAAGCAAGACAGCAACATAGCAGATTATTTTGGATTTGTTGATTTTGTTAGGATGAAGATGCTTTGTAAAATACTGCTATTATAAGTCACGTTTCAAAAAATTCACAGAAATTAAATGTTTTTTTTTGGTTCATATTACACTTTTTGTTGTTGTTTCTTCTGAAGGATAAGGAGCAAAATTTATACTGTTTTGTTACTGACTGAGAGACAAGAAGGATTCTGTATTAATATAACTTCATGGTTTTAAAATAATGCCAACCTAATTATTGGAGGAAATAATTAATTTAGCCTTAAACTTCAGTGAGTGCTCTATATGATTTGTGCTACTATCCAAACATGAGTGACACAGCAGAGGCCTGTTCTGCTGTACTCTTGACAGTATAGTCAAGTCATTCTTTGTGGTTTGCTCTTGCTGTAAACTACAGGAAATATTTCACATAAGTCAGAGTCTTAATTTTATGATAATTACACCTAAATCTATCACTTATATTAAACCTATCAAGAGAAATGCTCACATATATTTTCTATCCAATTTCTGTTTAGGAAATAGTTTCAGTAGTTTTTTTAATTATTGCTTACCACAATACACAGAAAATTGTCACATAAATACAGGAATTGCCCTGTCAGAGCTAGAACTCTACTCTCTAGTACCCTACTTAATCTGTTTTTTATTTTAAAGCAAAACATGTATGGAAAATTATGAATGCACCAGAACTGTTATTTTCAGTTTCCAGTCTTACTCTTGTACATGAATAGCTATTATAAATTTACTATTTCCTACCCCACTGAATATTACCTAATTTTCTTTCTTTCTAACTAACTAAATATATATTGTTTTGCTGAATCTCACTAAACCAACATCAAACTCCTGACAAGACTCAAATACTGGATAACTGATAGGCTATGTAGGCATTTTCCACATACTTCATGTTTACAAGTTCTGGTCTGTCATGAGTGATATAATTAATAACAGTATTAAAATAAGATTTTTTAAGATGAGAAGACTGTCTTCATTTAAATGAAGGCAGACCAGATCAAATTTCACTTTTGAAATAACTTACCTGAACTATCTATTCAAAATGGAGCTGTTCCTACACAAAATGTTGAGAACATCTACTCATAACACCAAGTGGCTATATGTGCAAAAGCTGTGACTGAAATGTGGGAGACTCACTCAGCTCGGGTACTCAGTACTGAGTCATGCAAGAAGCTTAGTGTAAATGCCTTCTCCCTGGCAATCATCTGGGCCACAGGAGTATCAGTGGGGTAATGCTTCTGACTTTGATCAGTTAATCTTTCCTCAAACTGAAATATTAAACTGATGAAGGTTTAAGAAAAATTGGAGTCTTCTCACAATAAATAAAAAATAAATGAAATAAAATAAAATAAATCCCCAAATCACATGTACACACACAACTCCCTAAGTTTCCACTACTGAACAAATTTTAATGAGATATCTTTTCTGTCAAGAAAAAGGTCTAAGTTTTTTTGTCACAACTGGCATGAGATACGGATATCATAATTTGGATCAGGAGAGAGTCGAACATGTTGAAACCTGTGGTGTCTGCAGGCTTCAGATTCATCTTTAAATGAGGACAGCTGTTATGCGCTGTTTTATGCAAACTGGATGAACTCAAGTTATAAGCTATAATAAAGTAGTGCTATATTTGGAAAGTCTAGCCTCATAATAGATCTTACTAAATCTAATTGCTATAAACCAACGTATTGGTTTCATACACAATACATATTTCTTTCCATGAGCCATCTAATATTACTCAGTTGAAGAAAAAAAAAAAAAAAAAGAAGGAAATCAGTTCTCTACTTCAGAGTCTTACTGAGTTGTAAATGACAAACAACTTTTTATTGTGCTCATCCCCACCATGGCTTCATGAAGGTTTCAATTCAACTGAATAGTAATAGTCTTTAATCAAGGCAATGAAGATACTGAATTTAATACTGTCATCTGTGAATTCATATCTTCACTCCACTAGCTGTTTTTTCTTTTCTGACAGGCTTCAGTCACTTCATTTTCTCATATTTCTGGCTCAACAGTTCAGAATGAAGCTGAGCTGATGTTGTAGGAATTGTTCAAGGTTTTCTCTATAAATTTCTTCTGCTTATACTCTGCAGGCTTCATATTTATAAGCATCAATGGTTATTTTTCTCCCAGCCTTTTTGAAGGCATAGTGTTTATACACATGATTTTGCTTTTGAGGCATCAAGGCAAGCATACTAACATGACTGCTGCACAGTAAGTATAACACCAGTTTTTCATTGGATTTGCAGATGTTTACAATTTAAACTAGCACGAAGGTCCCTCTCAGAAAGCTGACAATTCTAGATTATATTTCAGTTTCCTACTGTTCCCTTTCAATAGGTCATTTTTCAATACCATATCAAAGTCCCAAAGGACATTTTTTTATTTAACATAGCAAGAACATACGCAGATATCTCAATCATTCCTCCTACTTTAAGGAGTGCCCTGCAGATCTAAATCAAATGGAAAAACTATGATCTGCTTCTGAGAAGTATGTGTCTGGCCTAGCTATAGAAATGAAATATAGTATATTTAATTAGGGTGCTATAATGATTAAAACTATTACTAGGTTTCGTTGTCTTGTCATATGTTATTACAGATGAAGTAATTATTGTACATTTCAACAGAATGAGCTATTCAAAATGAAACACCGAGGTGACAGATCCCCCAGTGAGAAGTAAACATGATATTCAGAGAAGATACATTTTGTTCTGTCACCCTGCAAGTTATCTCCAGTTAAAAACTCCCAAAATCCTCGTCATATTTCACACTAAATCTTTTAGTTCTGTTTACAGAAGTTAATGTACATTAGCTTGTGTCATTTAGAAAGAAACTAAGATGAACTTATACAGATGCATCTATACATAATGCTGATATTCAGGTGACAAACAGCAGAGATATGTGATAAATTCCATCTGCCTTAGAGTTTATGTATTGATTTTTTTATAGCACCCACCATGCTAAGTGTGAATTATACATGCAGCTTTGAACACTCCACCTGCACTCTGCCCACTACTCCATTTCTTATAAGATGACTTGTAACATGTCACACCTCTACACAGTGTGAAATGGTTGCCATTTTTATTTCTAAAACCTATCTATATGCCAAGGATGTGTTTCTTTCTTCACTGAAAAATTATAGTCATTTAAGAGACAGCACAGGCTACACTGAAAATGAGAGCAGGGAGGAGTTTTAGCTTCGACACCTTGTGACACTAAATCCAGAAAGAGAAGCCACACACATTCTTTTAAGTGAAGCAGCCTTGCTTCCAGTGGACAACCATCATCTCAGTTTGAGGGGTCTAAGGATACCGTAAGTTTTTTGTTCTTGCTGCCTCCACAGTGACATTTGAATTACTCAATAGATGTTAAGCACTCCTCAGCATGTGTGGAACAATAATTCCTAGCAAATAACATGCTGGCTTAAAGGACTTCCATGGAAACTGTACCTACATTATAACTTTTCAAATGTTATCATTCTCATTACTCTTATCCATGGTTATCCATGGTAATAGGTTATTACTAATATAAAGACAGTATTAAGTTTTTTAAGTACAATGACCTGAAGAACTCATGCCCTGCTTTACCGTCTGTATGTTGAATGAGCTCTGAGCCATTGAGATCAACTCTTTGTATATTCCTTATACTGACACCTGCAGAGCTCTGTTTTACCATCTGCTTGGTGTGCCATGTATTACTGTTACATACACATTGCATGCCCAAGTTTAGCACTGAGAAAGAACAGCTTTCATTCTGTAGATGGTATTTACCACGTCTCCACTGTAATGTTTTAAAACCCAGATCATTTCAGTGCATTTATCCCCACTAAATATTAGGATATAGCCTGTTATTATTTGATTTACTTAGGCACAGGAAAGCTTCAACATCTTACCCAAAATTTGATGGAATTTCTGAAGTCAGCATGAAACTGAAATGCATTGCTTAACTTTCAGGACCAGAGATTGAACCATGCTGTCCTCCTAGCTTTGGAAAATAAATTATGTTCCATACAAATTCAACATCTATCTTACTTCTGAGTATAATACTTTAACTTACATCATTCCTATGCACCATACATATAAGTTTATCTGTAAAGTGTGAATTCATTTCAGTGCCTTATTTAATTCCACTTATTTTGTTTAGTAATAAACTTGGTTTTAATACTAATTAAGGTCATTCCTATACAGAGATGCGAACTTGAGTTTTGTTCTCGCAGGAACCCAGACTAGACTCTCCAGCACAGTATAAATGTCTCCATTCCAGAGAATGGCATTTGGCAGTTAGTCATTAATGCATATGTGATGCTACTGGGAAAGAATTGATGCTGTAAGTATGCAGGGGATCATTGCATCTACCTCCTGTCAACTTCTCTCCCAAATGGCAAGGACACTTTGCTTTTATAGCTCCTGGCTGCAAGGATGAGGCACTTGGCAGAAATGCAACCATTATAAAAAGGAAGTAGTTCAGACAGGGCAGGGAAGCATAAAAGAAGATGCTGTCTACAGCTTTGACTGGGAACAGATTTAATTCCCCATTAATACCCTAGCTATTTGCAATAACAATTTGGGATCTCACAGTGGCATCTGTGGCCAAATGTCAGTGCTTAAACCTTGTGTACTCTGAAGTTCTTCTAACAGTTTACCTTTAAATATAACCTGACACAAGTTAAGTCGTGCCAAGATGACACAAAGGCTGTGTTACTGCAAAGGCTTCTACCTTAAAAAAGCTTTGCACAGCATTTTGGTGACAGAATATCCAATATTGCTTTCAGCTTTCAACTCCCAGAGAGTTAAAACCAAAACCTCTCTGTCCATACAGCCTACACTATAAGACACAGACCAGTTTTCAATGCTTTGGAGGAGAACACATGCAGGCACGTATGCAATGAGTCTTCACTGGTGCATTTTTCCAGCTTCAGCAGTTAGCAGCTGATCTGCTCTCATGCACCAGCCTCTGACATGCTGCAGTGAAATTCAGAAACTCTAGAGGACTGTACAGCATTCATACACTCCAGGTCGGGCAATGGTTCTCCCATGGGCTGGGGACAACAAGAAAGCTGTCAGTGATTTGACAGTATGCTATCCTTTTTATTCCCTAATTCACTGGGCTGGATCTTCTTCTCATTTAGGCACTGATCCTCCTCTTCCCATCCTTTTCCTATGTAAATGCAATCCAGTACCAGAATATGAAGAGAGAGTACCACTAAATTTGCTAGGATTTTCTTTTCTCCATTTCAGGGATTTATGGCTTAAAACATGAGTTTATAAAAATCCCCCAAACACCTTAAAATTATGTCTCTAAAAGCTAGTTTGAGGGAAGAAGGAAGTCCATCTTTATGTGTAAGTTTTAAAGAGATTTCATCTAAAAAAACGCTACTAATATAGTATCATCTGCTTTACTTGACTTTAGTCTTATGTCTGATTCTACTTTACCCTTTCATTTCCCATATTAAAAGTACACTATACAGCTAAAATGACATAAAGCAAATATGTAAATTTATTTCACATGGATAATTATGCTGCAGTTAACATTGACATGAAACAGCTGAAAGAACTTTCAAGCTATTTTCAGCAGTAAAATAGTACCTGCAGAAATTCTTCAACAGGGAAGAGCTACCTGGTCAATTTTGACAGCCAAGCAACTGCTCTGGAAAATCATATAGAGTCTTTAACTGAGAGAAAAAAGATACCTGTTAATTATATATATATATATATATATATATATATATATATATATTTTATCAGAACAATCACAGACAAAAATACAGCAAGTATCTGTTTCTGAAAATAAATGAGAAAATGCAGGCTGGCAACCAAAAGAAGTCCATTTTCTATTTAGACTAAACTGTCTATCTGTAGCATATTTTAATTTACAAATAAGCACAACTAGATATATATTCATACAAAATATTTAAAGTTAAAAATAATTTGGTAAAGTTATCTAATTTGATAAAGGCATAATTTATACTTAATAAAATCTTTAATTGATATTTTTAGACTTTGGTGGCTGTGGCTATGACATATTTTAAAAGTGGTAAATGAATAAAGAAGACAGTATTTATTTTGCCTCCTAGAGAAAAGCAGTATTAGCCTGGATGCAAATTATCATAAAATTTGGGGAAGCTCAAACATTGATTTTCATGGAAAACGTGTTTGTTTCTTTGTTCTGCTATGGCACTTTACCATTATTTAATAAGCAGTGTCACCTCTGCATCAATTTCTACTGCCAAAATTTAACAATTCATGTAGAAAGTTTATTTTTTGGGGGGGAGGGGAGGTAAAATTTTATTTTATTTTCATTTACAGTGTCTTGTCTGATTTCCTCCCTGTTTCTCCAAGGAGTAGTCCGAGCAAAAAGAATAAGCCACATTTGGATTGGCTTGTTTGAATATCATCTGAAATCTGATACATTTGAAAATCGGTTCATTTAGTTAGCTAACCCATGCATGCAGTGTTGTTCAAATTAACCCTGCAAAACAATGCTTTTGCATGATAACATGTATGTTAGAAATCACATTAAGGTTGTTTCATAATCATGGTTTTAAAGATACCATCATCTCTATATAAGAAAGCACTGACTAAATTACTGTATATTGTTTTCTGTGAAGAATATTCCCCTTTCTTTGGCCTGTTACAAATTATACAAAAAAAAAAAAAAAATCAGTCTAATTCATATTACTGTGGCACCTGGGCTGGCAATTGAGGATAGCAGACATCTATCAGTAAAGTTGAACTACACAGAAGTTAGAATTCAGATCTAAAGAGATGGAAAATTGTGTTTTGTTAAAAAGGAGTGTATAAAGAGCTACAAAGAAATACATTACCACTTGTTAGGTTATAGTATGCATTTGCTTATTTGAAAAATAGAATTTGTACATAACAAGCATCACTTCTACAAGAAAGATCAATACAATTAAATTAATAGAATTAGTTTTTCTATTAGGAAAATGGAGGAGAAATATTGCTGTCTACCTATTCTTCCAAATGATATTAACTGAGTAATACTGAAGCCTGGAAGAGTTTTTGTTCGTCCATCTGAAGCAGCTCAAGCAAACAATGCCAGACGCACACATACTTTTACTTCCAGCTTGTATCCTAGGTTTGAATAAAATATATACCTATTGCATAGTTTACTTTTGAAGCATAGACTGTTGTCTAGGAGACCTAAATAACATTCATTTTTCCTTTCACCACACTAGAAATTAGTCAGAGCCAGTGTGTTTGACATGCTGAAAGATCACAGATAGGCCCCTTGTGACTCTTTTAGGGAAGATGCAATATAAATGTGTTTTGTTGTTACTGTACTGAAGAGACTGTTTAAATTCTCTATTGCTCATGGGTCAAAACCAGCACTCTTTGAGACACAGATCTTATATCTCAAGTGAATGAGTAAAATATTGATTCTTCAATATATAAATTTCCCCAAATACTGTGCTACTTTACATTCATGTGGTTTGAGGCAGATTATTCTCCTCTAATTCCACTGGTTTACAAAACAATAAATTCTGGTATATAATATTTTATTCTTACATTCCCCACATCTGCATCTATTTTTACCTTTCTTAATGACGAAGTGTGTATTTCTGATGCTTCATAAGTGTATTTACAGGGTTTGAAAGAGGTGATTCTGGTGTAATAGAAATGGATTGTTAGGGAGAACTGCATCTGGAAGTGAATACTGTTTTTAAACCCCAAGAAGAAATTACAACTTCTTAGTTTCCTTTAAGAACATAAAGCCCCACAAAGACAAACGAATGTATTTCTGTTTACTGGTAAATAAAAGAAAACTATATATATATATATATATATATATATATATATAAATAATTTAAATTCAAAACATAGTCTGAGATGTAATACTGCTTGTTTAAGGATTCATTATGAGGAAAGGGTAGCAGGTTTTACTGTTCCTCCATACCATGCTATCACATATACATAGATATCTTTAATAGAAAATTCTTCGGTAAGCAAAATACTTCAGTAAGCAAGTTCTCTATACCATGAAGTTGTTTCATGCCATTTTTTTTTTCCAGAAGATAGTAATGACAATATTCCAAGTAATACAAAGGTAAATTTTTTTTTTGTCTACATCTAGCATCAGGTACGCAGGAATGGGAGTGTCCTTTAAATTAGTTGAATCTAAATATATTATAGGCCTGCCCAGAAGCTTACTGTATTTTTACTTCAGAAATGGAGCTATGTTTTCACATTTCATGTTTTCATTTAGCAAGCTT
The DNA here is from genome assembly GCF_009769625.2 of Cygnus olor. Taxonomy (NCBI): domain Eukaryota; kingdom Metazoa; phylum Chordata; class Aves; order Anseriformes; family Anatidae; genus Cygnus; species Cygnus olor. Next base: position 55,832,942 of record NC_049171.1, on the reverse strand, counting down.
TTGAAACACAGAAATTACATATATAAAAGGAACAATACCTAGATTTACTCACTTTCCCACATTTTCCATCACACCTGTGTAGTGACAGATGTGTCACACCAGACAGATATGTGCTAGAGTTTTTTTCTTTGCCTGCTAACATTTTGCATTTGTCCGTACTGGGTAACAGAGATTGCTGAAAAAAAAACACAACAACAAAAACCAACCAACCAACAATTTTCACTGTAGTAGATAATCAGTGAAAGTTAAATGCTAAGGGAGATGATAAAGTTAAATGATAAGGGAGATGTCCTTAACATTTCAAATATTAAAAAAAAAAAAAAAAAAAAAGGAAAAATGATGAATAAAGGTTGCAGCTTTTTCCAGAAATGCAGTGAGTGGTGGAAAGTCTAACTTGCAAAATTTGAGATACTGTTAGCTATTATTCTTTCTAAACATACGAAGACTTGCCAACATAGCTTTCAATAACACTCATCAATATAATCTTATTCGTGGATTTAAGTATTATAAATCATATTTTTTCTATTTATGCACATCTAGTGGAGCACACTGTAAGATATCTTCTGCCTCTCTTTGCTAACTGAATTGCCAAGAATGCCCAACTTTAGGGAAAATGAAGTGTGTGATAGATGCTGATGAAAATTTACATTTTTTTTTCCCTATTATTATTATTTTTAATGAGATTCTCATCCTGTTTACCATTGAACTTGGAAATGACCTGAGGAAAATCACTGTTAGAGATGGAAGGAGTGAAGTGATTGTCCATGCTGTCTGTCCTGGTATTCAGCTGAACACAGACTGAGAACGCCAATTAAGCCTAATTGTGATAAATTATGTTCTCTTTATTAAAGATAATGGGAGACTACCGCCTAACAGGTAATAACCCTAACACACTCTCCTAATTGTGGTTAAAACCTCAGGTTAGATTTAAATGAGTGTAGATGTGACATGCCACTGCTACATCTACTATACCATTATTACAGTATTCACATTTCCATACACAATTAATTCCATGACCATCTGAAATGTTATTTGCATAAGTATGGCTAACAAGACTTTCTACTGCATTGTTGGTTTTCATCAGGTTGTTACTGTTTTGAACCTGAATTAAGACAAAGAGGCAGGGAACGCTTCTGCGTTTTTGTAATATTGTCCTTTTCTTGCTTTCAAACAGTCTCTGTAGCAGACAGCACACTGAAATATCAAAGAATTTTCAAATCATCCAAGTATAAAGTGCACACTCATAATGTTGATATTATTTGCATACTTCTATCCATATGAGGGAAAAATCGAGCCAAGAGAGCGGATTCACTGCTGTTGGACTGATGGAAACCCCAGACGTGGTAAAAAATCCCCCAAACTTTTTTAATTGGAAAAGTCATTTCCATTAGTCTGACATATTCTTTAAATATATCTATAAATATATTTTTTGAAATCTCCCCAAATTTTCTACAAAAAGTGTGTTTCTAAGAATCATATTCCAAGTCCTTCACTGGGAAGACAAAACACTTCTCTGAATTTTAGCAAAAAAATTATTTTTGTTAATTTTTTCCATTGAGATAAAAATGATAACATAGCAACCAACTGCACTTGGTAGTTCTAAAAGCATGTCACCAGCACTGGAATATGTAGGAAGCAAACTTCAGAGACTCTTTCTTCAAAATTTTCATCCGAAGTATTAAATGACTTTTCCAAAGTCAAGCAGCAGCAAGGTGGTAAAAAGAATAGAGAGTGTTTTTTTTGTTGTTGTTTTGTTTTGTTTTTCCCACATGAAACACATGCATCTGAGGTTCTCAAACACCATAAGGTCTTTTAAGAAATACAGTGATTTTGATAAAAACAACAGAAAGATTAAATTAAAAATATGTTTTCATTAAATAGCTTTATATTATGCAAAAGTATTAATGAAACCTTGGGAAATAGTGAATTGCCAAATAAATATCATAAGTATTTATTTTCTCTAACGGTCTCTCTTATCAAAATAACATTAAACTTTGAACAATCGTATTTTCATCCCATTATGTTTTCCCCATCCTCCTTTTTTTTTTTTTAGTTAATGAAAAAAATATTTTCTCCAAAACACTGTATCACAAAAAAGTAAACGTTCTATCAGTAATAATATCTCTCTGTTGATTTCACCATGCAAATTGAAAATTTCTGATATTTTCTCCTAAATATACAACAAAATATTCAGCATTTGCACTATTAGACTCAATAATATGAAAGAAATTGATATATCTGTGCAGCATTTGGAATTGATATTACTTTGATATTTGTGTATAAGGCCTAGATGTCTATGTGTGCACTGAGCACAGAATACGGGAAACATTGAGAGATGAGTTTATCAAAGATTCACATATTTGTGCTGACAGTTGTTTTTTGGTTCACTCCAAATTCAAAAAAACATTTGTAGTCAACTAAAATTCAGCTTCAGGTTTCAGCTTTTAAAGGTCTGCAACACTACATAATAAGATTCTGTCTTTCCTTTTCTGTTATGGATAACATCATTAAATGATTCAGATTCATTTTGTTGTGACCTAATTTTAAGAGAAATTCCACTCTCTTAAGCTCAGGGCACGTTTTTGAGTTTGCAGTTTGAAACTGAATTTAAGGAACAGGAACTTACTACAGATGGTTTAGAATGAGTCCAGTACAAGTAGATAGTATAACAGTTTCTTTACACATGTTTTCTGTTAATGTTTATCATTTCAGAGTTACAGAGCAATGATACACTGAGAATATTTATACCCTAATCAAGTTTCAGATAAAAGGATTCTTGTATTGTCTTTTTCAGTCCCCCTTTTTTCAAAAAAGTTTTGACTATATTAGAAGACTGGTACTTCTTAACTACCCATGGTGCATTAGCCTTTTCCTGAAGTCTGTTTCACAGCTCCAGATGAGCTTAGGCATTTGTGGAGGCCCATCCACAGCAGTCCTGAGAAACAGTAGGGAAAGTAGCAGCTCTTTAACAAATGTGCAAGTAAAATGGGGATAGGGTAAGATAACCAAGGATCCAGTGTGATAGGAATGGAAGAGATGTAGCAATCAACAAATCAACAGAGCAGAACTGAAATCCAATTCAGTGCTGGCATGTAAAGATGGAAGTGACTGCAGAACAGCCTTATGTGGAAAGCTCTCAAACCTATACTGGGGAATCAGTACGGCTGGGTACCCCTTTGAAATGCCTCTACACAAGTGTATGCAGCATGGGAAGTGAACAGGAGGAGTTAGAAGTCTATGTAGGGTTACAGGGCTATAACAGGGCTGGACTCACAAAGATGTGGTGGGATGGCTGGCATGACTGGGATACTGTGATGAAGGAATATAGGCTTTTTAAGGACAGACAGGGAAGACAAGGATGGCAAGTTGCTCTCTATGTATGTGAGTGATCAGCTGGAATGGATGAAGCTCTTCCTTGGGATGGATAAGATGTCAGCTGAGAGTTTTTGGGTGAAGACAGACCAACATGGTTATTGTTACAGTGGGCATCTGCTATAGATGTCTTCTGGAAGGACATTACGTCAGGGCTCAGGAAATCTAGATTTCTTGACTGCATTTATAAAAATTTCCTGGCACAGGTAATAAAGGAGTCAACAAGAAAAGTTGCTCTGCTAGACCCAGTACTTACAAACAAGGAAGAACTTGTCTCTAATGTAAAAGTTGGGGGCAGGCTTGGCTACAGTGACCATGAGATGATGGAGTTCAGGTCCCTAATAGAAGGGAACAGGGCAGAAAGCAACACCACAGTCCTGGATTTAAGGAAAGAAGACTTAAATATCCTTAGGGATCTGCTGGAAAGAATCCCATGAGATAAAGCTCTGTAGAGAGAGGAGGCTGATATTTCAGGATGACCTCCTTCAGATTCAGCAAATATCCGTCTTGGAAAGCAGAAAATCAAGTGATGGTGGCAAGAGGCTTGCATGGATCAAGACAGTGCTTCTGACTGAATTCATACATAAAAAGGAAGTGTACAAGAGGTGGAAAAATGGACAGGTGACTCAGGAAGAGTGCAAAGTTGTTATATCCAATCTTGCTGGGAAAGGGTTTGAAAAGCCAAGACTGACTTGGAGTTCAATGTGGCAAAAGACGTGAAAGGCAACAAGAAAGAATTCTACAAGTACATAACCAGCAAATATCATAACTAGGGAAAAAGTGAACCTGTTGCTGAGTGGGACAAGACAACTAATGATAATTGTCATGGAAAAGATTGAGATACTGAAGGCCTTTTTTACCTTAGTCTTTACCAATAAAACCATCTTTCAAGAATCTCACGCCCCTGAGATCAGAGGGAGAGTCTGGAGTCCATTTAACACAACTTTTAAAATAGCCTGAGAGAATTGGGATGAAAATTCATATCATTTCACTCAATAAGCTGTTATGTGAGTTGGTTTACAAAATAAATTAAGAATACTATGCTGAACAACTAGGCCACCCACTTTGATAACTTAAATCACACTAAAATGAAAAACCTCAAACCCTCAAGTTTTTGCATAGTCCAAAAACATGCACTTAATTTGTTTCTTATAAAATGGAGAGAGCAAAATAGAGGTCATAAAAAAAAAAAAAAAAAAGTAAAATATGACATTACACTGAAAATGTAATGCTTTTTTTTCCCACTGTCATTGTAATCAGAAAATAAAATTTCAAATATTAGAAGCCAAGCATATTAAACAAGCAAAGTTTATCTTTCCAAAAATCACTTCACTAATTGCCCTGTCAAGTGTTAGTAGTCAAGTTTTATCCTTTAATGAGGAATGTGTAATGAATTAAGAAAAGTCTAGAATAATAATCATAAAGTTAAAAAAAAAAAAAAAAAAGAATAAATGATTTCTAGGAAGAGATATATACAATTTTTAAAATGTCTGATAATACAGGATAGAAAAGCAAAGCTAAAGAAGCAGAAAGCAGTAAAGCCAATAAAGCACAGTAAAGCTAGTAAAAAAAAAATGCAAATGAAAATACAAAATACATGTAATAGAGAAACTATATAGGTTTAGTATAAAGACCCTAATAACCATCAGCAAAGACAGCTGGAAAATATCAGTAGAAAATGCATAGAATCAACTTTGCAAATGAGAGTGCTAAACTCCCATCTTCTTTCTTCAAAGTGTAGGATAATGAAGTCTAAACAGAATATGAAGGGATGTCAAAAACTCAGAGTAAGATGGAGGAATTTCACAAAAGGTTGTAACGCTGCCAGAAATACACAAAAGTGATTCAATACATATCAAGATTTTTGAAATAGTTTCTGTTGAGAAATGCTCATTTAGTGTAATAAAAATGTCCCATGAGAACATTCAGTGAGGTTTGCTTTAAACACAAACCAAAATATTTTTATTTGGTTTGAGATGCACTTAAAGTTCTGTATTGTAAATTGTTAACATAAAATTAAAAATCTGAAACAGAAAGCAAAATGTTCAGCTTGACAAAGAAAGATTTTTAAGTGTTCTCATTCTATTTCCAATTAAAAAAAACTTTTAATAATATAGCATTTACAAAAGAACTGAGATTCTAGATTACCACAGCTGTGGTAGTACATACTATGTATAGCAGACTTGCTAAGAAAGAATAGACAGAAATTCTAAAGAGCCCATGACTCCATTAAGAAATATTAAACCCACTTTAAATATTTAAGAGCTATGCACAAGAACAGTCATAACTGTTTTAGGTGAGAATTTCAATAAACTTGATAGTATGTATTAATATGGTCCAGTATGTACAGTACAAAGAGATACAGAGCTACTATACTACTATAGAAATAAATTTTGTATAAAACAGACTAAAAATGATTCTCAAAAGAAGAGGTTGAAAATTTGTTTCTAGATGCAAGTGGGAAGAAAATAAGTCATGTTTATTTTTCCAACAACTAAAAAGAAGGGTTGACTTTCTGGATACCTTCTATTTCTATTTCTATATTTTAAACAAAAAGAGATAATGGAATTTGCAGTGCATTGATGCTTTCTGCAAATATCTGTATGTTTAGGCAGATGAAGAAGTGTCACATGTTAGCAATTTTTCCAGCTTGTTGGAACTGGATTGTTGCATATTCTATGTGACAATCAAATCATTAGTACTTGTTGCCAATACAACTGACAGATTTCCATTTACAAAATAAATTTGACACGAATTTGGGCTCTTGTCAGATTTTTTCCAACACCTCACATAGAAGGAAACTTACCAGTGGAAATGCTTGCCACTGACAAGATTTGAAGAAATCAAGACAGGAATTTGCCAATTTCCACCGACACTTTTGAAAATAAGGGAGGAAAATATTCCCCAGATCCCCTTAACTTCTGGTGGGTGTCTGAGACTCTCAGCCCCCATGTTCGGAATTACATGGCCATACCTCCATGCTCTCAGGTCCAGATAACCTTGAATTCTTGTCTACAGAGTATAAATGTTTGTGCTTGAAGGATCAAGAGTATCACAGTCTCTAAAGAGATTTCTTTCTAGTATGGCAAGAGGTTTAGGGTTGACTTTCCCAAGATGGAAAGCAAACTTGAAGTCTCCCCCACGGTGGGTGATTGTTCCAACCCCAGTACTATTGTGCAAAATAAAGATGAAGCAACCTCATGCCCACTGTCGTTCTGTTGTTATTTAGCTAAACCATCAAATAGGTATATCTTTTATTTGTTATGAAGTTTCCATTATGATTTTACTTCAAGACATGGAAAATTAGTGTGTTACAACTTAACTTGTTATAGAGAAACAGCCTGCTATTACTGGAAAATGAAGAGTAAAATAAAGAAATCTTTGTGGGGTGCTGGATGGAGAGAGTTCAAATAGTGGAAAGTAAATTGTTTGATTCCTGAGTAAGATATATACTTTCTCATCCTGTAAAAAAACTAGCATTCATTTTAACCTGTGTGAGAAAAGTAGTGATGCAATTTGTTGAATAGGCAGATGTCTGATCACTAGCTATACAACTGCATAGTTTGAAAATGACACAACTGTATTCTCACAAGCCCAGTTTTACAGGAGAATTGATGTAATTCATCTATGAATAACTATGACAGCAATTAATACCTTCTAGTAAGCTTTCATCTCCACCCCTTCCCCCCCACCCCCAGCTGCCTATTTTTAACTAGCTCTTACACTTTCAAAAATAAAATGGGGATAATGTCATATAATAACGCACATATCCACTGGCAAAACTGCAACTGAAGGATTCACAAGACACCTTCTTCTTAATTAATATAATTTTAATGTGCCCTATTTACACAGAAGGACTGCTGCACGTGCAGAAGATGGGGTGTTGTGGCACTGACTCCAAATCCTGTGGTTCACCACAGACCCTACATATTTGGTTGTTTTGTCCTTCAGAGAGCCAAATCAGAGGGAGAGAATATGATTCTCATGGAACAGGATGTTCACAGAAAAATAAGAACCAGTGCCATAAATTGTGGGAAGGCAGAAAGGCGAGCAATGTGGAAACTGTCCACATGATGCTCTTCAGATATACATTCATCATGCCTGATTATCCCAGTTCTGGTTTTATTCTGCTTTTATTCTTGCCAGCTAACATAATGCTTTTGTGATATGAATGGATTTTAAATATGAACTATGAATTGAAGGTGAAAATTAATTTTCTCTTGCATTCCATTTGTTTGTTTGTTTGTTTGAAACCAAAGCCCAGACAGGATACAGTTCATTTAGGTAATATACCAAATTCAAGATACCTGGTGTCACATCAGAACTTTTTGAAGAATTTTGTGGAAAGCACAAGTATCTCTAACTTGTGATCTAATAGTCTGTTATAGTTAGGCAAGATGGGAGGGGAAAGTGTGAGAAAAATACTTTGCTAGCATTCTCAGCTGAGGTGAGCACCTCTTTAGGGAAGTGTAAACAGGATAAAATTAGATAAGTTCTTGATTCAAATGAGAAATTTAAGCCATGTCAAATTCTGATATGAATGGTTTCCATTTTCCCTCCCCCTTCCCCTTTCTTTTTCTCTTTTTCCCTCTTTTGCTATTTTCCCCTTCTTTCCCTATTCCGCTCTCCATTGCCTTTCCTTGCCTTTCTGCTGTACTATTCACTCACAGAGGTACAGGATGCTGTGGCTTGTAAAAAGCATGTGACATTCTGAAAAAATGTAGCTCTTCTTGTTCATACTCAATGCCTTAGTCACTGCAAAGAGAGGTAACTGTAGCAGTGATGAGAATCATGAAGCCCTGGTATCCTGCTTTGTCACCCATTTTTATGGTCAGCTAAGTGAATATAAAGAAGACAAAAACTGAAGAGATGCAGGCATTTCTATACATTCCTGCTCCCTAAATAGAGAATTTTAAGGCTCTGCCATAACATCACAATCTCTTTCATTTAGCTAAATCAAGAAAAAAGGAGTGGGAAAACACGTGGTAATAGATATGTTAAGATTTCTCAGACTAGATTAGTGTGCATTTTGCTAGGTATTTTGAGAGCTTAACAAGACAGATGACAAATATGACAACATGACGGCTATGACTACAGTCATCCTGCACTTTTTTTTTTACTCTGTCTATACATGGATACAGTCTGATCCATTTGTGACACATTTTTGGTTTGTATCAGTCTGCATCTCTAGCTCCAGGAGCCAGAAAAAGGAATCAAAATATTTCTTTGTATTTATTATTCCTAGATGAAGAATGGTCCATGAAATGAAAAACCCGTTAATCTGATCTTTGAAATTCTTTTTTTTTTTCTTCTTCTTTTTTTCTTAATTTGGAAAGTGTATTTACAGAGATTCTCAAAGCTTAAGAGAAAAAGATTAAAGGTAGAGCTGGTACACAGCTTTCAGTCATTAAAGCAAATGAAAGCAGAACAGTATTTGAAAACAGAAAAGGTACCTGTTAGACGATGGGGAAAGGTAAAACCATGTGGGAAAAAAGAACAAAAATACTTCTAATATACTTGGTTTCCAGGCAAACAAACAAGCCAAAAACAGCATTCATTTCAAATTTCTTGTAAGAAAACATCATTTTAAAAATATTAACAACATTAACAACATCTGTTAACAATATAGATGTTAGCTGTAATCTTTCTTAATTTTGGAAAGGCTTAAGGTTATTCTAAATTTTCCTTACAAGATAAAAGTATCTGTCTCCAATCAAAAATGACACCTCTACCACTTTTGGCTCACGGTTAGTCATAGCTGCAATGCCTGGATATCTTTGCCATGGCCTTCTCAAATTCTAAAATTAAAATAATAAATTAAGTTTCCTTGGGCTTAGAACAGAATCACAAATGAACATGGTCCATGGTTGTTTTGGGGACATAATGCTTTTATTTATATATTTATTTATTACCTAGGAAGAGATCTGCAGATCTGGGAAGAGTGATATACAGACTAGAATAGATAAGATTTTCTTGAATAGATGGCCTAGAAGATTCCAAGAAGCTATATAAATGCCATTTCATTTTGGAGATTTATTTATTTATTTATTTTTACTGGAAGCCATATTTGACAGTAACTTTTTTTTTTTTTATGAACACTTGAAATGATTTTTTTTTCTAAGCCTATGGGTGACAGAAGGATTTTCTCCAATGGAACAGATATATAAAAATTATTTTTCTAAGCTACAGACCCTTGCAATGGGTTGGAGAGTATTTTTTTTCTACATTTAATTATGAGAGGTCTGATGACTGATTAAGGGATAGTGGTGTTCATTTCACAAGTTAAACAGACTTGCACATCGAATTAGGTATATCAGTGTGAGTCAGAACATCACAGCCTTGTTCTAACTGTCATATTAAATCCTTCTTGTGAAGTAAATATTGGTCTTAAAAAGCAAACAGGCAGTAACGCCTGCAGGCGTTATCCCACCCTTGTAGCACCACAGTCCAGCCTAAGGGAATGTTTAATGTTAACACCTAGGGACCAAATCCATTACTGATCATTACGATTAAACAAAAAAAAACAAAGCTAAATGTTTTAGTGTCTGAATATCAGCAAGGCAAATCTGGATTTCAGCTAAGAAAGCCTGCTGTGCAAACATCCTCATAAAATAAATAAATAAATAAATAAAAACGCAGGTAGCATACATAGTAGCTCTTTGAAGAGGCACTAACAATCACCAGGAAAGTTTTGCACAACACAAAGCTGGGATAATATAGAAATCAGTTATGCTGAACTATTTTAACAAGAATATATACAAAGTAAGTTCTTCAGCTTTGACCTGAATCTTCTTGCCTGGAAGTGGGACATACACATTTCTAACAATCTGTAACTGTGGCAGATCAAAGGCCTCTTTCCTCTGGGCATGCACAGGTGGCTCTGAGGCTGTGTTCGTATTGCTATTTTGTGAGATAGATAGTGACAAATGCATTGTATATGAAATCCCAGCAGATCGAGAATTCTTTTATTTCATTCTGCGAGGGCAATAAATAAGCCATGTGGCACAAAACAGACTGCCGAATGAAACAAATGCACACACACAAAATAAATCAGAGAAACCTTAGCAGTTTACAAATGGACATTTTCAAAGGGCTCCAAACAGAGACACAGAGAGCTTTATTTTATTTATTTATTTATTTATTTAGTTAGTTAGTTAGTTAGTAGATGAAAGAACAGCTTTACTGCTTTCCACAGGCACTTCTGGGAAGAAGCTTCTATCAAATATTCATGGTAGCATCTTGTCTACACAAGTCTGGTTGATGGAGTAATAGTGCCGACTTACCTGGCACCAAAACTCAGCCATTTTCCCTTTCCCCATCCAGTAAATCTGTGGCTGTCAGTGATAGGAGCTGATGGGAAATGATAGCCTTATTGAGCTGCCTCATGAACTGTAACTCATTTGTTCTGAAGACCCAGACTGACAGCCTCTGCATTTCTCCCTTCCAGCAAAATTGAGTATAAGTCCCTTTATCATTTTTCCCCATGACAGTTTATCAGAATTCTGGAATTTTATATGAAGTCACAGAGGCTGTTGGTAGAAATAAGACTCACAGTTGAACTTATTGTTGGAGAGCGTCTTGTAAGGTTTAACATTCTCATAAAAAATTGCAAGCTGACTCACAGTAACCAGACACATGCATACACGTATACACACACACACTTGACATGGTGATGGAGAGGGAACACTGATCAACCTCACTTCTACTGGGCTTAGGTGCAAATAATCTAAGGTTATGACTCCTGTGATCTTGCAATTGATATTTACTTCCAGCTCATGGTAAATTCATTTCTCATTTTGACTTCTAAGTCTCCTAATATATTCCGTGACCAAAAAATAAAAGCAAAAATACTTCACTATACAATACTGCTTCAGTGGAGAGGAACCCTTCTGCTCTCATTTATTTCCATTCTTAATAAACTGCAAAATGGAAAAATAGGGTAGGTACACTAAAAGCATTTATGTAGATTGCTGCTCTAATCTTGAATCTGTTTTGTGACTTTGTTTTATACATAAAATTGAAAGACAATCACCAACAAGTAGAATTATATGAGGTCGAGGGTATTTAGCTAGTGCAGGACATCCAGTTAAACTAATGATTCATCTTCTTTCAAAGTTGTCTATGAGTTCATATGCACTTTGTAAATATTATTCATTAATCCCAGCACTGAAGAACTTGGTGCCCTTAAACAAATAGCCATCTGTATTAAAAATGTAAAAAGTATCAAAGTAGGCCCACACAGTCTCCATATGAAGCAACAAAGAAAGGGCTTACACACTTAGAAACATAATGTAAGCATGTAAAAGAAAATGACTTGCACTTCTGATTTTACTCATTATAACTGCAAGGAGAATTAGGGATTTGATGATCACTGTCTAGGGATGTGAGTCACAATTAGGAGTCTTTTTTGTTTGTTTGTTTGATTATATTGAACTGAAACACTTCTCCCTGGGCTCCAGGAATTGGAGCAAAAATTACCTAAGCTTTATGGTTGGATTTTGGTTTCTTTTGTGCTCCATGGTGAATTAATTTCTCCAGTTGATTACCTTTTCAGATTATTACATAAAATTTTATTTTCTTGATCCCCATGGGTAGGTGGTCAAGCTTGTAAACCCTTCTAGATGGGTGACAGAACAAGAAGTAATGATTTCTGTTGATGGATGACATTACATAGCAGTGTGATCCAACATGTTCCCTATTCACCGCATTTCTCTGGGCAAGATGTAGTTCCCTTCTTACTGTCCACAATGACTACATCAAAATTCACAGCAGAAAACACGCTATAACAAATAATGAAACAGAGTCACCACTGAAGATAACATGCTTCAAAACTAAAACCATTTAGTTGTTTAGACTGATGGCCATTAGGTCGCAATATAATGCATGCCTAAGTCTAGCTTAAAATTGGTTCTCCAGAAGTAAAAATTTCATGTGACAAGCTACCAACCTGTTCCCCTTAGAACGCATTTAATACCAGTAAGCTGCAAGTGAAAAAGTGTTTGAAATCTGATAGTTGAGGCACAGCAGGTAATGAGTATATGTCTTAATTATCTTAACGGGCTGAATACTGACATCAGCTGCCTGTTTTCTACTTCCCTAGAACTGGCTACTGTCATTCTTAACACTAAACCGGGCAGCAGAAAAACCCTGCACCTCTCCTTATTAAACTCCATTAAACATTATTTCACCTGCTTTTGAATCAGTGTGCAATTTGCTTACCCTATTAACTCTATTAATGACATGGACCAGTAGGCCAATTTTGCACAGCTGATGCATCAGTAAATGAGAAGAATGTGCGCACAGTATGCAGAAAAAATTCTGACGAGTTAAATGTAAACCAAAAATAAAATAAGAAGATCCCTGTGACGTCAAAATTAAGGCCATAAAGAGAATTTTATGATGTTTTTCAAAAATATCTTAGTAAATTATCTTAGTAAATTATCTTAGTAAATATCTTAAAAAATATCTTAGTAAATAAAGATATCTTAAAAAGGATATCTTAAAAAAATATCTTAGTAAATAAAGTAAAATTAGTAAAATATCTTAGTAAAATCCATGGCATGAAACACACTATTAATTGCAGTATTTTCAGCAGCAGCAGCAAAGTATATATAAAAGTGTCTATCTTTGTTGTGCTTTTTTGACTCTTTTTTACATTAAAAAAACAAACAAAAAAACAAAACAGGGAGCAGTTGTGGTCAAGTACTTTAATTTTTAGAACTTACTATTGAAACACAAATTGTAAAAATAATCCTGACGGAATTTCTCCTCTTAGATAACTTAATGTATGAAGCATACAGTTTTATGCAGACTTCAGAGCAGTAGAAAGAAACAATTTCAGAAAGGCAGCTGGACAAATATTTGTAAGAAATATTACTGTGGGACAAAAAAAGGACAGACAGACTGAAATGGATTTTCTTTCGTATTCATAATAATCCAATCTACCCACAGAAAATACTATGAATATGCAAACATTGCATTTATATAGTTGTCTATTTTATGAAAATATTGTAGGGCTCGGGGGTGGGGTGGGGTGGGGGCGGAGTTTGGAAGTCTGTTTTTGCCTTTAACTGTTTTTCAAATATATTGACATTGTACATTACCCTTAGGTTAAAAAAAACATCAGGTGATCAAATGTCCAGAAAACACATTGCCCTGCAACTGTCATAATGTTATTCATAAGGTTATTGCTGTTTTCATGTGGAGAGTTTTAAGAGCTGTTGAGATGAAAAGGAATTATAGCCAAGTCACTTAAGTGACATGAATTTTCCACTGTGCTTCAGGCATGCTTTTTGGGAGCTTGTGTGTGTCTTTCTAATAGCTTGACCTTCATGGATTATTAAAATGGAATTTCATACAATGGAAATGATGATAAATTTGAGTTAAACAGCATACTTTGAAAGGGCTATGTTTAGAGATGTTAATTGCAGCAGTTTTGTAAAGTAAAATGGTATAATTGTGGAGTGGATTGAGATGATGTGTATCACACAATGATACACAGGCAAGTCTGTATCAGCATTTTATGGCAGGGTTTTCATCCTTTGGGTAGCTGATATTCTTCAGTATTTATTTATGGATTGGAGAACACACAAGAGAAATAAAAAGTGTTTCTTTAGACAGTTGTCTGCTCCCACCCTAAAGTGAGTCAGAGGAATAACATTTCTAAGCATATTAATCAGTCTGATTTTCCTTTCATCTACATTCCAGATAGAAATATGTACACTGTAAGCACAGTTTTACTGCTGGTGAAATGATAGCCCTGAAGGACAAAAAAAGTATCAAAAAAAAAAAAAGAGAGAAAAAAAAAGGCTGATAAATTATATCAAGGCAGACTCATCTTTGTTTCTGTAGATGAATTGTAAGTGATCCAAGAGGGTCACAGGTTGTGATCAATGGAAAGGACTGCAAAATATCTCAGCACTGCAATTCAACTACATGAGAAAGGCAGCTTGATACGGATGGTGAGAGTAATTGCAAAATGATTTCTGTGAAAGAGAAAATAGACCCTTTTTAAAAAAAGGAAAATCCAAAGAGATTTTGGAAAGATTAAGATGGCAAGTGGGTAAAACAGACTGCAAAGTAATAACTGTCAGAAAAGATGGGATTCAAGAATATCAGCAGTTCAAAAACAGAGGAGGCAGATGGTACAAACCCTTGACTTTATGTATATATAATCTGGACAGCAACATTTCACTTTCTACACATTTAATTTCTTCATTCTTGTTTATTACTTTCATTTGTTGCATTTCATCCATGTTGCAGAATCCAGCTTTTCAGGACACCAAACCACAGAATCACAGAATCATAGAATATCCCAAGTTGGAAGGGACCCATAAGGATCATCAGGTCCAACTCCTGGCACCACACAGGTCTACCCAAAAGTTTAGACCATGTGACTAAGTGCACAGTCCAAACGCTTCTTAAACTCCAACAGGCTTGGTGCAGTGACTACTTCCCTGGAGAGCCTGTTCCAGTGTGTGACAACTCTCCCAGTGAAGAAACTCTTTCTGATGTCTAGACTAAACCTCCCCTGCCTCAGCGTGACACCATTCCCTTGGGTCCTACCACTAGTGACTAAGGAGAATAGATCGGCGCCTGCCCCTCCACTCCCTCTCATGAGGAAGCTGTAGACCGTGATGAGGTCTCCCCTCAGCCTCCTCTTCTCCAGGCTAAACAGGCCAAGTGACCTCAGCTGCTCCTCATACGTCTTCCCCTCTAGTCCCTTCACCATCTTCGTAGCCCTCCTCTGGACACTCTCCAACAGTTTTACATCCTTTCTGTACCGTGGTGCCCAGAACTGCACACAATATTCGAGGTGAGGCCGCACCAGCGCAGAGTAGAGTGGGACAATCACTTCCCTCGACCGACTAGCAATGCTGTGCTTGATGCACCCCAGGATATGGTTGTCCCTCCTGGCTGCCAGGGCACACTGCTGGCTCATATTCAGCTTGCTGTCAACCACAACCCCCACATCCCTCTCTGCAGGGCTGCTCTCCAGCGTCTCGTCGCCCAGTCTGTACGTATAGCCAGGGTTGCCCTGTGCCAGGTGCAGGACCCGGCACTTGCTCTTGTTAAACTTCATGAGGTTGGTGATTGCCCAGCTCTCCAGTCTGTCCAGATCTCTCTGCAAGTCCTTTCTATCCTCAACAGAGTCCACAACTCCTCCAAGTTTAGTGTCGTTGGCAAATTTGCTCAAAACACCTTCTAGTCCTACATCCAAATCGTTTATAAAAACATTGAAGAGGACCAGTCCTAAAAATACAGTCATGTTTAAACAACTAATTCCAGCATTTCCTAACAAAATGTTCTTTCATGATAAATTACTTATAAAATTGAAGATTTTTCTTTCTTCTTGTTCCATAATTAATTGTAAAGCAATCAGACAATTTAAAATGAATGTGAGGGAGTTGAATCTCCTCTTGGCCTGATTTAGACTCTCCCATCATTCAGATTTTGTCACCTTTTGTCAGCTATAAAGAAATACACATCTCCCATCCTTTTCTGATGAAATCTGATTTCTCTGTAGAATCTGTATCTGTAGATACAGTAGTAGTACCTCCTTGTAAGTCCATACTTGGAGGCTATTCCAATATACAAAATTATAAGATACTCACTAAGCCAGAAATGAAAGCGGAAATGACTTCCTTGACCTTGTGAATAGGCCTCCCACATTATCAGAGGGCATTTCTATTCTCATCTCTTCTTGGCCTTCTGAGTGGTATAACTCTCGTGGGCTCTACTGCTAATTCAGCCATCTCAGATGGGAAATTTGAATTAATTCTGGTGTCTTTTTCTTTTTTTCTTTTTTCTTTTACTTTTTTCTTTCTTATATTGAAAGATCTGTATCTTTCCATGACTTCAGGCCTTTGAATTTATATAGATATATATATGGAGAGTTTATCTGAAATGTCCTGAATTACCCTTTCAAGGACAGTCTTTTTTTTTTTTTCTTCTTCTTCTTCTTCTTCTTCTTTTGGTAGGACTGTTTGCTTTTTGGTTTTGCTTTTCCTATAACTGATGGCCAAGAAAATGCTGAGTTATAGAGCTCTGATACATCTTCCTCTCGGCTGTGTACACATATTTGAGATATTAGGACTATCATGTACCCCTAACTGAGATATACTGTCTATATGCACTGAAAATACAGCTCCATATCGAGTCCTGGATTCAGGCTCACTTAACATAATTATATCCATCAAATACTAAGTTTTCTTGGAAGCAGATCTGAACAGAAAATAGTTAATTTGCTGTAGATGTTGGTGATGATGGGAATGCCTTGCCATCTGTATCTCTTCAGGTTGTGATCTTGTCAGATCTGATAAGCTAAGCAGAGTCTGGCCTGAATAATAATTGGGTTGGGAACTTTCCAAAGAAAATCCCAGGTGCTAAAGAAAGTAGCACTAGTGATTCAGTATTTGGCAATCTTTCCTCTGCTCAGTAGCAGACCAATGTCTCAGCATAATATTGAGAAACATTCAGTAGCTCAGTGTGCCAGCTTCCAGGGGAGACACATGATCAATGCAGACAAGACTTGCAGTTACTCAAATATCTGGGGATCTTGCAATATGAGAAGGCAAAATAGCATTTAGGGATATAACCCCCAAATTTTCCTTCTGTAGTAAACTGCTGAGCTCACTGGGAGGATTTTGTACTAAGATTATTTTAGAGTGCTGAATGAACAACAGGAGCACACATGCTTATGTGAAGTGTTTTGGGACAATTCTTGATGAAAACTACTTCGGACTATTGTTATTACTGTTGACATTCTTCCTAGAAAGATAGGCCAGAGTTATTAGATGCAGTGCAATTGGATTATTAGGCACCCCTAAAATATGTAGATAGGATAAAAAAAACAGCTCCCATCAGATTAAGGAATAGCTGGGGAGTTGAAATGCCTGATTTGCCTTCCTGTCCTGTTAATAATGTACTAGTGGCAAGCCAATACCAAAGAAAACTTGACTTGCCTTATCAGGATGCAGTTTGTGCAACTATTTCTAATCTATTCACGTGACTGTTCAGGAAAGTACCTTAGCATACATTAGTTTCTGATATCAGTTTTAATTCATAATTACTATATTGCTTGCAAATGAAAGTTCATCAGGTAAAAGGAAAGGGTCCTTAAAAAGGCTAAGCACTATACTTACTTTTTTTTTTTTTTTGTCAAAGTAGTGACTGTTCTGAAGGACAATTGAAGTACTTATAAAGCCAGCCTTCCAGAGAGCACTGCACTTACTCTACACAAAGACTGGATAATGTGTAAGAAATAAGTCAAGCCACAAACTATGCTATTGTTTTAGACCATAACCAGCACTCTGTGCTCTGAATATGGAAGTAGGCCTGATGCAGAAGTTGTGTCTGACCATAAAATCATGTTCTGTATAACGCTACCTTTACAAAAAGACAAAATAAAGCAGGATTGCTCTTTCCAAATGCCGGAATGCTTGTCTTCAAAATCCATTATGTCTTTCAATGCCCTCCAGTGCCCTTCAAGCACGGCAGGATAGTCTGTTTTTATTTCCAGAGATATATGTAAATCTATATGGAACTGAAATTTTTGAATGTAATCATTTACTATAATGTCTCCTGTATTTAACATTTAGTAGGACATTCATCTGACAGCAGCATGGTAAGCATGAATCTTAAGGGCAGACTGAAAGGGGAGCATAGAGGGTAGATGTGTTTTCTATGCACGTAGAAGCTATCCGTATGAAAGGGTATGAATTATCATTAGCCACATTAATTCACCACTTCTCTAGATTTCATTTTCTGAAATGTAAGTTAAATTTATATATTATAGAAATATATATGTTCTTCAGAGAGAAGCAAATCAAACAATTTTAGCCTTTCAATACTTTTTGATTCTTATGTTGAGTATACACTGAACAGCTACCCCAATGTAACTAACAGCTACTGCATGTGTAGCTATCCCTACTCACCATGATCTGAAGAAGAAGTGAATGAGAGATGTTTACAGTGGAGTATCATGCTTTGGAAGCATTATTGCTGATGTATATAGAAAGGAACTTTCTAAGCTCATTTCCTCAAAATAAGTATCGCTATGTATTTACATTAAGAAAAAAAGAAAAAAAAAAAAAGCCAAATATACATACCATCTTTGCAAACAGAGTTGCTGAGGTTTCTGATGGTTCTTAGAGAAGTTTATTCTAATAACTTTCTTTTGCTCTGATTTGTGAACAGTAGTGATATTCTCAGCCCTCTCAGAAAAAGAGACTACAATTAAACAGGCTTGTCAACTTATTAAAATCAAATAAAAAAATTAAGAAAAAAATTCTCATTAAAGTTGTGTATAAGTTATGGAATTTCATATTCAAGCAATTGCATCTCAAAAGTTGAAAAATATGAAGTGACCCTGTAAAACACAGAGCCCTACCCTAACATGACTGTTCTTTCTCTTTGCCCTTGCTTTCCACTGAACATAGAAACTAAAATTAGATGCAATTAATTAATTTCTTCTATTTTATGCAAGATTCAGCAGAAGAAACAAGTCTCCATCCTTGTAAATTGTTTTCAGAAATCGTCTTCAGACGAATCAGACCTCAAGATATGCACTAAGGGTGTTTCACTTTCTCTCACTTTTACTCCCCCTCTCCCTAAATGAAATATATTTCACCCTGTGATACAAAAATATAGCAAAAGATGGTAAAACTAGTTCCAAGAGCTAGAAACTGATTCAAAACAATAAAAGTGTGAAAAGGAATAAAAGTAAAGAAAAAAAAATCCTTAACTTTTTACCAGTGAAAAAACTGTCTGTTGATATTCCGTGATTGTAATTTTTTTCTACTATTTGTCATCTGTTATTTGTTTTTGTATTCTCTGTGTTTTTATTCTGTTCATCCCTCAAAACTGTCTTTTTCCTATCCTAAAATATTGAGCCAAGGGAGATGGTTAGCCTTCACCTTTCCTACAAAGTGATAGAGTTACTAACTAAATCAGACTAAGAAAAATTTTTATCTCAATTAACCAGGTTTCAGTTGTTTCACACCTGTTACATACTAATGCTGTCAATCGTCTGAAACATCTTCTAATGATGAATATCTACAGTCTGGAAAACAAGGTACAAGACTTTTTGCTTTGTAGGTTTTTACAGAACAATACAAGTCTGACTACAAAAATGACATTCATTATTTTAAAATATATCAGCACAATAGCTTACGGAAGGTGTTCCACTTACATCACTTCTTTTTAGCCGTTTGTGGACAGTTTTTCAAGTATTAAATTTGTTAATGCAGCTTTTCAGCAGTTTTTCTAAGCAACACTAATGAAGATAGTTTAGACTTAAGTAAAACCAGGCTACTTCAGAAAAGCTAGTAACACATACAATTGTAAAAGTTCAAGAATCTTCTGGCTCTTTTCTGTATCACATAATACTTCATCCATGGTGAATTTCCTGTTTCTTGCATTACTTGGAAGTCCCCATTCTCATCTACTTGTTATTATAGTGACTAACCTTTAAGATCTCAATGTGTGTTGTGTATTGACATTACATTACTAATACTTCTCTATGTTTAACTTTTCGAGAAGAAAGGGAAGATAATATTGATAAATGATGTTTTGTTTTCACCTCCATTTGAAATTCGTATGAGCATATGGCTCTTAGATACTGTTTGCAGATAAAACATTATCATCTTCATTGCTTCATGGTGTAAGGCTAATACATTTATTTATATTGCTTATATAAAAAGCAGGTTGATATGGCATACAGTGATAACATTTATTCAGACAGCTTCCATGGAGAACAGAGAAGTACATTTCCAGGTGATTTAAGCTGGATAAAGTTCTATGGTGTTGCCAAAATGAGACTGTATTTGGATTTCCAAGTTAAGTAGTTTCAAAACGTGAAATAATTCATCTGAAATGCAAAGCACACTTACACAAAGACAGATATCAGATGGAGGTCTACTACTAAGGATTCACAGTGGTCTCTGACCACAAATAAGCAACTAATAAATGCTGTTGAACATTTGGAGTGTCCCAGAGACTAATTCTGGATGGAAGATAAACACAACCTATAGACAAAATAGCTGGAAAGTAGATCTCAGATAAAAGTGTAAACGAATTGGATCCTCTCAAATTGCTGATCAATATGGTACACTTATTTTTAAAAGTTAAGATTCAAAGGTTTTTAGACCCTTTGTAATTTTGAGAATGAATTTCTTCACCATATATGTTATGGGATTTTGTTATTAATAAGCTAAAAAAAAAATTGTATCGGATTCAAAAAGTTGAAAAGGATTCTTCAGCTGATAACTTCAAACTTCCCAAGATTGTGAAAGGGAATTATTATACTTCAAACTTTCCAATCTCAATTCACCTTCAAGAGACTTTGGCCCAGATCACAGATAATACATTTCAGTTTAACGCTGTTCAGGACCAGAAGATTACTGGACATGTACCAACAAATATGATAAATAAATAGAAAAATGACTAAATTAGTATTTATTAGATTCAATTAAAAATAAAACATCTTAAAACTGTTTCAGTGAATTTGCAAACAAATTATGGTAACATTTTAAAAAGCACAACATTTGAGCATTTTCCAGGATGTGGAATCAAATACAAATATATTGTCTTCAGAATAGGTGGGATTTCTTTATAACAAGTTTTATTTTTTCATTTTTGATTTCAGCAAACTTACAGAAACATTTGATGAAAGCTACCTGTTCAATTCCTAATAGCAATAAGCATTAGAAATTTCCTAAGACAAAATCTCTTTAGGAGAATTCTAGACCAGAGAAAATTCATAATTCCTCGCAGTGCTAAACCAATTATATAAATATATGAGCTATTCCTATATTATTTCATATAATTCAAATTAAAAGTCTGAATTGGTGGTATTTTTACCAGTAAAAATAATTTGATTAAGCTTTGTGTATGTGTATATGCATGGACATGGGTTAACAGTTGCTCAAGGTGGTATCTGCTATGAATATGTAATTGTGACGTAATATGCAAATCATATTTTACCTTCTCCAAAATTTATTTATGCCTCTTATACATTTTAATACATTCTTATAAATCTGGATAATCAAATAGATTTTGTTTACACTTTTTTTTTTTTTCCTGCCAAACAGTAACCAAGGTCGTATTTTATTTTCAGTACCTGTACATTCAGAGTTTTGCTGATTTTCAATGCATTGCAGTGCAACCTGAAGACAAAAGTACTTCCAACATAATATTTTTGCTGGCACTTTCAAGAACACTTTGTCCCCTAATTGTTTTATAAGATCAAAATGGCAACAAAATGTATATCTTACTGGCTGGGAAAATAACTTTACATATCATAGCTACTCCCTATGTCAACCTCATTTGTAGCACAAGAGAAGGCTGGGTTTGTAAAGTGCAAAAGTTAAGCTCTGTTTCCTAAAAGTGCACCACTGAAGGGAAGTAGCAAGCACGAACTTATTAGAAATTCTGAATATTCTGATATTTCTGAAGTGTTTTTGTTTGTTTGTTTTTTCTTTCTTTATTGTGTCACTTTTCTGGTTTTGTTTTTCAGTAGGACTACACAGGGCACCTTGATGTATTCATCCGAAAAAGAAAAAAATAAACAAATTGGAAACTCTTCCAAATACAGAATACATACTTAACTTTAAAGACAGAGAAAAATTTTGGTAATGCCATGTAATATTTGTAGTTGTTTGTAGGAGTAACAGCAAAATAAGGCCATTTCAGAATGAAGATGACTGTTCAGCTCCTGTAAAAATCATAGTGGCATCACGGCATTCAACAGAGCATTGCTTAACCCTGGCTGAGGATCTGGCCCTAAAATCATAATCACATAAGGATGAGGAGATTGAGAAGTGAAGGTCCATAATCAGTCACTTTATGTCTTTTATCAGTCAATTTATGCTAGTCTAATCCTTTGTCATTGAAAGCAACACATTCTATGTAGATTCATCTCAATGGGCTCTCCAGGGCATATCTTCTGCGATGTTCAGCCATAATGGACAGGACAGGGGTAATAATGCTTAACAGTTATAGAGGGTTTAAAAACATACTACTGGAAGAGTTTATCTGAGATATGGATTGACTTAATGGTGCAGAGAAGAGTTTAAGGGTGCTATAACCTTTCCAGTAGCATCATCAGTGTGTACTGTGTGTCATATGAAAAGTAAGAAATGTTGAACTTCTTCATCTCTCCTGTAGGTACTCTGCCCTGTGTGGGACAGCCTGTTCTGTGACCCAACAGTCTGAATCCTTTTCAGTTTAGTATGTCCTATGAAGGACATACTGAACAAAAGCATACTTCCCATTCTGCATGGAAATCTAAGGCTATGTTTATAAAGTATAATATAAAGGAAATTTTCCTGTAATTATCTATTGTAATGTGTTTTGCAAAGGGTAGACAAGATGACCTAAATAATTATACTCTGGTTAGCTGAGCATTCTGGGCAAAGTCACAGAAAAGCTGATACAACATATAAGTACTAAAGAATTAAAGGATGATAGCATAATTAGTGCCAATCAGCACAGTTTTATGGAAAACAGGTCTTGTCAAAACTTCTGATGAGGTGACAAGTTCAGTTCATAAAGGAAAGTGTGCTGGTGTAATATAACATCTGTAAGGACACTTGGCTCCCCAACATTCAGATTAAAAATTTAGCACTGTACAAAATTCCTTATAGGATATACTATTTATTTGAGAAATTCACTGTCAACTGAAAAGTTCACTGAAAAATATCAGAAAATAGCCATTAATTGGGAAAAGTTTTGCAAAGAGGAATTTCTGTTTGGCTAGAGCAAAGATCTTGTCCCAGTACTATCCAGAAGAAATTTCACCTTCATGCTAGCTAAAAAAAACCATTCAACTGAAACAAATATAACGGAATGAACAGTAAAAAAGGAATAGACAGTACTGCACATATACCTGAATCACAGAGTAAGATAGACTTATTGAACTATACATTTTAATATAGCTATATGCAATATATATTAGGAACTAGAAACATAGAGCTGTGAGAATCAGCTCACAGATTTTCTGATGGATTCCTGTATTTTGCAAAATCATTCTCAAACAGGATTTTGAGATGTATACAATGAACTAGAATTCCCAGAGTAATATAATGGTGGAGAGAATAGATAAAATCCCTGAACATGGTGGATAATAATGGGATCTCACAGTCTTAAAATGGATTACTTACATCTCAGATCACAAAAAGGTAATTTTCAACAAAAAAGTACATACCTACTAGAAAGAAGAAACTGCTATAACATTTCAGGAATCACCTTTGACCTTTTTATTATCCCCCAACAAAATATAGGTCTATTCTCTCTCAGCAGGAGTTACTTTTGAATCTGATGCAAAGTTGGACTGAAGCAAAAGATTCTACATTTAGAAAGTACACGAAATTCATGAATATCATAGTTCTGGTAAGACAAACCACATTATTTTTACACTGGATTACTTAAACATGTTATCTTTACAATAACAATAAAAAGCTACATCCTTCTAACCTAAAAATATTTTATAGCTCTTACTTTACAGTATTCAACCTCTTCTGCAACACTTCCTTCTTTTTTTCCTTACCTTTATTCCTTTTCACACACTAAAATTTTCACAAACAGGTGAATACTTACAGTATTGTTACATTTTTTACACATATGAAAAGATATTACAAGATCCCTGACTAGCACTATCATCATATCCAGTTGAGTCTACAGCTTGTCCTTTGAAATGTATAAGCCAAAAATAATGTCATTATTTAATGACCATATTCAATAATCATACATTTCATCCTTGTAAGCAATAAATGTACTTCATATTCTGGTGAAAACCACATTGGTTTCCTTGACCCTCAAGGTAAAAGGAAAAAGCAAGAGTATTTCAGCAAAACAGATCACTAAAACTCATAGCAAACCATGTATCTAGTATAACATCACAGCTCTTGAGATGCAACCCTAGAAGTAAAAAAGACTTTAAATATACTGCTACAATTTTACATTTTTCTAAATTGTTTCTAGTGAAAGAATACAGAACCCCAAAATTCAATATAAGATATGAAGGTAAACAGTGGCTTCTTTCATTGTGCCGCTATCCAGGCACAGATTTGCTAGAATAATTTACGTCCTTTATAGCTCCTGGTTATCAGTAAATTTGTCTCAGGAATGGCGAATTCATTAAGTAATGTCAGTGACTAGATATGGGAAAGACTTAAAAACCTGTCTATCTGTTCTGACTTGTACCAACACTGTAATCATGAGACAATAAAAGGGAAAAAATACTGATTTTGGCAATAAAACAGGAATGGCCCAACACATCAGATCTGTTGAGGTTATATAGAGAGAGAATGTACAGAATATACATATATAAATATATATATTCTATAGAATCAATTTTAGAATAGTTTTTTATTAGTTTGAGCCTGTCACCTATATAACGGTTGCGCTGGTGTGTGCACATCACAAAACCCACCCCACTCAAAACCTGTCAGCGTTCTCACACATGGGTAGAGTCCTCATTAAGTCTCCAGAGAAGTTTCTACAGTCAGCCTTGAATAGTATAGCCATTATCTGAACAACTTAGACATGTACTTTAAGAAAAGAGAGGAAATATGTACAAACTATACATTACAAGACTTGTAGTATTAGGGTTTATGTGGCAAGGTTTGGGTAGTGGGGGGCTGCAGGGGTGACCTCTGTGAGAAGAATCAGGCAGCTGCCCCATGTTAGATAAGGGCCAGTTTCAGCCAGCTCCAAAGGGACGCACCACTGGCCAGAGCCAAACCAATAAGCGATGTTGTCTGTGCCTCTGTGAGAGCAGAGTTAAAAAAGGGGAGAGGCCCCTGGTGGAGCAGGCTGTCCCCCTGCAGCCCATGGGTCCCACATGGAGAAGATCTCCACGCTGCAGCCTGTGGAGGAGCCCCCGGTGGAGCAGCTGGATGTGGCCTGGAGGAGGCTGCGGCCCATGGAGAGCCCCTGCAGGAGCAGGCCCTGGGCTGGAGCTGCCACTCGTGGGGGACCTGTGCTGGAGCAGTTTGCCCCTGACGGATGGACTCCGTGGTACAGACCCATATGGGAGCAGTTCCTGAAGAGCTGCTGCCTGTGGGCAGTCCCTGCAGGATCAGTTTGGGAAGGACGGCATCCCGTGGGAGGGACCCCATATGGAGCAGGGGCAGAGAGTGATAGTGAAGGAGCAGCGGGGACGAAGCGTTAGGGACTGACCACAGACCCCATTCCCTGTTCCCCTGCACCTTATGGGAGGAGGAGTTGGAAGAGAGTGGATGGGTGGAAGGTGGTTTTGGTTTTTCTTTGTTTCTCACTGCTCTAGTCTGCTAGTGATAGGAAATAACTTATTTTAATCTCCGTATGCTGAGCCTGTTTTGCCCGTGACAATAATTGTTGAGTGATCTCCCTGTCCGTATCTCAACCCTTGAGCCCTCTCCATCGTATCTTCTCCCCCTTTTTCTTTGAGGAGGGGGAGTGAGAGAGTGGTTGCGGTGGAGCTCAACCGCCCAGCCAGGTAAAACCACCACACTTGTTTAAGAAAACTTTGATTAAATCCTTTGAATTTGCCACAGCTTTTAAGGTTGGTGATTAAGACATAACTTTCGCTACAAGATACCATCCTCTATTAGTTAATAAATAAATAAATAAATAAAGTGCACTTTCTAGGATCACTAATCAGAAAGTAAAGTTACATAATATTTCATCTACATAGAAATATATTACATGGACTTACCAATATTGTGCATTTTTAATGCCGTATTACTTTTGTCTAAAGTGATAAAATACTATATTCCATGAAAAGGATTTTGTGTGTGTTAGCAATCAAATAATTTCTCCAACAATATTTAGATCTTTCTAGTGTTGCAGCCTTAGTATGGAAATATTTTATTCTTTTATTTTGTATGTGTTCTGAAGATTTCTAGCATTCCACAGATTACTAACAATTACCACTAAGATGCAGGCAGTTTTTCCAGATACTGCAGCATTTAAATGTTATAGCCTAAATCAACAGAGATGGCATCATTTTATCATCTGCTATCACAAGGGCATTTCACATCACAAAGCCAGAACAAAGCCATGAAATAATCTATTTTAAGCCAAGTAACATAAATGCATCTTTTGATAGCTTTTTATATAAGATGGCTAAAAAAAATTACAATATTTTAGCATTAAATTCAAGATCTAATTAGTCATCACTGGTAGTTTTTTTCCAAATTGTAATATATTTATTTATTTATTTATTTATTTATTTCCCCCCAGAAAAACACAGTAGTGTGACTTATTAGGATTTTCCTCTCCTAGCTTTTATTTTAAATTCATTGCTACCATTTAAACAGTGCACTTCATGTCACGGCAGTGAAGATAGAAAATATTCTTACTTCCAGTCTTTTCTGAATGCCACCTTAACTAGTTGTTCTTCTTCTTCCTTTACATTTCAATTTTATATATAATAAACACACACACACACACACATATACATATAAAGATACTTCTCCTTAAACAACCTACAGTATGTATAGTCTGAGGACTTCAAAAACTAGAAGTCATTAGAGAAAAATCTGCAAAAGGGACTGGTAAAGGGAAAGTATCTCATTATTCCCAGGAATGTCCAGGTCTGGATTTAATAGTCTGGTCTATCATTCCCTCGTCTTCTCCCCTACATCATTTATGAACAGTTTCCGTGCACCACGGCTACATTTTCTTAGTCTGTTATCCTATGTTCCTAAAGGAAGAACTGCAAAAAATAAAACTAAAAAGGAAATAAAAGATAATTATGCATTTTGCCCCGTCAAAAAAAAAAAAAGTGTCAGTGCTGAGACCATATATGGCAATAAGCTGTATTAATGACTACAAAGGAAAATATTCTTCGAGTGTGAGCAAGCATTCCTCAACCTGGTGGCAGTAATTCACTGGACATTATCTTACAATAGTGTACATATATTTGTGCTTAAAGCATGGCTTTTTAAAAAATAGTGCATTCAATAAATAAAGAGCGGTGTTTCCATTTCGGGTAGCTAGGCATGTCTGCTACAGAGGGAGCAGTAGATGCTAACATAGAGCTTTAAATTTAAAATCATTCATATGATACCATTTGGTAGCAGAAATATCTAGCGCTAGATGTGTTAGTAGATCCTTTTCTCCTGGTGGTCTTCTGCAGCCTTCTGCCTGGATCTTGAAACATGACTAAGGACAATACATGACAGTATAGTAAAAATGAAAGAAAATATCAAACATCCATGAAGGTATATTTCTCACAAGGCTTTTGATTACTTTCTATGCTTATACATCACAGAACCAAAAAACAATTGCACTTTGGTCTCTTCTTATGATCCTTTAAATCTCATATTGTTTGGATTCCGTGTTAGAATAGGGTATTCTACATAGACTGAAGCAATTCCAAGCAACAGCATTTGTTAAACCATAAACTTGACATATCTGGTAAAAGGGAGTTAAAGCAACTTGTAATCATCAAATTGATTTCTTGTTTCAACCATGCTTTAGTTATTACATTTTCAGTAAGGCAAGAAATAAACCTGAATGCTCACAACAGTAGTTTTAAATGCTTATAGATTTGGAGGGGAAATGCAAAGTGCTTTTTCAGTTGCCTTTCTTGAAAACTTAATATGCCTTTTCAAGGACTGTTTTTAATGAGATTGAAATGCTTAAAGAAATTATAGGAACCCACTAAAAGCAGAAATGTTTCACTTGCAATATTATACCCTTTGCATTTATTAGGATATATGTCTATTAAGATTTTATAGTGGTTGTAATGCTGATCATTACAAATGTTTCATCTGGGTTAGAACATTAAGTTGCCTAAAATTGCCTTCGTTCCCAAGAAGACATAATACATGTTACTAACTTAGTTCAGATTTAACAGAAGTTCACAAATTAGTGTAAACTAGTGAAAAAACAAACAAACACGACAACAAAAACACAAGTGTGTTCACAGCACAGTAGTTGCAGTAGAATAATGTAATTTATTATCAGAAACAGTTTCTGGTTAACTTGATACAGCTGTTGTTCGTATATTAGCTTTCCCACAGAAAAAAAAAAAGTATAGATGTTACCATTGACACAATAAGGCTCTGAATTTTTTAGTGTGTATGCACAAACTCTCACTCCTTTAGTGAAGTTTCACTGTGCTAATCCCCTTGGAATGCAGCATTTATCACCTACCAAACAAGTGTAAAATATTTCAGTCCAAGAGGATTATCACTGCTGTCTTCCTCTCTGCTCTACTGGAGCAGAAGAGGAGAGGGAGATGGTAGGCAGAGTGATTCAACAGCTAGAAAAGCAAATCCAAGTAAATATAAGACAATTCCTAAACAACTTTCGCTAGCTGTCTTTGTCGTTCAGGGTTTTTGTTTGTTTGTTTTTAATTCCTGTTTTTAAGAGGACAATATTTACAAGCAACAACCAAAACATGCCATGTTTCCTAAAAGCAAGCAAACAGGGGAACAACAGCCTAAACTGAAACTACAGCCCCAACAATGAGTGCAAAAGATACTGGAGGAAAACATTATTTACTCCAAGAAGCCATGAAAGTCACCCCCCATACAACTATTCAGGCATTTCTGTCCTTTCTTCTTGAATAATTTTATTCATTATTTTTGATACAGATGAACAGAACTGAACTCAGTGGTTAATACTATGCTGCACCATGTTTTATGACAGAAGTATAATGATATTCCTTGTTTGGCGCTCTTATCCTTTCTTAACATTGTTTTTTTAGTGTTGAGCCTTCAGAGAACTAGCCACATGACAGATCTTTTTCCTAAGTGGTAATAGCTAATTTAGAACCTATCACTGTATGTTTATGATCAAGGCAAAATTGTCCTATAAGGGCCACTTTGTACTGAACAACATTCAATTTCATCTGCCAATTTACTGATGTTGCAAGATTTGTCTGCTACTCTATTCAGTCTCTTTTAACTTTCACTAATTTGAACCACTCTGTATATTTAGCTGTTGCTGTCACTTCACTTTATTAATGACTTCTACTTGACCAACATTGAATACTTTGCTGGAACAAATACTCCAGAACAAATCCTCCTGGGATCCATTGGAAAGTTCTTCCCTTGTGAAAATTACCTTTCTATTTTCTATCTTTTGTTCCTTATATGTTTATTTAATATTAAGTAATACCTTAATTAAAAAAAATAGGAAAAAGAAAATTAGTAGTTTTACTGACAGAACATTATAGCAAAATCCCTGGCTTTCGGTCCTATTACATTTGCACCACTAGTAATGACATTACTGCCTGTATGTGGTTCTTTCCTACACAGAAGCCACAGGTTTCCTAGCTGTAGATGATGGTCACAATGGGCTGAAAAATACTAATTTTTCTGATACACTTTACTGATTATTCTGACAAATTGACCAACACTTAAGAGTTTGTGACTGCTAAAGGCCCAGTAGTATATTTGTTAAAGACAAGAGGTAAAGATGAGGCCTTTGTAGCTGACCGGAATTATTTAATCTCATTCTGCATATGTAAATTTTTTTTTTTTTTTTTTTTTTTTGTGGTATGTTATTTTCAGCTTGGATTAAGTGATTCTTTTATCTACTACTTACAAATTTATGCAGGATACCTCGAAATGTAGAGTGATGCCTAAATACAAATAAGACCTCCCCGCCCAGTTTCTTATAAAAAGAAACCAGCTGTACTTACTTTCATACCATAGAAATTACTGTTAAAGTTTCTTTACTCAAAGTGATTTCCAGTAGTTTAGGACAGGGAGACTACCCTTTTCTATAGAAAAATATAACACCTTGAATTATGACAAACAGACATTTTGAGTGCATCATTATTCATTTAAATGCATTGCAGTTTGAGTTAAATTTTCTTGATGTAAGCCAGAGTATTTGTCTTAGGAACCTAGAGTACTGTACAAGTGTTTAAATCAGTGACAGATAGCCTGCATAAACCCCAGAGTAAATATAAATTAAGAGATGTATGAATAACCTTAAAACAATTGTCACTGAAGTTCTAAAATAAACTTGTTCAGTTTATCATCCTCCTTTTCCTCATTTCAGCAGTGCCACAAAAAAATGAACCACAGATGTAAGGACTCACTTAGACTGGCAGATTGCAATGTGATGAGTTTTTATCTTTAATTAACTGGGTAAGAATACGCTGTTTCAAGAAAAATATTGTTCATATGTCTTGCAAAATATTAAACCCATGGATAACTAGTAAAAGAAGGTACAATTACAACTGTGCTTAGTTAATACAGAACAGATTGAACTGCTGATCTGTTCTCCAGGTCTGTTCTCCATATCTGCTCACTCAAAGCCCAGACAAAACAAAACAAAACAAAACATTACAAGAGCTCTGCCACACATTTCCTACCGATATTTTTTCACAGACTGTTGTGAAATAGTGACCGATAGCCAAGTGAATATAATTTTTGAAAGTTTAAGTATGCAAATGTCTGGAACCCTTAACTATCTTAGCTTTTTATCAGTGATTTTTCAGGACTGTTCTTTCAAATGATACAGAAAGAAGTTAAAGTGACTAATCTAAGTGACCAATCTTATTTTTGATTTTCCCTTATCTTTCAAATTGCTCTCACCAGCTTCTTAAAGAAAACAAATGCCCCTTATCTTGGGGCCAAATAAATATACTCATCTAATTCAGTTATACTCTTCTAATCAGCAAAAAAATAAAAATAAAAAAAAATGTTCAGACCAAACCAACTGTCAGTCTATGTGCTGAAGTGAGCAGTTTCTAATGAGAGAATAAGCTAGAAGAGAGAATGTTCCCCACAAAAGTATAAAAATAATTTGAATATACAAATATAATAACCGTAGTGGTCACGAAAGTTAGCAGAAGTGAAATGCATTGACTAGCTGTCTCGTTAGAAATAGGCTGTAATTTCACTGAGGCAGGGAACAATTCATACATGAGAAAACCTAATGGGACTCATTTGTACAAGCAAGGCTTCAATTCAGCAATGTGAACATGGTGAATCACCAGAATAAGGTCTCTATTCATGCTGCACAGCACTTGAGGTATCCTGAATTTAACCTCACTGTGGTTCTTCCCTCATGCAGGCAGCTACAATCATTTTTGTTTTACAGTGGCAAGAACTGAGAGTCGAAGCTGAGGCAGAATCTTCAAGTTACACAAAATCTCGGTCAGAGCTGAAAAATGGACTCAAATCTCACAAGGTTCAGTCCAGTGATTTGAACTATAATGTGATGTTCCTTTTCTGCAGTTAAATAACTGTCTTAACCAGTGAGAAGGTGATATTTAATAGATTAATAAATGTTTACTTTTTCATGTACAGATTCAGATCCACTAACATTTGCACAACTTTTATACCTCAAGTTCATCAAAATATGAAAGCCAAAAAACAAAATAAAACTCATACTATTACTCATATTTTTATCTGTGTTTTGTGATAATAAATACCAGGACATCTTTCTTTCTGAATCTAATTTTGGCGAGGACAGAAATTATCTATGCATGCCTTACACTGTGTGAGTTTAGACACCGAATACTTGCACGATGCATGCTCTGTAATATGATTTACATATCAATGAAACTAAAATCTTCTCTTCTGTTATGAAATTGTTTTTGATGTGCAGAATTCTCAAGACGTCATCATGCTTTTAGGGATAAGACTTGACACTTTGAGAAACCCTTGAAGAGTCTGTGTCAGCTCCTGGCCTCATTTTAGTCAATGGAATAAAAAATACATAAATTGACTTCAATAGGCACACAATTTCACCTGAAATGTCTCTCTCTCCTCCTTCCCCCTCCTTCCCCCCTCCCCCAAGTTGAACTAATTAAAAAGCTGAAAGAGCTACCACAGAAATCAGAAAGACAGATAGACGTTTCGAATATTACGCCTATCTTCGATCCTGAGGTTCTGTAACAAAATTTCTAATCCATCAATCCCTGTGTTCTTATTAAATAATAACAAGAAAAAGATACTCATACGAGCTTGCCAGTTCATAGTAAAACAACTTTCCTTCTTCAGCTGTGACAGGTTTGTTGGCTGTGGTGGTTTTGTGGAGGCAGAGTAGTAGGTAGAACATACTTGACTTTATTCTGGCTTCTAACACTTGATTGTGCAATGTCACTTACATATAAACTAAGAAAGTACATAATGGATGTAAATCACCGTGCAGTAAGTGCACAGCTGTTTTAAAACCTGTTCTCCAAAAGCATTTATGAGTGTTTGGCTGTTAGGCAGAGAAAGGGTTTGAAGTGGAAGGGATGTATCCACTGCAGATTCAACTCAATATTTTCATGGATGAATTGGGATGATAGAATTGAATATGACTTATATCATGGAGAAGAAGGATAGCAAACACTGCAGAAGGCAGGACTAGAATCCAAATGATCTCAGCAAATTGAAGAGATGATCCAAGAACAACAAGGTGAATTAAATAAAGAAAAGTGCAAAGTACTACCTGTAGGCAGAAGAAATCAAACATTGAAAACAAGTAACATTTGGCAAAGTGGCAAAATATGGCAAAAAAAATGGCAGGAGGTTATAACAGTGTCTCAGAAATGAGAATCAGCACTGTAATGCTGGGTAAAACCTGGGAAATCCAATTCAGTGAAGTTTTAATGGCAGCTTTATAGATATAATACCAGAGGTCCTGTAAGTGTGTTTTAATTGGTGCTGGTAAAGTCTCAGCTGGAACACTCTATTTGTTTTGGATACTGCATGGTAAAAAAGCTGCATAGTATATGAAAGAATCTTGAGGATAAAAATAAGACAGAAAATATTAATAATAAAGGAATGAAAGAAATGTATCTGCTTTACTTAGAAAAGAGATAAAATGAAGAGTCAGCATGATAAATGTCTTTTGACATGTAGATGGTATAATGAGGTGTTTGTCGTGCTTGTTTGGGAAAGGTCAAAGAAATTCAGTAAAATAACTTTGGTTGGATATTAAGGAAAATATCCTGTGTGCAAAAACAGGCTCCTTGGTAATGATACATCATTTATTATATATATTATATTACATAAACAAGTGTTAAAGATGGATTAAATATTCTTATTCATTTTTATGAGCAAGAAATATTACATCTGCAGTAATACTATTAACAAGCTGAAGACTTCTTTCAGCTTTATGTTTCTATGATTCTAATATAGGTAATTTAGCATCACGTAAGCAGAGGAGTAAGAGAGATGGGACTTTCTAGACTCATGGATGTATCTTTCTAAATACATCAGCAACATACGAATGTGGATTTTGCTCATCTATTTGGTTTTGTTTTACGTCAGTTATAACAGTAAAGTAAATCATCTTCCCAGAGGACTTTAAACTTAACATAGCGCCACATGACTTTCTATGTATAAAATACAAGAGTTCTGTATTTCTACAGTTTAATATTTAATTCTAAAAAGTAAAATTAAATATTTATTGGATCAAGGACTTACGTATTCAACAGTTTGCCTTTTTTTTTTCAATTTTTACCTTATCTAACATGTGCTATGAAGACCATCAAAAAAAAATACAGAAAAGAAACAGCCATTAATAAAAATATACCCTTAAATTTTTAAGTAGGCTGAATATATACCCCTTGCTCACTATCAGAAATCTTCAGATCTCTTGCACTGAATTTTTCATGCAGTCTTTCCATTTTTCTTGTTACGAGTGTCTTCTATAGTACCAATCAATATAAAGGCACAAATTCTTGACAATGCTCTTTGCTTTGAAGCATGCACCTACTTCATTTGCCTTTTTAAGTATCTCAGTTTTTGAAATTCAGCTATTTAATGCTGAACTGAAAACCCAAGTGCTTATTATTCATTTGCACGTTGGTATGGCTTTTTGTATAAGGTTTTCAAAACTGACACCCTCTGTTTCATGGACATGGTAGGAAGGTTTTCAATTTATTTCATGTGCAGCATCACTGACTTACTCTGAAGCAAAATGATAATCAATGAGGGAGGAGAATCAAATAAAATATGAGACCTCCAACTGAAAATATGAAGTAGCTTTTCAGCATGTTTATAAATGAAAACTCTACTGTTGCCATTCTTTCTCCTTTTCTTGAAGACAAAACTGTTGAAAATGAATAAATACAGAATATTCAAAGAAGCATAAAGAATTTTTTGTAGAACTCAAATCCCATTTTCAGAAACGACTAAAAACCTTAACACTTAAATTTCAATTTAAAATCAATTTAGGCTCAATGGCACCAGATTTTTAAATATAATAGGTGCTTGATATTAAAGGAAGGCATCCTATTGCATTTAACTGGCATGAATTCAATGGGTGATAGACACTTACGGTTGGACTCAGCTCATTTAACTTTATCTATCCAGAAGTTAGGCATCTACTCTGAGCTCTATCTGTAGTCTAAGCAAGGAAGCAGGAATCTCCAAAGAGTGTTTCAGCCCATCATCACAGAATCACAGAATGTTTGAGGTTGGAAGGGACCTCTGGAGATCATCTAGTCCAACCCTGTTAAATCAGGGAATTATCAGGCAGGTGTCTAGGAAAACAGCAGAAGTGTAAAGAGAAGGAGTGAGAGAGACTGAAGAATTACACATGGGAAGGGGTACGTCACATAGGCATGGGAGGATGACAGCTCATAGTGCTCTTTTTCAGCAGTGTCCAGTGCCAGGACAAGGGGCACAAACCAGAAAACAAGGGTTTCCTTGTAAACGTCAGGAAGAACTTTACTTTGAGGGTGACAGAGCACTGCAACAGGTTGCCCATAGAGGTTGTCAAAAGCCATCTCGACATGGTGCAGGACAACAAGCTCTAGGTGTCCCTTCTTGACCAGGGGGGTTGGACCAGATGACCTCCAGAGGTCCCTTCCAACCTCTATCATTCTCTGATTCTGTATCTTAAATAAATAGAAAATTATCCAAATATTATTTGAAAATAACTTCATTTTCAGAGTGTGGGTTATCTAAGACCCAAGTTATATGTGAGATAACACTATACGCAAATTGCCACTTATGTTTGTAATATTTTGCACTGCATTTGTATGAGACAGGAAAGAGATAATACTTGATACTTCTCAGCTCCGAATATGTTGGTTTTTTTTTTTTGGTTTTAATTACAAGAACAAATCTTACATTATTATAACATTTTTATATGTTCTTTTTAATGCACATATTTTTGTGTTTATGAAAAACAAAACTGAAAACATTGCTTAAAGCTAAACAGAAGGGGTACAGGAATCAAACAAATTTCCCATATAAACTCTTTCAGTAAACTTCAGTCTTCAGTGACTTTTCATATGGAGGTAGCACTTCTCTGCAGAATCTATCATTAATGCTACATGCTGTGATATAGACAAACATCCTCAAATTATAAGTTAGAGATTGCTACACTCATTTTCACTTGGAGACCTGAATCAGTATAAGTACTATTATCTCTTGAAGATGCCTTGCCAGAAATGTAACATCAAAATTAAGTCTCCATAGTCTGTTATAAGCTCTTGGTTTCACTATGCAGACAGAGACATTTCTTTAAGAATCCCAATTACTTCAGATTTGTACTTTACACTATTTCCAAGTGTGAAAACCCAAGAGTCTGGCAATTATCATTATATTCTCATTCCTGTAGCAGGTTGTATATGCTAATGAAGAGAAAAAAACTAATTATATAGTATCATAGTCTGTTGTTACTAAGCACTTCTGTAACCTCTTCTTCCAAACAGCTGTCTGAGCTCATAACATTTTCCTTTATTAAAAATTAAAAACACAGTATTCAGGCAGGCAAACAGTACAGCCAGAAGTCATAGTTTTAGGAAACATCTAGTGCTTTGAACTCTATCATTGTTTGCCAGCCGTGAAAAATGCATAGTTAGAAGCTCAAAAGCTTTCTGATTCTACAAAAATTATACTATATTGTATATGCTTGTGCTGAGTTGGAACTATTTATGTGATTGAAATACTTTACACCATTCACTAAGGCATTGATAATATTTGGCAACCAGAACAGGAACTACTCAAGACAGAAAAACTGAAAGAAGATGGGATATTTTTGCACAATGTAAACCAAAGCTCCCATAATACAAGAAAACATCTGATTATACAAACAAAAAGGTAAAATAAACAAGACCTTCAAAGAGCATTGTTTTTTCTTTGTAGAATCTGTGTCTATAGGATAATACAGAAATCAAATAATAGTATTAAAGTAAAAGAACCAGACATACATAAAAAGGCTTACATGTACCATCAAATTAACTAGAAAAGACTGATCATATATATGTGTGTGTGTGTGAGTATGTTTGTTTTGCAATAAAAGCAAATGGGCAGCTTCTTAGGCTTAAAAAGAAGTTTTTCTGATGAAGGAATTTGTTTCAGTATCACCCATAGCAATATGCCATAAGTGGCTATTTGAAGACCTGAACTGCATTTGCATAATGGTTAACATTCAAAGAGAACTTTCGTGTAACCAAGGGTACACATTTTTTCATTGTTCTTACAAAAATAATTATGCAAATAGTTTTAATACTGCATATTATCTAGATTTTATCTGCAATATATTTAACATTTCATTACAATATATTATGATGTCATAACATCATGACTGTCATGTACAACATATGAAAAAACAAGACAAACATGCTAATGAATATTCTAATGTGAAAAAAAATTAAAAAGCTCCTAAGACCAAGTTTAAAATAAATAAATATGTTCCAACTGCCTCACTTCTCCACCTGATGCTAATTAATCCCCATCATTGCTGCTGTCTTGTACTTGGGTTTTAAGAACATCTGTGGGAACAAGTGGAAAAACAGTATGAATCAAGTGCATGTGGTTGCAGTGAGCAGTGGAATTCAGAATTACATTTGGTGTATTCTCTAAGTGGCAGTTCAAAAGAAATATCTAAATGAAATTGCATTCTAATACAGTGTTTCCCCATATTTCCAAAGCAAAATATAACCTGTAATTTTAGATTAAGAAAAAAAAAAAAAACAAAAAAAACACAGCTAGAATACAAGCACTACTGTGGTAGTATTCCAATAAGCACTAATGGGCAAGTGACACGGTTAAAAAAAGGCATTCAGCTTTAATAA
Organism: Cygnus olor; assembly: GCF_009769625.2. Lineage (NCBI taxonomy): Eukaryota > Metazoa > Chordata > Aves > Anseriformes > Anatidae > Cygnus > Cygnus olor. Next base: position 55,795,591 of record NC_049171.1, on the reverse strand, counting down.
GCTGAGGAAAGGCGAGGAATGAAATAATGTAAAAACTGCCAAGAAAAGAGAAAAAGAGGGAGACAGAGGGTGCTATTCTGCATTTGATCAGAAGCCACAGATGGAACCCTTATAGGGTCCTTCCATAGACAGGGAAAGCCCTTTATTTTTAAGATATGGTTAAAGCCTGACACATCCAACTTCTTTTGTCTGAATTGTGAGGTATGTCTCAATGATCTGTAGAGGAAGAACCATTTTTTTCATGTCATTTTGAGCTCAGATGAGCACTCTGATCATCTCCCTCCCTTTATATTGCTAACAGTAGTTTTTCTATAAAAGGGTTCATTGGCAGTTTAAAGATACCGGTGAGATACTCAGCCACAGCACGTTACTGATCACCTCGTTATTGTTGAATTAGGCAACTATCGTAGGGAGGAAGAAAAATAGCCTGAGTTACACTGTGGCCTGATGAAGAACAGGCTTTTAGAATGAAACCCACAATAACCCACAATTTATTCAATTCATAAGGTTACTTAATCAATCAAATTCTACCCTCAAAACACAGAATCCAATTTCTATCCAAACAGATGTTTGTGGTAGTCGGATAAGTGGGATATAATGTCATACTAAAGTAGTCTATTCATGAACAGACAGGATGCCCCTTAAAATGAAAATGTCATTGAAATAGCAGCAAGTTTTGAAAACATCAACACTAGAGTCAACTCAGACTCCAGGGATAAATTCAAAAAGGTAATCATCCAGTTTAGTGGGTTATTAGAAAAGGAGACCAATGTTTTTCATAGCTAGTCCTTCATTCTTAGCATATGGAATCAACAAAACAAAACAAGCTGGGAGCAAGCTGTCAGCTGCCGTGTGACAACACCAAAGCCAAAGAGGTTTTGCCAAAGAATTTTTTTTTCTAGTTTATTATGAGCAATTAATAAAAGTTTATCATCCAATCCTACAGAGTTATAAAAGTTGACATTAGCTAATTCACTTTTATCTATACCAGAGATTACTGTCTTTCAGTAGCAGTTTTGGAAATACTCCTTTCATTGGAACAATAAAGGAAAATAACAAGAAGAAATTACTAATATTTGAGATGAATTAAACAGTTTTGAGCTAGCAATTCCACAGGAAGAAAAATGAATTTCTTTTGTATCCCAAATAGTTACATTGCACCATGTTGCTGGAAATATCTTTTTAATAATGTGAAGGTTTTTAAATGTTTACGGAGATTTATTGAGTGAACATAACTTCTCTTGGGGTACCAAATACAGAGCATGACTCTGTGACTAGGGCAGACATTCAGTTTGAAATATTTGTAACAGTTTAAACATATTATCGCCTCCTTAGCTTTTATTAGTGTCCTCTATAGGAGCTACTCATCTTCAGTGGGAAGTTGTGTGCTAGTTGGTGACCATACTTTAGCTAGGAGTGGCTTAAGACCCACCTATTTATTTTATCCCAGAGATATCATGAGTGTTCGAGTCCCTCAGTGCTCACAGCTCTGGGCTGTGGGAGTGCAACCCTCCAGCAGCAGAGCAACTATGAAGAGGGAGCATTATAAGACGATGAACCACTGTAAGAGATGCAGCCACTGCAGCATATGGTCTTCTGGTCTATGAGCTCACTGCTACCACTGCTGTACTGAGAAAGGAGCATGCTCAGAATGACCCTGTGCTGCTTGATGGCTGTGCACATGCTGTTCTATGGAATGGGGCCAATATTAGACAGAATCAAAAAAAGGAGAGTGCTTTAGAGCTAAAGTTGCATTCCTAGGGTCAATAAATGCATATTTAGATGCGAAAAGATGCTGAAGGCAATACAGTATTTTTATTTCCTACTGGATTAACAGTGTCATAAATTTCAGTGACATAAGGATCAGAATGGTTTCCTTCAGAAATTCCAAGTTACGCAAAACTCCTTGGAAACTGTATGGGCTTAGTGTTGCGTTGAAGTTTCTGGTAGCTTCTGGTTCACAAGATGGAGCTTATTTGATATAGTTGGAAGGACAATTATTTATTATTTATTATTTATTTACCACTTAGAGGAAACACAGATGTGGAGAAAGTATAAACTAGCCATTGCACCTACATTTGGAACAACAAATTGCTAAGAACTACCTTAAAGCATGGCTTATGTATTTCAAAAGAATAATTAATGAAACAAAGATGACACCATGAGACAGGGAAATTTAACTCAGCTTTAAAAGAGCAGAACATATTTTCATACATTGTCATACATTCTCAAAAGACAAGAGGGTGCTCTGGCAGACACTCGAGCTTTCCACTATGGTAAATAACCTTTCAGCCCTTGTCCTTACCTGTTTCTGTAGCCTGACCCAGGGGAAAGGACCTGTCTATGTGAGGCAAAGACAACTTGCACAAGAGCTCTTGTAGTAAACGTCAGTTCTGCAGCTGTGATCTTTTGAGCATCTGCCTCACTAGAAATAAATTTATCTTCTGATATTTTCATTTCCAACAAAATCAACAGTTTTTCACTCACTGCCTTAAGCAGTGGGTGAAATTGCCACACCTTGAGTACTGTGTTCAGTTTTGGGCCCCTCGCTACAAGAAGGACATCGAGGTGCTCGAGACAGTCCAGAGAATGGCAACGAAGCTGGTAAGGGGTCTGGAGAACAAGTCTTATGAGGAGCGGCTGAGGGAGCTGGGGTTGTTCAGTCTGGAGAAGAGGAGGCTCAGGGGCGACCTTATCGCTCTCTATAGGTACCTTAAAGAAGGCTGTAGCGAGGTGGGGGTTGGTATATTCTCCCATGTGCCTGGTGACAGGACGAGGGGGAATGGGCTGAAGTTGCACCAGGGGAGGTTTAGGTTGTATCTTAGGAAGAATTTCTTTACTGAAAGGGTTGTTAGGCATTGGAATGGACTGCCCAGGGAAGTGGTTGAGTCACCATCCCTGGAGGTCTTTAAGAGACGTTTAGATGTAGAGCTTAGTGATATGGTTTAGTGGAGGACTTGTTAGTGTTAGGTCAGAGGTTGGACTAGGTGATCTTGGAGGTCTCTTCCAACCTAGACGATTCTGTGAAATGCTAGCAATGGTGCACTATAGCATTCAAAAGTGATTTCCTTACAGAAGGAGACCAGGACATGCTACTCAATCATAAGCAGGGCTTTGTGTCACTTGCCAATCCATCATCACAGGGATGAGAAACAAAGTTGAAGAGAAAGTTGAGAAAATCCAGACACCATGAAGAATTTCAAAGATTTATCACTGATTTGCTTTCTCCCTGCAGTCTCCTGTTTGTTCGTTCCCACTTCTTATTCTGTTTCATCAAATACTTAAGACTATGCATCGTTTTGGACAGGCCCTATTTATATTACGTGTATTATGTTATGCTCATAGCATAATGGCACCCTGATATCAAGTTGGGGCCACTAGATGGTACTGCAATATAATTAATAAATATTAAAAAATAATTTCATAAATATATCTATATATTTCTACAGTGTCTTAGCTCTAATGTTTGAAAGAATCTCCATGGCATTGCCTTTAAATATATACTAAAGCTTCCATATAACTGTAATATATGCAGTTATAAGGCATATGCTAAAATATGTGCTTACAGATCTTAACAGTATAACTAAGGTACTTAATCCATACATATATGTACGATATTTACATAACATGTACACATATATGTAAATTATCATATGGTATGATCATCTTATCAGTCACTACACTTACTCATTTTAATATGTTCTGGTATTCAGTGCAGTAAATACTAGATGTATGAGAAAAGTGTGCATATAAAAATCAATATGCACATGTATATTTATTTATGAACTAAACCAAAAATATAAGCCAGAATTTTAAAAGATAAACTTTGTACAATAAGAAAAATCTATACAATCATAATTTGTATTTTTCTATACTATGAATGATTTCCTATCACAATTTGTTTCACTGTTAAAGAGATGAAAAATTCCACTTAATCTAAATGTTTCCTACCATATGCTATGTCTACAGTAATAAGCAGTTTAAATTTTATAATCACTTATCTCCTAGCTGGTAAAGATCTTGATGTTTAAAAATTGCTGCAAAACTAAATTATCTGAAACCATAAGCATGCTTACTAGTATCTACCCATGAAACTACCCTCAGAATAACCTAACACTGCTGGTTGCCAGCACTATTTTCAATTTTCATCTGTTAGATATATGATCAAGCATGTCAAATCTGCCCTGAGTAATAGAAGTGAAAAAATAAAGTCATTTACTTAAAATATTCTGATAGCTATTTATCCAAAAACCCTGGTCAGATTTACTGCTCAAAGGTACTTACCTACAAAGTTAACCAGATGCTTTGAGTTGAAAACTAATTTAATTTCTCTGTTATCTTAACAGGACATCTGTTAAAACAACATCCAAGGAAGGTAGTATGTTCAAAATTAAACATCCTACGGGTTGTTTTATTAGAGTATGTGCAACATAGACATTTAACTGTTAACAACCACCACCTTCCAAAAATAATTAGTAAATGTGAAATCAAAGCAGTATAACAATTATACTAATTGACATGAAGTAATGTCAAATGAATTTGTAACTAGTGCAAGTTCAACCTTGTTGCCAAGTTCATTGCTTTATTACAGTTGAGTTGTACTGAGGATGAATGACCCATTTCTTTTGTTTCTTTCTCTCATCACTTTCAACAAGGTTTCAAACTGTCCCTTTAAAATCACAGTATACTAGCTGCTTAAAGTGTTCAGCACTCACAGACAGAATTTTTAAACATCAAGAATGACGAGCTATGCAAATCATATCCTGAAGTAATTTGCATTATTGCAGTTAATTTGCATATGGATATAAACTGCAATTCAGAGCTAGAAAATATCAAACCAAGCAGTGGCATATGAAAGTCAGACAGGTGGATGTGTGCTTGCCACTGTTTGGATATTGAAGTAGAAAAATACTAGCAGGTGCCTGTTCCTTGTTGTTCCTTATAATTTTGCTAGAAAAGATGGTGGGGTCAAATGGACTGGTGGAAGGAAACATGGCCCCATATTTATCCCCATTTATCTCCACTAGCAATGTATGGTTGATGCTGTTTCCCTGTTGGCAAGAACTGCTACAACCGTTACTACCTCTTTCACTTCCCATTAGTGTTGTCCAGTGGAATAGAAGAGAACAGATAGACTACAGCATAGCCACTAAAAGTCAGCCATATCTGGCTAGTCCTAGACTAACATCTCAGGTCACCAATGGAAAAGTGGTGAATAGTTGTTAATCCATGAATGTCAGCTGTGGGTATATTTCTAAACTGCTTAGCTCATCCTTAAGATCTTTTCCAACAGATGCTCTCCCATAGTCCAGGTTGATTGCTGAACATGGCTGGAGGCAGGAGAATGGGTTAACTATATCCTGAAGCCCCTTCTAGCCTTACTTTATTATGAACAATAACTGTATGAAAACACTGATTTTAATCTCACTGTATGTACACTGGCAGTTGGAGAATCCTACTTTTCTTGCTTTTGTGTTTGTTACTCTGCTTTCATGATGTGGAAAGCAGACCCTTGCAGTTCAGCTATGGAGTGGGTAATACTTGCAGGTGATATAACAGCAGCAAGCTCTCTCCCTACCCCTCCTTTTCTCCAGTAGTACCTCCTGCCTCTGCAGCCCCAGAGCTCTCTGTCCCCAGGGCTATCCCCTAGCAATGCCATGATATTGCCTTCCTCCTGCTGCATGTTAGTTACTGGAAAGCCTTTACCAAGATTTGGTTAATCTTCCTGCTTCATACTTAACCTCAGCAGTAAAGGGGAAAAGTTACATATTACAGCAATTTATTTGACTGCAAGTTTGTATGCAATGTTTTCAGGATTTCCCTAAATACCATGTTAGACAACTTAAATGTTGATATAATTCAAATCATTTTTGAACTCAGGATACTAGTTTTCTTTTAAATGTGTTAATACTTCTTCCAGATAACAAGGATAACCTTTATCTTTCCACATTTTACTTAAGCTGCTATATAGCTTAACATATATATAAAGACCCTTAATTTCTCTCCCATAATAAAGCAAGTAAAATTGTGAAAAGTGAACTGATTATTTATTACATGATAATTTGCTAATTAGCTTTTTCTCTCCTTGTGAGGTGCACCAATCTGTGTGGCTAGAAATAAAAATTCAAAGAAAGGACAAAAAGAAACCTGAAGAACTCAACTTCAGTTAAAAGACTAAGAGGGACGTTAGAAAAGAGGGTGCATGACTCTTCTCAGAGGTACACAGTGAAAGGACAAAAGGCAATGTCAAAGATTGTATAAACAGAAATTTCATCTGAATATCAGGAGAAAGATTTTCACAATGAGAAGCTGTGAAATTTCCAGCCTTAGAGATTTTAAAAACTTGTCTCACTAAAACTCTGAGCAGCCTGATCTAACCTTGAAGTTAGTGCTGCTCTGAGAAGCTGGTTGAATTGGAGTGACCTGGAAAGGACTTTTACAATCTGATTTAGCCTGTGATTTTATGGGTATAAGTTACCTTATATTCGCCAGATATTTGGGGTGGGTAGGTGAAAATGTGTTCAGAAACATTTGACTTCCCTTAAAACTTCCGGCAGAAAACAAAATAATTACATATTTTTTACTTTACATTTTAATAGCTACAATACATTCACTTCTTTACATTATTTCACTTTTGAGTATATTTTCTGTAATCTTTCCTATCCTTTCATGCTCCTGATCAACCCTATAAAACTCAGGGAAACACAACAAAGGAAGTTACCTCAGTTGAATGCAAATTAGCAACAACTGTTTTTTCAACTTTTTTTTTTAGAAGAGTAAATTAGAAGAGTAAACTTGCAACTGGTATCCGTAGAAAGAGTGCTGAAATCACAAGGGACTGCACTTTGACTACATATGGTGAGCTATGTACACACTATTGCCACTGTAGTGAGGGTTTCTAGGTGCCATGGTTCTGTATATAAATTTTCACAATATTCTACATGTTTTAAGAGTTGTTTTCAGAGTGGAGTTAAAGTACAGGATTTACTTCTATGAAGCATGGAAATAAATCACATACTGACCAATAAGGAGAAAAATACATAATGGCTGTACACAGTAAGAAAAACACTTTTTTCCCCGTCTCTTTATTAAGCTTTTTCTAACTACCGCAATACATGGAGTGGGATGCAGTACGTCAGCATTCCTTAATTTCAAAACATGATTCATTTCTAAAATAGGCCATGCTGTACAGAGATTAAGGGAAGGATTGTGGAAAAAAGGAAAAAAATACACTTGTGATTGCATAATAAAAGAGCTATATAAAAATGAAGGTAGAGAGAAAGATAAATTGCTCTTACACAAGGAACTAATTTGGGCATTTCTTGTTACCAGAGTGTTTGACTTTCAAACACTTAACTTTTATGTTACAAGTCATACAAGTACAAGCTTGTTTTAATACATTAAAAGTAGCCTATGTTATCTGGTAAAAAGACAGATGTCTTATTGATGCAACCCAAACAGGAATCTTTTTTTTTTTTTTTTTTAAACAAATGGTGTTTTTGGTCACATTTACATAAAACTGTGGGGACTACAGAAAAGCAACGCCAGAGCTCAGCCAGGCAGCAAAAAGAGGAAAGCTCTTCGATCCAGTCACACAGGTAGGGCTGCATGCAAGGAGAGCCAAAAGCGCTGGGACAAAGCTGGAAGCATGTGCAGCAAGGGCTGCTCTGCCCCTGATTTGAACTCATTTTCTCATTCAGCACTATGAATCCAGTCTGTTTTGGCTCCCAGTAACTGACAGCAGCAGCACCTCTTCACACCTGCACTTGTGACAGGATCTGTGCTACCTTAGCCATACTTCTTTTTTCCCCCAGCAAAAATATGTATACTGATTTTCATTTTTAAACTAAAAACGGGAGTTCAACAGTTCTTATTCTGCCTCTTTTCTGCTTGTGGAATCTACAGACATCCTTAGTGCCTTGAAGCAAGGGTGATATTTCTTCATTTGCAGTACTCTTTCTGTGGAGGGTCTATTCAGAGGTTGCAGCTGAATCACATAGAAGCAAACAGGAGTTTTGGCTGAAGAAGGTCGAAAGTGCTAGACAGACTCAACTTTTTGGTGGTTTCTTTTTTTTCCTTTAAATCTTTTTTTTTCCTCCTCCAAGATACCTGAATCTAGTGTTCCTTGTGCCTTTTCTTGATATATTTAAACAAATCATTGAAATATCACAATTTCTCAGAGATGCCTGCTATTATGTTTTCCTTTTTTTTTTGTTTCACTAGTGTACTTCACGTCTCATTCAAGACGAGGTTGTGCTTTTCAGATGTTACATTTACTTAGCCATAGGCCAAAGTTAATATGACCACTCAGAAATCCTGAAAGCATGAATTCCTACTTACACTGAGAATGGCAATCACCAGCAAGCAAAACATGTAGACGAATTAAATACTACTGAAGTGTAATACTGAAAAGCATCAGAAGTAGGTTTCCTAGACATTCATTCACAGATGCACATAATAATTTAGGCTAAGAACAACTGTTCTCTGTTTCAATCTTTCTCATCCATTAGTTTTCCAGCTTGCTGTGAAAGAGTATCAACAAAGACACTAAGTATTTTCTATGGTTGAGGCACAGTTGGTGTGTGATGCAATTTTCCACAACATATACACAACTGTAATGGTGTATCATGTAAACTGATTTGCATGGCTGTTTACTAATAATCCTTGATCCTCTTCAGTCTCTTAGGAGTTGACTGTGTCATAGTTCTAAAAATGTCTGAGTCATAACAGGCCCATGTCATTGTCATAATGGGAAGCTGTAAAAATGTCATGACCTCCAATCCCCACAACTAATTTTAGAAGGCATGAAACAAGCCTTTTTAATAAGGTATATTAAAAATTTAAATATGTTCTCTTCATTGTATTCACAGGTGATGTTAGAGAAGTTGATGTACAGACAGAAAAAAAGCTGTTCTCAAAACTTCAGGGGAAGAAAAAAAGCTTTTCTGTTCTTTTATTTTGGTAGAAAGTTATAAATTATACATATAAAATAAACTATACCCAGCTGAACTATCATTAGGCTGTAATTTAACCTATCAATTCCTAGAACTGTGCTGTACAGGATCCTCTCTTACGGTTTACAACCTCAGAGGCATCCCTCTGGTACTTAGCTAAAGGTTATTTTTTATTCTCTATTTAGAATCAGTTCAGACCTGGAGCTTTTATCAAGGTTCTATGTGCCATCTCGAAAAAATACACAGGAATATCATCATAGATTTGAAGTTGCAGTTATGCACAGATGAAAATATAAATAAAGATTCAGTGCAAGATCTGTATGTGACTGATAAACATTTATAAAGGTAAAATTTATTTTGTTAGATGCCTACTTATATAAAACAGTTGGAACCTCTGAAGGATATAGAATATGAGGATAAGTTTGGTCCATCCAAATAGCTGTGTACCTTTCCATTGTACACATTTCTAGGCCCTAGATCTTGCAAAAGATTTGATCATCTGGGGAAGTTTTGGTGTACCACCCACAGCTGAAAGAGAGAAGAGACAGTTGTTCCATATGTGAATTAGGCCTTCTGTAGAAGAGTCAACCTGTACCCATTTCTTAAATCCATTTTTAGGTACTTTTCCTTCTCTTCCTCTCTTCAGTAATGCTGTGGTCTCAAAACCAGCTGAAGAGGAAGAAATGCACTCTAATGGATGTTTCAAAGCAGAGAATAATCACTGAAATAAATGTTACCCCTATAGATCAAATAAAGAGTTTAACTGCAGCCAAATATAAGCCTGGACCATATGGCTGTCTGGGAAACACTCTAGATCACACAGTCTTAGTCTTCAGAAAAAAAATTAATTCCAGGTGGAGGTATTGTCATTTGGCCTATCTTTATTCCAAGTAGCACTTACCAATGTTCTTAAACTGATTTTACACCCACTAAAATGCAGTGATCAAACAGCTGTTTCTACTTTCTCTTTTCCTTCCCATCCCTTTTCACTTCCCCAGACATGATAACATTTACAAGTTAAGCAATGCAGATGGCTGAAATGAGCAGATGGGAAGAGAATGGACTGGGTTGAGCATAACTGTACAACAGGTGCTGGGTTTGTTGCAAACATCAGTTCACTTAACACAGAAAGCATTTTAACCCAATAAAATATACTGCGTGCAGGTTCTTATTTGCTATGTTTTTGCCAAGATCTTAACGAGACTGGTCTTCTCTGAAGGTATAAAACCAAAAAAAGTGTAACATTGTTTTACCTGCAGAACGTTATTTTACACCTCAGGAAATGAAATTCTTATCCTTTTGAAGTCTTCATCTTTTGAAGAAACATACAACATGGGGATGAAAGATCCCAGTCTCTAGTAATTTTTGCACTTTGGGTGTGATTCGATAGAAAATACAGGTAAGGAAGTATCTTTGCCTCATTTATTCTTCCTATAATTGTGTCTAACTCTCTGCATCATGGCATTTCAGTAACTCACAAAGGACCAGAGAATTACATGTGTAATTTACAGTTAGGCTAAACACTCTTTAATCAGGAAAGGTAATTAAATATGAGTTGAGAGGAGAATGTGATCTCTTTCACAAGTGGGATTCTCCTTGATGGTCAGTTCACACCATTCTGAGTATAACTCAGCATGGAATGGAATGTTTAGACTCAGGCTAAGTTTGTTACAAATTATTTCATTCAAGTTACCACTGCTAATCTTTTATACCACCATTTTCCAGCCCTCTGGGAACACCTTAGAAAGCAGCAGTTTTGATTTGAGATGTTGGTTTGAGCTCATTACCAAATACCACTTTACATATTATCACTTATGGTATCAATAAAACCCTATATGTCTTTTTTCCCTGTAGATTTTTACTGTATATAAATCTTCAGTCATAAGATTCCTACTGGAATAACAAAGTTAAAAAACATTACTGTAGCCAAATAGCAATTTATTCTGACACCTCATTTTACATTTTAATTTAATGAAAGATACTTTGTTTTACAGTTATTATGCTGTGGTGGAAGCACCCTGGAAGGAATCCAGTGAAATAACAGCAAGCTGAATGGTACCAAAAATATATGTAAATATATTATTTACCCTTGAGGTGGTAACCTTTTGGTATTTGTGAAATCAGTAATTAGTGTCTCCCATCCAGGTGAAATTTGTATTACAGAATTACTGAGAAGGGAAAAAAATGAGACAATTTTCCTTTAAAAGGTATGTCATCGTTGTGGGCACCAGAAGGTGCCTGTAACTGTCTAGAACTAAAGATTCTAACATATTCAGAATACTCTAAATTTTGATCATACTACCCTCATGCTAACAACACCAAGACGATGAGTAAAGCAGAAAACAGCATTTAAACAGGAGCATGTTAACACAATGCTGATGGCTTAAATGTATCTGATGGTAACTTACCTTTGAAAGGTCCCCAGCCTCCAAGTAGAAGCAGATAACAAACACATTCCATGTAACCCAAAGGATCAGCCAGACAGCATACTGTAGAGGAGGAAGAGAAAAAGCGCATTAATAATTTTACAATCAGCTGAATTTAACTCTGTTAGACTATTAGTTCAATCCAAGTCAAAACCAGACTATAAATATGGTGCATACGAATAAAATGCTGCAGAATAAAAGAGAATCAAGAATAAGCACTTCCGTTTTACAGTCACAATCTAGTATGAACTAATGAACCCTTGGTCACAAAAGAAAATCTGTATCTGAGAAAACAGTCTCAAATTTGAATGTCAGTTCTATCACCTAATCCAGATCTCTTATTGTTGTTTAAATGGAAAATATTGCAATATTAAGACAGACACATAATATGAATGATACGTGAGAAGTACAGAGCCATTATTATCAAGAATATATCTATATGCTTTGGTAAATTCTGTGGTATTCTAAAAAATACGGAGTGATTTCCCTAGGCCATGACAGCTAACTATATCAATATATTTTGTGGCATTCCAAACCATGGTTCTAAATTGTTAATCACCCTCAGGACCAGACTGTGTTTTAGATTACCATTAATTTTTTTTTTTAAACTACATTGTATAGTATAAGTATTCATTCTTAAGCAATATTTGTTCACTGGTGGTTGCTGAACTTATTCACATATTTAAGTAATGGAATAAATGTTTTTTCTCCTTCCATCCACTACTTTGCTTTTTTGTTTGTTTGTATTTGTAAGGTCTTATAAGCTAGGACTGAAAACTACATTTCCCTGCTGTAATGCTGGAGGACCTCAAGTAATAAAGTTTGGCCTGCTATTGCTACTATTGCCTAATGTTTGTTTGAGACAAACAATTTTTTTGTCAAATTACTTGACAAATTACTCCATCTAATAAACCTTAGAATCTATAACTTTTTCTAATGACTATCATTGCTGTCCTCTAGCTGTTCATGATTCAATTCTGTATCTTTGCTAATTTCATTCTATTCATGGCACTGCATACGTATGAAATACAACTATAATATGAAATGTACTATTCCCTACCTGTTATAGCCAAGGACTATTTCCTCATTTTATATCAGCAACCCATTTCTTTCGGGTATTTACAGGCTTATTCCTATTGTTTGGTTGTCTTTTCTCCAAAATGAACTAGTTAAATTTTGTTAAGCTACTGTTCCAAATTGTGTTTAACATTGTTGGCAATTTTCTGCACTCCCCTATATTACATCACCATCTGAATAAGCAGACAACACTTTAGAATTTATCAAACCATTTTTGTCATGAATGAAAATCTCATTCTCTAAATTCTGCAACAACCTATATGGGATTCTTCTTGCATTTCTCTTAGAAGTGCTGTTTTGCATCAGATTGTCTATCATTCAACATAGCATTTTCCATTTAATTTCCTACATACTGGGAAAAAGATACAATTTTGTCCTTTCTCAGGCGATCAAAAGTGAGATCTAACAAATAAAAAACTTTGGCTTGTTCCAGTGTCTTATGTCTTATAGATAACCAAGTAATTGCTGACCAGCCTAATCTTAGGTAGAACAAGTATAGATTTTATATAATTATAATAAATATTGTTTTGATCTAATGTAATCTAGCATAGTTTTAAAGGTTCAAATTGCTTTACAAAGAAGTTAAGTATTTTAAACCATACAGCTAACATATACTTTATGGGGCAGCTCTTTCTTGTCCACAGCTTTGGTCACAAATAATAGATTTATTTAGGTCAGGAGAGACCCTAAGGACATCATGTGGTCCAAATCTCTGCTCAAAACACAGACAGCATAGATCAAGTTGTACAGGGGCTTGTTCAGTGGAGGTCTGAATATCTCCAGGGATGAAGACTTCACAGCACTTTTAGTCTTAAAAAGTAGGCTATTAATGGACTTTGAAACATAGAAACTTAATTCAGATTCGTCGTCTTAACACATCTTTATTTTTATTTTTTTAAACCCAACTCTTAGGAATTAAGCATACTGAACATTTCATTTTCTTGGGGCTTGCCCACTGTACACCTGACTTTGCATTTAACATGGAGTGTCATAATTACCAGAACATGAGAAAAAACAAACATTAATTCAGATTCAATAACATTAAATCAGCTTTTTCCTAACATTTTAGCATTTTTAACTGGCTTTTTTTTTTTTGCCAGTTACTTTAATACCTTAAAGTCATATACAAGTTCACATACACTTTGAAGGAGTTAGTACAAGTATGCCCTTCTTACATGAAGATAATTGTGTTTCTTAAAGTGAAAATTCTAAATATTGCATGTAGGCTGGTTTCCCAAAGAAATGAGACTTAAAAACTAACATTCCATGTTCACGTCTGTTCCCCTGAAATAACTTTTGAGCTCCTGAACAATTTTATGCAAACTCAAAAAAAGGCTAAAAGTCTCTTTTTTTTTTTTACTTATTTTTTTTCCCCCAATCAAAAGTTTCAGGAAAAGAAGTCTAGAGAATAGAGAGAAACTCTATTAAGGTACTCATACAGAGAAAGTCTTACAAGATTTTATCATTCAACAAAAAGGGGTAAAAACATGGGAGAGAGCCACTGGAAAGGTTCATTAGATCATAGCACAACCTGCCACATTTCACGTAAGCAACAACTGATTAAAAACTCCCTATGCACAGCACACCCAGCAGAAAACTCCAACAGACTTTGGAGCTGCCTGTGCTGGCAGACAGTCTTACGTTTACATGAAGAAATGAAACTTCTTTTTCTTGTTGTATAGCCTATCACACACACAAAAGAAAGAGAGACAAATTTATCTTTTAGATATACTGTTTTAACAAGCATTGGCTATTATTGGACTACAGACAAGATTTAAAAATAACTTTTAAAAGTATTTTTTAAACTGCTTCTTTTTGGAATGATATATTAAGTGTTTGCTGCCTGAATTCTGCGGATAAACACTGAGTATAATTATCTTGAAATACAAGGATGCTTCTGCTTCCCACTGCTTCTTATTTCAGATGCTTCAGATCTAGCCTCTCTTATCTCTGGATCACATGCAGTCACAAGTGTCTCTTGTTGTCAATGTGCTTCAGCAAATTGTTGCTGAAATTCAGCTCTGAAGGTCTGTGACAATGAACAAATCCCTCTGGTACTCTCTATTATATGTATCTAATTAGAAACACATTTTATAAGAGTTCTTCAAAGGGCTATAGCTGTATTTCTTTTTTTTTTCCTCATATGGGGGAGTTCAAGACAGTTGTGTTATCTGACAGAAGCCACCACAATGTTACAGTAGTCACATACCAACAAGACAAAACCTTGATGAACACAGTTGACCAAGCGAGAGATACTGACAGAAGGCATAGCAATGACAACAATGTTTATTACTTTTATGAAAATCCACACTGGAAAGGGGTATAGCTTGCAGGCTAAGACTGAAGATTTAAATGTTTACTTTTTTTCAAAGTTGTAGCCAATCAGTGAAAGTTACTTCTTTTCATAAAATAAATTACATAAAGAAAGATCTCATGTGGTAGAATATGCTTGTCATTCTTTAAGTAAAAAGAAATTTATAACCCTCTACAAAGGATAAGAACTATCTACTTTATGATTTATTTATACTATGTAGTCATAAGTTTGCAAATTTGCTATTTGAAAACCATCACAAAAATACAGGATGCTTTTTTTTGTGGGGGGGGGGGGGTGGGGGGGGGCGCGGCAATGGAGAACTGTAGTAATAAAATAATTGTGACAGTACTAAGAATGCATACATCCCTCTTCACACTTCATTTAAAGTTGGCTAAGTTGCATTATCTCCAGTTTACTAAAAGGGAAAGTGAAGGTAAAAATGAAGGTCAAATAAATTGACTAAATTTCACAGTCCAATAGGAAAAATGATGGCAAGGCACAAGAACTGAAGGTCCAGGTGTCCCACTACTGCACCCGATACACAGAATCACACAGAGCTGACAACTGATTTTACACAGAATCACACAGAATCATCTAGGTTGGAAGAGACCTCCAAGATCACCTAGTCCAACCTCTGACCTAATACTAACAAGTCCTCCACTAAACCATATCACTAAGCTCTAACTCTAAAGGTCTTTTAAAGACCTTCAGGGATGGTGACTCAACCACTTCCCTGGGCAGTCCATTCCAATGCCTAACAACCCTTTCAGTAAAGAAATTCTTCCTAATATCCAACCTAAACCTCCCCTGGTGTAACTTTAGCCCATTCCCCCTCATCCTGTCACCAGGCACATGGGAGAATAGACAAACCCCCACCTCGCTACAGCCTTCTTTAAGGTACCTATAGAGAGTGATAAGGTTGCCCCTGAGCCTCCTCTTCTCCAGAAGAAACAACCCCAGTTCCCTCAGCCACTCCTCGAAAGGCTTGTTCTCCAGACCCCTCACCAGCTTCGTTGCCCTTCTCTGGGCTCACTCAAGCACCTCGATGTCCTTCTTGTAGCGAGGGGCCCAAAACTGAACACATTACTCAAGCTGCGGTCTCACCAGAGCCAAGTACAGGGGGACAGTCACTTCCCTAGTCCTGCTGGCCACACTGTTTCTTATACAAGCTAGGATGCTGTTGGCCTTCTTAGCCACCTGATCACACTGCTGGCTCACATTCAGCCAACTACCATCCAATACTCCCAGGTCCTTCTCTACCAGGCAGCTTTCCAACCACTCCTCTCCCAGCCTGTAACAGTGCTTGGAGTAAAATAAGTTTTTTATTTTCTTTCTACAAGAAACAAAGAGATCTTACCTGTGATGGACACACAAACCGTACAGCTCCTTGCAGAGGACTCAAGCATAGAGACCAGAGCCAGGAACACCCTCAGGTCCACAAATGCTAACAGGACATGAACGCACAGCAGCCCTGACAGAGGTAATCACAGACTTATCCTTCACAGACAAAAGAGGTGACCCTGCTCAGTCTCTTGGTAATACTGCACCTACGTGGTCAAGCCCTTTGCGGTGTATACTGAAGCTCTTTGTGAATCCTCTGGAGAGTTACACAAACAGCTTGATATATTTAGAAATTGAAATATAACCCAAAACCAGAAGCGTACCCTACCACATCCCAAAAACAAGTCAGCCAGCAACCTCTGCTAAATATCCCCCTATTAAGGGAATTCCAAACGCTTAAGATCTAGAAGGCTACAAGGTCTAAAGACTCTACAGCCAGCAAAACAGCAGAAAAAAGCTCCAGAACTATAAGAAACTGTCCCTAACCCTGAAAAAGACTACACCTTATGTTCATACTTCTGCTGTTTTCAGACACTCACTGGCACAGGGAACTTGGATGATACATTTCCCCTAAACCCTACTCCATCACTTTAACACCAAGGTTATAACTTTGGTAATATTTGACACACAGGTGAATACATAAGGTCACGTTCATAGTAAGCCCCATAATTCTGCAAAAGTTATAAGAGACCTAGAACCACAAAGCAAACACACAAAGTAACATCATCATCCTCTCCATAAGCATGCTCTAAAATTTACTCACCTGAAGAAGAGCTGCACATAGTAAAGGCACCTACTACTATATAGCTTGCTTTACTCTAAAAGATCCTACTAATTCTTACCTCAAAAAGATATGCTTACCTCTCTCAACTTGGAAACACATCAGCCCATGTACTCCGACCCACCTAAAGAACCCTGCAACTAGCTGAAAGAAAAACAAAACACTTAGCCCCAAACAACAGCTCAAGCAGAAAGAGCTCTCTAACAGGACACCTGAAGCTTATATACCATTAGGCTCACCTGACACCCAACCAATCAGCTGGGAAAGGGGCGGGTCAAAGCAAAAAAAGTAGAAATCAAGGAGGATGAGCAGCAGCTATGTTGTTTTTGTTTATCTGGTTTAGCTCAATAGCATGCAAAACACAGCACAGAGAACTGAGCTGTTTCTAGAAGCAACAATTTCTGTGCTTTTGCTTCAGCTTTGAATATTGAAAGGACAATATGACCAAGTAAGTAACTGAAACTATTTCAACTGGAATTAGCTCAAACCTTTCTTCTCGCTTTCTTTATAATCATGATGGATGAAGACATCTCTATATTAATTCTCTTAAATTTATAGCTGCTGTTAGTAACATTAACCATAATTTCCTTTTGAATCTGAACAGTCTTGTATGGTAGTAAAAGGATTGCTTAACGTTGGCTGCCGATATTTTTCCTTTGGTGGCCCTTAGGTTCATTGTTTATCGTTTTTAGAGAGCTTTCATGTAGATAAAGACTGGGCAAGGTTATGACTGGTCTGAATGAAGTTAAGTGCTATGAAAACTGGGAAAAATTACTGGGAAGACTTACTGAGAAAGTTTAATACCAGCAAGCCAATGCAAGTGGTAAAAATTGTTTTAAGTACGTTCACTTCCAGTGGGATTTGTGGAATAATGGGAAAGATATAGGGATAAGAATATGAAACTTCCCTTAACATGGAGAATGTTGCTTTTCCCAGCTGTGTAAAATGGTATCAGCATAAACTTCTCACTTCCCCTTGGCCTTTTTGATTTTTAATCAGGTTGTGATACAAACCTGGTTACCAGAACTCACATCTAATACTTTGACTGAAAGAGAAATACGTCATGCACTTACCATTCATAGATAGTAAGCAACTCTGATAGCTATCAGCATTTGAAATTTAAACATCCTTTTTGCAGTACTTTTACGTGACATTTCTCTTGCTCCCAAATTACTTTAGGATATGTGAGTCAATTTCAATCACATTTCACTGAAGTATACAGTGGTTCCAGATCTAGAGGATGTTACTTTGTGCAATTCAAAGGCAGCAGTAAACAGAATCGTTATTGTGATTAGTGATTTGCTAGTTATTTTCTTTTTACAAATGTACACAATTTTAATTTTAGACTCTTCTAAAGCTGAAAATATTATGCCCAAGACCCTTTTGTTCTCCATTCAGAAAAACAACAACAAAACCCTAACTGCATTTCTAAAATGAAATTACACTTACCATAGGAATTAAAAATTTGATTGTTTATGTTACCTAGGCAACACTACTTGAGTAGTTCAAAGATTGACCTGAGCCCAGCATGTCTGGAAAGGAGTATCTCTTTCCAATAAAATAGTGACAACTGTGCACAGTTATCATTATCTTTGCTTCTGAATTTATTCTCTCTTAATTTCCCCTGGCTAGGAAGATACATCACTTAGAAATACAATTTCAAACTTATCTTTTTCCCATAAAATCTGATAACAAGTGCAATTCAGAATTGTTGTTAACCAACAGACCCTGTAAACTTATTGATAACATTCTGTTAATCTTTGAGGTGCTCTGCTTATCTCTGAAAGGGCCTCCTGAAACAGAAAAATCTGGTAGAGGTAGCTGTTCCTGTAAAGCAAAACCCTTGGTTTTGTTGCTGCAACCTTCTGTGGTACTGCCTGTTTGAAACTCTTCAGAACCAATCAGCAAAAGTTCTGCCTCTCTTGTTTCTACTTTGCTGAAACTAGTAAAAAACAAACAAACAAAAAAACCCCTCACCTAGGCTCCCTTGGGAGATGCCTATCTGAGGTGTCAACCACAGAAGTCAGGGTGACCTTATGTGGCCACTTAGTAGGCACCTTTCTCTAATTTAATCTGCACTGCGTTTTGCTGTTTCTTTCACATTGCCTGAGTCTTTACCTTGAGAACTGATGTAGCAGATGAGGGTGTGGGCAGCCCCAGCTGCGGGCAGGAGCCAGTCATCAGTGAGATGCTTCCAGTGCAGAGCAGTCTCAGAAACCGCTGCCAGACTCCAGAGCAAATTCAGGAGCAAAATTCATGCCCAGGAGAGATTTAGTTTTTTTAGTTTTTTAGTGCTTTAAGCAGAACCACTGTTTTCAGCAACCAAACACAAAGAGCAACCATGCTCTGCTTTTAATAATCCAGATGAAAGTCTTCCCTGCCCAGCAGTTACATACAGGCCTCAATGAGAGAGAGCTCAGGGCCAGAACCAGTAGCCTTGACAACAAATAATAATGTTCCTGGCAGCAGAGGGCTTTGTGCAACCAGTCCAACTTCAATATCATTCGCTTTCTTGAATGTACCAGGAAGCTTTTGCAGAATGACATAATCATCTGGATTTTTTCATTGCTTGTTGGTTGTCACAGCGTGCAGCTTGCACTAACTTTGCTTGACTGAATTCTTCATGTCATTACAACTTAGATCATTCCTTTATTTTATTATATTTTTAATCGTGGCTATAGTGTCAGAGCACTTTCCATCTTCAGGACTTTCTGTTGCTAAGCAAATGCGAATTGATTTAGTAGGAACCCTTTCTGAGTCATGGGATTTTTCTAGCTCAAATTACAATGACAGTCCAGTTTGTCTCCTTATGTTTATCAGGAGACATTTTAACCCTTCAGCATTGCTAGGTTTTGGCTTTTTACCCTTTCATCAGTCACAAATGAATATGTATTTTCACCTTCCCTTTGCTCCCTGAGGTGAAATAATAATAATAATAAAAATAACCTCTGATACTTTACTTCATTTACATTATGGTTTAACAATTAGTGTCCTCTGCCAAAACTAACTGAAAGCTGCTGAACTGTCCAGGTACATCAGAACTGGTCACTACCAAAAGAAAATTACTGTTGGACTGGCTTTTTATTCTTGAGCAATCACTGCTTGCAGGTACAGAGCAAGTGCTGCTTAAAATTTCTTCCTTTAGGCTTCTGTACATCCACTGGCTATGTTTAAACTTTCAAGATCCTCGGACTCAGTTACAAGCCCTGATTTTATATAGGAATGTATAAACTCTATTTTCACCTTGATGTGTATGGGAAGGATTCATAAGCATAAAAGGCAAGAAGAAAGCTGAGGCATGTTCTGGTCCGGTTACAAACGGATGAAGGGACAGCCCAGGGCCCAGCACAGTGCTGTGACATGCACTCACCCCTCAGTCTACCAACAGCCAGGGAGCTATAGCTTGTGTGGCACTCACTGGCTTTCCTTTATCTTCCACCTTCTTCTGATTTGTTTTCATTTTCTTGCATGCCAGAAATGTAGAATGCATAGAAGAGATTCACTTTTTCTGAAGACATAGTTCCAACTCCTACTGCATGCTGGATTTCTACAGAGCACATGGATGTGCCAGTGGTATCCATCTGCCCACATTTAGATGTCTGCAATGCAGATGTCCTCCTCTGAGCAGTGTCTAGATTCCCATTACAGTCAGTTGAGAGGAAAGGCACTTCCAGGGCTCAGTTCATTTCTCAGTGTCTGACACAGATTACTCCACCCCTGCTGTCTGGAAAGCTAAACTCCTCCAAGGCAAAATTCCCAATGTCACAGAGCCCATTAAAAATCTTGGACCTGTGACATCAAAAATGAGATGGTAACACAGTGTGCTATGCAGATATGTACTCATTTTTTTTTTTCCACATAAACAAAAGAACAAAACAATTTAAATGTCAACAGTGTGAAATGTCCACAAGGGACAACTGAAGATATATTCTGAGAACCACTGCCTCTTGTATCCTAAGCATACTCCATTGATGCTCCATTACTGCTTAAACTTGATTAATTCATCTGATCATTTTTTTGTTTCTTGGATTCAAAGCTCTTCAGGTTTTAGTGGAAAAGCTTGAAAGAAACATTAATATGGCAACTGCTTTTGGGTACTGCATTGCTTTTGTTTGTTTTTCAGCTTCTGTTTCAGCATCCAACTGTAAAGTCTTAAACCACAGCCCTACATGCAAAATGCAAAACCTCCACTCAAAGACTCCATGAAAAACTTAACAGAAGTATCAGCCCATTCACGCAGCCATCATAAGATACACAACATTGTCTCAGTGCAGTCACTCTGTTCTTGATAAATAACATTTACTTTTCATATTATGCTCTAGGGTTGAATGGCCTAAACTTAAAAATAACTGCATAGAAATGCATTACTTACAGTTTAGTATTGTTCAATCAATTAACTATGTCAGTCTAGGGTTTTACAAACACTCTTGTGGGTGGGTGGGGAGGGGGATGGTGTTGGTTCTTCTGAATCCATATGTTAAAGCTCATGGTCCTTTTAAACAAAGTTCATTTTATGCACTGAAGAAAGTAAGGTAAGGCAGAAATTTTAACAGGACATGTTTATTTTATCTCTTTGCCTTAGAGATTTAATTGGTTTGGCTTCACTCATTCAATTCCTATATTTCTTTTGATTATATCTTTTTGTGAAACATACCAGCAGGAAGCAACTTCAAATATCTGTATACTCAATTTACTGCAACAGTGTACATATCCACCCAGTTGCATACACATATGTGTATATAATCACAGATGAACAGATATTTTTCCTCTTATTTGACTCTCCTTTTTTTATATTTTGTTAGCGTTCTTTCTTTTATTTACTTGTGGTAGAGATTATGAAGTCTCTCAAAATATAAATGACTACTTAAATGCAAGTAAGAGGAGAATAATATACAGATAATTATCACTTAAATAGAGCTCCAATTGGTTGCTTTAAATCATAATTTTAGTAATATCTCTGTTTTTCAAGACATCGTTTGCGCTGGTCAGACAATAGTGTACCTTAAAACAATGCTGTTTTGATCCTCTTCCATCTCTTTACTTCAATTCCAACAAGAATATGCCAGGATCTACCTCAAGAGCTCTTAGTACTAGAAATCAATGCTATACGAGTTCTAAAACCCTGAAATCCTGGCTTTGAAATAGTATAAAACATTAACCTACCCCTAGTGTCCTAGTTTATTTTTTTGGTCAGTTCTTACCAGCTATTAAATTCATGTTATAGTTGAATAGGAAAAAAGAAAGAAATCAAAATTATGTGGTTTTGGAGCTTGTTTGGTTGCCCAGTGTGAGGACTGAATTACTGTGACAGAATTTTACCAAATTCTGATTTCTGGTCCATTCATAAGAGCCTAAATATTTGAAGCCCCAGACTTTTGCAGTTTGTACATAGTGATCAGTGTAGAAATTGCTTCCACCAGAATTCAGGCTGTCTATGGATATTTTTTATTATTAAATCTTAGGGGAAAACTGCAGGAAATGTTGCTGTAAAGTTTCATTGCAACTTCTAGCACCACAGAGCATTCTACCAATGAAAAAGAAACATGAACAACATCACTGACTACCATAAACAGGCACTGCTTTAGCCAAGGCTTCACCTGAGAGTGACTATGAAACAAATTCTCTGAAAATACAAACAAACAAAAAACACCATCACAGCTTTAGCACCTAAAAGTAATAGGCGGAAAACAATTTTGTATGTACAACTCTGCCTCAGTTGCTGAGAAACCTTTTGAAAAATTGCTCAAGAATAGATTGTGTAATTGTTTTTCTTCAGAGTATATACATAATCCCTTCAAGCAAGAAATGTTGGTGCTTCCTCCCTGCTGCTGTCCAGTCTGGTCACCACCATGTTGCTGAGAGGCTCTGCTGATGGTACTGGTTCTTGAGAGCAACCCAACAAGCTTCAATGATTGACCACCTGCTCTGTGGGGTAGCAGTGCTTCTCCACTCTGTGTCTTGCCTACCTTGTAATATGGCAGCATTTCACCCATTGTAAACCAGCCTCACCAGCTGAGGACCACTTCTCTACATCTTTTTTATCTCAGACAGTCCTCAAAAGGAAGCCACCTATTCTGCTGTGCGACCATACCTCTGTGGGAACATTGTCTGCCACTCCTGCTTGAACTGGCCAATGTACATCCATGGTAAGGCAAGGTGTTTTACCCAGATAAAGTAAACATGAGAAATATATTCTTGCTGTAATCTAATGAGAAGGGCTTCTCATTGGAAAGGTGGGAGTCTTGGATACTGGTCCCTTCAATTTTCTTCAGACATCAACATATTGGTGGAGCTACAAGTAAATTGAGTGTTTCCTTTGTGTCTCTAGCCTGTTCAGAAACACCCAAAAAAAAAGAAAAATCATGATGATAATTCAGTCAATGAAGTTTGTTTTAATGGAGTTTTTAACAGCCGTGCACATTTAAATTCCTTATTAAAAATACAAATCAGTACACTCAGAATTCTTTCAGTGTTTGGTTTTAACAGAATGCAAAAAAAATAAAATCAATAGATACTGCTGCTAGGAAAAGGATTCTACTGACATTTGTCGAGATTCTTTTATTGATGCCTCAGTATTGGAGTGCCAACTGCAACTATTTATAAAGGGAATCCATCTCCCTCAGTGAATACGTCAAAATTCTTGCTAAAACTAAGCAATGTACAACAAGATCTTTTTTTTTTTCTTGATAAAATCAGAGGCTTGTACTCAGCTTCACAGGCTTTTTTTTTTTTTCCTTCCTTCCTTCCTTTGACTTAACACCTTAACAGTCAAAGCCAAGGGGAGCCTGGCCACCGCATTTACAAAGCTTTTAATTTAGTCATTGGTGTTCATATTTCAAGGGAGATTGAGACTAAAGGTGTATTTGTCAAAGGAAAAAATAAGGTGCATTCTTATTTCTCTCTGAACTGTTTTCTAAAGTATACATTTAGAAAAACTCCTAAGATACTCCAAAATTCTGGGAAAAAAAAAAAATCGGGAGCTGGCTGAGATCCTAGGAGAGTTTGTTTCACAGCTGGGGAAAGGAGCACACAGACTTCAAAGTCACTGGCTGACAGCTCTGTTTTGGGAGGTTGTCTGTTTCAAAAGCACTACTCAATTGCGAAGATCACTTCCCATTCTTTGGAGGAAAAAAGCATACAGTCATTGGCTCTGCAAGCTGTTCAGTTTTAAAGGGACCCCAGCTAGCAGAACTGTTGAGAACCAACCATCCTATGGAGACTGAATTTTGTTCCCTATTTTAGGAGGCTAAGACATCTGGAGTGGATGGAGCCAGATTCTGGAGACACAAAAGCTAGCTTTCAGAAACTGTATGGTGAAAACAGGGTTAGATGCAACTTCTTCATGTATGGAGTGCATATATACTGTGGTTGTCACTGTGCCACATGACTGTGACAGTCTCACTGAGCCATGCTAATGAGACACAGGGAAGGGAGGAGAGGAAGACAAGGATGACGCTTTCCTTGTTTCCTTCTGATACACCTGATTGGCAAAGTTGCCTGTTTTGGCAAGATGAGGGTGTTTTAATTCAGTATGGATTTTTTTTGATTCTTTTTAGATCGTGATTGTATTCAGTGAGACAAAAAAACAATCGGAAGTTATAACTAAAATAAAAGTAAATACTCAAACATCACTCGTTCTTATAGTGCATAAAATGTAAAATGGTCTTCATTGTCTAATTTCTTCATGGCGTCTAAAAACATTTTATTCCACAATGAAACCAGATTACATATATTCAAAAGAAGCAGTATTCTAAAATTATTTTCTTCTTCAATCAATATTTGACTTTACCTGAATGTACTGGAACACATTACACTCAATTTTTTTTAGCCTGTCTTAAGGAGACTTCCCCTCACCTTCAACTTGCACAAAACAAACAGAAAACAACAACAACAAAACAATAAAAATATTGAATGTAATAGGTTCTTCCAGTTTTGAGAATAAACTGGTGATGCAATCAAGTAATTCTGTGATGTAGCCCTGTTAATATATGGCCAAATTCTGTTTCTCTAAATGTAGATACAAAGATTAGCATAATGTTCCTTATTCTTGGCTTCAGGTCTCTTTCATCCATGACGTAGACTCCAAGTCCTTTTTTCCTGGTAAAATAATGGTAGCAATATTTCTGTGACTGTAGCGGGTTTTCTTTCCCTGAAAGTACCTGTTACTTCTTTCTACTGCCTATCTCAAATACCCTAAGCAATGTTTTCTCTCTCCTTCCTCTGTAACTCCAGTTTGCATCTCAGTTTTAGGTGAGATCATGTGCCTATGTTGGACTGGAAAAGGTTATCTTTACTATTCCTTTGCTGTTAACCTTCTTGTCTCAAGTACTTTCTAGATCAGATGTTCTCAAAAGGTTATTTATAATTTAAAACTAAAACAGGAGAGATTTTCAAATATGATCCAGGAGCAAGGCTGGCATCTCTGTAACTACAGATGCAAAAAACTCAGGACATTTAATCGTTAAGACATCACTGACTGGGAAGCCTGCCACTGACATCCACACTTGATGCACATACATTGTCTTTTGGCTCTCTACAGCTATTCCCATCTGCTACAGTGGCATGGTGCCCGCTTATCAGCTAGTTGGACAGTTTCAGTATGTAGAAGTGCCAAATAAAGGTCTTACATGGGTAGCCTGTATAACCCTGAAAGTGCCATTTCTTTTGTAGAAAGAGGTGCTAGTGCTGAAATACTAACAGATTATGTCTTAGTGCATTATTATTATTATTTGTTTATTTATTTACTTATTTTCACTGACTGAAGATGCATTTTGCCACAACTATTTTTACATCTCTTTTACAAAGAAGGAGATTATGCTGGTAGTCAAAGGGAAATAAAGCAGTATCTACAAGCAAGATACTGATGAACAAAGCCATTATGATGGATTGATATGATGGACTTCTATGATGAATTGACTGCATCAATTGACAAGGGAAGACTGACCAATGTCATTTACCTCAGTTTCTGTAAGGTCTTTGACACAGTCCTACGTGGCAACCTTATCTCTAAATTGGAGAATTGGATTTGAAGGGTGGACTATTTGGTGGATAAGGAATTGTCTGGATGGCTGCAGCCAGAGAGTAGTGGTCAATGGCTCTGTCCAAGTAGGGGTCAGTGACAAGTGGTGTCCCTGAGAGGACTGTCTGGGGACCAGTGCTGTTTAAAATCTTTATCAATGACATAAACAGTGGGATCAAGTGCACCCTCAGCACGTTATCAGATGACACCAAGCTGAGTGGTTCAGTTGATACAATAGAACAAAGGGATGCCATTCAAAGGGACCAGGACAAGCTAGAAAATTTGGCCCATGTGAACCTAATGAGGTTAAACAAGTCCAAGTGCAAGGTGCTGCACGTAGGTCAGGGCAATCCCAGAGATGAGAACAGACTAGGTAATGTATTCATTGAGAATGGTCCTGCAGAGAAGCACTTGGGGGTTCTGGTGGATAAAAAGTTTGATACGAGCCATTAGTGCACACTTGCAGCCCAGAAGGCCAACCACATCTTGGGCTGCATCAACAGAAGAGTGGCCAGCAGGCTGAGGGAGGTGATTGTCCCCGTCTACTCTGCCCTTATGAGGTCCCACCTGGAGTACTGCATCCAGGTCTGGGGCCTCCAGCACAAGAAGGATGTGGATCTGTTAGAGCAAGTCCAGAGGAGAACCATGAGAATAATCACAGGTTGGAGCACCTCTCCTGTGAAGAAAGACTGAGGGAACTGATGATGGTCAGACTGGGGAAGAGAAGGCTCTGGGGAACTCATTGTGGCCTTTGAGTACTTAAAGGTGACTTACAAAAAGATGGAGAATAGCCTTTTACATGAACAGATAGTGGTAGGACAAGGGGTAATGGTTCTAAATCAAAAGAGAGTAGATTTAGATTAGATATAAGGAAGAAATTTTTCACTCAGAGGGTGGTGAGGCACTGGAATAGGTTGCCCGGAGAAGCTGTGGATGCCCCATCCCTGGAAGTGTTCAAAGATAGGTTGGATGGGACTTTGAACAACCTGATCTAGAGGGTGGCATCCTTTCCCATGGCAGGTGGGTTGGAACTAGATGATGTTTAAAGTTCCTTCCAACGCAAGCCATTCTATGATGATTCTAAGATTCTGAAATGAGTCACAACATAAAATAAAGGAGAAGAAGTCCATCTTAAAATAAAATTCAGTGTGGTAGAATAGGAGTATATTTGTGATACTGTGTGCTACATACATATATTGGGTTTATATCGCAAGGTTTTGGTAGCAGGTGGCTGCAAGGGTGGCCTCTGTGAGAAGAGTCCAGAAGCTGCCCCATGTTAGAAAAGGGCCAGGTTCAGAAGCTGCCCTTTGTTAGATAAGGGCCAGTTTCAGCTGCCTCCAAAAGGGATCCACAGCTGGCCAGGGCCAAGCTGATGAGAGACATTGCTTGTGCCTCTGTGAGAGGAGATTTAAGGGAAGAAACTGCTGTGCAACAGCAGCTAGGAGAAAGGAGTGAGAACAGCCTGGCAGACCCCAGGGTCAGTGCAGCAGGAGGGCAGGAGGTGCTCCAGGCATGCAGCAGAAGTTCCCCTGCGGCCTGTGGAGAGGCCCCTGGTGGAGCAGGCTGTCCCCCTACAGCCCATGGGTCCCACATGGAGCAGATCTCCATGCTGCAGCCTGTGGAGGAGCCCCCGGTGGAGCAGGTGGATGTGGCCTGGAGGAGGCTGCAGCCCATGGAGAGCCCCCGCAGGAGCAGGCCCTGGGCTGGAGCTGCAGCCCGTGGAGAGGAGCCCACGCAGGAGCAGGGGGTCTGGGGGGAGCTGCCACCTGTGGGGGACCCGTGCTGGAGCAGTTTGCTCCTGGGGGATGGACCTTGTGGTACAGACCCATGTGGGAGTAGTTCTTGAAGAGCTGCTGCCTGTGGGAAAGCCATGGAGGATCAGTTTGGAAAGGACGACATCCCGTGGGAGGGACCCCGCGTGGAGCAGGGGCAGAGAGTGACCATGAAGGAGCAGCGAAGATGAAACGTTAGGAACTGACCACAGCCCCCACTCCCTGTTCCCCTGTGCCATGCAGGGGGAGAAGGTGGAAGAGGGTGGATGGCGGGAAGGTGTTCTTTGTTTTCTTTGCTTCTTGCTGCTCTAGTCTGTTAGTGATAGGCAATAACTTCTTTTAATCTCCTTATGCTGAGCCTGTTTTGCCCGTGACAATGATTGGTGAGTGATCCCTCTGTCCTTATCTCAACCATTGAGCCCTTTCCATCGTATTTTCTCTCCCTTTCTCTTTGAAGAGGGGGAGTTCAGCTGCCTGGTGGTTAAAACCATCACAACTACAAATCCAAAGGATGGGGGGAAAAAAAAAATCCTCACCTCATTTGATACATTTCAAAACACTCAGAAGAAAGAAATTCAGAAATCAAACAGGTTACTATAAGGCAACACATAGCTGAGATGTTTTAAATAGTGTTAGTTTGTTCTAGAGTCATGACATGCCATGTTTCCAGAAATGTAACATTTTTTGAGTTTTTACTGCAATTTTATTCAACATTTTAAAAAGAAATATATTATTTAAAAAATGGTTTTCGTCTTATTGCGTGTGACAGTGTCACAAATCTTGTTGGAGACCCTTACTGCATTGGAACTAACAACTACAATTGAATAAAATTGGATCTAGATTTAAAGGTAAAAGACGTGGCAGCTATTAAGAATGTGAACATTTAATCACACTAGTAGTCCCCAGTAAAATCTTATTTCTTAAAAAAAAAAAAAAAGCTCTCTGTCCTTTTCACATTCTGAAGAACAATTTCTGAATGTGAAAATTTCCTTTCACATTCTGAAGAGGAATCATGAACATATTGTCTATTGCCAGTAATGAAACAAACAAAAGAAATTGCACACAGTCCTGACTACAAGGTGAAAGAAGGTAGCCAAAATAATATTGACAAGACATATTTACAATATCAACTGATTATTTTCTTAAAAAAAAAAAAAAAAAGGTGATAAAGATGAATTCTGGGGATTATTGTTGGAAAAGATTTAGGAAAAAAAAGCAAAACAAACAAAAAAACATCTCTGGAGAATAAGGTTCTAGCGTTCTTCTAAGTCCATTATTATAAACTTATTGTGGATAGTGCAGAAAATCAAATTTAAATTTAGGTACAGTTCTGTTTTGGATGTACCACCTGAAAGCAATCATTGTTCAGTGCAGATATTAATAGAAGCTAAGGTTAGACTACATATTCTTTTTATAGCAGTCCTAACTCAGCAAATTAGAATCAAAGGAAATTTTTTAAACCTTTAAATTAATTCTTTCAAAAATTCTTGAGATTTACATGGTGAGGGAATAAAACTGACTTACAAGGTACAAGATGAATATGAATTTGTCATATATCATCAATATAATCAATTATAGAATAATTTCTGATATAACAATATTAAAAGATACAGAAAATACAGTTGCAAACCCAATGATATGATTATGTATCCCAAAAGGTTGCTGGAAATAGATTACACAACTTTGCTTTGTTTTGGGAACGGTGTTGATCTAGATAGCCTTCAGGGGTTCCTCCCAAACCAATTTTGTCTCCGATTCTTTGATTCCTACGGATCTTTCTTGGCATCATGACACCATACACAGCTCAGCTGGAAAATCATATCCAGTATGTTGATAAACACTCAGTGTGACACAGACCCTTTCCCAGCACTTTTCAGAAAAAATAAAAAACAATAAAAAAGGAATGGAAAGAAAAAAAAAAAGGAAAAAAGAAAAAGGGCAGGTTGTTGAAAGGATAACTCAACAAACTATAAGGAGGCAGGAAAGTTCAACAGTGACGGAATAAACAGCTGATACTTCAAATGGAGTGGGAATATATCTAGATCCGAAGATGGTATTTGATGATATTAGTAATGAAAGGCATGGTAGCTCCCACACTGTGGCTAGAAGAGCCATGTGACTTTCATTGCAGCAGCTCAGCCTGCCATGCAAAATCTGAGCGCTACTGAGCCAAGAAGCTTCACCAGTGCCCCCAGCACTGCCACATCAGTGAAACTGTGATGACAGTTTTATGACAGGAGACAACAGCATGACAAACTGATAACTTTTCCTGGAAAAGTAATATTTTTTGAAGAGACTGGATTAAATTATTCTGAATTCTATAAGGTATAATAAAAATTGAACAGGTTTCTTCTCCCCTCTGACACCATTTCAGAGTGCCAGATCAAGTGAATAGTCCTCCTGGTATATAGAAGCAAGCACTGAAACACTCAGAAGGAAAATACTGTCATTTTACAATTGCTGATCAACAGGATAACTTTGTGACCACTGGAGGGTGGGGAGGGGGATGGGGGGAGGAGCGGAGAGGATGAGTAACTATGCAAACTAAAGTTCATGCTTATATTTCATGCTTAAATTAAATTAGAATATGCTACTGGCCTGATTGGCTGGATAAATCAAAAAGAACTTCCTTTTCAAGTATTATATTTTCATGTAAAAAAAAAAAAAAAAAAAAAAAAAAATTTGCTTCCATGCATGCAGAGGAATTTAAATTAAAATACTGAAAAATTGGGAAAAGTGAGAATGAGACGTTACCCATGTTAAGTTATATCAACATTCAATTGTTAATTGTTATTTATATAACATGTCAGATGAGGTTCACTGGCTGCTGCTGTTCAATATTTTTTACCTTCATCACCCAGTGCAGTCTTGTGCTTTACTTAGTATCATCCACATTCAGTTGTTTCTCATATTTTCTTAGGCTAGCTGACCTCATGCAGCTTCTGAGTACCTCTTAAGCATGGTTTACCTTCCTAAGACCCTAGCTGGGGAAGGTAATAGTTATTAGTCCCATATTAGAGATGAGAAATTTCTGCCACAAATGAGTCCAGAGCATTGAAGGCAACCATATTATTCATTACCAGTGAGAGAAACGTATGGTGTGCACAAATAAGAAGATGCTCATTTTGATCACGTAATTAAAGACTGTAGCATAATTAACGACACAGGTGGCTAAATAAAGGTCACAGAAGCAGCTTCAATTCTGGAACTTTCTCAGTCTTGGCTGCTGAATTTGAAACTTTAATAAGCTTTTGTTCCAGTGTATGTGTACGTGTGTGGAGGTATTTTCACAACTGTGCTTATAGTGTGGGTAGTGTGCATTACACAGGCTGGTAGCCACAGTTAAAAACGTGTGATGAGCAGTGCCCCCTGCATGAGCTGATAGCAGAAGGGTAATGCTCTTTTGGCTCCCACGTAAGTCTTCTGTTAATATATAGGTATAAATACTTCCATCTTGTTTAAAAGAAACACTGAAAACAAACAAACAAAAAAGAACAAAAACAAAAAATGAAAAAACACCATTACAGAGTGATGTTGATATATGCATGAGACAGAAACTGTCAGCCTCTCAGAACAGACCAATGTCACTCAAAGCAACAAAAACACAGGAGGTAGCACCCCAGCAGCCTCAAGTATGATTCTATGATTCTATAATTCTATGTGCTTCTGTGGTCTGCCCTCTCCTTTCCACTGTAGCAAATGATGGCTTCTTTTCTCTCCTCCACATGGTTTATGTGTACAAAGGATAGTTTCTTCTGATCTCTGTCTTGCATGGGTGCCAGCTGCCCAAGCCAGGAGAGGCATGACCAGACCAAGGGCACAAGGGTCCCAGGGCTCAGATACATATTCTGTAGCAGCAGAGCCTGCACCAGCTATAGTGTGGATGTCTGCATGCTGGCACTCTTGCCTAGAGTTTTCTGTCATACCCTAATCTGAAATCACCACCCAAAGAAACAAAGCTAAATTGATTTGCACTAGGGACGAGTAACAACCCAAAAGGATTCCCTATGGCATCTCTTCCCTCTTTCTTTCCATGTTACACCTCACATTGACATTGCAAGGAGGAATTATTAGAACTTATTAGTGCAATGACTATTAAGATGTTTTTTCATTTATATATTTAATTGATTAATTCTAATTCCATTGATCTAGAAGATCTGAAAGACTGAAGTGCTTTAACTGTAAAATAATAAATACCTTTAGACATAAATTTAGTTTGAAGGGCGTAGTTGTAGCCCACTCATAAAAATGTTTAATATCAAGGTCCTGTAATGGAAAATGCTAGACAACTTCATATGTAAAAAATTACTCCCAAACCTGACTATCATTAAGTAATTCAATAAATAGATCCAGTCATTTCTTTTTCCCCATCCTACTTTAGGACTTCAGACACTGAGTAAATGCACTGCTGGAACTTCAGTAATATTCAGCAGATATATTCTTTGATGATACTTCAAAAGAAACAGAGTCCCATAGAAAAATTCTGCTGTCCTTTTTCTACAAGAAATTTTAGTGGATCACCCAGATCTTGCTGCTTTTTGATGGTCATCCCTCCTCAACAACATAAATTCTTTTGGCCTCATTCCTACATTACAGACACCCCATAATAATAGTAATGCAATACAATAAACAGGAAATTTTCCAAAGCAAGGAGGACAGGAAAGATAGGAGTATTTATACTAAGAGACTGTTAGAGAAGTCTTGAAACAGAAAAGAGTGAAAGAAAGGTGAAGTAAATAAGACAATGTTGAAAAACGTAAGACACAAGAGGTCATTGGAGAACATGGTGAAATCTTGAAGGCAAAAAAAATGCAATTTCATTGACAGAAAAAAAAAGATAATGTTAAAATGTAAACGGAATCTATGCCTCACATTAGTGTGTGGGAACACAAGCCAGAAAGATTAATATAAAACTTCAAGGAGGGATAAATAAATAAATAAATAAATAAAAATATCAGAGTATCATTATCAGGTCAGTAGTGGTCAGTGAGAAATTAGTGTGAGGATTAAGAAAACTTCAAGGCACTTGGATTCCATCCCAGAACACTTAAAGCTTATGTTTGCAATCTCCTGGCTGGACCATAATTCCATAGGAAAGCAATGGAAGTAATATTTGACACTAAAAATAAAACATTGAAATGTAGAACGCCCATAGACTTGTTGCATACATCTAGCAACAAAATTAGAAAACCAACTTTCCCCTACAAGACAGAATTGGTCCAAAAGAACTGGAGAGTCTTGGCTTAGCAGTATCAGTGCAGATCACAGAATCACAGAATCATCTAGGTTGGAAGAGACCTCCAAGATCACTGAGTCCAACCTCTGACCTAATACTAACAAGTCTTCCGCTAAACCATATCACTAAGCTCTAACTCTAAATGTCTTTTAAAGACCTCCAGGGATGGTGACTCAACCACTTCCCTGGGCAGTCCATTCCAATGCCTAACAACCCTTTCAGTAAAGAAGTTCTTCCTAATATCCAACCTAAACCTCCCCTGGTGTAACTTTAGCCCATTCCCCCTCATCCTGTCACCAGGCACATGGGAGAATAGACCAATCCCCACCTCGCTACAGCCTCCTTTAAGGTACCTGTATGGTGCGATAAGGTTGCCCCTGAGCCTTCTCTTCTCCAGACTGAACAATTCCAGCTCCCTCAGCCGATCCTTTTAAGACTTGTATTTCATCCCACGGCTTGTGCAACCAGTGTATTAATTCGATGGAGGAGCAGGAAACAGACCTGGGAAGAGGAGCATCCTTAAAAGTCTCTTTCCTTTCATGTTACTGACAATTCATTCACTAGTCTCACCTGAGCTGAGACTGTATCTGCCTGAGGGTGAATGGAGGGGGAGAAAGGGCCAGTGCATGCTAGTTTTCTACCCTTTTCAGAGTCTTTAGGTGAATTAATCTTGTGGCAACTTTGTCTGCTCCCAAGTTTCAGTGAGAACATATTGCCACGATGACATTTCTATGCTGCTCATTTTGGAACAAAACACTGCAGAAAGAAGGCAAAACACCCTAAGAGGCTGCTGTGTGGCTGGGATAGCTAGCTCACATCTCCTCTTTATTCCAGAGCTGTTCTTCAAAGTGTGCTCATGCTTTTGTCTGCTGAAGGTGTATTAGGAGGCAATGAAGTGGATCTTTTTTTAAGATATCCTATGGGATATTCTTGCTGCACATTCAAACTAATAAATGGCAAGTTTTATAGAAGGTCTCAAGTGCAGATTGCAGATGTGATCCTCTAACTCCCACTGGAAGGAAGCCAGAGGCTGGTCTGTACATTTGTTTTGATCAGCAGGGATTTCTATCTTAATACCTTATTTTGTTGTGGAAACTGAAAGGCCACTATATATAAACCTGCAGAAATTAAGCCTTAAAAAGCCTAGAGTGCAATAGTTTATTGATAAAAGGAAGATAAGGGAATATCTGTTTAACTACATGCAAGTCCTGAATCTTTGCCTCAGAAAATATGTTAGTCATCTAAATTCTTGACTCAGGTATAAATTGTACAGTTCAGAATTCCTCCTCAAAATGATCTATAGCCAGCATGTACAAGTCATTGCTATGACAGACGGGGTGAGAATATCTGTTCAGCATGGCAAGTCTGCAGCTCCTTCCCATATGCCTTCGGATACTCAAACTATTCCAAACCTTGTGAACTTGGCATAGCAATAAAGAGATCACAGCAAGGAAAGGAAAAGAGAGAATCTGCAGGTATCCAGAAATTTCATGACCTTTTGTATGATTAGTTCACTTCCTTCGCTCTCTTCATACTGAAAAGCAAAAGATGGAACCTGAAACTGGGTATATAAAGTATAGCCTGTCTGGGACACAGAGATGTAATTAAGAGAATGCTGTACGAGTTGGCATTATGGTTAATTTTATCATATTATATTAAATTTTAGGAAGCAGAAAGTGGAAAAAAAAAAGGCAAAGGTTCATTTAGTTTCACAACTGAAAGATACCAAGACTGTTATCAGCATAGATATATTTTTTCAAGATGGGTTCCAATATATCACAAAGGTTATTGCAACTCCACACACAAATATTTATTAAAAAAACAAACAAAACCAACCAAACAAAAACCAGCTCTATGTAAACAATGTTTGAGTTGGAAATAACTATGACATCCATAGTTTTTCTAAATGGTAGGTTATTAAGAAGGAGCTTGTGTATGGAGTGGTAAAACCTTCTCATATAACGTAGAGAAGACTTGTTCTAACCCTTTCAGTCATAGACAAAAGAAAAAAAGAACCTATTATGTGATATAAATAACACTTTGTGAGCAGTTGTGAAAGATGTATGTAAAGATCAGGTGTCTAATTGTTTTAATGATCTTATAGGTACATTCTTATTGCAGGATAAATGCTAAGGAAGACAATATCTGGATGGACAAGGATCTTACGCAGTAGCTTTTGTAATTCTGAAGACTTGAAATCAGGGTTTAAAATTCTAAGGCAAAACAAAGAAAAAAATGTGTTGCAGAAAGAAAAATAATGAATAACACAAAATAAGATTTTTATATATTATCCTCAAGTGGGAGAGCTGCACAAGCAATTTAGATGCCTCCAGAGAAAAAGGTGTGCTGTTTTACTCAAAGAAGCATCTTATGATGACATTTTTAGCTGTGATCAGCATTTTCTACCCAGAAGAAAAAAAATCAAAATATTAATAAATTCTAAATACAGTACTGCAAGAATAACAGGAGAATAATAGTACTGGCCTTCTAAAAATAACAGGTTTTTAGCTCCACTTTTGAAATAAGGGGTCCTTTTTGTTCTTAATGGTAATGTCAGAGACCAGTAAGGGGGAAACATATCTAACTCCATTTACATGACTGCTATAAGATCATCAGCATAAATGCTACCTCATGTTATCTTTCTTCCCAGTTAATTTGGAAAAAAAAAAAAAAAAAAAGAGCAATTGCACATAACACTAAGAAGTTCCTATTCTCATGTTACTTATAGGGATATTTTTTGTTTAGATCAGCTTCCTTTTGAATGACGTGATGAAAATTGTGCTAATATACCTGGCAAGTGATCCAAACCGGCAGTAGAATTCAAATATCAGCCTAACACAATTTCTGTCCAAAGCTGAGACTTTACAAGTGAACTCATGTCTTTAATATTTTGATTTGGTTGTCAGACATACTGTTGAAATAATTTTTTATCTTGTTTGTAGCTTTGTTGAACTCCAAGAATAGCTTTACACTTGTCAGTTGCTTCTGGCATATTTAGAGATTTCCCAGTACTATGAGATTTTCTGCCTTGTGTTGCTATCCTACGTAAGATCAGGTAAGCAGCCTACAGTGCTTTCCCTGGCATAATAACTACTTCCCCCCCCCCCCCCCCCCCCCCCCCATAAATGATATCTGCTTACTATCTTGTAATTTCCTTACTACTACTACTACTAGTAATAATCTGTAGTCTTATCATTAAACCCCTGTTGCTTTGTGGTCCACTGTCTGACAAGCTTTGATGGCTTTATTGATTCGTTTGCAAGCACAAAAGTCAAGAAATGGGGCAGGATTTTCCCACAGATTTCATGAATTAAAAACAAACAAACAAACAAACAACAACAAAATCAGCATCACTTGGCACAAATTTTACAGGTTTTTCTAAAGCCATCTATGTCCAGTTCTGGGCTCCCCAGTACCACAAAGACATGGAGCTCCTGGAGTAAGTCCAGTGAAAGGCTACTTAAATTATTTAGGGACGGGAACATCTTTCATATGAGGAAAGGCTGAGAGCCTGTTTAGCCTGGAGAAGAGAAGACTGAGAGGGGATCTCACTGATATGTATAAAGGTATCTGAAGGGACAGTGTCAAGAGGATGGGGCCAGACTCTTGTAGGTGGTGCCCAGCAATATGACAGGCAATGGGCACAAACTGCAATACTGGAAGTTCTGTCTGATCGTGGAAAAATTTCTTCACTGTGAGGGTGACAGAGCGCTGGAACAGTTGCCCAGAGAGGTTGTGGATTCTCTTTCCCTGGAAATATTCAAAAGTCATCTGGGCACAATCCTTTGCAACATGTTCTAGGGGCCCTGCTTGAGCAGGGAGGTTGGATTAGAGGGACCCAGAGGTCTCTTCCAACCTCAATCATTCTGTGATTCTGTGGAAGCTTATTGATTTGAAAGGATTTTTTTCTGATGAGCTTTAAAAGCTCACTGTTATTTCAACTGAAATACTTGTTGCTCTTGTGTTAGCTTAGGAACCAAGAACTTCAGCTAATGGTGAATGTTCCTACAGTATACAGCCCTAAGAAAAAAATCAGATTCTTGGGAGTCAAAGATGGAAAACTCTGATATATTTACCCTTGAAAGTAAAACTGAAGAGCTGTAGACTGTGAACTGCGCCATATATATTTTTTTCCCCACACATTTATCTTTTCCTTTTCACATTTAGCAGTATTGACACATATTGGCTGACTTTCCACGGACATTTTAACTGTCTCTGGAACCAGCTCTCTCTGTATCTATGACGACTGTTTCTACCTTCATAACAGAAATGTTACTGTTTCTCACCACCCACACAAACAGTCACTTGTTTTGTTTAATTTCTTATCCCTCTGTATTTTCCCCTTTGACACCCAAATGTGTTAATAATTAAACCTGACTCACAGTTCACTGGTTTCTAAGGCTAAAACTTAAGAGACACCATGGTAGAATTTAGCATGAATTCCCTGCAAAGTTCTCATTTCTTAATGACCTGTACTGCAGTTGTTGCAGAACCTGTTTACTAATGTTTATACTCTCTCCATGTGCATGCCATACGTTATTCCTGCATGTCCATTTGTGTTTGCCCTTTAGCAAGCTACACAGTGCAAAATGTGACAGTACATTCACTACATGATAAGTAGAGTGGGAAAATAATAAACTGGTGCTGAAAACATTTACCCAGCACATTCAAGAATTCTACATTGCATTCTAGATCCAGGTCTTAACCTGTTAAGGTTTCAGGAGGACAGATCAAAGTTATCTTAACCATTTCACTTCTGTGACAGAATCAACCTATTGAACTTCAGTTAACAGCATTAAATGAGGGAATCCTAGTGTCCTCATCAGGTAATACCTACTGCATAAGCAGAAATCTACAGTTCTTTGAGTTGTAATTCTGTAATTTAGCATGATTAATTTAATATCCATTAAAACATATGTGTAAGCATATATGATTAACTTCAAGCAAAGTCCAATGGAGCCAATGGAACTGAAATAGACACTGAGCATGAGATACCTGGCTGAAAAAGTGCAATGTTAAATTTAACCCTAGTGAAGAATGATATCTGGGTTTAGGTTTCATTAAATGTACTGGGTACCTAGCAGACAGTACCCATCGGAACTGAATTCCCTAACCAGTGCTTGCTATGATGTCACAAAATCTGATCTATAAAAATAACAGACTAGGAAGAAGAAAAAAAAGGAGAAAAAAATGAGATGAACAGGAGGAAATAAAGAGGCAAAAAAATTACTAGAACAACTGAGAATGCTGGAAGAGACGTGCTATCCTTATCCTTATATTTTTCTTCATAGAAATAATTGAATTTTCTCTTTTATCTTTTTCTTTTCTTTTTTTTTTTTTTCATTTCTAATGGAAAAAAAAAAGCATCTTATTAGGGCTACTTTCAGCCCTTAACACTAAATTATTAGGTAATACATTTTGTAAAGTTACACTGAAAGCAATGGCATGACATATATTTTTACAACAGGATTATAATCCAGGCAATGATTTTAAATCCTTATGTGATATCCTGTAATGACTGCGTGATATTTTTGTGATGGTCTGCATCTGATACAGCATAGACATTTAAAACCTTGTATGACATCTGATGTCATCTTGTTGGAAAAGGAGACAAAGCTGAAAAGACACCCATCTGTAAACTCTTATTTTAAAAATCATCAATAAACTCTTTCACAATAATTGTATCATGGAAATACCCAAAGAGCAAACACCAAACTACAGACAGAGCTACAGACAGTTTATCCCTGTCTTCCCTAGGCAAATGAGGAAAAACTTTAGCGACACACTTCTGCCTTAGCAATCACAGAAAGAGCCAAGACAGGGAGCTTAGCCACAAAGAACTTTCTGTAGTCATGACTGGACTTCCCTGTGCTTAGCCTCTGCATGGCCATGCTTTTCTCGTCTCTTCCATCTGTGTCTTTCAGCATACTGAGTATGTGCATGGGGTGATGTTCTCATTTGCAGCTCCTCTGAGAAGTTTGATACCCGCTGGGAACCAGTGATCTGACCTTATACATGGTCATTAGTGCCATGATCTACATATGGGACGCCTTTCCAGACAGAGGCTGATATATGGCCACTGTATGTCCATGCCATAAAACACAAGTGTTTCCTCAGTTCAGCTTTGCTTTTGCCATTGTCACTGTGATTGCTACTTCATAACTTGTCTCTCTCCAAGTTGTTATCTTATCCCATGAGCACTGTATTTGTACAGTGTTTAGCACAATAGAAATCATTTTTGGTTGGCTCTTAGAAATTACTGTTGCAAGAGTGATTAATTATGACGTTAACATCAGCAATTTTTCATTTTACTGGGTGATATCTCAAATATCTCAAGAAAGCCAAAAAAGCTTAGTTAAACCAAAAGGTGTGGAATTAGTCTGCAATTTCCAGAGAATGTATAATTTATTTTTTGTTAAGCAGGTGATAATGCTCATAAATGGATTTTCAAATTTGCAAATGCATAGAAATAAAATGTTGAAAAATGGTTCTATTTACTTTATTTTAAATCAACAGTTAATTATATAGGTACATTTTTACTCAGAAGTTTGACTCTAATGTCATACAAGAGAACTTCTTGATGCATTGGCTGCTAGAAACTAATTTTAACAGTAATACTTTGCTCTTCTGTTTGGTTTTAGTAAAGATAGCACATATTTCTGTTGCTTAGACTTGTTTCAAAAATCATATGAAATTACATGTATGAATGGATGCTTTCTTACCTGCATAATCAATATAATGAACTATGAATTTTAGATATGAATGCAGTTGATTTGCATTCAACTTTGACAAATACTAAAATGTACATAACTTTTTTTGTTTGTTTTGTTTTGTTTTGTCTCTCCACCTTAATATTTCGTGCTTCACAAGTTCATTTATGAGAATACTGCCAAGAATTGAAAGATAGTGAGAAATACAAAGTCATTTGGTATGTTGTATAAATATTTTTCAAAATGTTTTTGCAAGTTTGACCGGACATATTTGTTTGGTAAGATGTCTTCAGAATTCATGTTGTAAGTGTGCATTCTTCATAGACCTGAAATACAAAGTTGTCATTCTGTTTATGAGGGTTAGAAAGTTAAGTAGGTAAAAATCTTTTCACATTGTATATTTGCAGTCAATTTTGGTTTAATTTAAAAAGAGAAGTTGTTTTGATGTTATATGTCTGAATCAAATTATTTTCATTCAGTCCTATTGTGGATCAAAATTTATAGCCACAGTTCCCCAATCGTGTTCATCCTTACCTTTATGCTTAAGTATGCCGAGCTCAATGTTTTATTGTAAAAAGTTAAAACATACATGCAGTGTATGTATGTAGGGTTGGTTGTCTAGTTGGAGGTCTGTAGCTAGCAGTGTCCCCTAGGGGTCAGTATCGGGTCCATTACTTATCAATGATCTGGATGATGGAATAGACTGCACCCTCAGCAAATTTGCTGATGACACAAAACTGGGAGAGTGGCTGATATGCCAGAGGGCTGTGCTGCCATTTAGAGACCTGGATAGGCTGGAGAGCTGGGCAGAGAGGAACTTCATGATGTTCAACAAAGACGTGCAGGATCCTTCACCTAGGGAGGAATAACCCCATGCACCAGTACAGACTGGGGGCTGACCTGCTAGAAGGCAGATCTGTGGAGAAGGACCTGGGAGCCCTGGTGGACAACAGGTTAACTTTGAGTCATCGTTGTAACCTTACGGCCAATAATGGTATCCTGGGATGCATCAGGAAGAGTGTTGCCAGCAGGTCAAGGGAGGTGATCTTGCACCTCTCCTCAGCCCTGGTGAGGCCACACCTGGAGTTTTGTGTCCAGGTCTGGGCTTCCCAATACAATAGGGAGCTGGAGTTACTGGAATGAGTCCAGCAGGGGGCTAATAGGATGATTAAGGGACTGGAGTGCCTGTCATAAAAAGAGAGGCTGAGTGAGATGGGCCTGTTTATCTTGGAGAAGAGAAGGCTGAGAGAAGATCTTATTAATGTGTATAAGTATCTGAAGGGAGGGTGTCAAGAAGATGGGGCCAGACTCTTCTCAGTGGAGCCTGGCAACAGGACAAGAGGCAATGGACACATACAGGGTGTTCCAGCTGAATATAAGGAAATGCTTCTTTATTGTGAGGGTGACAGAGCCCTGGAACAGTTGTCCAGAGAGGCTGTGGAGTCTCCTTTTCTGGAGATATTTAAATCCTGCATGGATACAATCTTGCGCAATGTGCTCTAGGTAACCCTGCTTGGCAGGGGGGTTGGACTAGACGATCTTCAGAGGTCCCTTCAAACCTCAACTGTTCTGTGTATCTGTGATTCCTTAGTTGTCTGAATACCTTTGTTCATTACAGCAAGCCTCTCATGACTACACATCTGTCTATTTACAGAAAATCAAAGTATATGTAGTTCAACCACTTTAATGAATACGTGAAATGGAAAATGTCACATTAGACCTTTCATTAGTAACAATATTAACCTTTTTTTACTTAACATTCTCAGTAACTTTTCACAATATTTGTGGTGCTTTCTAAAGTCGCTGAACAAAGTAAAGAAATAGTGATATTCTGTACCTACATTTTCATTCAAAGAGGCCCTTAAGCTTTCAAAGAAAAAGTTAGAAAAGAACATCAATTATTCCTTGCATTTTGTGGGCTGCAATTGTTATTAGAATCAAATGAAGATCATATATAATTTAGTTGCATGAAAATTCCTCATTTGGTAAAACAAGTGGGCAAATGTTTGTTCTGGAAGGACACATGGAATTGCGTAAGAGAGAAAAAACTTACAATTGGAAAAACATTTTAAAATAAGTAGCTAGCCAAAATGCAGCTACTTTACAAAATGTTTTTAAAATGCAGTTTATTCCTTGGACTACTGAAAGGAAAGAAAGAGAATTTCAATTACAAATCTTATCTGTTGTGCATATTAAAAGCTTTCCACTTTCTTTGGTGACAACCACAGCATGCACACAAGTTACCTTTCATGAGATATGTATTGATAGTATTTCTCCCTCTGGTAGATATAAATATTTCATCTATAGCTCAGGAAAACTTCAAATAGTTAAACTGTTAACAATAGCATTCTCCTACTGTGCTACTTCTCCCTGAAGTTTTATAGCAGGTAAGCTTTACAATAGTGGAATACAATTTTCAGTGCAGTATGGAATACTTCTTATATGCCTTGACTTTCAGAACACCTCCTTGTCATATGGTCTTCTTGTTTTTGGTAGATGTAATTAGAAATATAACTGAAAACAATGTAGTCTGGCTTCAAAGAGAGGCATATCAAGATGGATTCAGAATGGCCACATTATCCAGCTCTTCACCTGCTTTATCATTATCTGCTATAATTCTCTCATTACAGCTATGGGTCTGACCCCCTTTTTTACAAGAGTCGCTGCAAATCACAACCCTATAGAAATGGTTTGAAAAGAGTTTTTATTTTTGGTGCAGAAGATCACAACCGAGTAATATGAATCCTTGGAAGTTTTCAAGACCCAGCTGGAGCAACCTGGTCTAAATTCAGTGTTGACTGTGCTTTGAGCAGGAGACCTCCTGGGGTCCCTTGCAACTGCAATGTCTCTATAACTCTGTACTGTTCTGTTCTCTGATTACTGTATCATGATACCTTTTGAATGTTTCAGTTCATATGCCCATATTCTAATCTTCTTTTACAGTCTGTTTCCTGTTGTAGATGTTTTCTACAGAAACTGGTAAAAGACTTGTCTCA
Source organism: Cygnus olor (assembly GCF_009769625.2). Taxonomy (NCBI): domain Eukaryota; kingdom Metazoa; phylum Chordata; class Aves; order Anseriformes; family Anatidae; genus Cygnus; species Cygnus olor. Next base: position 55,752,965 of record NC_049171.1, on the reverse strand, counting down.
TCTCCTCCTCTCCATTAAAATAAAATTCTTTAATGTACATCTATTGAGCTGTAGGAAACCTCCACATGACTGTCCTAGAAGAATATGGGTTTTCAAAAGAAATGTGGGCTGTGAAATAATTCTGTAATTGCGTTTAAATTGGCACCCACTTCCTAAATTGGTGTAAGCATGAAATTTACCTTTTATTTTTATTTGTTTTCAAAATTTTATTGGGCCTTGAGCCATGAAAATGGGGTGAAACCATGCCTCATTTATAATTTGCACTGGAGAACTTTCTGAGTTCACCCAAATCACAGATTTACAGAATCATCTAGGTTGGAAGAGACCTCCAAGATCACCTAGTCCAACCTCTGACCTAACACTAACAAGTCCTCCACTAAACCATATCACTAAGCTCTAACTCTAAAGGTCTTTTAAAGACCTCCAGGGATGGTGACTCAACCACTTCCCTGGGCAGTCCATTCCAAAGCCTAACAACCCTTTCAGTAAAGAAATTCTTCCTAATATCCAACCTAAACCTCCCCTGGTGTAACTTTAGCCCATTCCCCCTCGTCCTGTCACCAGGCACGTGGGAGAATAGACCAATCCCCACCTCACTACAGCCTCCTTTAAGATATCTACAGAGAGCGATAAGGTTGCCCCTGAGCCTCCTCTTCTCCAGAGTGAACAACCCCAGCTCCCTCAGCCGCTCCTCATAAGACTTGTTCTCCAGACCCAAACATATGTAGGGAAACATTTGCTTAATTAAATTAATTATTTTGTTTGATTAATTAATTAACTAAAACAGATATACAATGATCCAGTCATATTGTATTTCTACTTTATGTGCTCTTTGATAAGAAAATATCATGGCTTGTCTATGCTAAACCAATAACTAATCCCAGTGTGTGGACCTTTGAACAAGGACATAAAAATATTCTACTAAACACGATTTCTGAAAAATCCCTTTGCTTTCCACATTTAACTTCACAAGTAAAATTTTATAAGTTTATATGTTTCCTAACAATTTAATAGAACTAGTTCCAAATAGCAGAGAAATGAAACGTAGAACTATTCACAATCATATACATGAATATTCCTGGCTGGCCTAATACAACTGTCATCAACATCCAGCACTCACCATTCACTGTGGAGTTTTAAATGGATTATATAAAATAGACAGAGAGATAGATGATAGACTATTCCCTAAGAGTCAACCCCTACAGGGAGAGGGCTTTTATATCTCTGATTTTTGGACTCCCTCATGATAAAGGTTATACTGTAAAGAAACACAAACTGTCCTCCCATTCAAGTAATAGCAGAGTCTGACTGTGACTACTCTGATAGATTTAAATGAGATGGGAAGCATTAAAGGTTATAGTTACCTAGTCTAAGACTTCACTAAAAATAAAAAATAAATTTAAATCCCTCAAACAATACTTAATAGAGCTGCCCAGAAAGAAATTTTCCCATTATATAAAATGCAATTTGACACTCTGTATTTGACTTCTAAGTGTAGTGGAGAAAAAAAAAAAAAAAAAAAAAAAAAAGAACACACAAAAAAAGTTGTTAATAACAGATAATACAGCACAGTATGCGTGAGAACAATTCAAAGCCCATAGAGCCTTAAATCTCATTCTTCCATAGCTCAGGTGAGCAGTCACTAATGTACTGAATTATTCTGCTTTCACTTACCCCCACCCTCTTTATAGCTATCTTGGTTGAAAGTAATTCATTGTCAAAACAAATACATTTCCATGTCAAATTTAAACTGTAGTAAAATTAGGCTTCTAGCAATAACAACAAAGCAATTGAAAAATGTTAGTGAATGTGAGCTACTTTATTTTTCTCATAAGATAAACTCATGGTTGACTGCAGCTTGAAAGATTACTATCTGTACTTGGATTTCACAGAGAGGCTAATGTAAGCAAATGTTAACCACTAATGTTAATAAATGTTAGTTTCACTACTTCTGGGTAGTAAAAACAAATCCCTAAATTGATTGGAGTAAGCCTGGGTAGTTGCCAGATATTAAAGTTGATATTGAACATCCGAATCAGTCTAAAATATTTTGTCTGAAATAATTTGTCATTCAAATAATGGGAAAATACTTATGTTACTGTTGAGCAACTTGTTCAAAAATAGTGTCAGGTCAACATACTGCTCATGTACCCTTAACTCCTTCGGAGTCTCTGAATGGAGTACTCCAGATCTCTCATAACCATATTTTGCATCTCATCTTATCAACATAGCTTTAATGGTCTGAATATGTACAAGCAAAACTTTGGGAATCTGTTTGGTTGGAATATATACCAAGTTATATTCAGATGTGGAACTGGAATCAGTCAAGTTCAACATGTACAACACCCTGACTAAAAATGGTTCACAGTAAATTAGCAAGGAATGACGTAGCATTAGGAAGTAGTAATTATGCCAAAGAAATAGGCAAACTAAGAAGAAAACAAAACTAGTTCTTATTTTATCTAACATACAAACTTATTCTCCAAAAAGATGCCAGTGGCTGTGCTTCAGATATTGCAGCCACATTATTTAACTTATTATAACCTCCAGTGTACATTAATTATTATTTTTCACATCATGCTTGAGACAGAGAAATTAAATATTTGTTTTCAATGTTCATGTATCTGGACAAATTTTCTAAACCTGTAGTGTGGTTACTGTATTGTTATGGGTTAAATCTCTGCAACAGTGGAATTGTCTATTTACAGCTGTGCACACTGTATGTCTTTTCTTAGGTAGCTAAGAATACCTTTAGAGGTATTTTAGTCAACAACATGTGGATCTTTTTTTTTTTTTTTTTCTCTTCCCTCGTGATTTTTCTGTAAATCCAGAGAAGACTGTATTTTGCTTCCATTTTACATTTTCTTCAACAACATATATTTTTGCATTTTGATTAGAGGTTGCACCTGCTAAATGAAAATATTGATTCCTGAATTTCTATGGTAAGGCTCACTCCTGTGTAGTACTTTGAATCAAGCTAAATAACCAGCTTTATGTCTCAGAAAAATACATGAAGTTTTGTTTATTCGTGATTATGAACTGAAATGTATAGACCATTGAGCAATACCCATTTTCGGATTTTTTCTGGACGTGAATTAAACTGTGGATCTTATAGGATCAGTTCTGATAGAATTCAGTTACTGAATGATTAAGTCATTTGCACCCAAAGAAACTTCTGACAGAAATATATTTTAGAAATAGACACCGATCACAAAAATCTGCTTATTCACACTGTGTCTATACTTAAGTGAATTTAACAATAACATCTTTATGAGGGCAGATTGCTGTTGATCAACTTAAGACACACAGATAATAAAATACCATTATGGCTGTTAATTAGATTCATTATAATGGTAAGTCTCTCAGGAAAGAAATAGGATTTGAATTTTTATAAAAGTGCATCAAGACAAAATTCAAAATTTACTTAACTTCACAGTAAGTGGTATAGAACCCTAAACTTTGGTGCCTTTTTGTATCACCAAAAACATTTCAAATTATAAAAAATAGATTTGAACAATTGCATTTCAAAAAGACTAAAGACAGAAATTGGTTTTTTGTTTCACAGAACATAATAGCACTGAGTAATAAAACAAACTCGTAAGTAAAAACAGTGACAAACATTTTTAACATTAAATTTGAAATAGCAACTTGCACTTTATGGAGATGCATAATTAGGGTGAAATATTCAGAGTGGCCAGTGCAACAGATTATTAGTAACTTTGGTTTCTATACACGATAGAAAAGTTTTGGAGATTACTTTATATCTAGACTAGAAATGCCTGAAATGTTTTAACAGTAAACAGTTAAAGTAAATGATGCTACTTTAAAATTCATGATTTTACTTTCAGATTTATCACCTATTTTGAAAATTTAAGAAAGAAAACATGGATGAAGTAATTGTCATTGCTTATGCATTAAAGAATGCTATTATTTTAACAAAAACTGTCCAAGGATCAACACCCAGGCTCTCACCAAAGCCAGTCATTTAAGTAACTTGGAAAACTCTGTAATTACGTTTGACAAGCTTTTATATTTATATTATATTTATATTTTATATTTATTATATTTTATATTTATATTTTTTTCTGGTTGGACAGCCAACTCACCACAGCCAAATGTCAATTTTTGTTTGACCCTTAAAGCAAAGAGAAGCAAACAAAACATCCATTAGTCGCAGACTGGAAGCACCAAAGAATCCCTAAGTGGCTTATTGGCTGAATACAGAAGCATGAAAACCAAAGCTGTTTATGTCTGCGCTCACCCAAAAGTGATCCTGAAATCAAAACAGCTGCAGAACTGCACAGGAAAAAAAAAAAAAAAAAAAAAAAAAGGATTCTAACCAAAGGTACTATTGGAAATAGCTGGGAGACTTTAGAGAGCCTAGGAACCAAACTGAGCAGCAGCAGCATTGGTAGCTCAAACTGGGGAATTGCTTACTTGTAAAACTACAGTGTTACTGTACTAGAGTTTTTTAGAAGTAAAATATATATTGATATGCAAAACACTGTCCTTAGAGACATATTTAAGACAAATTTTATCTGTTGAGTTTCATAGCATATAAAATGCTGCTCTCTACATCTTTACTATTTTAAATTTATTTATTATTTATACTTAAGTTTATCCAACAAGAATATATGTGGCACTAACATCTATGCCCAAATATACACAATTAACTCACAAATACAATCTGCAAACAAATAATGCCCTGGACAGCTAAAGTATGGAAATAAGGAGCAATGGAGATTTTTGAACATCTTTAGTAGTGCATTTTACAGCTCTGCTCATTGTTTATTTTGCCTTTCAGAGTCAGCCAGAAAATGTGTCTTCATCGGTAATGATACTCATGACAACAGGAAAAGCTTGCAAGAGTGGTGTGTCTTTTTTTTTTTTTTTTTTTTTTTTTTTTTGGAGTTTCAGTAGCTGAAAATCATTATAAAAACATTAAAAATTGAAAAAGGATACGTACAGATGGGAAGTGAGAAACATCTCTGAAGTTCTGCAATGAAGATTCATGACAAGAAGATTTATAGAAAACTTTTTATGTAGGTTCTTGTTTGGAAGGCAAAAAAGGCCACATTTGGAATATGACTACAGAAAATCATCTTCGTCTTCTCTCAAAACTGGAAGTGCTGATTTGTAAATGAATGGGATAGTATAGTGCTATGTGAATCTCAATACACCTTTCCTGAAGCATAACCTCAGGATGACAATGAAACTCACAAAAGAAGAGAATCAGGCACATTGCCTAAAAAAAAATCTTAGAAAAAAAAAAAAAAAAAGGATAAAAAAGGACTGCAGGTACTGGCAGGTACTGTGTAGGGATTTAAAATGACTGACTTGAGTCAGCTGCACTTGAATGACTGAGATTGCCTAAAAAGACTAAATCAAATTACCTAAGCCGTAATCAGTTGGCCAAAACAAGAACTGTGTTTCAAGGCAATGTATTGGTAAGTATTTTAATTCAGACTTCAAGCTGAAAATTTGAAATAGCTTAGTTTTAGCTACATGCAGTACAATGCCTCCTGAAATATATCTGAGAAATTAGTGACTGAGTTAAGGTGAAGAGAACAGAGGAAGAGGTAGACAGATGTACAGAAGGAGATGTAATAGAAAGGGGAGCAGCAACAGAGCTACTGTTACGCAACTGTGCTCAGAGCAGGCTCTGAACCTGCAGTCTGTTGCAAGGAGAGGCAGCAGAGCAGAGGAATGTGAGACTTGGATATGTGGTTTGGACCCAAGGCAGTTTCCGTGTCTTTTCTAATGTTTATCTGATTGTCGTATAAGCTGTTAATTAAAACATATTAATCTCTTCCTGGAAGGAGTGCAGCTATAGGTTCCAGCTGCTATCATAATCGCCACTGAGTCTGACAAAAGAGTTATCAAAACGAGAGCTTGAGGCATCTGTAGGTTTTTCCCTTGGTGGTATACTGTCCAAACAGTGTTTTATTATTGGTTTTTCTTACAGAAGTGCTCCACACTGTTAAGTAGCTGAGATCTCAATCTTTATTAGACTTTGCAGAGAATTTGGGGCATCTCTTGGTTTGCAGGATATACTGAGACTTGAGAAAAATGGTTTCACATGTTGATATGTCACAACCTTTCCTCTGGTACTGAGAAAATGCCTGTCTTTCTGTGTTTCAGTTCTGATTTTGTAAAGCAGTGTGGGGGAGTACTTTTCTACTTCAGCAGTGTGGTACAGAAACAGAGACATTAAAAGCTCTGAGGGGGGAAGATACTCCAAGGACTGCATGCTATAAACACATGCAAGTTAAAAAGACAGAGGTATAGCCTCTTTGACAAGCAAATGTCAGCATTGACTGATATATGTCAGCTGGAAAAAATACGAATAAACAATGCATAGTAAGTGGAGCAACTGTGGGATATATAAGGAACTCTCTTTACTCTAAAGAGAAGTATTTGGCACTGAACTATAGAGGTCATCTCAGAGCAGTGGTAACATTACCTTATACTTGCTTGATTTTTAATTACCTTTAGTCGGCCAGAGCTACCGGGTGTTTGAGAGAATTTTAATTCTTTCAACTACAGTTTAGATAGCAGTAGCAAAACCCACGGATTTTCCCTCTAATCTCTTCCTTTGCATATCTGTTAAAGACATCATCAGCTAAGTTGTTCATTCTTCATGCCTTTTATAGTGTTTCAACTACAAAGTGCCAATTAGACATTAGTTTAACAGAAAGGAGTGTTGCTTGTTATACATATATATATATATATACATATATACATCTGTAGAGTAAAACCCACTTGTGATTATACTGACAAACCAGAGGATTTATATTCTAAAGAAAGGGAAGATGAAATATAGAGGAACTTCATGTTTTGGCGTCTTTCCAGGGAGGCTGTTAGTGAGCTTTCTGGTTTGAATTAAAAGAAAAATAACATATTTGTTGTATATTATTAGCAGTTCTACAGGGAACTGTAACTCCTCAGTGTAGACTCCCTGGAAAGCCATTTTCCTTTCTTTTGGAGTGGATGAGAGACAGACATTTTGAATGACTACTTTTTAAAATGTGAATACCATTCATTAAAAGAGGATAAAAGCATTAGGAAAGGAAGAATATAGCTGAATTCTGAAGCAATTAAACCTGTTATGAATATCATAATTAAGGATTTAAATTCAAAATATCAGACAGAATTATGCACTGAACATGTTCTGCCTAAAACTTACTGGAATTTAATGCTGTACTTCATTATATAATACAAATTATAATTTTTCATCTTCTAATACTCCATTAATATATCAGTTTTAAAACAGTATTAGCCAAGTATCTTTAAAATGGAAATTTTATGGAAATGATTTTAATGGAAAAACTAAATTAGACTCTGAAAATTTACACAAATCCATATCAATCTGAAAGAAAAACTCTGAGCAGAACTGTTGTTGAAGTAAACTTTGTCCTGGAGTTTTTCCAGAGTGTCTTTCACAATAGTTTCTGAAAAAAAATCCCAAATTCACTTTCAAGATTCATTGGATTCAGGTTCTTCAAGAACCTGATAGAAGATGTCTCGTGTTCAAATAAGTGAGAAGAATTTATTGTGTTTTCAAAATGTTCACTACTTAAAAGGCCTCTTGAAGTATGAGAGCTTCTCATTTAATTATCTACCATGTATCTCCAGAGGGCTGGTACACTTTTTCTCTTTATAACTCTTGTTTTCTGGCAGTAGGGAACTTCTGAGAGGGTGATGTTCTATTAAAAACTTAGAGGAATCAGAGAGTTCGGAACTCTTAACTGGGATTGTTTCCTTTTATTCCCTGGCTAGTTGTCTGATAAACAGATTTTATTTATTTATTTATTTATTTTTCCACTGTGCTTCCCCAGAGCTGACAGACTAATAGTCTGGATACTCTTTATTCTTGATAGAATATGTTACACTTTCTTAAGAAGAAGTTGGGTAAGGTCTTCTGATCACAGAAGAAATTTCCATTTAATAATTTTCTTTAGATTACTCCTTCTGTACCTCAATGCCTGATGCCTAAATGTGTTCCAGTAAAGAGAACAGATGAAAGTAATCAAACCTTGCTAAGACGATTTTCTATCTATGACATATATATATATATAGTGTAGCATTTTTTCTAAATGCTACAAAAATTTTGAAGTCCAGAGCCAAAAAAGGCAGAAAATGCCAGAGACATTTAACACAGACTACCTTCTTTTATCTACTTTCATAGTCAAGATTGCTGCACTCTGTATAGTATTATATTGGAAGTGATTCTCCGACATATTTGATCAAGAATCAACTGTATTTCAGGGGTTGGAGAAATTGACATCTGTTGAGATCTCTTGCAAGTTATCAATTTTTTTTTTTTCTAAAAGGAGAAGTCAAAACCAAAGGCCTGGTGTAATCTAGGCCTAGACAAGCTTCTGGACCAATTATCAGATAAAAAAGCAGACCATATGTTTCAAACTGGTATTCAATATCCCATCGGTAGACTAACTAAAACACATAAAGAAAGAATGACTTTTTGCCCATTGGAATACTTATGCTTTTCTTTGTTCAAGTTCTGTATATGCGCAAGGCATCAGACTCAAAATTTGGACTAGTTGAACCCCTACAGTGATGACACTTGCCAGATACTCACTAACTTCTACTCCCTTCACCTTCCTGCCCCTACTATAAAGTAGGCTAGATTCTGTTTCAAAAGTAAACTGCTGAGCCTATCCTTTTAAGTATAAATGAAAGCACATTTAAATCCACAACATAATGTCTAATCTTTTAACACAACAGCAGCAAAAAGCACTCTATTAAATGGCATACTTCCCTGTGAATTGAAAACTCTTTCAGCAGATGTTGTTTAAAGTCCAAAGGGCAGTCTTTTACTTACATCCCTAACGATTTTTCACAGCATTTGCCAGAAGTGAGCAAAACTCTCTAATAAAATAGCAGTTAACAAAATTTACAGAAATCATTCCTACAGAAGAAATTTCTAGTAGTGAAATGACAGAATACAAACAGAATCTCCAAACCCTACCCTCCTATAACATCCAAATTCTTATCAGTAATATTTAGAAGAATTTTTAAGCAAAAAATAATATGCCCTCCTTCCAGGCATGTCTGAACATATTTCTGAACACAGAGATATTTCAGCAAACTCATGAGAACTGAAAGAGGACAGCTAAAAAGGTGACCATGACAAAGGATCTTTTTAACAAGGTGAGCTTCAACAAATGGTAAGCATCCCTCAAAGAATTTAGTATAAACATTGTAATGCAAAGAATATTAAAGATATTGAAGACTTATCACAGAAGGTGCTAAGGAGAATTCATGTTGCTATTCATGGCACGGAAAGCATTTCATGAAAGTGCCCCTATGCAGTAATTACTATACCGTAAAATACCAGTTCTTCATTTAGCATCGATTTATCTGGCATAATGAAAATGAAACCATGAATGAAATTTGGGGTTAATTTGGGGTCGAAGTGGATTCCCCAGCACTATAATAGTCTTAATTCATGTTATGATTTGGAGCTTTACCTGGAGTGTCCCATAAACACTTCTGCAATACTCATTTTGAAGGTTTACTAGTGCTCTTTTAAATTTTCTATTTTTATTCTGCACTTTTTTCTCTGTCTTCATACTCTTGCTCATACACTTTGCTCTTCAAAGCTTTTTCTTACTTTTATACAATTGTATGCTGTATTATTGTAGTCATTTTCTTTTTTAGTTTACTTCATCAGGAAAACTCTCACAAAGACGTTTACTTTAGTTAATAATCTCTACTAACTAGCTATATGACTATGCTGTTCCTCCTTCTCTTGTCTCCTTTTCAGTTTTGGAATCTCTAACCTATGGTAAGAGATGGGGTTAGAAACCATGGGGTTTCTAACCTATGATAAAATTTTTATTCCCCTTTCTCACCAAGATGAAGATTAGTAATAAATGTTTAATTCTTGGTATGTCATGAGACACAGTGACCACGAATATCACAGTCACTATTATTTAATGACTCAAAGATAATTATTTTTTAACAAACTCATTTGATTTACTCTCAACTGAACTTTCTATGTGACTAATTTTTAATCAACCACATCATGAATAAATTGACTAAGCATTGAGTAACTATTTCATTAAAGATTTATCTGATCTAACATTTTTCTATTTAGATACAGTCAGAACTTTCCATAAAGACCAGTTTTTGGAATGCTGTCATCTCCTTGATCTGATATACTTGGTATCTTCTGAATCTTTTTTATCTTTCTGATAGAAATGTGCTGGTAGTGTGTATTACTGTGACTTCAAACTACTGGATGAATATCTCAAATTATTTACTGTTCTGTCATCTTTCTCTTTTGTTGCTTTTTTTGCCTTTTTTTTTTTTTTTCTTCCTCCTTTTTTCAGCTGTTCCAGTGGGAGTACATTTGGAGTACCTCTGGAAATATATGGAAATAAAATTCCGTTGTCATACACTTCCTTGTTTTGATCTGGTCTTTAAGTTTCACAACACAAATCAGATAACTTGCTTCATGATATTTTTAACTTGATAGAAACCCCTAAACCCTGGAAACTTTATGCTGAGAACTTCATGGATAATGAAAAGATGTTTCCAACAAGTACTATTTCCATTTTTAAGTGGATTTACTTCGGTGTTGTTCAACTTGTTTTGTGATTAGCATTCAACAAAGACTTAGTAAATATAGTGACAGAATATCCTAAGAAATAACACTTCTGCTGCTGGTATTAGTAATATTTTCAGAAAAGAAATTCTTTTTTTTTTTTTTTTTTTTTTCCAAACACATTTGTATAGGAAATGGCAGTTTTGGCAAGTTTTGTATAAGAAACGGCAGTTTTGTTTTTTCAAAGACATTTGTATAAGAAATGGCAGTCTGGTCTTCTTAGAAAGATAAAGTAGATTGAATACCTATTTATTTATATAGCTATTTTGTTACTAATATTAGAATTAAAATAACCACAAACTTATGTTGAATATTGGCAATATTGGGAAAACAAACAAACAAACAAACAAAAACCTCACAATTATTATCCATAGCAAACTACTGAATCAAGGAACAAACTGAAGAATATCATTTTGTGTTCTTGAACGACATGTTAGCAAACAAAACATCTTGCCAATGGCACATTTTGAAACAGAACCAGTATCCTGATTCACAGTTTCCTGTGACAGCCAACAGATAAAGCTGCTACTAAAATATTCAAGGTCCACATTGCCTTAATGGTATTATTATTATTGAGCATTAGCTCAAAATGATTATGCAGAAGATAATCACTTATGTCTACAAATCATCAGTTGCTCAGAAAAGTTGTGCAGAGTACACAAGTATTTTGTCTGACTACGTGCCTCAATCTATAAATATATCTACATTTTAGTTGCAACGTAGTAAATTATCACACAGGTAAAATTAAGATGAAGTGTTGAATGATTTGTCTCAGAGTGGAGACAAAAGTACTTCCTGAGGAACCCCTATAAAGAGAGCAGGTTCAGGTAGGAATCTGACTTCATAGACTTCATAGACTTCAAAAGCTTTGTAGCTTACATGCTGACCAGCCTTACAGGCTGACCATTTCATTTAATTGTCCTCTTTATTAAATAGGTTTATATATATACATATATATATATATATATACACATTTACATAAACCTATTTAATACATATATGTATAACAGTGTTAAAGAAAGAAGATATATATATATATAATTCCTGTACTGAGCTTGAGTATAGGCACTTTCTTTTTTTAAATAAAACAAGTATCTGGAATATTAATTGGATTAGATCAATAAAATAAATTAATCTCAGAACTGTGTTGTTAAAAGTGTTGAGCATAAGAATCAGCTTTCTTTTTTTTTTTTTTTTTTTTTTTTTTTTTAATCTTTTAAATAACTGTTCCATCAGGGAAAACAAACAAACAAACAGAAAATTGATTCTCTTACAAGATTTAGCAGAACAGTGTCCTGAAATATTATTTCACAAAAAAATCTGGCCAATAATTAACTATACTGAAGCCCATCTTTAAAATTCAAAGAAGCAGATGACAGTACATGGCTCCAGAACTGCAGCTTCCCTGATATTCTTTCTTTGTTTTACACTTTTCTGTAACATGGTTGATGTTGTTTGACAGTATCCTGACATGTACATATGACAGATGAACTGATGCACACTTTCATGCACGTCTTTGAATATTAGAAACATAGAGCATACTAAATTGCAACACGTAACTGTAAACTTCCAAAACAGACCTGATGGATTCAGGGCTATTTGTCATAAAAGGCATTAAGTAGATACCACTAAGGGTGTTGAAGTCATTGACTCTGTCTAGATTTCAAAAAGGCATACATTAACTCAGCTGCACTCTGGGGCCTAACAGTTTGGCAGACTTGATGCTGCTGCAAGAAATCTCAGACATAAGGTATTTGCCTCTTTCTCTTTTTTAATATATATCAACAGTTATGTGTTAAGTAATGTACCAGTAATAATCAATCGTTTTCTCCCAGACTTGATGTGACCAGATATTATCCTGTACAAGATTCTTTTTGTTCTTAAGGATTTCAAATTTGCTTTGTGTCAAACTGAGATCCTTGCTCTTTTCTCCTAGTATATTGTGGTCTGTAGTAGCTTCTCGTGAACACCTATAACACTTGCTATTTTTTATTATTATGTATAAGAGAAGGAAATACTAGAACAGAATAAATTAATCCATGAGAAAATGTTAGTAATGTTGTTGTCCACTCCATAATTTTTCTACATACACAGCCAATGTCCACTGTAACTTTGTGATGAATGGGTCATTACAAGAACACTTTGTACAATCTTCTACTATCACAGATTTGAAACAAGGTAATTTCTTCTGGATTAAAAAGTTTCTCCCTTAAGTACTGGATCTTCACTTTATACTCAAGGCAAGAAAACTTGTTCATTTTTCAACAGAGATGCTTTTTCACTTTCTCACCACTCTTACTTTTCTATGAAACTGCTCAATAAAACTTACAGAATTGTATAAAAAAATCTTCCTTTCTTGGAACTAATTCTAGAAGAAGATAACAGATAAAAAAGATATGAAGAAGCAGTGGAAATTATAGATATCTACTCATAGAATCATAGAATATCCCGAGTTGGGAGGGACCCACAAAAATCATTGAGTCAAACTCCTGGGTCTCCATCATCTCATCCCCCAGTTTGTACATATAGCCAGGTTTGCCCCTTCCCAGGTGCAGAATCTGGCACTTGTTAAACTTCATATTGTTGTGATTGCTGAACTCTCCAACCTTTCTAGATCTCTCTGCAAGGCCTCACCACCCTCAATGGAGTCAAAAGCCCCAACCCAATTTGGTATCATGTGCAAACTTGCTCAAAAAACCTTCAAGTCTTACATCCAAATCGCTTATGAAAACATTGAAGAGGAGCGGTGCTAAAATGGAGGCCTGAGGAACTCCACTATTAACAGGTCGCTATCCCAATGTAACCCCATTTACAAGAACCCTTCAGGCCCAACCCATCAGCCAATTGTTCACCCATCTTATTATGTTTTTATCTAACTGTATTCTGGTCATTTTGTCCAGAAGGATACTGAGAGAAACAGTATTGAAAGATTTACTGAAATCCAGAAAGGTTACATCAACTAGCTTCCTTTGGTCAACTAGATGGGTGATCTTGTTGTAAAATGAAATCAAGTTTGTTAAACATGACCTTCCCCTTGTAAACCCATGTTGGCTGTTACCAATGACTGTGTTGTCCTTAGGTGTTTTTCAGTAACTCCCAAAATAATCTTCTCCATAATTTTACCACACAGTGAAGTGAGACTGACAGGCCTATAATCACCAGGATCTTCTTTCTTGCCCTTCTTGAAAACTGGGACAACACTTGCCAGCTTCCAGTCCACTGTGACCTCTTCAGAGTCCCAAGACCATTGAAAATAATTGAGAAGTCCCACAATGACATCAGCCAGCTCTCTGAGTACCCTGAGATGAATACCAGACAGCTCTCTGAGTACCCCTGTATTGGGTCTGGCAGGGATGGAGTTAAATTTCCCTGCAGCAGCCCATAAAGTGCTCTGCACTTATAGCTAGAACAGCATTGGTACCACACCAGTGTTGTGTCTACTTCCAAGCAATACTGGCACAGCATCAGGACTCCCTCTAATCCCCCCAGAGCCAGCAGGCTGGGGTTGAGCAAAAATTGAGGAAGGAACATCACCAGGGCAGCTGACCTAAACCAACCAAAGGGATATTCCATACCATACGATGTCACACTCAGCAATAAAAGGTGGGAAAAAGGAGAGTGGGCTCTCGTGAAAATGTCTGTCCTCCTGAACAACTGCTATGCGCGTTGAGGCCCTGCTTTAAGGAGGTGGCCAAGCATCGCTCATTGGTGGGAAGTAGAGAGTATTTTTTTTCCTCTGTGCTTCCACACAGCCTTTTTTTCTTCTTCTTCTTTTTTTTTCTTCTTTTTTTTTTTTTTTTATTTTTTCCCTTTTCCCTTTAATTAAATTACTTATTAATAATAATTTTCCCTTAACAATTATTTTTCCTTTAATTAAATTATCCCCAACTCGTGAGTTGTTTCTTTCTTTTTTTCTTCCCCTCCTCTTCTGAGGAGGGGTGTGAGAGAGCCGTTCTGGTGGAGTTCATCTGCTTAGCAAGGTAAAACCACCACAATCCCATCAGGCCCCATGGATTTATATGCATTTAGATGGAGCACTAAATCTCACATAAATTATGGGTTGACTGGGAGTTTGTCATTCCTGCAGTCACAGTCCTTGAACTTAGGGAAGCTGGGGTCCCAGAGCCCATCACTGGTGTTAAAGACAGACGTGAAAAATACATTAAACGTCTCTGCTTTGTCTATGTCCCTGTTTGTTAGGTGACTATCCTCATCAAGTATCAGACCAATGTTTGCTCTGGTCCTCCTTTTCCTGTTAACATACTTTAAAAAGCCCTTTTTATTGTCACCCACACTGCTGGCCAGCTTTAACTCTAATTGAGCCTTAGCCACACGAACTCTCTCCCTGAAAAGGCAAGCAGCATCCCTGCAGTCCTCCCATGTCACCTGACCTTGCTTCCAGGGACCATACGCTGTCTTTTTCTGCCTAAGCTCTTGAAGAAGATCCCTTCTCAGTCAGGCTGGCCTTCTGCTCCTCCTGTTTGACTTCCAACATTTTGGAATTGCCTGTTCCTGTGCTCTTAGGAGCTTGTACTTAAAAAACAACCAGCACTGTTGGACCCCAATGTTTTTAAAATCAGCTTCCCAGGAGACCTCACTAACTAGTTCCATAAGCAGCCTGAAGTCTGCTCTCCCCCAGTCCAGGGTTGAAGTTTTGGTGGCAGTTTTCCTCCTATCACCAAACATTTGCAACTCTACTTCATGGTCACTATGGCCAAGGCAACCACCTATCATCACTTCACCCACAAGACCCTTCCTGTTTACAAGCAACAGATTTAGGAGGGCACCTTTCCTAGTTGGCTCTCATAGTACCTATCTCTACCAAGAAGTTATCATCAAGGTACTTCAGGAATTTCCTGGACCTGTTTGTCTCAGCTCTGTGATGTTTCCAGCTGACATCTGGAAGGTTGAAGTAAGGACAAGGACAACTAATTTAGAAGTCTCTCTCAGTTCCTTAAAGAATAATTCATTGGTGTCCTCATCCTGGCTGAGTGGTCTATAGTAGACTCCCACAACTACATCCCCTTTATTTGCTTGTTCCTTAATCCTTACCCAGAGGCTCTCAACCACATTGTCACCAACTGCAAGTTCCATACAGTCCAGTGCCTCTGTTACATAGAGTGCCACCCCCCCCACCTCGTCTGTCCCACCTATCCCTTCTGAAGAACCTGTAACTGTCCATTGTAACACACCAGACATGACTTTCCTGAAATTCTTATATTTCATAATTAATTTCAAAGTTTTTCTCTATCTGTTTATGTCACTGCTGAGCTCCTTTATATAGTCTTTTATCTTCTTTGAACAGCAGTGAATAAACAAAGTACTTATTTTTACAGTGCTACCACTCTGGCACTGGAATACCACAGGGTGTGGTTCACTGGTCAGGTGGATTCCTCTGTTTGAAGAAGACAGTGACACTCAACAGAAATGGGGTTTTCAGTCGTTCTTATGCATTCTGAGAATGCTTTCTAGGAATGTTAAGAAAACAGTAGAATGTGATTGCTAAGCTTTTCCATGAAGCAAGAATCAGAACACGTGTTCACTCTGTGCCATTTCCTTATTCTTCTTTCAGCACATAGTAGAGTGAGGAATACGTGCTGAGCATCTCAGCACAGCTGGAATCCCTCTATAGAGGAACTGGCAGAAACTGAGCCTCCAGTCAGAGCCCTACCCTGGTGAAGATCACCACTTCTTTCCACAACCCTTATTAATTTTCATTAGTATTACCCCTTGTGGTGGTTTTACCATGCTAGACAGCTGAACTCCACCACAACTGCTCTCTCACTCTCCCTCCTTAGAAGAGGAGGGGAAGAAGTAAAGGAAAGAACAACTCATGGGTTGAGATAAGGATAATTTAATTAAAGGGAAAAGTAATTATAAAGGAAATATTATTACTAATTAAACAATTTAACTAACGGGAAAAAAAAGAAAGGGGAAAAGGGGAAAAAAGAACACAACAAAACAAAACAAATAAAGGCTGTGTGGAAGTGCAGAGGAAAGAAATTATTCTCTACTTCCCACAAATGAGCAATGCTTGACCACGTCCTTGAAGCAGGGCCTCAACACAGGTAGCTGCGTAGTGTTCAGGAGGACAGATGTTTTCGCAACGAGAGCCCACCCCTCCCCTCTTCTTCCTTTCTCCACCTTTTATTGCCGAGTGTGACATCATATGGTATGGAATATCCCTTTGGTTGGTTTAGGTCAGCTGCCCTGGTGATGTTCCTTTCTCACTTTTTGCCCACCCCCTAGGAGGGTTAGAGAGAGTCCTGATGCTGTGCCAGCAGTGCTCAGCAGAAGACACAACACTGGTGTGATACCACTGCTGTTCTAGCCGCAAGTGCAGAGCACAGCACTGTATGGGCTGCTGCAGAGAAAGTTAACATCCCAGCCAGACCCAGTACACCCCTCAGGAATTTGCAAAGCCCGATCTTATTACAACACTGCTAAAAAACGCATTTAAGTCTCAGTCATTCCACTGGCTAACCTTTGTTCCTACTGAAATCCCTATCTCTAAGTTTCAGCATAGTGCTGTTAAGTAGTTCTTTTATCATTAGATAAACTATATTATCATTATAATTTACACATACACACAAAGGTTTACTTAATTATTATCTTCTGAAAAGCTATTTCTATCTAGATGCTTATTCCCATCTTTAGAAGATATGTTTTATTTCCTGAATCAATCAGTGGCATACTGGTTAATGGTTTAGGTTTATAAATAAAAACAAATGTGTTCTCTCCAATCCTACATTAAGATTAATCCCTCTAGTTTTATTAAATTTCATTTTCCAGTCCTTGTACACCAAAACTTCTGCGTCCCAAGCTATTTGAACTATTTTCGAAGGCCTGAAACCACACAGTCATCTGTTCCCTTCTCACCCAATTCTAAATTTCCCTGTCTCTTCTAAGTTCAAGGACACTCTTTCACTTGTGGTGTCTCATCTGTCTAAAACTTATTTCCTCTTCTCCCTAAGCTGCTGAATCATTTCTTGAAATCTCACCTTAAAACCTCCCTGCCCTCTTTAACCTATGATTCACAATCCCTGGAAAATATTTTTGTGATGTCCTTTATAAGCATGCACAGTGAAAGAGGAATTTTATTGTAGTCTTATTGAAGTAATCTTTACTCAAGGTACTAATGTGACTGTGGATTAAGGGTCCTACAGGGTCCACTCTAGGCAGATAGAGCCTTGCAGAATCACTTGAAGTCTGAGTTTTTGTATCCACTCGCTGGAAAACCTCATAGCTACATCTTTGTAGGTTTAAAAGCTGTTGTCTTAATCTTTCTTTTTGCCTTTCAACTCATAACTTTATTCTTCATGTCAGATTATGCCACTGAGTTTTGTCCAGTTTCAACAAGGTGCCTATTCAGGGCCCATTAGAAATTAAAAAAAAGGATGCAGTCCCATTAACTCTTCCTCCAAATGATCGGTTAAATTTCCCTCATCCTGACTTTAAGACAATCTCCAAAGACAGCAGTAATGAAAACAATCAAAGCAGTCATCTGTTGAGCTGACTTATAAGGAATGAAAGTTTCATCATCATTTCCTTACCTAATCAGCCTGTGATAGATAGCAGATTCAGGTTTCTATTATAAAATCTGAGCAAGACAAACAAATTGATCTTAGATCAGTTCTATCCAATTCCATGACAAGATGCAGGGAGAGAAACTCACAAAAACAGATAGGCTACAGTGAGGGGGGATCTCTAAGAAAAGATAGGTGTGAAAATTAGTAGAATGGTGTGATACAAATGGCAGCATCCAGAAACACATGTGAGCAGTACCTATTCATAAGGCTGGTATTCCTCCCCATTCACAGTGTACTCATCATTGCAGCAATTAATTTTCTGTACTCCTGTTGAAAAGGGCATTTAAATCTACCTTTTTTTTTTTTTTGTTTAATTCTTTAGCGCATTTTATCCTCATTTGCCTATAGTCTTAGGATGGTATTGTTGTTTTTTTATGCTTAACTGGCGCTTGATTGATTTTTTTTAATTTTTATTTTTATTTATTTTATTTTATTTTCAAGTATTTTGGACTTGTCATAGCACTAGAAATGGAAGAAAACTCCAGTTCACATTCACATAACTCCTAGAGTTGTGAATTGAAGGAAACACTCAAAATATTTCAGACTTCCAATTTTTTTTTTTTTCAGTGTTCGTAATCTATGTTTTTGATTACATTAATTTACATGGGTATGCATGAATACATTGTACCTGTGGGCACACATTTTCTGCATATAGCAAATCACAGAAATAGAAACACAGACACAACTATTAACGTACTGCTGTTAGTGTCACACTACTGGACTATGGATGGTAGCACAGGGTAAAAGACAAACCTTTCCATCTGCTGAGTGATGACTGTTATGTGACGGAACATTATAACAGGACACAGACGTTGTAGAAGTGGGTATGGATTCAGTGGACTTAACTCATTTACTCATTGTCATGAAAATATGATAGCACGCAAGCAAATCTTTTGGTCTGTTGTCTGTCCCTGAAGCATATTACATGCCTTAACTGAATTAGCAGTCAATTTGGATAGAAATATTGTTATATAAATCTATGTCTAACAAAAGGTGTTCTGAGTAATAGCTTTGAAATTTTTTGTCCTGTCTTTATAGAACTGTACATCAGGGAAAACAACAAAAAACAACAACAAAAAAAAACCAAACAGCTGATGAAATGAGGATTTCATTAATACTGTATTATACCAGTGAGTATAGCAATACTGAGTCTGTGTGTGAGAGGCTGAATAAGAAAAGAAATGGATTAAAAATATAAAGATCCAAATCCTTATTTTTTTATCCTGGACCCCTCAGTCTTTAACTATCATAAACACATTTCTCACCATACTCTCATATTTTATTTTTGAACTTGTACTATAATTTCTAAGAGGGATACACATAACAAGTAGGCACTCCACCAACGATCGATAATAACAATAATGAATAACTATAATGAACAATGAATCTGCTGTGGAGATCTGGTGCATCTAGGAAAACTATTCACTTCTTCAAAGCCCATATTTTCCTGTTGACTTTTAACTGTTGCAGGTGGTTACCATTTAATTACTGCAGGTACTTCAGAAATGTAATGAGTGAATGTAAAATATTACAGAAGTGAAACCAAAATAAGATTTCTATTTCTTTTATGAGCAATGCAGTTTGGAACGTTTTTATTTTTATTTTTTTAACATGCACATCAAAATAAATAAAATGAAATACTCACTCCTGTTATGTAACGAGGTCTATACTGGATGGTTCCAAATAAGCCAAGTATGACTACAATAATGTGTATAAAATTTGCCAAGATGGGTGCCCACTGATAACCAAGGAAGTCAAATATCTGCCTCTCGAGCACAGAAACCTGTGATTAAAAAGCAAAAGAATAAATAGATTAGAACACAACAAAAACCATCTATAAGGACATTGCCCCATCCCCTAGTCAAGGTTATTGCCCTAAGTTTAAATATAGATAGATAGATAGATATACATACATACTTCAGTCAGCAGTACAATGAAGTGAGTTTGCAACGTTTCACTTTCTTGTTTTAATGAAAGCTGCATTTCTTACTGACAGTTTACTGAGTTATATTCAGTTAGCTAAAATATTCATGCAGCCAATTCTATCAAGATACTAAACTGTTCAGTAGGATGTTATGTTTACAGGTGGAGAAACATAAACCTTTTTGTTATATACACCAGCAAACGTTATAATGTCCTAGAGTGCTGAAATGTGTAATATACTGGTGTTGAAAATAAGAGCTGGGTTTATGACCTCTTCTCAGCTACTTTGCTTCCATCTACAAATACCATCCTTCAGCCTACTCCTCTCTCTTTGCTTTTATAACCCCACTTCCTCCTCCCCACCCCCCCACCCCCCACAACTCCTCTGTCTCTAGTTATCCTATCAATGGGCTTTTACTTGTATCCAAAATCATACAACTTTTTGACCTGATTCTATTGATAATGACACTAGTTCACCTCCTCCCACTGTCACAAACAGCTCAAGTATAAGCTGTTATCTAAGACTCCAGATATTTCTTTTTTTAAAAAAAAAAAAGAATTATGGTACAATCTTGGTCTGTTGAAGGCTGTTTTCAAGTAATACCGTTCCAAACAGATAGATCAGAAAGTAGAAAAACTGCATTTCTAGTACTCTTGGTAGGAATCATTTGAGAATTCAAACAGCAGGTGTTCCTTAAGTTGTGTTCAGACATTATAGCAAAATATAGCACTGCACACCAATCCATAGGCAGAATGATGTGTTTTGATCTGAGCAATATTGATGTGAAGAGTAGAAAGCAATGTAAAAGTAAAGTGAATTCAGACAGAACAGGTAAGTAGTTTCTTTGGTACTATTCCAACAATTTTACTAAATAGAAATGAGCAGGTGAATTTCATGAAAATGTATATGATAATCATCATCATAATAAAACACACAAAAGAAAGAAAAAACAGACTGTTTCTTTATAAAGTTTCATTAAATGACAGGAGACTATTTACTCAGTTTATACTACACATTGGATTAACTGATTTAGATGTATCTCTTACACACCCTACGCATTTAAAAGATAACACCTTCTGAAATCAAATACTAAATAAATAATTAACTACTGTTCACCACTGTTCATGAATGATATAGCTACGGGAGAGTTTTTTTAACTTTCATGCTGGAGTCCACTGTCACACCAACATTTTCTTTTTGAAATTAACTAAGGTTTGCCATTGAAAAGACAGCCTACACTTGCACCAGCAGTGCAAATGTACAATGTTAATTATATAATGCTTACTGGCATATGTTGCACTTTAATATAGGGATTCTCAAAATAACCCGGGGGAAGACATGTCATTTTGAATTTCAGGCCCATTTGAAAGTTCAGGGATTAATGTCGATCACTCAATTCCTCTCTGAAAAAAGATTCCTTTCATACAGTGCATCCAGCTTATAACCAGTCTTGGTATTTTGCGTAGCATTTTATGTTACAGTTTTATTGACACAAAGAGATCCTGGTTTTACACCGTCCGAGATGTTAATGAACTGATTTGTTCTATCCTACACCTGTCTCTAGCAAAGCAACTTCATAGAACAGTTCACAGAATTCCAGGGCATTATATTTCAATGGTGAAAATGGTGAAAAAGAAATAAAAGGAGGGTCGAGCTTCAAATTATGAACTTCATGAAATCCTCCTCTCCCTATGCTTTTAAGTTTATCATTAAAAATTATTTCCTTGACTATTAACATAGTCATTTATATAGAAAAGACAAACATGCAGCATAAAACAGCGTTGCAGAGGTCTGTGTGAAGTCCATTAGCTGTGTCAGCAAAAGACCTGCTATACCTTAAGCAGTGTTAAACAGGTAACAAAGGGAAAACGTTCACTCTGAGCAAAGAGCTCTTATTTTCATCAGTTGAACAAAGTGTAAATAAGAATAGTAAGGCAGTAACAAAAAAAAAAAAGTCTAGACTGTATAAGCATCTAGTACAGTAACAGTAGGGATTCAACAAGCAAAAAATACTAGGGATGAGGCAAATCATTCAACCAGTAGGAAATGATACAGCTAAGGATGCCAACTATACAGGAAAATTGCAGTGTGGTAGTTAACTGTATAAAATAGTAGAAAGCCAAATATTTCTGCTGCAAGTTTAGGTTAAAAGGAAGCTGCATTATCATGCATCAATCATGTTTTGTTTTGTTCCATTTTGTTTTTTAGTGAGAGACAAAGTAGTTTGACCAAAACTTATTTATGAGTCTGTTAGATAAATGACTGTTCTGTGTAAAATCTGCACTTCCCACATGCAGCTTTTTTTTTTTTTTTTTTTTTTTTTTTTTTTATGGCCAGCAATTGCTTCTGAACTAAGCAACCATTCCCCTTAGATTGTGGTCATGTTGAAATGTCAAGCGAGGGCACCTACTGGAGCAGCCTGTCTTCCCATATATATTGTATCCTGCTGACAGAAAACAGGGCATTCAAAGCAGGTGGTAAATATCAGCTACGCAAAACAAGGAGATGAGTCTGCAACTTCTCTGTGTCTGTGTATCTACCTCATGCTTGCCATAGGCAGACTATTAGACTTGATCCTGTCATTCCAAAGCATCAGCTGCGTGTTTGGATTGCTGGAGATGTGAAACAGCAGTGTTCTGGTAGGGTGCACAGAGATAAAATGCTGCTGAAATGCAGCTGCTGTTCCTTAGGAGATCAGACTACCACAGCAAGATGCATCATAGATTTATCAAATGGAAAGTATAGGACAGAGCTAGATCTTTATTCTCACTGCCTGAAGAGATGAAGGTAGAAGAAAAAACAACAACAACAAAACACGAAAAGACAGTATGGACTTATGACATGCAGTTACTCAAAAAAATGTCATTGGGTCTGTCTATTTTTGTGTTTCTAAAAGGGGAAAAGTAGGACAAAGCACTGACAAAATCTGTTAAAAACAGTATTATGTGGCTTCCTCCTCTTCCACAGATGCCAGAATCTTGAAGGATTTCCTCACACAGCAATCAAAAATATAGACCTCCTTTTGAAAGGACTTTTTTACTTTAAAAACTTTTTAAAAATTTGTTTAAACAACTGTACTTGCTTCTCCAAATGAGATCCACCAACTGCAAATGTTTAATGATGTTTCAAGCATGCTTCAAAGAAAGAGGAAAGAACTGAGAAAGAAATACTCATATTTAAAGTCTAGGAACAGAGGGAATGGCCCGCTTTCTTTCATGTTGTTCTGGAATCCAGTGCTTAAAATGATAACAGGAAAGAGGATGCTTGGATGAAAAATTAGACTATGGGAAGAAAAAAAAAAAAAGTAATTCAATTCCATTTTAATAACATAAGGAACCCAAAACATAGGGTTATGGAGTCTCAGTTCCTAATATTAGAAAATAAACATCCACCAAATAATCTTAGGCTTCCAAATAGATAAAATATCATTGACATTATCACCGATAAATTACAGAAGATCTAAGCGTAATTACAGTGAACCATTTCTACTAATGCATTACTTTTTCCAGACTTCTGCTAACTATTTTTAAAATGTATACAAAATAGAATCAGCCTGTATGCTGTCAAGTTGGAATAGCTCAAACCGTTTCCAGATTCTTGTCAGAAGCTGGTTGTTAATAGGTTAACAGCGTTACTGACCCTGAGGGATCTAAAGAATTGAATTTCCAGAGGATAAAGAAATCCATTTTGAGTCAATTCTTAAAGTATATGATTGGAGTAAAATTTCAGACAGGAACCACAAAAGAGAAACCAGTCAAAAGATGATTTATAACACAAACTCCAAAAGGGAAAATGACAAAATGCTTTTCCTCAGAAAGCTCCTTCAGAAGAAACTCAACCACCACTACTTCACAATGATATAGATTCAGAAGTTTGCACTATATCAATTAAAGTACGCTCAGGCACACATGCACACAAGCAGGTCTGCATGGTTCCTGCCAGTCAGGTCTCCTGAACAGTACACACAGCTCAGGCACACAGAATGCTAGGGCCTAGGGCAGGATCTCACTCAACTGATGGTTTTGCCAGCTGAGTCATGGTGCCAGGCTCTCACTCCACTGGATGAAAAGAGTTTTAACTTAACTCCTGGTGAAGAAGAACCACAAAACTGTGCTTTATCTCGTGACTGGTGCAGATGAAGAAAAAGCTACCGAAATTATGCCGTAATCAGTAACTCCTCCAGTCACAGAGTCATCTAGGTTGGAAGAGACCTCCAAGATCACCGAGTCCAACCTGTGACCTAACATTAACAAGTCCTCCACTAAACCATATCACTAAGCTCTAACTCTAAATGTCTTTTAAAGACCTCCAGGGATGGTGACTCAACCACTTCCCTGGGCAGTCCATTCCAATGCCTAACAACCCTTTCAGTAAAGAAATTCTTCCAAATATCCAACCTAAACATCCCCTGGTGCAGCTTTAGCCCATTCCCCCTCGTCCTGTCACCAGGCACGTGGGAGAATAGACCAACCCCCACCTCACTACAGCCTCCTTTAAGGTACCTGTACGGTGCAATAAGGTCACCCCTGAGCCTTCTCTCTTTCAGGCTGAACAATCCCAGCTCCCTCAACCGCTCCTCATAAGACCTGTTCTCCAGACCCCTCACCAGCTTCATTGCCCTTCTCTGGACTCGCTCAAGCACCTTGATGTCCTTCTTGTAGCGAGGGGCCAAAACTGAACACAGTACTTGAGGTGCAGCCTCACCAGAGCCAAATGCAAGGGGACAATCACTTCCCTAGCCCTGCTGGCCACACTGTTTTCTTATGCAAGCCAGGATGGTGTTGGCCTCCTCAGCTCAGCTGTGTTGCATTAGATGCCCACAGCTTCTCATCATTTGCTTGTGTTGTTGAGTTAGACATACAGTTTTGCAGTGATTCTAAGTTCTTTGTTGTATGACATATAAAGTTAAAAAGAGCCCAATAAATACAAGTACTTTGGGCCCATGTAGTACAAGAGCATTGTAATGTTAAAGCCTAACTGAACCACACACAATGTCCCCAGCTAACTCTCCCGTGCACTTCCATCATTTTGAGGCAGAAAGCACACTTTGCACCATTCCTTAGAGAGGTTCAATTAGATATTCATCAAAATTTCCTGATACTATTCTGATAGTATCCTGAGACAGAGGACCCGGTTATGCAATGAATTCACTAGACTTACTGAGAAAAACCAGAATAACATTTTCAAGGTCAAGTCCCTATGAAATACATACATCTGCATATGTGCATGTAAGTCAAGTCTTTTATGGCAAGAGAGCAGGGAAAGAAAAAAAAATATTTTTGAGGGAAGGAAGTCAGAACTAAAATGAGGTTCTGAGAAGAGCTACGGACACAATGGTGTTCTCAGCACATTAAATAAAAAACCATGACAAGTGCAGATAATTAATGTAAAAATCAACAAAGAAATTAGTTTCCACTTGTCCTTAAAGGAATCAAATATACAGTACTAAGTCCCTGTCCTTAGTCTGTCTGATACTGCTGAGAGAAGGAATGGGCCTTCACTGTACTTGATAAGAAGGTAATCATGTTTTTTAAAAATCCTGTATAGGACCACATCCCTCCATCATATTGTGTACAAGTGGATTTCTGCAGTGACCTAATGAGGACAACAGGGCTCTCCACGGGTACAGAGAGTATTTGAAGACTCAGCTGCTGACTTCTCTAACTGAACATAGTAATAATCATAATAATAAATAATAATAAAAAGGTAAATACAAGCTTTCTACAGTAGGTTTTTGGTTATGTAGTAATAAGAAGCAGAACTGTTATCTAAATAACACTTCAGTTGTTATTACTCATGACATGAAAATAAGAAAGAATCTAGCTAAAGCTGAGCTGGTGAAACTGATAGTTGGTTTAAATAAAACTGATTTGCTGTGCACTGAACATATCTTCAGGGTATTAAATTCACAATTTATAAGCATTTAGACTCCACCATACATACGTGGAGAACCAGTGACTTGCACAATAACAAAATCAAATCTCTGTCTTCCAAGTACTTCCCTAAAAGAGTTACCCTCTGTGTGAACAGGTGAGAGAAAGAAAAAAAAAAAAAAGGAGGAAATTTCTGGGAAAATGTTTGATTAACAAGTTTCATTCTTACAAAACACATTCTCCAAGCAAAATATGGAAAACCAATAGCCATGAAAGAGATAAATGATCGAAAATAAATTGGGTAAGTCTCTAATTTTACACTGACTGATATTGTTTTGTTTGTTTGTTTGTTTTGTTCCTTTTTTCTTTTTTTTTTCTTTTAAATACTGTTTCCCAAAATTACTGTATAATCTTATAGAAACCATATTAGTAAAATTATGACAAAAATGTGATTAAGTAACAGTGCTGTACTTGAGATGTAAAATTTTGAAATCTGGAGCAAATATTCATAGAAACATTTTATATAATTACATACAGCTTGTAGAGATAACTGTCTTAAATGTCTGTAGGCTTTTTATTGTACAACACCAAATTCACCTTTGCTAATAACGTAAAATAACAACAACAATTCACAATATGTGAAATATAGGAGATTTCAATACTACCGAAACCAGAATAGTATTTCAGCTCATTCATTGTCTTCATAGCAAAGTTTTATATACAGGCCTGTAACTTGACTTGATCTCAATGACTACCTTGAACAGGCTGGGCTTTTAAGTTCATGCCATAATTTGGATAAATTTTTAACATCATTTTACAGCAATTTTTTGTGTGTATGTATTAGAACAACATCCTTTTATATGCATGACAGAAGAATTGAAAAATCAATCACATGTAAACTGTTCTAGCCATAAGGCTAAATATCATGACGTTTGTAATTCAGCTACAGGATGAACTTCAGGAATGATAATTTAGAGGTGCTGAGAGTTTTAAACCCTGTAAAATATTTTGTTTCCTGTTCATGAATATTTGTACTAAAAGTTGGGAAAGATTTTAATAAGACATATTCGTGCTCCACCTAAAACAAGAAGATAATGATTGAACGTGCACAAAAATGTTTCACACTGAAACTTATAAAGCAGGTCAAGTTATGAGGTTCACTTGTACCTTAAAACAAAGATGATGTTATAACACAAACTATTTAGCTGTCAGGTCCAAGCTAGGAGTGCAATAAGCATTTAGAAAAACCTGCCCATGTGTTTTTTTAGGAAGTAATAAAAATCATATGAGTTGCATCAAAATATATCCATTAACAAAGTATTAGTCACAGAAGATAGAACATATAAGAACTGTTTAAAATACCTGCTTAGATATACTGAAGACAATGTACTGAAGAATTCAGTCCTTCTACCTCTGTTGGTGATTTTTACTTTCAGGAGGTTTACAGAACTGGTGAGTGCTGGTCTGTATTACAGGGACAGAGATGTGAGGGCTTCCTCTTCTCAGAGTGCTTCTCAAACCAGAGAGCACAGAGCAGACGCATCTGACAGGCTTCTTGCATGCCAGCTCAGACCTGGAAGCAGTATAGCAACATACTGCCTGCTCCAGCTCCAGCACCCTGCTGAGAAAGCTGGGCCAGTTTACTGGTACAAGCTTTAGACAGTCTTAAGGATTAACCAAACCACTTAAATATACTGGGAACCTAGTGTTTACTACAGGCAGTGCTCTGTATTGTAGGCTTCATATGGCTACGTGGTACAAAAGTTGTGTAGGTCATTAACATGGTCATGACCTTGATGACTATTTTGCTTATGTCAAAGCTCTTCAGAGCCAGTCTAGCTGTGACTGTGGCCAAAGGACAGATCACAACAGATATGTTAGTGATCACTGGTGAGAAGAGGTCTAAACACTGTGAACGTGCTCGATCACATCTTCTTCCATTCTGCCATGCACAATGGGAAAATCAATTCTGATCTCTCAGGGTTCCCTTCTAGTCCTCTACCCTAACCCCATTCTTTCTTCTCCCTTCTTTGCAACCTTCTTCTGGCAGGACCATCAAGACCCCAGCTCCCCATCTCATCCTTAAGGTGACAAAATCAAATTTTACTGACACTGATGAGAAGTCTTCAGCCAGTTTTGGACAAAAAAATAAAAATCCACTGCTGAATTAAGCTTTAATAATATTTTATAATTGCACAATATCAATTTGCCTGCAGTAAAGCCTGAAGGCAAAATCAAGCATTCAGAGAGCATTCTGAAAGATTATCCTTATCTAATACTTTAAAATTGTTTCTGTCTTTATGGAAATATTTGCCAATAAAACAGGTCTCACTTTCAATCACAAAGACACAACTCATTTATAAGATTTGTAAAGTCAACAAAATTTGAAGTCAACAAGAGGATATATCTAGAGTATCTCCATTTGAGGTAGTGAAACTATCTTGTGTGTGCATTTCTTCAGCCAAAAATAGAACGTGTCCAAATACCTGGAAAAAATCGCCTTCTGACAACAACAAAACATTACTCTCTACTTCTTTTCAGCACCCCTATAAGAAACCTCATTAGACTACTAATTTTGAGGGATATTGGCAGGGATCACTGACTATCTCAACAGGACTGAGTGATGTGATAATAACGGCAGCAGGGGATTTGGTATCAGAGTACTATCTCAAGTAAAAATAGCCAGTCTAGAGTCACTATGGTAGTTTTATTTGTATTCAGACACACAAGAGTGCCCACAAAGCAAGATGAGATAAAGACAGCTAATCCATATCAGAACTGTAAGGCACTGTTGCTTTGTAGTCACTTATTCCACAGCTAAACCTGGATAAGCAGGAGGCTGACTTTGTCTGACCTTACAGAAGTCTCTCTCATATGATGGTACTGCTAGAATATTCATTATTGCTATATAGAAAATGTGAAGCATCTACTAGATTTTCATGCCTTGGCATAACCTGAAAACTGACATTTAAACTATACAGACAACTTTATGGAAGAGAGATAATTGATGTCAGTTATAGTCTGAAAAGTCTGTAGCAGCTAAACTTTGCCTATTACCTGTGCATAAAGCCATTAGTCCTTAGAGAACTCCAAGCAGTGTTGAAGGCATTCTTCTCTGCAACATGGCCACCTCAAGAGTCACACCTGTCATCTGCTGTCTGCAGCAGTCTCAGGGACAAGTACAAGATCTCAGATTTCATCCTCCAGATGCCTAGTGACCCAGGTCCAGCACCTTTAAATTCAGCCACAGCTGGGGAATGCTGATTATTGTCTACAACCCAGTTCCACAAGAAAACAGAAATTTCTATTCTAAGGGTTAGTAATTTTATTGTTAAGAGAATGGGGTATTCTCATAGGTTATTTCAAGAAATAGAAAATCCATCACCTGCAAGCGGATAGCACAGACTCTGTAACATAAGTAAGAAGCACAGATTACAGTTTCATTCTCATCTGTTCCAACATTAAAACTACAATAAAATTAAAAAGGCAGACTGACATTCCTCTTCCCTAGGCCTGATTACAGATGCAATGGAAGAAAAGCTAGTCTGTAACGACTAACATTCTAGTACTGTATGTAGTACCCTTTTTAGGATGCCAGTTAAGACACAAATATCTCCTCTTAAATATATTGTTTCTGAAATATTTGCATCCAAGCCTTATCAACCTATAATGTAACAAATAGTGGAAAATAGAGTACTGTAATAGAGTTCCCGCTTAAGAGGTGGTGAGTCACAAAACTTTACTCCTCGTCTGGTAAGACCGAGAAGTTAAAAATGTGAAGGAAAAGGAAGAGTAGATGCAAAGCTCTGACAAAAGACTACACACATAATGAACGCTTACAATATTCCAAATTCTGAAAGGTGTTACTGTATCCCAGTGATGAGGTCAGTGTCAGAATATTACACTTCCATACACGTAGATTGTCTAGAAAATAAAATGTAGTGGGATCAAAATTAAATTGTACAATGAAAAGGGGGAAACAGGAAATAAAACATAGATACCATATAGAGGAATATAATGGACCTTGTTATATGAATGTTTCCCTACTGCAGTCAATGGCATTTCTCTGATCTATGTGGAGATAATTGATATCAACTAATTTGAGGCTAAACTCTGAGTTTTACTGCGTTCTTATTTTGTGTAAAGGTTTAGTGTTAAGTGCTTTGGATTAAACCATTTTTTAATCCCAAGCACACGCTCAAGCACAGTAGAAGTCTCTCAGTAGGTATTTTGATGATGACAATATTTTAAAATACCTAAAATAAGATGCTTTTACTTATACTTCTCTGTATTGGAACAAGAATGACATCAGTTTGCTGACACTAGTCAGTACCTTAATTACATGATGAAGGCCAGAAAAAGCTGCATAACTAACCCGCACAGTTTACATTTTGGTGGTTGTGGAAGTTTTTTGCTTCATAAAAGAGCCAGTCACATATAGAAAAACAAAAATTGTTCCATTGTCACAAATCATAATCTCCCCTTCTACATTTGCCTTCAAATCTTCCCCACCTTCCAATTTGCTTTCTTTACTTCAGTGCCCACAGCAATTCTTCTTGGAAGCAGCAAAAGCTATCATCTAGAACTGCTGCAAGCTCTTTTCCAGCAGAGCCCTACCCCTGCCAATAGTTGCCATCATTCAAGTGGCACTTGTTGGCATGATAGTACAGAGTTGCAGCAATTTCTTTCCACTTCTCCATACCTCATATCCCCAGCTGTTCCAAGGGGGTGATCACCTTGCTGGTTTGATGAGGTCTAGAAAACTCAGCAATAATTATTGTGCTGGCAGTGCTAAGGCAGCCAGCATCACTAAGGGAGGAATTGGAATGCAGCCCAACCGACATAGCAGAGTCTACTAATTTGTTGCACTGAACATTTTGTTGTAAGAAATAATCATGAGCCTTGTGATAGACTATGAAAGGCAAATTAAATTGCCTGAGCCAGACTTTTCTACGACGCCTAGAAATAAATAAAAAAATGAAAAGAGCTAACAATTTTAGGTTAGATACTTAAGTCTAGCAATTTTAAATGCTCTGACCTGTTAGTAAATGACCTCCTTAAATTATACCAAAAAAAGAAAAAAAAAAAGGAAATAAAATAAAAAATCATCTATACAATCAACCCCTGTCAAAAGAGAGCTGCTTATAATTGTTTTTGACCAATTTAGTATGGATTAGACAAGGAGAGGAAGGCTAACAGTGTTCATTTAATTTTGTAATGTATGCTGTGTCACACATAATTGTGAAAAATCAAATAGTGGAGCTTTTTTTCTGTAATATTACTCACTGCTTTAAATGATGAATTCTTAACCTACTGAATTCCTAACTCATGCTAGACAGTAACATTTAATACAATTATTTGAGGATAATTATTAAAAAAAAAAAAGTATTTTTTCAAAGTGGACTTCTGTTATTAATGAAACAATACGAAAAAATAGCATAACCATAACAACAAATGTCTGCGTGATTCTTAGTGGATAAAGTGACCTCTCTGGAGAGAGTATTTTTAACTCAAGAGAAGATAATCTGATAATATTGTGTGTGCTGCTTTTCCCTTAAAGCAGGAGCATACCTTTATGCAATGAATGCTGCACCTGCTGATTCCTTCTTTGTGTTGTATGACACTGTTTTGACTGGGGTGATGGTTTACCCCATGGTTTATCTCTACCCTGATGACGCTGATTAGAATTCCATTGACGATGAAGATGCAGACAACTGAAATCCATGGCTAAGAGTATACTAGGTGGAAAAAGAACTTACATTAATGAGAACTACCTTCTTTCTGAGTGGGGAAAAAAAAAAAAAGAAAAAAAAAAAGAGTCAACCTCTCTCTGCTCTCTCAGCCCCTGCTGCTCTGTTATTGTGTTATTGCAGCCAAGGAAGGAAAGGATCAATGCCCATTCAAAATGTCCTGCTATTGACAGGTAGCTCTACACTGAAAAAGAAGAAAGGAATAGAGGAATAGATAAATCTTGTGCATGTCTGAGAAAATATGAACAAATAGCTGTAGTCATCAAATTCTCCCTTAATTTATCTCACTATGCAAAGCAAATTATGTCAATAAGAAAAACTCTAGGGTAAAGACAGCTTTGTACTGTGGACAGCTAACTAAAGTGTCAACAGATGACTGATTTCTGCCCAGAGCTGCCAACAGCTGTCAGTATCTATGATATTTTTGGAATCATGTTCATGTTCTTGCTTCGTGATAAGCTCACATAAGAACAATTGCTTCCTGTATAGCTGCACTCCCCTTCAAGAAACTGCCCTCCCTGTTTCATTAAATGCTACTAAATTGCAGTAAAATCTCTTCTTTCAGCCCCTGCCCAGAACTAATTTTCACCACATTCATGGATTCAAAACCCTTACAGCTGACCAAATAAATCTTCCCCATATAATGACACTGCTTAACTGGGAAAGTGGACACTGGACCATCATGCTCATAACTTCTATTTAGAAAGCAGAGGTGATGTCCAATCTACCAAATTTAGGACACTAAATTCTGTTTACTTTCTGAGGTAGATATGAACCTCCACCAAATTTCTAATATAAACTATGAAAGGATGTGCCTCTTGTCTCCAGCAAATCTTGTTTGACTCAGTGCAGGTACACAAGAAACAAACTGAATCCAGTCCATCACTCTTATTCATCTAAAAGACTTTAATTATTATCAAATTAATTGATACAACTGATAGACTATGAATAAAATGTCAGGCTGTATTCTGTTCTGGGGTCTGCCAGAGATTATCCATGGGATTCAGACAAAATCTTTTCACCTCAGGTTAACACTCATGGGAAGTATTTAAATCCTGTTGTGAGATGAACTCACTTGGAACTGTACCTTTCATTGACTTTCTCTAATTACTAAGTTCCTACCTTATTTAAAAGTTTTTCAATTCTCTGAATCAGTTCAACCTGTAAGGTGAAAACTAAAGGAAAATATTAGTTTTCATTATTAATATACACTGGACTTTCTCTTCTACCCTTGCAAAAAGAGATAAGGAACCAGAGGTGACAGCAGGTAATGTTCCATCAACAGTCAATATGATAGAATATAAATTTGGTCAAATGCTATGCTTGTCAACCAATTTCTTCTTTTTTTTTTTTTTTTTTTTTTTTTTGTGTTGTAGACTACGTGCATAATTCATTATCCGACACACACTCATCTTTATTTTTCCATTTTTGTTAAGAAGATAGTCAAAGGAAGAACTAAATCAGTTATTACAGAAATCAACAACACATTGTTAAATAGAACCAAGGAAGCAGCTTATAAATAACAGTGACTTATTGGAGTATTAATCATTAGTTTCTCATAAGACATTAATGTATAGTTTTCCATCATTTCTTTTTTATACCTTCCCATCCAGTTTTCATTTGTTATGTGTGAAGCTACTGCTTCTAAATTGGTTAGGATCTGATTACCTGATACAGTGCCACTATCACTTGCCCCTACTGTTAAAGACAACTGATGCATTTAAATTGCAATTTCTTTCTGTTGAAACTAGCAATTTGGTACACCAATATAAAATAAACTATTGAACTATAAACTTGAACTATTATGAAAAACATATCTACAGTATTTACAAATCATTCCGATAATGGCTTTCACTGTAGAGAATACAAAATGTAAATAATTTGTTTCCTTACAATTGGCCTGTGTTACCTTTGCATGAGATAAACTTTTTCATCAGAAGGACTATCAGTTCAATCTTTAAGACATAGCTCATAGTACAAATTGATAATAGCAGACTAACACACTAACAAAATAGAAAATATTCCAGTCTATTTTAAAAGAGGCTAGATTTGGAAAAAAATTTGATAAATATAATTTGTTGTGAGAACATCAACTGCTGAAAGATGTTAAGAATCAGTGACCGCACCTCCAACGTATATCTGTTCTTTTATAAGGCTTTGACAGTACTGAGGACTTAAAGGAAACATTCTGTAAGAAGAGGTTATGTATGGAAGTGCTAAAGTTTTCTGATGATTCAAATTTGCAAGGTAAATAATATTAAAATTGACTGCAAATTGTCCTATCCTGCAAAAGGATATCACAACACTGAATGATTCAGAATGAAAACAGCAGATGAAATAAATTTCCAAGAAGTTCAAAATAATATACCTCCCTGGGAAAGAATATTCAACAATGAATTGTTCTAAATTAACTAATGTTACTCAGGAAATTATGAAATAATTCCAGAAAGTTATCATAAAATTTCATCTTGATGATAAACAAAACCCAAACTTTAGAAAGCAATAGGAAAGGGTGGATGATAAAATAGAGAAGTCTGCTATCAGAGAGCACACTCCAGTTGCAGCAGTAGATAATAAAACTGAAAAAGTACAGAGAAATACAACAGGGAAGATCAGAACCAGATGGAGGATTTCTACTGAGGACAGACTAAACCAATTAGGACTCTTGAATTCAGTAAAGAGAAAGGGTAAGAAAAAGTCTTTAAAATCAAGGATGATATAAAGTAAATAAGTATGGAACATGTTTTATTATTTCTCCTAGTACTAGCAATAGCGACAACCAGCTAGAATGATATAAGAAAAGGTGAAAACTACCCTCCCCCAGAAAAGGATTTTTTTTTCTAAAAGTTGAATACTGAAACTATGAAAAATATTGCCACAGGCTTTTGCAATCTAGGCAGAAAAAAAATAAGATAAAATTAGACAAGTTTATGGAAAAGGAGTCCATTGATAAGGGATAAAAATGATGGTCTGGCCACAGTCTTTGGTCTAAGATGTCTCCTAATTACCAATTGTTGAAACTTGGGAGGGTAAATTTTATGGGAGGAATCTGGGAGAAACGGCCAGGTCCTGCATTGTTTGATAGGCAACCGCTACTGATTGCTGCTTGAGGGCAGCTTCTGTGCTTATGTGATCTTTTTTGTCTAACATGATTTTATTTATTTATTTTTTTTAATCTTACATTTCATTCAGCTTGCATCTTTTTTCCAGTTTAAATTTTTAAATTTTGCCTATCCTGGGATAGGTATTGTTGTGCTGACCATACCCAGCTACCTTCCTCAATTGTTCTGGTTCATAAATACCTGCAATATACATAAATACATAGGTAGGTCTGATACTATGTCTTTCATCCAAAGACTC
This sequence comes from Cygnus olor, assembly GCF_009769625.2. NCBI lineage: Eukaryota > Metazoa > Chordata > Aves > Anseriformes > Anatidae > Cygnus > Cygnus olor. The sequence goes on along the minus strand of NC_049171.1, from coordinate 55,717,839 downwards.
TTGCAAAAGGACGTGAAACACTACTATAATCATTTTAAAAATAAGGACTTGAGAACAATAAGGAAACAGACCTGCCAAACTCCACCTAGGCAACAGGTGAATGCTGCAGTATAGAGAATGGCCGACATTCTCATGCCCTGCTGAGAACTTTAACTGGGGAAGTACATTAATAATAAGTTGACAGTGTTCCTGATGCTTTAAGAGCATTCAAAATATGAACACTTCCTTATTTTAATTAGCCCTGTAATGGAATGAACACTGGCTGGCACAGCACCAAGACGTGACACATCTGGTAACTGCTACTGAATACACTCCCTCTAAAAGCTGCCACTACCATAGGAACAAATCACAGTGTGTTTTCAAATGAAAAAAAAAAATCACTTAGACATGGCAGATTAGTGCAACATCATGCAAGATGAAGCACAAGATAGAAAAAAAAAAACAGGTTTTTGGAAGCTTGAATTATAATGTTTGAGGAGAAAATTCATGCCCTAGAAAGCCTGGATAGGAAGAATGGAACAGCAGATGGAAAACTCCACTGAACTTCATAAGCCACCTGCCTGCCAACCACTGAATGGCAGCCAAAAATGGCGGTAAAAAAGCTACACCTTATTAAGTTGTAAAATGGAAGACGAAGTTGGCATTAGCAGCAAAGTGTAGCAATTTCAGCTAATGATGTATCACACTAAGCATAAGAAATTCAAGTTCTGCATTGAAAGAAGCAGAAGTAACTAAAATAATGACTGGTGAGCAAAACACACAAGACCTGTTTCTAACTAGCCTTGTAATTCTTCCCCTACAACCAATCTCCTCCTTAAAGCTCTCCATACTATCAGTCCCTTTCTGTGGCCATGGAACTTGCATGAGCAAGTATACTTCTACCAATGACTGAGGCAAAGAGGTTGGATAAACAGGTTTCCTCCATATATCATCTAGCTAGCTTTTATTTATTTATTTATTTATTTATTTTTCACAGTTTCCTTGAGAAGCCAGTAACTATGATTTCTAGGCTCCTTGACCTTCTACAATTACAATACACTATACAATACGTGTCTTCTTAGAAGAAGAAAAAATACAGATAAAAATGATTATTTCCAAGACATCTCCAAACCATGACTAAAGCACTTTCTTCCTGTTGTGAATTTACCTAGGGAAATGACTAGAGATAACAGAAAAGACAAGCTGTACACAACCTGTTAGTATAAATTTCATTATTGTAAGTATGATACAACAATTTCACTGCCTTGGAAAGCAACAGTGATACCGATGAAAAACAGGTAATGATTAAAGAAGACAGAGATCTGGACACAGAAAGTAATTAAGGTATGGAGCCAACCTGCTCTTCCTCTTATTTAAAGCCAGCAAACAAGGATGTCAGTTGAACTAGGTGAATATTTAGCACTTGCTAAAAAGACAGGTTATTTATATTCATGCCTAATACAGACTTACAAATCTGAGCTTATTTGCTCTGTGTTTTTTATCCATTTGGTTCATTAATGTAGGCAACATGAAAAAAAAATAAATATCTATTTGTATCTAAATAATATGACTACCATAGCAGGCAACCTAGCAATACTGTCTGAGGGATAATATCATCAGATATCTCAACATATCCAAAATAATAGAGCGAATATACACACGCTGGATAAAAAGTGTTTTTTTTTTGTTGTTGTTTTGTGTTTTGTTTTTTCCACAAACAATTGAGATAGTGTTAAGAAATTGTAAAGAGAGAGAGAGAATTTTCATGTGTGCTAACATGATGTTTTCCATTCCTGTATTTCTCCATGTCACTGTGATACTTGCTCTGTCCTTCACTGGTGGCAATATGTGCAGCTGAAGAACCCTATGTTGTGCTTCAAGAGCCTGTCTTAAGGGCTATTAAACACTTATTTTTGTGTGATTGAGCACTATCTGCTAAGGCAGCATTTTATTACTAAATCCAATGAAACTAATGCATATAGCAGAGACTGTCTCCAAAAAATAATGAGAAGTCGCGTTAATCTACACTACTCACTTTCCTAGATGTTTTTCTCAGGAGGATTTTTATAAGAAGGGAATTTCAATTTTGATGATTACCTCTTTATTTGTTTCATTCAACACTATAAATTAAGGCATTTATCAGTAGTGAACAAAAGTAGAAACCTCAAACAGTTATTAGAACTATGAAGATCAGCTGTGCACAAAGCTTAGATGAAAGAAATAGTCTCTAAGTCATAATGTTTATGTTCTAGTATTGTAACTAAACTCACATTTTACCAGTAAAGTTGTACCAGCTGTAAGTGCCTAAGCACTGTGGGGTAGCCTCTGTGTTGCAGAGGCTGGTGCTGCCCAATTGCCAGATATAGCTGGTCCCACCCAGCTTCAATGGCCCCACCACAGGGCAGGGTAGAGCCCCACAGCCAGGTGGTGATCCCCCTTCAAAAATGTGTTTAAGAAAGGTCAAAATGCTGACCAGCAGCATGTGAGGACTGAGGGGAAAAAAAGGTGAGAAATAACCCTGGAGCACCAAGGTCAGAGCAGGAGGAGCATGCCAAAGCAGGTAGACCTACCCCGAAGGATATTATAGGCCATGGAGAGCTCATGCTTGGGCATGAGCCATGCAGCCAGCCCATGGGAAGGACCCACACTGGAGCAAGGGGAAAAGTGTGGGGAGGAAGGAGTGGCAGAGGAGATATTATGGGGTGACCACAATCTCCATTCTCCGTTTCCCTGTACTACTCAGGGAAGAGGGAGGGTAGGGGGTCAGGAATGAAGGACTGAAGTTCAGCCCAGGAAAAAGGACGTAAGGGACAAGGTGTTTTGTTTTTCACCAGCCAAATCCTTTTTAATTGTCAATAAATTAGGTTACTTTTCCCCAAGTTGAGCCTGGTTTGCCAATGATGGTAATTGGTTAATGATCTCCCTGCCTTCGTCTTGATTTTTTTCATCTTATTTTCTCACCCTTTGCCTTGATTTTTTTTTTTTTTCATCTTATTTTCTTACCCTATGCTGTTGAGAAAGGGGCATGAGAGAGCAGCTGGGTAGGTGTCTGGCAGCTGGCCAAGGGCAACCCACCACGAAACTAAAAGAAACACATTAGACCTGAGTTACTACTACAGAAGCTATTTATTGGACCAAAAATAATGCCCTTAATGATTATGATGAAAAACAACTTCTGTTGGATTTTTATAGTTATTGACCATTTCTACAGAAGTCCATAAAAACTGCAGATGGTTGTTCAGCACCTTGGAACCCTCAATTTAAAAATAACCTCGCTGTTGTTCATAATATACTATGGTTTATACCAACTGCAAGCATATGTAATACAACAGCCTGTGTCTATATAAAGTAATTTCATTATTAAAATTTCTGTAAAAAAGGTTTATGGCTTTTCAAAATTTAAGAAGTTTTACTAACCTACATGCAAAATATTCTCTCCTTTTTTTTTTTTTTTCTTTTTTTTTTTCAGGTATAGTACAGCTTCTGGAACTGTTCTATTCTACTCTGACTTACCTGACTTATTCTATGAAGCCTTCAATTATTTTGGTTGAGCTTGCCTTGTCTTTCTGGCCTTTACAGAAAACAGAAGGCACAAAAGATAACTGATGTTTTCCCATCTGTTTCCTTGATAAATGCCCTCTGCTACAAAGGACTGGTGTGCGGACAAGAAAACAGGACTCACTTATCAAACCATACACCCAGCACCACCAGAGATCCAAGCTGTGTTTTGATAAGGATTTCCTGGATAATGTGACAAAATTTTGCCTGAATCTCAGAGGTATCTTGGACATCTGGCAAAAACACTCCATCCAGATCATGAAAACAAATCACTTTTAATTAGTCAAGTCCTAAGCCCATCTCCCATCACTCCTTCCCTGTAACCAAAAAAATTCCAGCTTAATAAAATAAGACCTCTGGCTCTGTCATTTGAAAACACAATGCCCTGTTATCTTCTAGAGGCCCCAAATGACAAGATTAAAAAACAGAAAAAAAAAAAAGCCCAAATCAAAACCTGACATGTATGTATACATAAAACAAATGTCAATTTGCAATCAGAAAAAATCATATGTGATTACTGTCTGCAATGCTTACAAATTATTGGTCTCTTTATAGATTTTTTTTTATTTATTTTTTTTAGGTGCAGCTGTATGAAATCATGTAATGTTCTCAAATACATACATGCTAATAGCTAACAGCATTTTTGTTCTGGTCTGATACTTTATGGATAAAGCCTTGTATCTTTCAACATATCCCAAAGAAAGAGGGATCTGGACACTTTTCTTTAATCACTCCTACCTATGATGAATTTCAGTGTGAAACTATACACTGGTCAACTTTACTAACTAATTGGCCAACAGCACTTTCCATACCAAGGCTGGGATCACAAAGGACTCTGACAAGGATGCTGCACTCCATGCACTTAGCATGGGGGATGAGCGCTGTTTGAATCTCACTCAGTATCTCATGTCTGGCTTTCTCCAGAGTACCTGTCCCATCATAGGGCCACCTCTTCATCTTCTCTATTTCAGACAAAGAAAGTATAGACAAGGGACTCACAGGCATGCTGCAGTCATAGATACACCAGTTAAGAAAACAATTGATAAAAATATTCACATTCGAGTTGAAAGAATCAATTCATCCTACTTCACTCAGAATAAACCAATTGTTCAGGTGCCGTGTGTATGATCTTATCCTTTTTGGCATCACATTATAAACCAGTGCCAGAGGCAGAACATTGGATGAGATAAATCAATGATCATTCCCACATGCCAAACCAGGAAACTATCAAGAAGGTGAAGCACATTCCACTTTAAACGCCTGAAGCACCATCCATATGTCTTTGTAAGAAGTGTGAGTCCCTGACTGGATTAGTCCTGATAGCTTGGGAAGGAAGCAGTACATTTCCTGGAGATCTATTGTTCTGGAGAAAATAAGAGGGAGGAGAAGAGGGTTTATAGACAGAAAAACTATTTGGCAAAAGGTCAAACTGTGGATGAATATTATTCTTCAAGGAGGAAAGAAAAGAAAAGCTTGAAAATATTACTGTTATAAAACAAAACAAACAACAACAACAAAAAAGCAAACTTGCAAACTGATGAAAGCTGAGACAAAAAGAAATCTGTAGCATAACAATTAGATAATTTTGTGGTGCTATTCTTTATAGACTGATGCTTGGAGATTTGAAATAGCTCCTTTGGAAAAAGATTTTCTGAGTAGGTTTGATAGTTTATTTCTCTGGATAAATATCACTCTAACTACTTGTAGAACTGCAAGAACATATATAATTGTAATTCTCATACAGTGGATGTTATCTATGCTTTTTGTGAAAATGGAACAACAAAATTAACCTAGCATCTGAAAAGAGATCAGAAGACAGCTCATGTTCTTGGTCTTCTTGTGAAGATGAAGAAAATATCTTACAGTGAAAAAAGGATTAATGGTTTGGAATGACATATCATAAAACCAGTTCTCAACTCTGAATTCCTCCTGTAAGCAACAGATATGGAACTCATGAAAAAAGCTGAGGGCTTATGTATCTTTTGTTTTTGTTTCTGTTTTTGTTTGTTTTTGCATAAAGTAAAAATGACATCTTTTTAATAATCCTTGTTGAAATAAGATGATTGGGTAATAGTACTTCACTGTTAATGAATCTTTGTAAGCCTTCAGACAGCATTTCAGAAATTGTCTCCTAGTCTGGAAGATCTACTGTGTTTTTTTGCATAGGTTTGAAAATGGGTAACCAAAACATTCCTGTCTTGGAGTTTTCTAAAGTGGGCTTAATCTGCCGCTTGAGCAAGCACAGACTGATATGTCCTTGAGCGCATGGCTGTGTGAGGCATACAGCCCAAGTTCCTTTCATAGAAGTGTAGAATCATAGAATAACCTGAGTTGGAAGGGACCCATAAGGATCATCAAGTCCAACTCCTGGGCCTGCACAGGACCACTCAAAAATCCGACCATGTGTCTGAGAGCATTGTCCAAACCCATGTTAAACTTTGGCAGGCCTGGGGTCATGACCACTTCCCTGGGGAGCCTGTCTCAGTGCCTGACCACCCTCTGGTCGCAGAACCTTTCCCTAACACCCAGCCTGACCCTCCCCTGTCCCAGCTCCATGCCATTCCCTCGGGTCCTGTCGCTGTCCCCAGAGAGCAGAGCTCAGCACCTGCCCCTCTGCTCCCCTCGTGAGGGAGCTGCAGGCTGCCATGAGGCCTCCGCTCAGCCTGCTCTGCTCTGGGCTGAACGAACCAAAGGACCTCAGCCGCTCCTCACATGAGGAGTTCCTCACGCTCCTCCCTCTAGACCCTTCACCATCTTTGTAGCTCTCCTTTAGACACTCTGTAATAGTTTTATGTCCTTTTTATACTGTGGTGCCCAAAACTGTACAGAGTACTCAAAGTGAGACACAGACAATACTACTGAGGGTGATCCTTTGCAACACACTTCTGCCCTAGTGAAATACAGGAGATGCAAAATGACTTCTTCCACCTGGAGCAAAAGGATTGATCCCTGGACATCTGACCAACTGCAGTGATAGGCAAGTCATCTAAACCACAATCATTAAACCACCACTGCCACAATTTCCTTGCTCCTTATCCTATCTTTTATGTTGTTCCAATTGTTCTGTAATATGCCCAGCAATATGTCCAGCTGCTAATTAAAACCCTCAATTTTCATATAGATTGTGTATGATCCTTCTCCCAGGGCTCCTAACTATGATGTAGCAAAGAAATGAAATTAGGCTGTGGCTGTTCTATACTACTTGCACCAAGGGATGCGTGAATACTATGCTCATCAAGGAGATGAGAAAAAAAAAAATAAAAAAACTATTAAATTAATTCAGAGGTGTCTTTCCTCTTTGCCTAGCCATCACTTTATAAAAATGATAATATTATTTTAGAAAAAAATAGTGTGTTAGAAAAAAAAAATTGTAAGCCATTAAGAAATACAGGATACGCAAACACCCAGTAAATGGAAATGAGCTTTAGATAGTATTGACCAAACCCAGTACATCACATCATGTTGTATACATACTATCTGTCTATATAAGTTCCGTCAGAGAACTGAAAACATTCTGTGCAAGTTTTTTTCTTTTTTTTTCCTTTTTTCTTTTTTTTTTGATACTGTAATTGTTCTTCAAGGGAGTATGACAGTGTTTTTAAAAAGATTAAAGAATGTCAGCAGGCCTTTTAAACCTGTCATCAAGAGGCAAATACCTCTTGTCCAGAGTCCTGGAGGGACAGGCACTTGCCAAAGTATATCATTGCAATTTCAGTCCTCCTCCCCTTGCTGCTCTATATAAACTATGCCTGTGCTAAAGTTATTTCTCTCCACAAGCTTTAGGTGTCATTGTGAAGTTATTTTTGTATTTTTGTTGATTTTGTTTTGTTTTGTGATTTATTTATTTTTTAATATTGTTAAAATGGTCTATTTTTCTTAGTTGCTTTTCAGTGACATTTCATGGGGAAAGCTTTATGCTATAGAAAGCTTTATGTTACTTAGCAAATCAAGACAAGGTTTGCACCTCAGAATTCAAAATTTCAGGTACAGTGTTAATTTATATCCCTTAAAAGATGTTCTATCATATGAATGAGCTTGTACTAAGCCATTGGGATTATTAAATTGGTTTTGGGTTGCTTGTCTTGCAGTTTCCCTCCTCCATAACAATACCTTCTGAATAGAATTCTGATTCTGTCAAAGTTCATTGTTAAACTTCATTTTTACATCCACTTGAGAGTGAAACCTGAATCAGATCAGATATGCTTGAGAAGAATGGTAGCTTGTGCTGATTGGCCCATATGTAGTGATGGACACATCAAATAAAATATTAATTCAAACATGCAAAATATTAATTCAAATATGCAAAATATGCAAAAGCATATTGATTTGAAAAAATAATATTGGATGAAATATATTCTAGCACAGATGCCTGGAATAATGCCAATGTCCATAGTGAAAAATTTTTATACCTCTAGACTATTCCGACAGCCAGAAATCCCTACTATAAAACATGGACTAGATTGTCACAGAGAAGGTGAAGTGTCCATGTGTCAATCCAGATGTGTTGCAAACTACTTTTTAGAACAAAATAGACTAGAGCAAATTTAAGATTAGGCTGGGGATTATATGTAAAGTTTCTTGATTTTTGAAACATTTGTTATTGTACCTTCCACACAATTTAAAATTATTTTCTTTTGTCTGAATTAAGAAAACCTTGCTTATCATTCTAAGGATTTCAGAACAATAAAATTGATATTCTTTTACTGTGTTTATAGTCAGTTGACTGAAGACTGTAGGAGACAGTGCAGCCTTCTCAAAACAGTTAAGTGGTCCCTTGTATCATGCATTTGCTCTATCAGTCTGCAGAGGGAGAGAGTAAAACTTGTGAATTCAGAGGCATTTGAGGAGTTTCCTGGAAAAATACTTAGGATGGAAATTAGCTGCCTTGAATCCTGAATAAGGCTAGATTTTTTATTTTTTTTTCCCTAAAACACAATATATGAGCCCCTAGCCGAGATCCAATAATTCTGCTTTTCAGCAAATTAATTCTGAAGGTAGTTAAAATAACTAGAATATTTTACCCTGCTTACTCATCTGTGCATGCTTTAAATTGCCCCAAAGGCAGGGGAGATGACATATCTTACCGAAAGGTTCCATTACAATCCAGAATCATGAAGACAGGTATGAAGTCTGTTGAAGTTCCATTAAAAAAGCTTGTGAGGTTGAATTTGGAGCCTATTGGCTTTTTTTAACTGCATAGTGGTTAAAGCACTGATTGAGAAAACAGCAGACATTTACTCTGAGTTGTGTACACCTTTTAAAGGGTATCACTCACAGCTGGGATGTTCTCTGAAAGTGCCCCATGTGGAGCAAGCCCATCCAGTGGTATCTTGAATATAAGAGCTCTTTGTCTTCTACTAAAGCTGAGACACTGCGGAGTGACAAAAAGGTAACAATCCAGGGAGGGTAGCTGGGAGGTGGCTTGCATTTCTGGCTAAGTTGGATATATGATCAAAACAGACAGAGAAAACATTCACATTCGGCAGGCTAAAGCATTCATACCAACACTGCAGTAATGCAAAAACATCAACCTATTGCCTCTTATTTTGTAAGGAATTTAGGTAGTTTTTGTGGCAACTACAGATGCTAGTCAACTTTTGACTATCCTGACACCTGAGATAGATGCCCAAAGTTTTGATGTGTGGTGTAAATTATTATGAGGCACCTAAAAGGTTAGATTAGGTTTTGCCCTAAGCCTAAATCTGTAATATAAGAAAGCATCTGAAAGGCTGAAAGTGCCTATACCATTCTGAATTAAATTATCCAGATGGTCGAATTTCTACTGTGATACCAACTGAATGCCATCGTCATCTTTGCTGAGTGACTGGGACTGTATCTTGACTTAATCCATTTCAGACTTACAAACTGGGTATCTAAATCCCATGAAGGGCCTAGTCGTATGGGAGTGCTCAGGGTATGACTACACCAAAGTTCAGCACAAACACATGGAAGGTAGGATAAAGCAATTGTGGATTTGGTGGCAGCACTTACCTCATCATCTATAAGCCTAATGACTGTTAATCACTAATCCAGGAAATGGCATACTTGAGCACAAGAGACAGAAAATAAGGGGAGAACATACCCCTAGCCCAGGCACTTAGGTAATTTGTTTTCTAAAGCAGAACAGGTACAAAATCACATGACTACCATAAAAAGAGTAAGTTTTCAAGTGCTTACTGACAGAGGGTGTGTCTTCATAACTATAACTGTGTGTGTTTTTTCTTGTTCACTCTTGCTTCATAGATCTTGGTGCTTTGGTGTAAGGACATAGAAAAACATCAGAAAATATGAACAGGAAAAGAAAAAAAAAGTATTGAGTGAGGAGAATGAGAAAAATGAGGCAAGAGTGAAAAATTTGTAATCCAGAAAAAGAAGAATCATAATTGTAGTCTATAAATACATTCAAGCTAACAAGAAAAAGAAAAAGGATGTATGAACAGATGAAGGAGGAGTAATAGCCTGTTGGTATGAAAAGAAAAAAAATATTAACCAGAATATTAAAGAATGAATTCCCAATAACAAGAATACTTGGGCAAGTAAATGGATTCCTTAAGGAAAACGAGCATGAAAAAACTTCTGTACATATTCAACAATAATTAGTGAAACTATTCACTAGTGAACCATTAGCAAAAAGATCAAAGTGAATAAAAGTGGTCCTTGTAGACTGACCATAGTTAGTTATTTCTGTGATAAAAGGACTAATAATCATATGGTGCTAAGGTTGAGAATTTCTGCACTTGTGTATTAAATATATACGTATATGTATATTGAGGATTATTGCACTTTAAATGTAGCCATACTGTTTGTGATAAAAATGCATGTGAATAAATAGACTATTAAGACATTCTAAAAGGAAAAAGAGGAGTTTTAAATACAAAAAAGGAGATGTAACATATATATCTAATAATTACATCTGTGACAAAATGCCAATTTCTAAATGCCAACATTAAAAAATAAGAACATGGTGAAACCAAGAAGTAAACCACTATAATTATTATTTTTTCCAAGACTTGCATTATTGTAAGACTGATGGAAGCAAGTGAGTCTTAAGCTATCTATATAAAAATGAATTATATGCATATCCATAGAGAGACAGGTAGGCAGGCAGGCAGGAAGATAGATAGATATGTTGATAGATATCTATACAAATGCATTAGTTTATGAATTAGTAAAACAGCAGAACTGTAGTAGTGATACAAATATGTTTAGTCTGAACCTCAGGTGTGGATGTTTTCTGATGTTAATTTTGGAAGTCTAAATGTGGAACTGAACTGAAGCACTGAGCAGCACAATTGAATTTTGATTTACAAATTACTCTTATTCTATTTCATTTGCAAAAATTAATTTCGAAGGCAAAACTGTATTTCAGACATACTGTATGAGAACAAGTTCCATGTTCTGTACAATTTATCTTTTAAGCCCTAAAATGATAATTACATTTAAATTACTCTCAGATTCTATTGCATTAACATAATTGTGTGTCAACTAAGAAGATGTACTTATTAAATGGAGTATTTCTAGGCCATTTGCACATGCAATAATATGTTACTGTAAAATTTATAGTACACCAATACTTTGCCTAGCAACTCAGTCTTACTGAAAATGGTGCCATTAAATAATAGCAACTATATTATTTCCTTTTGACCTCAATAAACTCATTTGTGCTCTATAAAGAATAAAAAGGTAGCATTATGATATTACACATCTCTAAATAAAAGCATAGATTTTAAACACAAGGCCAAAGTAAGCATTTTCTTAAAACAGTAATACTCTCTTCAAGATAGGAAGGATATTTCCTTCTTAGCAGGTGCAGTAAAAGCAAGAATTAATTTTTGCTTTTGTTTTATGCCAGATTAGCAATTGACAAAGACATCTGGAGAATTGAAGTGAGCTATTTCAGTGATTCATTGTTGGACACAGGAAATGATGTTTTCATCTTCCTCCCATCACCATTAATAAAAGTTCACAATGAATTTATTTTCTCTTTAAAAATTAGAAATTTAGAGTGATAGTTTATTCAACCTAATGTAATTTTTTAACTTAATTACCTCTATTCAGGTATAAAAATATATATATTGTAAAATCTTGAGCCAATTGAATAAGTTTTGTACAAACTGTGGAAAATAGGATGTAATAAAAAATATTGTTAGGTTACAGTCTACTTCCTTTTCTATCCCAGTGCAGAGTTGCTTTCCATAATACAATATTTTTGAAAGCTAAAATGTACATATGGACTGCTTGGCTTCTGATGAAACACTGTTAAGTCTAAAAGGCTGTGTGAATGTCGAATGGTCTGCTTGCACATTGTAACTTGTGAATCAACAGCTTTGGGTTTAACTTTAAATAAAACACAATGACTCCAGAAGTCTACAGCCATGGCATATTTTATTGTTTGCATACTGTTTTCTCTGTGAAAGTAAAAGCAGATATTTCTGATGTGACAGTCTAGGGATTTTTCAGCTCTTATTCCCAAAGCAACACTGATTGCATTCAGGAAAGTTTTAGAAGCTGTTTCACTTTTATTGTTAAGTAAAGTTTCTCACAGAAAATTGAATGTCTTTGTTTTTCATGGACAAGTTTGCCAATTTTATGGTTTCACAGTTAAAAACAACAACAACAAAACCAACAAATTTCTGTAGTTCTAGATGTTTCTCAATAATTCTTGGATATTTGCTATTAGTTTCCAAAAACTTATTTTCTTTGAGTCAAATTGTCAATCAGAATGAATATTCAGCAGAATATTCAACCAGAAAATTAAATCTCCCATTAACAATCAAAGGGTATGCACAATTTATGGGCGAGTGGTTGTTGTAATTAAAAGGAAAAAAAAAATGAAATAGAAAATGACTTAAATCTGAAAATAGTTACTGAACATTTGCACTAGCAACTGCTAATCTCTGCACTCAGAAAGCCAGCAGCCCTGTGCATAGACCTGGAGATGCCATACCAGAGCAAAGAACATCAGAAGGGCTGGCACTCCAGCAGGCAGGCAAGAGAAAAACTGCTTATTAAGCCTCTTCCTTTCGGTGTCAGTTTGTTCCCTACATTTTTCTTCAGTAGTGTGTTTTAAAAGTCCCAAGAGATGGAGCTGCCATCACTTTTCTTAAAGAGCTATTGCAGAGACAGAAGGAAGAAAAGAATATTATCCTTTTTGATATTATATTCCAGCACTCTTACAGCAATGTTATCATTATTCACCACATTAAAAACAATAATGGAAAGGAAAAATTAAATATCTTTCAGATATTTGTATCACCCTTCCCATTGGTCATGAAAAGAACATTGGATTGAAAAAGAATTTATGGCTTACTGACTGTATTGCTATACTATACTGCTACTCCAACTTATTTTGTGAAGTAAATATGTACTATCCTATCAGAAGTTAATTTCTTATTTTTCTATTTCTGATGTAAATCTTTAAACACAAAGCTGTCATGGTTAGAAATCTTCTAATTTCCAGCTTAAAATGGACAGCTTATATCCAATTAATTATCCTGGCAGAACAACTTTTTAGCTTTTCAATTTTCTCTTTTCATGTATTTATCCTTCTGGTGGATTTATAGGAAACCTGACCTCAGTGTTAGTGTTTTTTCAGCTTCTCAGTATCACAGAATCACAGAATCGTCTAGGTTGGAAGAGACCTCCAAGATCACCGAGTCCAACCTCTGTCCTAACACTAACAAAACCTCCACTAAACCATATCACTAAGGACTACATCTAAACGTCTTTTAAAGACCTCCAGGGATGGCGACTCAACCACTTCCCTGGGCAGCCCATTCCAATGCCTAACAACCCTTTCAGTAAAGAAGTTCTTCCTAATATCCAACCTAAACCTCCCCTGGCGCAACTTCAGCCCATTCCCCCTCGTCCTGTCACCAGGCACGTGGGAGAATAGACAAACCCCCACCTCTCTACAGCCTCCTTTAAGGTACCTATAGAGAGCGATGAGGTCTCCCCTGAGCCTCCTCTTCTCCAGGCTAAACAACCCCAGTTCCCTCAGCTGCTCCTCGTAAGACTTGTTCTCCAGACCCCTCACCAGCTTTGTCACCCTTCTCTGGACTCTCTCGAGCACCTCCATGTCCTTCTTGTAGGAAGGGGCCCAAAACTGAACACAGTACTCGAGGTGCGGCCTCACCAGAGCCGAGTACAGGGGGACAATCACCTCCCTAGACCTGCTGGCCACACTGCTTCTTATACAAGCCAGGATGCTGTTGGCCTTCTTGGCCACCTGAGCACACTGCTGGCTCATATTCAGCTGCCTATCAACCAGTACTCCCAGGTCCTTCTCGGCCAGGCAGCTTTCCAACCACTCATCTCCCAGCCTGTAACGCTGCTCGGGGTTGTTGCGCCCCAGGTGCAGGACCCGGCACTTGGCCTTGTTGAACTTCATACAGTTGACCTCAGCCCATCGGTCCAGCCTATCCAGATCCTCCTGCAGAGCCTTCCTTCCCTCGGGCAGATCGACACACGCACCTAACTTGGTGTCATCTGCAAACTTACTGAGGGTGCACTCGATCCCCTCGTCCAGGTCATCGATAAAGATATTAAAGAGGACTGGCCACAGCACTGAGCCCTGGGGGACTCCACTAGTAACTGGCCTCCAAGTGGATTTGACTCCATTCACCACAACTCTTTGGGCCTGGCCATCCAGCCAGTTTTTAACCCAACGAAGCGTACGCCAGTCCAAGCCACGAGCAGCCAGTTTCTTGAGGAGAATGTTGTGGGAAACAGTGTCAAAAGCCTTACTGAAGTCAAGGTAGATCACATCCACAGCCTTCCCCTCATCCACCAGGCGCGTCACTTGGTCATAGAAGGAGATCAGGTTCGTCAAGCAGGACCTACCTTTCATAAACCCATGCTGACTGGGCCTGATCGCCTGGTTGCCCTTCAAGTGCCTTGTGACGACATTCAAGATAATCTGCTCCATGAGCTTCCCTGGCACTGAGGTCAAACTAACAGGCCTATAGTTCCCCGGGTCTACCCTCCGGCCCTTCTTGTAGATGGGCGTCACATTTGCTAGCCACCAGTCGACTGGGACCTCTCCTGATAGCCAGGACTGCCAATAAATGATGGAAAGCGGCTTGGCCAGCTCCTCCGCCAGTTCTCTCAGTACCCTCGGGTGGATCCCATCCGGCCCCATCGACTTGCGTACATCCAAGTGCTGTAATAGTAATATAGTAGTAAAATAGTAATAATAATAAAGTAGTATCTTCTACTAGATTACGTTTTTGCCTTGATTCTTTCATTCACTAGCTATACTGTGATTATTATTTTTTCTTAGACTTAGTAACCTCAGTTCTACAAAGTTTTTCAGAAAAAAGGCCTTCATTTTCAGAGCCAGCCCCTCAACTGAGTTTGCTTTCTTCACACCTGCATGATTTTGATGATTAAGTCCTCTAATTCAGTCATCACACAACTCTTTTTCCTCTCCACCTACTGAATATCTACCAGTTTATTGTGCAAACTCTTAGCAGTTCTTAAATCAATGACTATCAATGCACTGATGAATTTAATTCCATGTTCCCATTATTATTTGTCTTTTTTTTTTTTCACTTCCTTTGTCAGTTTTTATTTGAATTATCATAAAATCATAGAGCGGTTTGGGTTGGAAGGGACTTTAAATTGACAAAATATTTGTAAATATGTGCCATAGTCAAATGCTATTCATGCTCTCTTGCCTTTTAAGGAAAATCTAGAATAAGAACCTTTACAAACCAACTCTAAAAAAAATCCCACAATAACCCACTTCCACAGCAGTGCATCTTATCTGTTTCAATATCACACATGGTTTTCTCCCCTTTAGTCACTTCCTCACAGCACATTAAAATTATTGTACTAATCCTATTCTTAATTTACTCTTTGGCACTGTATCAAATATTTAAATAAAGTCCAAATACATCTAGGCATGTCATTTGCCTAGAAAATTATTTATCAAAGAAAAATTGCAGTTAAAAACATGTTGTGTTTTGTCCTATTTCTAATTGCGTTCCTATATTTAATTATAATTTCAGTTAAAATTTATTCTAACACTTTGCATGCTATTAAGGCCAGATGAACATACTGTCCCAAATCACTTATATTTTCCTCTAAATTTGGAATGCAGGATTTACCATTGTTCTCTGAGTATAGGGTATCAGCTGGGATAGGTTGACAAGGATTATATTTATCTAATAGACTTGTGTTTTCAAAGTGCTGGAATGAAGAATATCTAGTCTCACACATCTTCACCACATAGATGATTTTATTTTATTTTTTAATCCTGTTGAGCAGTAAATTACATTTCTTTGTCTTCATTTTCATCATTTTAATTTACAGGTTTGGACATATGAACTATATTTAACATTTGCATTTTCCCAAAACAAAGAGCCCTTCCCTCCCTCTCCCCACCACCCCCCCCCCCCCCCTTTTTTTTTTTTTTTTCTCAGAATTGCATTGCTAAGACCTCTGGTTTTGGTTCATTTTTGTATGATGTACCGTGGCTTGATATTTGGCAATTCTGACCCTTCTCATCTGTCCTGAATACTAACATGTAGCTTTCATATTGACTAGCTAAAACAAACAAGCAAACAAATAGACAAACGAGTAATCTGTTAAAGAAAGGAGCTACTTGTTTATCTTGCATAATTTTGAACTATTTATTATGAAATATTGTCCCTTAGATCAAGTATTTTTACGCTTAAGGAAAGTCTTCTTGATTTTTAAATTCTAGAACTGTTTAGTCCACTTAGCTTCACTACAAAGTCTTCATAGTTATTCACATTTTCTCTTTTAAATTTAAGGATCTATTACAGATTTTATGCATTCCTTGAGTAATCCAAATTGATCCATCTCAGGAACACTCATGTGGAGGGTTGTTTTTAAGCAACAGGTCTTATACAATGACTTGTCAATGTGCAATAGAAAGTATTCTTTTGTTGGTAGATTGATTAAGGGGTGTAAAAACATGTAAACCCTATTATAATTTATAGCAGTGGTTGTTTAGTTTTTATCAGGCAACTTCAAATCTCTTAAGAGACATTAATTCTTGTAATGCTATTACCATATATACATATACCCTACACCAAGCCTAACACTGTCAATCTATGACAAACTCTCAAATTAGATCTTTGAATCTTTTCCACAGTTCTGTCACATATCTTGACCTAAAGATGTTCAATTTTTAATGATCATGGGCCTTTTTTTTTTTTTTTTTCCTAATACCCCAGTACCTTGTAAACAAACCTGCTTTAATACATTTGCATTTACTTTGGATAACTTCTCTCTCTTAGATATGTTTGCATCTCCTGTCAACTTTCATTATCTATGAATTTCATTAACATGTTATTTCATTCTTTTAAATCATTAAGATATTAAATCAAAGAGTATCCTGAAAAGACTTACGTACTCAGTCTTAACCTGTAGATTCTCACTGCATAACATTTATGTATCTTTTGCCATTCTACCTGTCCATATAAATTATAAATGTTTCTGTCATCTGAAGGCTCAATCATGGCACCATACTTTTCTCCGGCCTTGATGTATGTGGTCTTGCTCTGTTATCTCTGTTCATAATGCTGTTGCAAGATTTTTTTTTTCAGTGAGTTGCTCAGGAGCATCCATTCCATTCTATCCCACTTGTCAGCCTTTCCTTCACTACTGACTCAAATATCAGCCTCAACTGTCAAGACCATTTCTCTTTCATCAGTCTTAAAGAGCGCCTTCTGTCACCAATTAGCTCATGATCCAAGCTCATGATCCATTTACTAAGTTTGAAAACGTCTGTTTGTTTCTCCTATTTTGTTTTGCAGGCTTTGGAAGATTTCTTTATATATATGTGCAAAAGTACCTTATTATTCTCCTTCACATCCTTCAGTAATTTTTTCTTTGCTCAGAAGACATTATAAAATTTGATAACAGCTTGTTAACATATCATACTCATAAGAACTGCCTTTTCTTTCCTCTCTGATGGAACAATTTCTTGATGTGCTTTATTTCTTGATCTGACTTTAAGGTCATGGACCATCACAGAGGGTCCCAAGCTGTGACTGGGTGTTCTACATAATGCTAAAAATAATTAATGAATAAAAACAGCAAAATAGAACAAAAAAAATAATAAAAATAATTTAAAAATAAAAAGTAAGAGTTCCATTCATCCTGATTTGAATGGCACCGGCACAGTAATTCTCTATAGTACCACAGATAAAAGAAGAGCTTACAAAAAAGTCTTTGTCAAATCACTCTGTTTTTCATAGTGATATAACTAGTGGTTAATCAACCTAACTTTATTCCCATTGAAGCTAAGAAGTATCTTGTTGTTGTTGTCGTTGTTGTTTTGTTTGTTTTTTGCTTTTTTTCCCCAGGGGAGAGACAGCATGCCCTATCTTTTGCTTTTATATAAATTTAAATCATGGAAAATTATCATATGACTTAGCATACTAATCATAGACTACAAATAGCAAATACTGGAGGCACTTCTCACAGGAGAAGACTTCATAAGTGATCTGCAGGCTGACATCCTGTAGCACATCACAAGTGTCAGAATGACTGGCAGCAAAATACAACTCCAGAACAGATTAATTGAATTTGGGATCCTTCACAAACTGATAAACAGTGAAATCTTTCATAGATAATGTGCCAGCAAGAAAAGCTTTATCCTTACCATGTAAACCTTCTGACTGAGAATGTTGTTTTAGCAGTTCTATGAACTGCTTCATACAGTGTGCAAGTTCGAGGTGAAACAATGGAAAGTTTCTCTACCTTGATGAAACATGATGAATTTTAATTTCCATTGACGTTGACTACTGTGATCCAAGAACTAGATACCAAATTTCATTTGGAAATTTTCAGGGAAAAGATGATTATACAGGTACCATATTAAACATGGAATTGTTAAGCAATTCAAAACATTTTCATGATGTGTGAAACTCAATGATAGATAAACAGTTGACAGATGACATTGATGTTTCAAGATTATGTATCTTGAAGACATATATGTTGAGGAACTCCCAGAAAAAGAGCTGACAAGACTGACAAGAGCTGACAAGACTGGATCCAAAAGATGTATATTTACTGCCAAATAACCCATTCAAATTACATGTAGTTCAAATTCAGATCAAATAATGGATTTAATCTAACACTGATCATTTTTGGGGACAGATTTAGTTTTCTAGGACTAATGAAACAAAATG
This sequence comes from Cygnus olor, assembly GCF_009769625.2. Lineage (NCBI taxonomy): Eukaryota > Metazoa > Chordata > Aves > Anseriformes > Anatidae > Cygnus > Cygnus olor. Next base: position 55,699,135 of record NC_049171.1, on the reverse strand, counting down.
AAGATTTTCTGAGTCTTTCTGTCACATTATCTGCCTTTGGGTCATCTCTGCCCACTTCCACTATGGGGATTCGTCAGCTTACTCAATAAGAGAGACTAATTACCAGTCGGGTGTAGTGGGCTCATAAGTATAACGTAAGCATCCCTTTCAACACAAGTGAACAATGGAATCTAGTAATCTAACAGTCATAATTTCTGACATTTTTTCTTCTCTTTTCATCTTCCCTTCCCTGTTTGTCCAATGCGGAGTTTCAATGTACAAGCAATCATAAACTCTTGGAAAAGAAGCAAACAGGACACCTAGCTTTTTTAACCTGTCAAAAAGAAGGACTTAAAAATCTCTCTATATGAACAATCTCCTAACCACTTCTAATCTTTTTCATAGATGAAGGATGTAGATGCATTTTATTCTGCTTTTTCTAGATCTAGCTCTGAGTTTAGAATATAGAAATATATTAATCGTGATAATAAAACAATGATTTATATGATTTTTCATGATTAATATATTAATTGTGATAATAAAACAACAAAAAAATCTAATAATAAAACATGTAAAACATTTTTTTTTTAGATTTCCTCATTTACTTATTTTTCTTCAGAGCACAAAAGGAAGAAATTGAAATAAATGAAAGATCAGTCATTGCTTTTGTGACTAAATCATCTGAATCTCTAGATACACTGCTACATAGTAATACATTGCTCTGTGTCAGTTGAAATACAGAGATACAGTCATAGGATTAAAGGTTGAAAAGCTTTTTACTCTATGACTTTTCTTGCTTCAGACTGTCCCTTCACATCATTTTTCCAAAGATTTTGGTATTTAAACAGGCATATTTTTTCCTTCTCTATGCACACAGGGATTGCCACTGTTTCAAGTTGGATTATATTTTGTATTCACACAGTCGATAGAATTTTACAGCTGTCAAAATTATTCTAGAAAGGTAGAAAGGCTGGTACTTCTGCTTCAAACATGAAAAGACTTAGTAAGCCAAGAAAACTCTGTAATACACAGAAGGACATATGCTGCAGAGGCCGAGTGACAGGTGAGTATGTGGTAGAAAGTTCTGGTGAAAATACAAGGATGTAGGAGGATTATGACAGTTGGGAGAAAGGGAAAGGATGCCAGCTCCTCTCTCCTACTCCTGCTGCAGCCACACATTACAGCTAGGAGCACTGAAGAAGCTGTTTTACAATAAAGATGGGTTTTTTTGAGCCGCAGTATTGATAAGGCTTTTCTGAAAGACCCAAAGACTTTTCCCATCATGTGTCCTTGCACTCCCTAACTCTAATGAGTCTTTGTGAAATCAGGAAACAGTCTGTATAGATTCAAAAATTAAGGAGGTCTATAGCAGTCTGTACAAATACTCAGCCCAGCTTCCCAATAACTTCAACACCCAACAAAAACAGAGTACGTGGGCTTTTAGCTTATGCCTTGAACATATTCTGAACACCCCAAAATAGAAAGGTTAAAAAAAAAAAAAAGATAACTCTTCTACAACATTAGAATAAAAGCTTCTTAAGGCTTCTGTATCTCTGATAAAATGAAATAAAGATTGAGTATTCTTGTAGCTTAAAGACATGAATTTAAAATACCTCCCTCTCAGTCCACAGATAATGGATGCTGTCAGTTATGGAACTTTTATTTTTTTATTTTTTTGTCAAGTGATGCATTACATCCCTGCTAGCAAAGCAGAATGGCTTATAGTAGCTACTACAGACCTGTCAGAACTACTTAGTCCCTAAACCTCTGTCCTGGCCCACATCCCTGCTATCGCAAAAGCCAGAGTCAAAACATTATTTCACTCAAAGTTTAATTAAGTTATGCCTAATCCATTTTTGCTATATCCTAGACGACATTATTTCAAGCAATAGTGTTTGGAATGTGCAGGAACACATTCACATTGTTTTGTTCTGTTTTCAAACAGAGGAAGAACGTTTTAAATAATTTAAAATACTCTGAGTGACGGAGGTACATTCCCATTTGAATAATCTTGCTGTTTGCTTGGCATATCTGAGATGAAGTTATCAAAGCTGGTGTCTGCATGTTTTTCTCTTACATTTCTGTTCTATTCTTTGTTAGCTTCTTCCATCTTCTAAATCTCTATGTTTTATATCTACTTTACATATTTCCATTGTTATCCTCTCCCTGCAAAAGAGGTAGGCCTGCGCAAATCTCCTGAGGTTCAACAAGGCCAAGTGCAAGGTCCTGCACCTGGGCTGGAGCAATCCTGGGGCACAAATACAGGCTGGGTGGAGAATGGATTGAGAACAGCCCTGAGGAGAAGGACCTGAGGTTGTTGGTTGATGAGAAGCTCAACATGAGCTGGCAATGTGTGCTTGCAGCCCAGAAAGCCAACCATATCCTGGGCTGCATCAAAAGAAGTACGGCCAGCAGGTCAAGGGAGGTGATTGTTCCCCTCTGCTCTGCTCTTCTGAGACCCCACCTGGAGCACTGCGTTCAGCTCTGGGGTCCCCAGCACAAGAAAGACATGGAAGTATTAGAATGAGTCCAGAAGAAGGCTACGAAGATGATCAAGGGGCTGGAGTACCTCTCCTATGAAGAGGAAGTTGGGGTTGTACAGCCTGGAGAAAAGAAGGCTCTGGGGAGACATCATTGCGGCCTTCCAGTAGCTAAAGGGGGCCTACAGGAAAGCTGGGGAGGGACTCTTTGTCACTGATGGGACAAGGGAGAAGGCTTTAAACTAAAAGAGGGCAGACTGAGGATAGATATTAGGAAGAAAGTCTTTACTACGAGGGTGGTGAGGCAACAGGTTATCCAGAGAAGCTGTGGATGCCCCATCCCTGGAGGTGTTCAAGGCTGTGTTGGATAGCGCTTTCAGCAACCTGGTCTGGTGGGAGGTGTCCCTGCCCATGGCAGTGGTGTTTGAATTAGATGATCTTTCAACTTCCAACTCGAACCACTCTGTGATTCTGTGATTCTGATATCTGACCAAAGAAACAAGCAAGGTGACTACAGTTTAAATCGGTCCTCGAGCACAGTGTTTTTAAGTACTAGTTAATTGCTTTTTCAAATGATCAAGAATTTTGTGTTCACAGTGATCTTAATCCACTTCTCAGAGACTCCCCAGAAAAGGGCTGGCGGAATGGACTTCAGTGCATCCAGCAAAGGGATGTGGCTGCAGCTCAGGACTGCAAGTCCTACCAGGATAGCATATTTTAGTAGAATACAAAAGCATTCTTCATTTTTTAATAGAATATATACAATTCTTTATTTGGGGATGATGAAGGAAAAAAGGTATAAATCAGCTGTGATAAACCTCCCATGGCCTCGCTGAAATCAAGGCATGTGACCTTATCTTTATTAGTGTATCTATTATGGTGCCAAACCAAAGAAGTACAGACTATAAAATGGTCCATAAGATAGCATGCACTGTCAGAAGAGAATGGGCCCATCTGCTGGAGTTCTGCACAGATCATTTGCTGAGTTCAGCAGTGAGGAAACAGTATGTGGTTGATCAGTTCTGGCCACTTAAGGAACTATAGCAGAAAAGCCTGGGAACTGCTCTGGATGAATGCAAGGTGCTTAATTCATTTGCGTGACATAAATTAGAACACTTTAAAACAAGGCAGTTGTATTTAAGGCAGTATATTTCATTGCATATTTATCACCATCATCATCATCATCTGGGAAATATTTTGACCAAATAGTTGAAGTAAATTGACCATGCAGCTTCAAGCAGTATAGACAGATCAACTTCTTGATGTAACAACTTTGCAAAATTTAGGTTCTGGAGTAAATTTGCTGGCTGTTTTTTTTTAAGCAGCTTGTCCCTTTATTTATTTATTATTTTTATTATTATCGTTGTTGTTGTTGTTTTGTTATTATTATTATTATTGTAGTTTTGTTATTATTATGAATAATAACAATATAATAATAACAATAACAACATGAGCTAACCTCTTCTACTGGTAAACTGCTGTGACTAATCTGCAACAGCTCAGCTTCTTCCCCTGCCTCATCAGTACCACAGCACCAAAATGGCATGTCCTATTAAAGACCTATTCAAACCTGAAGTAAACTGCATCTTCCATTGCTTCTAATGGGTTTTGGATAGTATCCTAAAGCTCTTGCTCTCAAATACATAGGTGTTTTGGTAAAGAGCTATCATATCTATCTGTCGACTTCAGAATTGGTGCAGAAGTGGTACAGTTGAGCATTACTTGACTACTGTAATCCATATCATAAATTGTTCAATAGCACCTTTTAAGTGCACATGCAAACAGAAAGTTAGAAAAGCTCTGTATCATTCAGGATGTACTAGGATACTGTATGCTTCCTAGAGCTGAACCGGGTTGAAGGGATAAAGGTCCCACTGTGCTTCATCACAGTGTAGCATGGACCCGTGGATGTAGCTGCATAAGTTATCACTCTTTAATTTGTCAGTGTGGTCCAGTTCAACGTAGCCTGAGTTTTAAAGCTGTCTTATTTTGATAGAAGTGGGTGAGAGAGCAACAAAATGAAATGGGTGAGAGAGCAACAATCTATGTCGGTATGCTGGCAGATCTAAAAGCATGCAAAGCCTCTGGGAAGTGTTGAATAGTAGGGTCAAGAACTACTTTGCCCCCAAATACAGCTTCTAAAATCAGGGAAAACAGTACTGACTTTCTCACTTAACACCTTTCAGTGCAGATGACAGTATGACTTGTGATAGGGTGATAAAGAATTCCAGGGAAATTTTGACCTTCCACAGATCTGGGAATTTAATGATCTCATCTGACATAACTTTAGCAGCAATAGCACAGAGATATGTCAAACTCAGAAAGACAACATGCAATCAAGGAGATACAAATCCACCCTGTAATATTTGTCATATTTGTAAACTTTGAGATACACTAGGGAAAGAATATTAGAGGAACAATAATTTGAATAAAACAAAATTTAAAATGGGAAAAAGGTAAATATGACCATTGCCTAGGAAAACACAAGAAACAGAGGTCCTCCCACTTGTGATGCGTATGTCTCCTCCAAGATGGAAATGTTCAGCAGAATACTACATCAAACAGATGAAGACAAAAGTCTCAAAAGCTTAATTGTGCTTAATACAACAGAGTGCTTAATGATTAGGAGGAACAGGTGCATCAAGGCTTTCACAATTCAGAATTATCAGGTCTTCATTCAAATTCCACTGTCTGCTGTGTTACACTGGTGAGCCAGGACAGAATTAGTATCCTTCAGCTATACGTTTCCAAGAAATAAATTCCCCATTGCCTAAGGGAAGTACACTGAGCTATAAACCACAATAATGTATTCTGTTCTTATCTTTCCTGGCAGCTGTTTATACCTCTGTGCAGAGGTTTGTTGAGGATAATTTAGGGTTAAAAGAATGATTGCCATTGACAACATTAGTACTGGCTAGTTGTGTTGCACGAGCAAAATAGTACCCATTCTCCTTTTTTTTATTAAAATCTGAACTAAGAATCTAGAGATCTGTTCTCATCTCTTCTGAATTTGATCTCACACATCCAGTAGTTTCATTCAATTTGTACAACAAATGTGTCCAGTGCATGGAGTGTCTAGTCAGATCATAAGTTAACACTTCTTGGCCAGATAGGAGTTACACCATTGTAATAACTCTACAGTAGTCTTTAGTTTGACCGACAGACATTTGCCATTCTATTATTTAAACTGTTGCAAGCTATACAGGGATTTCTTCAGATTATGCATAAAACAGTTCAGACCTTTTATTTATTTATTTATTTGTTTATTTATTTTACATGCTAGGTTAGTTTTCAAGCTAAGAAAACATCCTAACTAAAATAAAATGTAGCTTAGAATTATAAGGGGAAAAAAAATTAAGTTAGTTTTAGTTTTAGCCCTACCCAAGCTATCGCAGTAACTAAAACTGTGGTCATTCTCACAAGCATCATTTCACTTTGGCGATCAAAGGGGGAGGACTCGCCTAGGGATGGCTTTTGGTAACAGCTGAATGAGTGCTTTGGGTTGGATGATTGTGCCCAAATCTTTAACCAAGGTCATTTGAAATAATTACTTGTGCATGGTGAGGAGAAACAAGTGTAGATTTCCCCTGCTGTCTTCAGTTCTGTGGCTTAGGGAACAGACTGACAGCAGAAATATGAGTAAATGTTGCCCAAACAGGGACTTAATCTCAAGGTGTTTGACAAAAGAAACATTTACTGCTTGGAGGGGGAGGGTAAAAGGGGAGATACAACTCAAGGTTGAAGTAGAAATGATGCCGAGTCCCACATAATTCCCAGAATATTTCAGGTGCCTTCACATGCCTTGCCATAAAACTCATAAAAGCCCTCAACCCTCTTTTATAATATGTCTGATATTATAAACAGCACCATGAAAAGGTCTCACCAGCTTTGATAAAACTGGTATTAGACACAGCATAATTGTTGAGAATCATCTATTCTTTGGGTTTTGATACTGACGTAGTACATTGTTGAGCCTCTGTTAGAGGAAATAATTGAAGTTTGCTATGCTTTCTTAATAAGGTCATAGTCAACATTACACCTCCTACTGCTAGGAAGACTTAGAAGGTATATATTTTTCAAAAGACTGTCTACATTTTGTAAATGCACATTATAATGAAAAAGTTACAATATTTATAAGCTATAATAGCTTATAAATAGGCACTTAGCATATGAGATTTAATGTTGCACAAGGGCTTATATTATGGTTCCAAATTCATGCATCTTCTATCATTATGACAATATATTCCTTACTTGCTTATGTATTGTAGGGTTAAACACAAAGTAGTAGGAAGATTTAGCATATTAAGAATCTCTTTCTTTATTAAGAGGTGAAAATATATATATGTTAAAAAAAAAACAAACAAAAAAACCCCAAACCACTAAATCCCACAAATAATCAAACAACAAACAAACAAACAAAAAACCACACCATGTCATCCAGCCACTCTCAGCAAAAATTAGTATCATGTAGGAGTATATTGAGGTGCATTACTCAGTCTCATGCTACAATTTAGACAGAATAAATAACATGGCTTCGATTTTTTTGGTGAAACTTTTCAATTCTAAACTTTTGAATAAATCGTTTAATAAACCTCAATGTTCACTTTAAAAAGAACAAAAATATTATATATTTAGGAATTGCAATTTAGCATCTCTAAGAGTTCAGCAGTTTATTCATGGAAATGAAAATTCTTTGGCATGATAATGATTCCTACTACTGAGGCATAGTGAACAGGGTTGCTGGTTTTTCGTCCTGCAGTACAAAGTGCTGATTAACTTAAAATAAAAAGCACGGAGATTTAATCCACTGAAAGTAACAGCATGAATGCTCTTAATCCATTCATTCTATTCAGTAATTTTATGAGCAGCTCTCTGTACTCCAGTGCATCTTGTAGGAGCTGTAAGCCATTTTTTACACTTCATTTACGTAACAGAGGTGATGCAATTTTAGGATATGACAATTCAGGGAATCTCTCTGTATGCAAGTAGAATTCTAATTGAGGACATGAAGTTTCTGCATCATTAAATGTCTCAGTATATGCCATCAAGGCCATGTTATGGGTCTTCTAGACCAGGAACAATAAAGCTTTGATAGCTCCCATTTGAATGGCAGCACTTTAGGACAACAGATTGCTGAAGTCTAGGGAAAACTTTTCAGCCAAGTCAGGGCAGGAAAGGAGCTTGGAGCAGTAGAATTTCACCAGAAGCAAAATACAATGCTAAGTTTTTATTATATAGCAGCCTTTAGAAACTATTCCACAATGCTACAAAAACCTTTTTCCCTGGAAGAATTGTATTAATTTCCCTGAAGAATACATACTCTTAACCACTGATGACCTCCTCCAAAATCAGATAATGGCTTGGTTTGGTAAAGAGTACATAACTAGACAGCATAAATTGTGAACTGCTTTTGTTTCATCATAGTGGCTGTTTTACAGCAGATTACTGAACGGTGTACATACACACTGATATCCACTTGACTAGTTGACTATGCCAGTGACGTGTGTATTCTGCTGCAATATGTTGTGGTGTATTGCATTCAAAGTTTTTCAAGACGTTAATGAGAATCGGCTTACAATTTATACTTTACTTGGTTGGTAAAAATTAATCTCTCACAATATTTTAATGTGTGGTAAATTATAAGGTAGAAGCACAATTTAATGCCTTTAAATAAAAGCTTCTGGTAGGTGAAAAATTTCAGATGCCCATGATATCTCCCTGAAATGCAATGCAGCTGATGCTGTGCAAGATTGCCAACTGCAGTCAAAGAGCAAGCCAGCAAAACATTTATTATGTATACAGCCATTATTGCCCTGGGCAGAATATAATTTGCTTACAGTAGCTAAACACTTCAGGGAAGAAGTACCAAAATATAGCATCACAGAAATGCACAGGTGTTTCACTTTCTCTGAAGCAGGTTTTTCAATTACAACTTTGGAGCATGTCAAAAATAAAAAAGCAAACAAATTAGTTTGCACTGCTGACTTTACTGAGATATGGAATTCTTATATGCATAGAACTATGGTTTGCAACCACAACTGACAAACTTAAAAAAAAAAAAAAAAAAGCAAAACAAAATAAAATAAAATATTCCTCTGCTCTTCTGAACTCTATTTCTAGCTCCTGGTGCCTGTCCACTTCTTGTTGAGTTCACATTCCACCCTTTCTTTGCCTTGCCTTGCCTTGCTTTGCCTTTTGTCCACAACTGCAAAAAAACGTGCCATATATCCCTCTTTTCCTACTCCACAAATGTGTCTGACCTGAACTGATCTCCAAGATTTATTTTACTGATATCATATCATAGTTTTTGAGTACTGGCACTTGGAAAGTGGGAGAGGATGATGGATCAGTTCAAACACATAGCAGCAAAGACAGCACACTGTGGAGACCCTACTAGCTTTTTGAAATAGGATGCAAATTCCCAGACTTTGAGATAAAGTGATAATTGGATAACAGAACTTTAAACTGATTATCATTCATGAAAGTAATTGTGCTAAAACAATCTGATATTGGAGATTATGCAAGTGGATATTTTTTTCAGGTACAATGCTGTGAGGACCAAGATATATTCCAACTAAGAGCAACAGAGAAAATAAATTCTTTGAATACACTTTTGTACATTTCATTTCCTCTATAGTTGTAGAAAATCTATACCGGTTTATGAAGCTTCTGGTGGTTGCTGCTTAAAAATATATGTAGGAAGCCACACCAGCTATTGAAACACAATAAAGTAAAAGCTTTCTTCTGGAGAAAGGTTATATTAGACAGAGTGGTTTTATCACAGGAGAGAAAGGGAGGGTGATTTTGCTTTAAATTAACCATGCACCCAAAAGGAAATAAGAATAGTGTAAAATAGACTAAGGTGGATTAAAAATAAAACCTGGAACTCCACATATTTCTGTAGAAATGACAACGGATTTTTTTATATTTTTTTTTTTTTTACTTTTTAACTTAAGTCCAATGTAAGATTCTACATTCATGCAAAATTAATTTTCCCTCATCAAAAATCGGGGATTCAAAAGTTAAATTCAAACTTTCAAAGTACTATCTCTTGTGCATATGAATTTTTTATGTAACTTTTAATTACATAATGATATACTACCCTTTACTCAGGTCTTTCTTTATTAAGGGAGTGTTATTTTTAAACCAGTTCAATATTTTGAGCTGTCTCAAGATTATAATTGTCATAGAAAAAGTCTTTTTCCTAGAAAGAACATAATAAAACAGAAACTACAAGAGGAACTACAAGAAGAACTAGAACTTAGCAGAATGTCAGATATGCACCTGCAGCAGAAATCATGCTGGCATTTTTCTCTCACAGACATACTGATTTTCAAAGAAACTTATTGATAAAATGTCATACGCAAGATTGAACTACACTTCAAAGTTCATTTGTAAGAAAATCCCAAATGAAATTTTGTTGAAGAAAGTGCTAAATTTTGAAGAGTAGAAATATGGGTAGAAGATATTCTTAGGTCCTCTGGCTTCAGGTTAATTGATTTGCACTAATTGCTTCACTTTGTTTTCTTCCATTAGGATTCTTTCATAAAATCTAGATGTATTTTACAGAAAATGATCTTTCGAAGTTTATATCATATATTCACTCTTGATAGAAAGAAAGATTCTTCAAAGCATATAAATTCTATAAAAAAGACAGCTAACTTTTTGGATGATTCTTCAAATGGATAGGCTTCAACATAGAAACTATTTAATCTATTCGTATATTGAAGTTTTGGTTGATATTGAAATCTCTCCATTTTATTTGGGGTATTCTAAGTTAATGGTGGTTTCTGAAAGTGCCATCAAATACTGATGTGAATGTGAGAAATAGTAATAGGAAGTTCACTTATTTTTTTCTATTTTTTTATTTTTATTTTTTAACTTAGCATATTCAAAAGCTTTTTCCACTAAACTTGCAAGTATTAGGATTAAGAGGTGTGTATATGCTCTCTGGACCCACCTGTGGACTTCAGATACTGAAATGGGAAAGTATTTTACAACTGTAGTAGAAGAGAAATCTTGCAAATAATGTCAGAGAAATGGATAATGTAGGAAGACTGTAATTTGTTTCTCCCTCAAGAATTATCAGTAAATGTCATCCTTGCCTTGGAAATAAAAGAGAAATATAAAAATGTCTTTACTTGAATAAGGCAATTACTATAATTGAAAGTTATATGGAGAATATATGTTTTGTTCAGCAAGCACTCACAGCGAAGGCATTTGACAGAAGTAATTTTCCTTCAATATCTGGTCCTCGATTCTCAGAAATCTGCACTTGGTCAGTATCTGCACAAAGACACCACGGGTTCTAATCAGTTTGTGCAGGAATCCCCTCGAGTAACATTTTCTCACAAAATGGTTCTTTAGTTCCAGAACAAAACATTCATAATCCTCTGAGGTCATGGAAACATAAAGCAAAGCCAAAAGCTCAACTTCATGGGACTCTTTTTCCCTCTTAGGGGCTAATTAGCTATTTTATTTAAATCCCATAGTGAGAAGGTTGCTAATACTTGACTTCAAAGTTTTCCAATTCTAAAATGTAATTAAAGAGAGCAACTCCTTCTTCCAATCTGAGAAGAGTTAACTCAACGCTTCTGCTTCCTTTCTTTCCCTGTTTCCTGAAGAATTGATTTGCAAGAATCCCTGCCTCCCATCCAGCTTCCTGAACAGTGCTTGGGAAGGTCAGGCTACTCTGGGTAACAGCTTTTAGTTTTTATCCTTTTTAGCTGTATTGGATATAGGTTTTAGGTACTGGTGCAAAACAACAAAGTGGAAATACAACAAAAACATATGCATATGAAGAATATAACACTATCAATGGCAAAAGGAGAACACATAAGAACATACAGCCTGAATTTTTATTAAAGCTTCATTAAAAATGGTGTACACAAATATTTCCAAGATACTCTCTCTCTAGGAGGTACCAACAGCTATATATGCTAGCTTAACCCCACAGTTAGTATCATCCTGATAAAATATTTTGACTTAAAATTGAAAACAAAAACTTATTTAAATAGTATGGATAAAACATAGTATTTTCCCAAAATACAATTTTAATGGATTTGAACACTAGGTAGAAGAACAATCCTTCTTAATGTGGGTATTTGATTAAAGATTCCATTATATTTTGTGAAAGAAGAACTAAATTGGTATTAGATTTTTTAAATTACAACAAATTATAGCAAGTGGGCTTTCTAGTTACCATGGTTACAGGTCCCAACAGACACTTCTGTTCTTAAAGAATATTCTCCCCTGCCCAAGATAGCAAGTCTTTTAAAAATGTTATCTAGACTACAGCAACAGACAATTTATAGCACATTTATACTGATATGCAAATTAGAAGAGCTTTTGTTAATGAGAATGCCACTTGGGTGCAACCACTGGCATCCATATACTGAGAATGACAGCTGCTGGAAATTATAGGTCTTAATTCTAAATAAACTATGAATACTCTAAAAATAAACTCCACAGCATTTTAGTTTGACAAATATGAAAAATATTTACTGCAACTACTTATCTAACCTAACTAATGAAAAAGAATCCAAGACAATGATTTTTCTCATGCTGTCATTTTTGAGTATCGTGTTCACTTCTCTCAGATGCCTACGCCTTATTTTGTGCTGATCTACACAGTTCTGTAATCCTTTTCACCACAAAAGTAAGCCCCTTTGCTCACTTACAGCTGTGTTCTAAGCAATTTGACCTATGTATTACATGGGACTGTTCTTTACATCTTGTTTATCTACTGGAGTTCTCGTACCGACTTAGAGGAAAGGAATTTAGTGCAATTAGTAAAAAAAAATAACAAACAAACAAACAAAAAACACATCTAATTTAAAGGGAAGGTTGTTCATATGTATTTCTCTTCAAGATAATCACACAGGCTTTCAGAAAATCTCTAGCTAATGCAACAAACAGGTCGAAAACCAATCTCATTCAATAGACTTCAAACTTCACCTATAATACCCAAATATACTCACGGAGTTATCAGTTTCAACAAATTTTCCATTCAGTTGTAATCACCAGATGTACTCTGAGAGGATACAATTTTCAGATTTCTAGAAACAACTGTTTGAAATGACTGCAATAGTAAAGACGAATGCCTAGACTGAAAATGCTATTTGTTGGCCTTTTTTGTCAGGATGTTGGGAATCTACTGCCAGTATTACCATGTGAAACTTTATTGATGTCAAAGATATTGAGCAGGTTTAAGCTACCAGAGGCTTTCTCTGGCACACAGTGAAAGCAAAGAGAATTAGGTATCTAAATACTATTTAAAACCTGGTTCTTTCTTTTCTTTTCATTTCATTGTTATTACTAGTGTGGTAAATTTGATTCCCAAATATGTTATCCTTGCAACTGTATAAGGAAAAAACTTGTGCATCATCTGGAATGCATTAATATGGAGGTACAGACATGAGAATCTATGTGAGATTTACAGAGATGTTATTTGATTACACAAATTATGTTATGTACAAATAATAAGAAAATTATGTAGAATGTTTCCCTGCTAAAATGTCCACTATTATCTTTTTCAGTATCCTTATGATGAAAATTATTGTCTCTTTCCATCAGACTCCTACAACTAAAACATATTACCATGTCATACAGCTACTATAAAGTCCTAATTATTTTCAATGAGCCAGTATTTTTACTAATAATAGATTATGTTAATCTAATCTTAACCTACAAATATATTTATGTTGTTTCTAATGCAGGTGCTAATGTAAAACTAAACATAGTTTTGTAAAGTTAGCAAAGCAGACTAAATATTCAGGTAAATATTAATTCAGGAATCCATCAAGTTAGACCATCTGCTAAGAACTCAAAAGTTTGGGAAGGAAGTAAGACAATGTGGGCAGCGGCTACTTGCTGTAATCCTATTCAGGCAGATGCATTTCCAGGTGTGGGAGAGAAGTCGTTGTTTCATGCTCATTTAACAAAGCACCTATCTCAATTGCTGTTTGAGTACCTCAGATTCATCCAGGTCCACACAAATAGAGTCCACTTTCTAACTCAGCGTGGATGCATTTTCCAACCTCCCCCTTTCAGCAAGACTGTGCGTAGCCAGGCAGGGAGAGGTCAAGGGCCAGTAGACCAAAAGAAGCATAAGGAAACATAATTCTAACAAAGTATTCAGTGCTGAGTTCATTCCTGACTGCCATTACAGTGCTATATCTTTGTCTAAGACAGTCCTAAGTAGACTATGGTCCTGTTCACAGGACTGACCTGGGACCCTAGTAGTGCCCATTCTAAGTGACCTGGACATAAGGAGAGGTTTGCCCCTTCCAGTGAGCTATCCATCATGACTTCTGCACTTCTAACTCACCACCCTGGCCTAAGTACATGAGCTGATGAGTTCAATCTTTCTTGAAATGAATAGAGCCAAGAGCCCAGGTTGCCCTTCCTCTTAGGTGGGATTTTTCGCTATTAGACATTGAAGGAGTTAAAAGGTAGCTATAGTAAAGCAGTAAGTGTGGGAACAAATCCCCTAGGTATGCATCCACAGGAGAAGGTTCTGCAAAATAAAGGTCAAGTAGATGTGCACCAAACACTGTCTATTTATCTATCTAGGTATATATCCAATTTTAAAAAGACTGAATTGCCTCTTCCCATTGCCTGAAATGCATGAACTGCATGTCTTCAGGAGTGGAAATGTTTCTTCATTCATCTCATAGATAGATTTCTATCAGGTTAGTTTTCTGCCTTGTTTTCTTGGCTGTTCCTCTGGAGTTAAACAGTATTTATATGACTTGCAAGCTGCACCTGAGACACTTTTGTGCTTGTCATTTTATACTTTAGCTTTCTAGAAACCACGTTATAATTACCAACCAGAAACTTTGGTCAAAGATTATAATGGAATGATCATGCTTCCACTGTAAATGTTGCTGGGGATTTTTGATCACCAATTACCATTAATTGCTACAACCATTAATGCTTTAGTTTTAGGCTGGGGCTGTATCTTTCTAGAGTTCAGGTGCATACACATTATCTTTGAATGTACATCAAAATCACAGAAATACAGAATCACAGAATGTTTGAGAGTGGAAGGGACCTCTAGAGGTCACCTGGTTCAACCCCCCCCAGTCAAGCACATCCACCTAAAACAGGTTGCCCATGAGCAATTATGCAGCTCACCTCCCAGTTACATGACTTTGGTAGTAATATATCAGAAAATGGTGGGGCATATATATATATATATATATAAAGGGTGGAAACAAGGTCACCTTATTATGAAGTGAAATAAATACTCTAAAATGTCAAACATCTGAAAAACACCTGTCAGTAACATTTATTCCATCCTGGAGTCCAGCAAAACAGAACTTTGGGTTTCTTTCAGAGCTTTTGGGTTCTTGTTTTGTTTTGTTTTATTATAATTTTCAGTATAAAACTGGTTGTTGCCTTTTTTTTTTTTTTTTTTTTCTTTTTAAAAATATTGTTCATAAGGTCTTTCACCAGGAAGCAAAACAGCAATATATGTTCAGGTGAAACATGAAAACATGAATAAAGTTATTCAAATTTCTATTACATGCTTGTTTTGAGGAGAATAAGTATTTTACAAGGTAATTCATAGTAACAACAACAAGTCCAAGCCAAAATTCTCCAATGTTCTATCTAGACTAAGATACAGCTGTCTGCTCTGGTCTTGGTCCCCTCTTTCTTCCTAATTGGAGAAACTGTGGATCTGGATAAATTATCATGAATCCTTTATGGCTGATGAAACCATGTTTTCTGTCTTTGAAAATAGGTGGCTGATATTCACTTTGATGCCACCTGAACTGGGAGTCAAGATACAGGAAGGACACATACGTGGACCCTGTGGCTGGGACACAAAGCTTTATGAACCTCTTATACCAGCTGTACAAACAAAGCCAAGGCAGGCTGAACCAACCATAAATACTGCCACAAGGAGAATCAAAATCCATTGGAAAGGAAAATATATTGGGATATTCAACTGAGACAGCAAAGGCAGAGTTCATAGGAAGACTATACACCTCTTATTTGTACTGTATACAGGGTTACTGACTAATTTTCCTGCTGCCAAAAATTTTCCCCACAGTACTACAAAAATAAAAATAGCTAGTATCTCAGGCCTAAGGACATTTAGTTTTTCCCTATTAATTTCACAACGTTATACATATATTAAAGATTCTTTTTAAGTGTTCCTGGAAAACTGCACAAATTCAGTGGGTTTTACTGAATAAAACCTATTAGGCTGGAAAGGGCTGCCTGGCAATACTTCCCTGTCATCAGTGGTGATCTTCCCTGACATGAACAGAGTTTCACATGTTATAACCGCCCTGTGAGAAGCAGAGAGCTTCTGACAGGGTGGTCCAGGCACCACACTGTCAATAACTGGATGATATTTCTGGGCTACAGACAGTCATTTTGTTCCTCAGGGAAAAAATGAATAAATAAATAAATAAATAAAAATACATATATATATATATATATGCATATGCATATGTATATATATATGTGTATATATATATATACACATATATATTTATTTCTTTGTTTGAGGTGTCCATACTCTTCAGAAGAAACAAAACAAAACAAAAACCGCAACAGTTATTCTAGGAGTGATCATTACAATCTGCATCCTCACAAGGTTAAAATATTATCCTTTCTAATAATTTGTGATGTTCAAAACTGAGAATAACTATTTATATTTCCCACAACTAGAAATTTATTGTATTATTTCCTTTTTAATTACTTAGCCTTACCAATTGTTTGGGGTAGAAACAGTGGGAAATACAATTCTATGTACTCAGTCATAATACAGAGAACTGCTGCACTCCCAAATTACTGCCGCTAACAATAGATACTTAATTTCCTTTAACTCTTATGATTCCTATTAACATTTTTTATAATGCCTGTCTTCTTAAAACCTAAAGCTTGCTTCACAGTATACTTCCAATATCAGTTATCTTAGTGTAACACTTCTGAAAAGTGTAAGATCAGTAGCTTCAATTATTTATTAAAAACAGCTCTTCACACAGAAATGTGTTGTTAGCCCCAGTAAGGAAAATGACACTGGCTGGGAAAACTGTATTACATTTGTCCAATTTTCAGATAAGGCTGTTCTAATAAAATAAAATGGAATTATCACAATTAACCATAAAACACTCATTTTCTAACAACTCTCTAACTTACTTTCACTTTGTATATAAATATACACATTTTAACAGAAGACAGAGGCAAAAGTTATTGCAAGTGTTGGAAACATTAAGTAAGATATTGGAAGAATACCAGAAATTTGATTATATATAATAAAACCAATAGACCTTGGCACTATCTGCTTAAACTCTTTCTTTCTGATTCACTTCATCATTGTCCATTCAGTATAGGGCTACTAGAAGGAAAAAAAAAGGAAAAAAAAAAATATGTCTAGTACTGTTATAGTGCCCAAACTCTTGATACAGAAGAACACAGTATCTTTGACACCTGAGAATCTTCTGTGAGCTTCTTTTTTTTTTGTTCCCAGTGGCAAGCGTTGCCAGCCTGCTTCTATTTTCAACTTTTGGTCTAAGCAGCATTTATTTCTTAGTTACAGTGGAGATGACTATTCTCTCATGACAAGGCTATCGTCAGTTCTGGTTAATGGTAGCAGAGCTGTCCATCTTACCCTTTACAACACAAAACAGGCATAATGGTACAAATATATGCAGCACACAGTACAGACTTAATATTAGGACAACAGCTGTAGTGGTAATCAAGTTCTCACACTTGATTTATTTACTTTTTTTTTTTTTAATAATACTTTATTTCTGAAGTTCCACCTATCCATCCGTCAAGTGATACGTTTTTAGGGGGCAAAGGAGAGTAATCTGTTATGTTGTTTATTCATAATTTAATTTAATTCAGAAAGGGGAAAAAATATATTAAATAAAGCCAAATATTCTCACGTGTGCCAGTGTTTTCCTTGGCTCCTCTACAATCTTTGCTTTTAGGTTTGTGGAATAAAAATTTAGCAGCCTTAAGTGGCAAAATCCGTGACTGGGAAGTCATCTACAACATTAGCTTTTGCACAGTAGGGTCCTGGAGCATAGAGTGAAAACAATGCAAGAAGCTATAAAAGAGCAGAGGCCTGTGTGTCTACTTTAAAGTGTTTCTAAGACACAAGTCACTACACTTGCTCTCACTTTTACATAAACTCTGTACAAATCCTGGCATTGTGCATATTAATTGAAATCCTGTATGTTGGTCAATAAATGGAAATTAAAACATACAAAGAAGACACTGATTAAAAGAATTTCAAATACTTGAAATTCTCAAATACTGTGATAACTTATTTGAAAAGTGAGCTTCATAAATCAGTTGACAGGATTAATATGGTAAAGACTGCAGACTAGATAGTATATAATGGATCTTACCCGCATTTCTGAATATACTTCATACAGATTATTTTCCTTTTATCAATGACAATTTAAATAATTAGCTCATTTTATCATACATTTAAGATATTTCAGATATATATATGAAGTTAGACTTTTAAGAAAGAGGTTTAATTTTAAAACAATGTCTCAGGCTTATGCCATCTTCTTGTCTTTATCTGTCAACCCCCAAATAACTTCTGAGCTGGTGGGTCAGTTTCAGGTAGGTATAGGAAAGGAGTAAAACTGACTTTCTAAAAGATTTTATAAAATTGGAAACTAGATAAAAGGGAGGGAAACAGATGACTGTGGACACAGCTATATCCTGAGATACAATTTCTCGAGAGGAAGGTAGGCAGAACATAACAGCTACACATCCCATCTGAAGGCAGCTGGGCCAGGCAATCTGCAAATATCTAGTTGCAGACTAATGACAAAATGCTTTATCTGCAGGGGTGTCACAGACAGACACAGGAAGGAACAGATGTTATTGCCATGGGAGACAGATCTGGGAGATTAAAGGACAAAAGTCTGTAGGAAACAAGGCTCTCTCATTAGTTCTACAGCTGATAGAAAAACTAGTATTATACTTAAATTCACTAGCATATACTGCCTTCATAGATGACTGAGTAGAATCCTTTCAATTGCATCATATAGGTGATGTGTATGCATTGGTGGACAATTCTGATTAATGTGACAGCTTATTTATCTATTTATTTATTTTATTTACTTATTTCTGCATGACATCCAGAGAAGGATGGAGGATGTTCTCACAAGCTGTGGGTTTCTATACAGTTCTCGTTCAAAGGACACACTGGGCTACAGAAGAACCTGGGTAGGCACCAGGGGATGTTGTCACTTGCAACATTCACCAAACAAAAATACCCCAACCCCTTTCACCTGCAACTATACTGACACCATGGTGCAGATTGTATTTAATGAATGTCCAACAGATAACAAGTAACTGGTCACTAAATTTCATTTCTCTTCAGGGTACAGACATGAAGAACTCCAGCTCTTACTATTTCCCAAAACACCAAGACCTGGCTTCACTGGAGGCTCTCTGACAAGGATAAATCCTGCCTCACATTTATATGTAGAGAGTCACAATACAGTGAACTGCTGCACTTGCAAATCACTGCAACCAGTAATAGATAGCTAAATTCCTTTAATTTTATTGTAAGGATATGCCTTCTACAGGACAGGCAGGCAGCCCTTTTCAATAAATTCTTCTTGCTCTAAAGAAAGAAAGAATACTTGCATTCTGTTAGGTAAATTAAACTTTTTATAATTTCATTGAAGACATTTAGAATAATGATATGACTTGTCAGACAGAAGCTGAAAGATGTTGACACCTAAATGTTCACCAGCAATAAAATCAGTGAAAATATGTGAACTATTGACATACTTTCCCTTTCCAGTATGCTTTTGATGTAAGGTTATTGAAAATACTAGCATATATATATGGGTGTGTATACATTTATATATATAACTTTTCAATACAACTGCTATAGGAAAATTTAATTATTTAATATACAATAAAATTATATTTAAAAATGTGGGGAGCTTGCATCCTTTCCTGTTCTTGGTAGGGAATTTTTATTATTCTAAGTGTCACTGCACTACATCAGCATCAGGAGAGACCATTTACAGCTTTGCAGAAGAGGTTCTAGATCTTTTGACAGATTCCATGACCAAGAAAAAAAAAAAAAAGTGTTTTTCACTCAGACCTTTCCATGACAGCATTTTATTTCCCTGCAGACTCTGGAATAAATTGACTGCTGATATCAAAGAATAAGTTTTGTTGACTGTGATGAGAAAATTGCCTGATTCTACACAAAGCCTTCATTTGACTCTTCATCATTTCCTTAAAAATTTCCAGAGGTTTCCTAGCTTTGGGGAATATTGGCCAGATTTTGTAATTAGAATTGCATATAAAAGTCTGAGGGAAGCATTTTTTGGAATTTTCTCAATTTTACATCAACTGTTGTCCACTTAAGAGCTAAGAAGTAGTTGCCAGTTCAGTTGTTTTATGAGACTCCATTTATTGTTGATAATAAAGTGGTCCTGGGTAGCTTCTTTTTATCCATTATAAACCAAAATACATTACGAATAATGATAAGTAATTGCAACTAATGAATCAGACATGGCATTCCTTATTCCTACTATATCAACTCTATACATGTGCATGGTTTATAAGACATGAATTATCCTCATAAATAGCAAATAATATTAAATAGGGTGATGTCAGTATTTCAAAGAGCTTTTGTAGCAATTCAGCATTTGACACAAGAGAATAATTTGGAATTAATGTTGATGCTTTAACAACAAAGAAGGAGAGTACTGCTTATTTTCTTCTTGCAGAGATGGACTTGCATCATAAGTGAAACATTTTTTGCATAATTATTTCTCATGTGTGTGGGCTACACATGAGAAATATTACTCAGGCCTACACCAAATTTTTTCATACCATTTAAAAAAATGCCCCTAGTTCTATAAAAATAGATTTTAGTGGATCCTTGCCAGATTTTCTTAAATATATTTCACGCCTATAAAAGTAGTCCTATAATAAATTTACACTTTTCCCATTGACAGTTTTGGCTAATATATAACCCCTATAGTGGTGAATTAAAGATTAAAAACTGTAAAGCATTCTTACTGTTGGGGATAACATAAGAGATTCTCATGACAGACAGACAAGAAGATAAAAATACTTAACTGCTATACAGATGCTTTTCATTCCTTCACACAATTTTTAGGTCACCCAAAATCCGGTATATACATAGAGCTTAAGCACAGGAAAATCAGAGAACTATTTTATTCATCTACCGCAATGTTTAGTACCCCCCGATTTATACATATATACACAATAAAGAATCTAGAAAATATATGTAATTTTTCATATAATGTAAATTTGAGCATCATCAAAAACATCACAGTATTTTTGACAGATTGATACTCTATTTTCTAATAAATTTTGAGTTTAAAAAAAGTTTCATTATTAGATCTGATGAACATACTAAGAGAATATTTAATTTGATTTAATCTGAAGCTCTTTTTTATTAAGTGCTTGAGAAATAAAGACTAACTTTAAAAAATATATATTCTGAGATGAGAAATGGGAATAATTTGTTCTACAGTTCTTCAAAGTTTTGATTTTGATATTTCACTTTTTCACTTTTTCAAATCCCCTTAATCAAAACAATTTGCTAAATTTGATTCAAATTGTTTACATCAATCTGAGAGCTATGCCTCAATATGACGTGATATGGCAGAAAACTATTTCTCCTATAAAATATGTGGAAAACAGCTCTATGAAGTTATTCATGCTGAGCTTTGTAGGAATAGTTGTGTGATAAGAAAGCTTCTGTTGTAGCTTTAGTCATAACAGAGTACAAACACGATGGAAAAAACTAAATATATTAATCTGAAGTTTTTAAGGAACACAGGAAAATAACTGAAGTTTGATATCAAAAAGAATATAAATAAGAAGAATTATATAAACCTTATTTGTACAAAAGTGTATAACACAATAAAAAGGTTTGTAGATTTGTTCCTACATTTCACACATGATTTAGCAGCAATCCATGTTCAAAACCCCTAAGAGCTATCCAGCTTTAAAGTTTTGTTTTATGAAAACCAATTGTATCCTTCAAACATCTACTGTTTTTCCAAAGATCACTTTCCCAGGGCACTCTTTTGACAATAGCAGAACTACTTATGCAGTCCAGTTATGTATAAACTAAATGACTTGTCTTCATTTAATTTTCAAAGCACTGTATAGACTATTCCTTTAATCTCTCTCTATACATTTTCATTTGTCACAGTTTCTGTCCCTGAACAACTTATGACACTTGCCTTGATACTAACTGTACTTTCAAACATAAAATATCTTCAGACTTTCCTCTAATGTCTAATAGGTGTCCCCTGTAACCATCCACAGAGATACCTCTTTAACCTCTTTTAAACCCCTCCTTTAAAATTTTTGCTGCCTGACAGTGATTAAGTCTCTGATATGTTGGCAGTGCTGCCTCTTCAGCTGAGCAGCTCCATCTCCTCATTTCAACCCACTTCCCCATCTGTCTGTAGCAGCCTGCCATCTCTTATAACCTCTTTGAGCAAGGGCAATATTTTTGTGCTGTTTTTATACACTACTTGGTACAAAAGGATTCTAATGTATGACCAAGAATGCACATTTTGATGAAATAGTAATAAAACGTATATTTAAGTGTTTTGCTGTTTTGCAAAAGCTTCTATTCCCTAATTAGAACAAATGTTCAGCACCACAGAAAAAATATCACTGTCCTCTGGGGGCTGGGGACTTGACATAAAGCTGTGGTTAGTTTTGTATAAACCTGGGTACAACAGAAGAATTTTTATTTATTTATTTATTAAAGGTAGGGCTTAAACTACTTACTACCAGTAGACTCAGAAAAACTTCTGGACCTGACTTTTATCTCTCTGACACTATTAAAACTCTGACCTTTCCTCAAGACATGCTAACAATGACCTGTGAAGGTCCTCTAGCATGGAACTGACTTTGTTCTCTTACCATTGCTCCAGTTACTAGGGTTTTCCATGGTATAGGAGGAAATAGTACCATGGTCACTCTGTATCCCAAAAAGACATTGGAATAATGCTGAATAGGCATGAGGATTTGTCCTTCACAATCCAAAGAGAAACAAAACATTTATCAGTCCTTCTTTATCAAGAGTAGTGATTTGGAAGGGAACATGTAAATTCTTTCATAACCAGTAGGCAAGACAAAAAGGCTGCAAATGTTTTCTTCCCAGACTCTGCTCTCATAACTCAGTATCAATAAGCACAAGTGATGGAATTAAAAGAAGATGCTCAAATTTCTTCATTTATACTAGATAGAAAATTAGACAGAAGCACTGAGTCTTTTTCATAATCCCAAGATGAAGAAATATTTTGCAATAGGAATGTGATCATTGAAGCATAACAAACAAAAGCCATGCATCTGAAAAGACATCTGTAATAACAGAACCGTGGCCAGCATTTCCAAGTGATTATATATATGAATTATATATGGATTATATATATATGAATTACTTAATCATTACATTTAAAGAGAGTACATTTTATTTTTCAGTCTATAATGGGAAACAACAGAGGTGTCTTTGTGAACCAGACCTGAGCTATTAATCCAGGGAAATGAGAATTCTGAATAGAACAGGATACATCACGTCCTTTTCTATATGGAAAAAGGAGACGAGGGAATTCTCAGTACATATCTAAAAAGGGATAGAGACAATTCTAGCTATGTGAAGGGCAAAAGATGCATTTTACTTTTTGCAATCTCTGAGTTAGAAATTATATCCTAAAAAGGGGAGAGGAGCTGAAGAATATTTGCAGAATCCACAAAGATGTTGATGTTAATGGGGATAATGGGCAGAGATTTGAAATCTCCTGTTTAGGGAAGCTTGGTTGTAAAACAAGTTTCTGCCAAAGGTTATAATGACCTCTGTATAGTGTTAAGAAGAGAAGGTACCATCTTCATTTTCTCCAGTAATCCCAATAATTTCAGTAAACATTTTGTTTTAATAATATATATTTTTAATAATTATTTTCTCTAGTAATTCCAATAATTTCCCTGAGGTTTTCTTCAGGTCTGTATTAAACAAGACATATAGCTATATATATATATACCAGCTAGACCAGCTAGACCAACGTCTGTCTGTCTTGTTATCCCTGTCAAGGTAGTGGCCTGTAGATGATGCCTAGAGAATAGTCTAAGAACAGGAGACGTGCATGATGACTCTTCCTCTAGTATACTCTCTTCTTCTAGAATACTACAGCTCAGGGATCATGAACTTTGTGTCTGCTGATATTTTTATTCTGTTAGTGATTTATTTTTTACCATGATAAGGTGCAATTACTTTTTGAAACCAGCTAAAACCTTCTAACCACATTAAAGACTTCTCTGGGTTATCACATAACTAAAGGAAGACTTCATGTAACAAACAATTGTTTGTGAGCTATGAAAAAGACTTACAAATCAGTGACCTTCCACACCCAACCGATGAAACCAGTTATTTATCATGACATAATGAATGTGTTAAATGTCAGTGATGTGTTAAATGGGGATACTTAAACAGGTGCATTCATTGTTTCCACAAGCAAAATCACATGATAAATAGCACTGCTCAGCTTTCCCTTTACCGTGCTCCCCTTTGGACTCTTCAGTTGAATTGGAGAGTGACTCAACACAAGGATGGTTTCTCTTTGCCAGTCAATAGATATAAAAGATGATATGGAACAGTAATACCAGATAAAATGAAGACTGCAGACTTACGGACTTAAAAATTAGCAGGTTTTGGTTGTCACCAATGACAGCTATTAAATCTAACCTAATGTTTACTATTTGCTGCTTTTTCTTTGAAAAGTGACATGTATTTATTCATTAAACTTAAAAAAAAGAAAGAAGAAGTTAATTTCAGGAATAGTCTAATGTAATTATTTAACAGTTACAAAAAATTATCACTGACATTTACTTTTCCCTTTCAGCACACTATTACTATGACTACTGGCAATGAAGGGATATGCAATGATTCAGAGAAACTATTTAATTAAAAATCAAAACTGCAGTACTTATTGGTTGTTCATGAATCTACATCATTATTGCTGGTGACAACTTAGTTATATTTCTGACAGTTCGGGTATTCTTATTGAATTTGCAATGCTATTCCATAATCCTTCGTTAATTTACCAAAATATATGCACATACAAAAACATATAACCATTTTTTCTCACTTTTTTTACTGTCATTTCTGGAAAGAAAAATCCAACAATTCAACAGCTCCAAAGTTAAATTATTTAAAAAATAAGAATTCTTCAACAGGTCATTATCACTCTTAATAAAACACTTACAATACAAATTAATCTTATTTAGGAGCTTGTATATATATTAAAAAAATAAAATAAATAAAACAGCACTATTAAAACAAAACCAAAAAAAAAAAAAAGCAAGTCAGAAATGGTTCAGTCCTTCTCTTCAAATGCTTAAATTGCTCCTTGTAGTAAAACAAACTGCTGAAGAGTACAAAACATATCAAATATCAAATTGACCTGGGACAGACAGTATTATTGGATCTTAACCATCAAATATTTCCTTTTTTTCTTAATTGGCTATTAGTCCCTATAAACACAAAATGCTCAGGAGAAAAAAAAGCTTTTATCTTTGTTTTGCTCTTGCAGATTTGGTCATGCAGACTGTACAAAGCACAGCAAAAGCTCACACACCATACATCAGGTTCTTTGTAGAGTACAAGAGGGTTTGAATGTTTATTCTCCTGTACATGAAGTATCAGAATACAAATGATGGCATGGCTAGCTAAAAGAATTGTTTGTACTACCCATGTGAGCTGCATATTTTCATTTCCAAGTTACTATCTCTTATAGCTAGCAGTTATTACAACTAGCAGTTATGACAAGAAGCTCAACCAAGTGATTGCTACAGAGGCTATTCAGATGCCCATATGGTTACTAAATAGTATAAAACTGTCATTAAGTAGGACCTAACAATAAGCATGTTAATTCCAGGCTTTTGTAATATAACTGATGTCAGAAACTGACATAATCAAAACTTAATAACTGTCTATAGACAACTGAAGTGAATGGAAATTTTTTACTTCAAACTGAGTAAACAATGGATGAATCCCCCTCCACGCAGTATCTGTTTCTTACAAACTTATGATGAAGGCTTGCTTCACTACTGTGTTCTTCCTGTTTTATACCGCTGTCACTGCATGAAATTACACCACTGTAAAACTAAAAAACATTAGCTTCTAGCATTTGAATTTCTGCAACAAACACTAAGATATTATGCATTTTTAGCACAGATTCAGATTTGCTCTGAAATAGGATCATATGATGCTGCCTATCCAGAATGGTGCCTATACTCTGTTCAGTAGCAGTTGAACAGTGTCAGAGAAAGTCAGTCTTCGTGTCTTCACATTTTAAGTCCATATTTTAAATCAACTAGAATTGATCAAAAAAAATCTTAGTAAAAAAGGATAAAATAACAGAATCAGCCTTACAGTCTCAATCTCAGTTGCTACTAGTTGGCTAATACTTTTAGATCATATAGCTTTTAGAACACACAACCAGCAATATCAATCAATGAAACAACAAACAAACAAACAAAAACAAACAAACAAAAACCCCACAACTTTAATCTCCTTTACAATTGTAAACTGTTTTATGATATTAATTGATATTTTTTATTTTACAGGCATGAATATCTTATTTCTTTGTTTTCCTTTTTTTTTTTTTAATAATAACTTCATATGTGAAAGAATGAATTACAGCAGCAAATGTGCCTATTTGAATAATTACAGATACTACATATTCCATTGTTTAGTTATAACAGAAATTAGTGCAGACAGCATAAAAACAGCCATTAAGCAACTTCCCTTACAAATTTTTTACAAAGCACATCTTTTCTGAATTTTCTTAACAATTCAAAGCGACCTAACATGAAACCCAACATTTATTGGAGTAGCAAGAACTGGGGTCTGTGTTGTTCATAAGTGTTTTGCTTTTGAAACATGCTTCCTTGTGGACCCTAAAGAGCACAATTAATTCCATCAAAATAACATTAACCATTTCACAACATATTTGAGGACTAGAAAATTTTGTTTTAAGGAAGATTTTCCTGAATGGAGATGAAGAAACCAAATGTGGTATGTTTAGGAAAAAATGTAATGACACTAAAGCTTGCTAGCTTTATATTGCTGTTTCCATTAGATTTTATGGTCTTCATATCCTAGTTAGTCCTAACAGACAGCTTATCATTCAATGTATTCTCAATTCACTAAGGTACTTAACACATGTACTAAGTCCCTCTGAAGTGAATTACTCATGTACTTGAAAACCACACATGTTCTTAACCACCTTGCTGAAAAGCAGCTTGATTTAATTTTCATTAAAGTCAGTGGAAGGACTCTCACTGAATTTTGAGAGACAATATTCAAGTCTTAGAACTCACACCATCTTGTCAATTCTGTATAGATGGTTATCTATATCCAGGTCATAAGGGTCTGCCTTAACATTATGGCATGGTGGCTTTTATTATTTGTCACACACTGGAAAATTTGAACTGCTGTTTAATCTTGCCCTAAGCCTTTTCTTTCCTCACTGTCCTGCCACTCTCTGCCATGGTCCCGCAGCTATCAATCTGCTTATGCTAGTGCAAAATACTGACTGAACACAATGACCCTAATACTAAAGGTGTTGATCTAAAGTTCTTCAACACTTTAATTTATTCTCTTGGTCACCCACAATGAATGTTAAAGAGAATATTATTTGCCTCTTCAGCCTTTGGAAAACTTAAGGAAAATTAGACAACTCTGGGAAAGCAATCAGAAAGACTCTGTCTGTTGACAGAGGAGCTACTCACAGCAAACCAGTAAGAAATGCCAAGGACCTGGGTACAGCCTAAATCCTACCTATATTCAATGCAGTTCAACAAATACACGTTCAGTCTGATCATTCTTCCCTAAAGAAAAGCTTTATTCACAGGGTCCTATCAGGTCATCAATAATAAGGCAAAATTCTCTATTGCAGTGACAATTTCAGTTTAAAACTCAATGGGACAACTCGTACCTTTGCTTTCAAAACTATATATTTGTCCCTATCAGAAACGATAAATAAATAAATAAATAAAATCAAGAGTGCATTTGCTTTATGCTGCACTATAGTAGAAAGCATTGACATTCACTGTCTTTCAAGAACTAGGAAGTGCCAAATGAAACCTAGAAGGTAGCAAGCCGAGGGAGATAACAACACAATGTGTAGTTAAACTGTCAAAATCCTTCAGAAGTAAACTAAAGTAACTTAGGAAGTAACTAAAATTTAGATGAATATACGGAGAGAATGGACAAGTTAAAGGAGAAAGAATTATCAGAGCTAATAAATATGAAGGTAACACCTCTAACTTAGTGGCTGATGGTATTCTGGAGAACTGTTATGACTGTTGTGACAGACTTCTGACTTTATGTCCATGCACAGTTAGCTGCTGCTGGAGACGAGAGTCCAATAGATTAGAGTAACTTTGTTCTGATCTTGATCCCAGTGAAGTGACCAACGCCACCACCACTCAGCTGATTTCAGGAAGGTGGAATTTCATTCAAAATTTTGTTCATTATATCTAATATTTAAATATGAATGAGGTAGAGGCCTTATTTTCCTGAGTAGCAGGAAATTAACTTGTAACAGGAGAGGTTACTGATGTGAAGGACACCAGGTCACAGCAGTTTGTGCTCCTGCGTAGCAGTCCATGTGAGTAACTGCAGAGTTCAGTGTGCAAAGCGTAGAAAGCTTATAAGCCTTTGATTTCACAGTCCAAAATGGCAAACACTGAAAAAATGAGGAATCATAAAAAGCATTAATTAAGTACACTTCAAATATTTCTCACTGCTCCTCAGTCTCTCTTTAATAGATTGTCTAATTAATCACAAGTATCTTTAATGCTTCATGATGTTTTTGGATGTTTTGGTTGCCTTCATGTTTCAGGTGAATAATATTTTTATTTTTCTGGCCTAATTTTAAAGAAAAAGAAATATTAAAATAACAAACCTTTTCAAATGACTTTTTTTTTTTTTTTTTTCCCATTTAGGAAACATTTCAGAGCCTTTGTTAGAGTTCAAAATTAATTCTGAGTTGAAGATTCATAAATGTGGTTCACTATAAAGTCAAGTCAGTCATTTTACTATATGTTGAGTTATATCTTCTTTGGCTGATAAACATTTTTCTTGTTTTCTGTGTGGCTTCTTGCCTATATTCTCTTTTATCTGTATCATGCTCATACATAGAGAATGAGCTAGAACAGAAAGTCTTACTTGATATGAGGCACAGCAAGAATCTGTAGGAATGCCTGTGTGTTTCTCAAAGCTTAAGTCACAATGTCTAAAAAGTCCTTAAACATAGCCAGGCATAATGTCATTCAAAGCACTGCATTCAAAATGCTGCTTAGTGTACTTTTATTACCAAGTTGTAACACTGGTTTATTCCAGCAGCCTGTCTCAAACAGCGAGCGTGACAGGATGCCTTGGGGAAAGTAATGAACAGTTATGGAATAATCTGCCTATTGGGGATATTTCTTCTTAACTTTTAAGCCTGAAAGGCATATCGCTTACAAAATCTTTTTTCAATATAATATAAAGTTGAAAGAAGCATGCAGACATCTAATTCATTTGAAAACTGCATTAAGATCTTGGCCTCAATTCTATCCTGCCAGTGGAAATGAGACTCACATGTAGTCAGCGCTTACAAAATTTGTATCTTACAAAAGTACCTTTTTGTTCTTTAATTAACTTATTATCTAATTTTCATTGTTGTTGCTGTTATATATATAAAAATAATATGTATATAATATTATATATATATGTTGCTGATATATATAGTATTATTATTATATAATTATAATAATGATAATAAAGGTAGGCACAAGAGTGTGCTTTATTTTCTCTGTGTGTATCTACACATTTCTATCATTTCTTCTATTTAATCCTTTCTAAACTGAAATAATATTTTGAGTCTCTATATGGAGGTATTTCTACTCAGCCTCCCTTCCTATACCTACTCTATTTTTTTTTTTTTTGACCAGAACTGAATGTCATATTCTAACAATGAGTGGTTATAATTGACTTAATGTAACATAACAATATTTTCTATCTCTCTGTTTAAACATACTAGCACTGTTTACTTTTCCAATTGCTGCCCCAGTCAATAAGTAATCTCTGACAACATCAAGTCTTTACTTCTCAGTTAGAGCCTGGCAACGTGTAAGGTTAGCTCAAATTACACCTTCCAATGAGCACTAACTTTCATTTGTCAGCTATGAAGTATGTCAGTTACTGAACTAATCACTCTTCCTGTACTGTTGTGTCTCTCCATAGGTATTTTCCAGTCACAGGTGGTTTTCAGTATTATGCATTCTGAAAACGGCTCATCTTTTTCTGCTCAGCTCTATCTGACAAAGCCAAAGAGATAAAGTTGGAACACTGAGACATTTGGCCAGTTGTAGCTCTCCTACTGCAAAAAAGGGCTTCAGCCCTTCAGTTTTGCCAAATTAGCTGTGCCATGAAAGACAGATGTCACTATATGTTCTGTGATGTTTGTTTTCCTGCAGAATACTGGTTCACTAAAATTGTGTTTCATGGAAATTATTCAATTTCTGTCAATTTAGAGTAGAGCCTATGTTTTACAATTCCATCTGCCAGCTTGTTCATCTGGATATCTTCAGCTTCTAGGCCTTACGCTGTGGTATGCAGAGAAGAAGACAAGAGCTGAGGTGCTAATAACCATTTCAAATGCTTTCACTTATAGTCTATCTAAAAAGCTAAGGAGGAGATTTGGGGAATACAGAAGCCCTGGAGCACATTTGCTTTCCAGAAAACTTAAGATTTCATGGCTGTCTAGAGCCCACTACATCCAGATTCTCCCTACCTTGTGAATCTAGGAGAGGGAATGGTGCTTCTGCTTTCATGCATCCCAAATTCTCACTGTCACTCATTCTGAATCAGAATGAAATCAAAATTTAAAAAATAAATTAATCCCTTTTTGTATATTTCTACTTCATTGTAGTCTATTCATTTTACAAGAAAATTGAAGAGTTGTCACTGAAACAGGATTTCAGACATTTTTATCTTATAATCTTGTCATGCATTTTGATAGCACTGAGAAAACTGTTCAAGTACATCAACACGCATAATCGTTAAACTCGCATAACTTTTAATGAAAGCAATATATGCTCAGAAAGAGTTCCTCTTCCTAGTTAGAAATGAATTTCCATATCAAAGAAATTCATTTATTCGTATGGCTTAGACAAAAGGATGGTATGACTTGAACAGATTAGAAAAATTTTGACAGAACAATTTTCCATCAGAAAGTATCTTCGATTTTTGAAAAGCTACACAAAAATGCACTTTGTCAACACTGAACTTTATTACAGTGGTGTACACCTTTAGATCAAATTTCATTTGGGGTATGGAACACTTGTTTTTTTTACTTTCAGAATAAGCTTCTTGTTTCAAAACTATATTTCTATGTTTCAGCAAAATGTCTAATTTTTAAAGGTAACAAAGTTTTTAATTATTATTTCAATTTCATATTCAATTTTTGATTTTGAAGCTTGCCAATTTAATCTTTGTAGAATTCTCTGCAAAATCAAAATTTGGGCTTGTTACAGGTCTGGACAGAGTAGCTCTCCAGCACAGTAGACATTCTTCAGATGTGTCAAGAGAAGCTGGCAGTTGCTGCAAGGGATTTTGTCAATTTCTGAAAGTCAAAATGTTTTCCTCCTATTCCACATATTTATAAGATGTACTGGTTAGGAGTCCTCTTATAATGGGAATAAAAATGTATGGAAACATTTATTGCTAACCTTTGACTGACTTAGATGGAAAGCCCACATGCATTTCTGGCAGGCTGTGCAATAACTGGCAGTTATGACTAATTGGTAAAAGATGGGATTGAGATGTTTTCAAAATAAGGACAGGATGCTTCTTTCTCT
Source organism: Cygnus olor (assembly GCF_009769625.2). Classification (NCBI taxonomy): domain Eukaryota; kingdom Metazoa; phylum Chordata; class Aves; order Anseriformes; family Anatidae; genus Cygnus; species Cygnus olor. The sequence goes on along the minus strand of NC_049171.1, from coordinate 55,667,762 downwards.
GGCTGAGTCCTCATCCAGACGCATTAATTTAAATATACATATATATATATTTTTTTTTTTCAGTTTTGAATTACTTTCTGTAACAGCGGTGCCTATGCTTTATTCTGCATCACCTGCACAAAACTCTTCATATTTCTACTGCACTTAGAAAAGCAAAAGACAGACTAACACACACAACACACACACACAAAAGAAAAATTTTCCATTTCCTTTGTTTGACATTATAAGACAGCTGTTATTCTGCTGAAAGCCCATCTGTATTCAAATCCAGCGAGAGCCTTTAGTGAAGCTTTTAGAATCATCATGTGCTTCATATGAACTACTTCTTTTCCAGAATCCACAGGCAACTTTAGCAATAGTACTGAATTTAGGTCTACTTTCATATCACACAGCTCATTTTTTTTATCATTTAAAAGTGGTGTGTGTGCATGTGTGAGTGCACACTTGTACATGTAATAATAACCAGTAAACTAAAGATTTCAAAACTTCCAGGAAAGATCAGCTGAGATATACAGTATTATCACCAGCTGCAGGACAAACCCTTGACAGAACACTAAGAAAAATGACTTAATGAAATAAACATAGTACAGAACATATTGAGTGGTAACCCTAAACAATTTATAGTAGTATTAACACTTGTGGAAAAAGGCTGTTATAATCATGCTTGAATGGGAAAATTCAAGCCTGGATTAGGCCTCTAGGGTCTACTAAAAGTAAAGCTTGAATAAGAAATAATCTAGTTTGTTACCGAAACAGAATGTAATCACCCAATTAGAATCTGTGCAATAAACATTTGCACAGAAATATACACAGATTTATGTGTAAATGAGTTTTTATGAAACAAAATACTAATCAAAGAACATTAAAATTGTTGCAAGGTTGAGTAGTCAAATGTGAGGCAATTCCAGAGGCTAACTGTGGAACTTTTACATAGCCTCTTTTGCATTTACAATATGATTATATCTTTACATGCTATTTTTTAAAAAATTATTTTTGCATAATTTCAACCTTATTCAGGGCTCCTCATGGACAGTACCTACTTAATTGGGTACTAATTCAATATTTTGTTTTTCCTTTGTTGTTCAACATGTAGCTTCACACATAACTTACAGCATACAATTCAAATCTTTCTCCAAAGTAAGAGTTATTAATATCCCCCTAGAGTTATTAATTTTCTCAGAGTTACTTTTCTGGTTCTCTTTTCTATACTTTATGTGTTTTTCCCTCAAAGTTCACTAATTTAATTTCACAATACCCTTTACACTGGTGACTACTACTACTGCAGCAGAGAGAGAGAGGTTAAGGTCAAGGAATACATTATTTCCTGATTATCGGGATGAGACACTTAAGACTTGATTGTTAAGGTTTCGAGCCCATGCAGCAATTTCTACATGGGAGCATGTTTCTCAAGAAGTTATAAGCAGTTGGGAATGCTCTCCACATCTGCATATCAGAATCTTGGGTTAGGAATCTTAAAAATGAGGAATGTACAATGACACATAGGAAAAGCCTGCTTAGTCACCTGCCAGGCATACGGTAGGAAAAAATGTCAGGTTTGGAATAAATCTCCTCAGAGCAACAGTCAATTTCTTTTATCCTGAAACATTTCATTTTCTTCTGCAGTGCTTTGCCTACTTAAGAGTATGCTTTCCAACTTTTGCAAAAAGTGAGGAAGAAATAAGATTAAAAAAAAATAAAAATGCAATCTTTACTTAACACTGGTGGGTTCCCAGAGTAGGCCCATCCTGTTCTTTGTTTGAATTGGAAAACAAGGAAAAACATTACAAGTATGGAACCAGAGGAAGTAGCTGAAGTTGCAGAAAAATGCATAGTACTAGCATTTCTAAATACTAAGATCTGCTTTCATCATTTTCATGGTATTTTTGAAGGTTGTTTCTTAGTTGTCTAGACTGAGTTTAAAACAGAGTGAAAGACCAAACACCATTAGTTGATGTTTTCACTAACATCAGTATTCCAGTGTCAACTATTGGGAAGCTTTTAGATACACCACATAATTTTTCTACTTGAGGTAGCAGAGTAAGTAGCAGCAGTAGCAGACAAGTGACTGTTGGAATAATTGAAACATTGATACAGAAACTGCTGAATGTTTTTAGAAATGTTTACAAATAACAGAAGAATTGCTGTGTTCAGGAACCCTTGATGACATCCCAAGGCAGCGATCATCTGGGGTCACTCTTCTGTCTGTTCTTCACACCATGTCCTTTTTTTGTTCCAATCTGATCTTCTCCCACTTCTATTTCTTTCAAATCCTCACTCATTTCCTCAGTCTTGCTTGTTGATTAAACTGGAGCTGTACAAGCCTGTCAACCCATTTTCAAGTTGCTTTTCTCAACCAACTTTAGCACGCTCCTCCAGACACTAAATTCTAGGTGGTCTCTCTACCACATAACGTACTGAGGATACTTCAGTTTGAAGTAGCTATCATATCAGAGGAAGCATACTGAGTGCTCCGAACAGGAAAATTTTTCCTAGTGTGAAGCTTTTTACCACAGAGGTGCTATTTTTGATATCTAAACTAACTCATTTAAGCTTGCTTAACTTCCTCTGACCCATTCCAGTCACTGCTCTTAACAATTCACCATCCCCAACTCCCACACCCATGCCTTGCCAGAACTAGCCCTGCCCTGACAGCTCTATGCTCCTCATTTCCTCATTTGTTCCCTGTCTCCTAGAAATGGCTTAATCCCCTTCTTCAATTGCAGGCTTACTCTTTGTCCTAGTTTCCTGTTTTCCATCTGCAGGCAGGACAGACTGTGTTCTCTCTCTTTACTCATTTGATGAGTTTCTTTTAGGGAGGCCCCAATATGTAAAACTGATAGGACATGATTACCGAATAAATAACTAGACTTCAGGTCTGCAAGTGCTAAATGTCAAGCATCTAATGATAAATGCTTACTGGTGATGCACAGATTACAGTAAAAACTGATTATGTAAGAATGATTCCAAGTTACACATTTGGATTTGAGAACACCTTGAAAACATTACCATCTGGAAGTTCAAACAAAATTTTGCAACTAGTTTTAAAAGGTAGTGATATGATGCGATGCATCTTATGATGCTGTATAAGATTTTTTACAATGCCAAGGATTTCCTCAGAAGAGGATAGCTCTTGTCACCAGCAAAGATGTACAGATAATCCTGTTGTCATAGAATCATAGAATAATTAAGGTTGGAAAAGACCTCCAAGACCATCTGGTCCAACCATCCCCCCACCACCAATATCACCCACTAAACCATGTCTCTTAACACCATGTCCAACCTTTCCTTAAACACCTCCACCACCTCCCTGGGCAACCTGTTCCAATGTCTAACTACTCCTTCTGAGAACAAACGTCTTCTAATTTCCAACCGGAACATCCCCTGGCAGAACTTAAGGCCATTCCCTCTTGTCCTATCACTAGTTATCTGAGAGAAGAGGCCAATCCCCATCTCCCCACAACTTCCTTTCAGATAGTTGTAGAGAGCAATAACTTCCCCTCTGAGCCTCCTCTTGTCAAAGCATTCATAAATGAAAAGAAGTCATACACATATTTAAGGGATAGACAGAAGATACTCTTAAAAAGGACATCACATTAAATGTCTTTCTACAGTATATTTAGTATTTTTACTATGGAGATCAAAACCTTATTCTTTGTTTCCACTGTATCACACCTTACATTGATAAAATAATAAAACCCTACTTTAGCCACAAAGACACTATACTGGAAAAAAATATTTCTACTGCTGTCAAGGAGCATATCACTTACTCATTAGAAAAGAAATAGGACATGAGCTTCACATGACCTCCAACAGAACATACCAATAATAGTCATTCCCCTACAAAGGTTACAACTGAGTTTGTCATAAGTCTAAATTAATCCTTCTTAAAACTATGTTATTCTTTCACTGGTATATCTGTCCCAAAGTGCATTTTCCTACAAAATATGAAGTGAGTTGAAGAGGTTTCTGAAAGGTATTATTTTACTTTGCTGTACAGTAGAAAGTAGGTATAGAATAAGAGTAAATAAAGTTAAGACAGGCTAACTATATTTTTCTAGACAAAATCTACTGCATAGGACAGACTGTCAAAAATAATTAATTTTTACATTAAGTATACTAACAAGGATTTACTGATCTAGACTGTTAATCACTAGAGATCTGACTTCGTATTTCATAATAATTAAAATAATTCTGAAAAATATTAAGGTAATAGTCAACTTGAAGTTTTGGTCATCAAAGTAGTTAGATCATACAGATCCATGCCAGAATGTCCTGCTGGAAGCACGTAAACCAAGAAATTGCAATCTTCTGGCAGTCAGACTAAGATGCAAACTTTGTCAATATTTCACAATTATTCACAAACATAAGGCCTCTGAGAGAGTATATGCTTTTCTTAGTCTTTCCTGATCTTATTCTCCCATTTGAGTTCCAGCATCCTTCTCTAGCATTTTCATTTCTAACTCTCGCTCAGGCTATTGGTACCATTCCCTCTCCTGTGGGCACAGACAGAATGTTCATCTCCCTAATCTGAATTAATTTTTTTCAAACAAGGCTCCTAACCCCAGTTTGGTATGCCCATTAATATCTTACTGAAGTTGTTCCCTGATGCCAGCAGAGAACATGTATGGACGTGAATCCTTGTGCTTCAGTTCCTGTGTCCCTGGCAGTCCTACATATGATGAGAACTGCTCTTGTGGGGAGAGCACAGCTCTCATAGTCCTCAACAGTGACAGTTTCAACAGATTCATACATCTGAAGACTTGACTGTTTGGCCATCCAGTCTTGGCTCGTAAACTGAATACCTGTTTGCTAAGTCTTCCTTCCTTCTCTCATGGCCTCTATCTTCATTCTAGGTATTCACCAATGTCTTTCTCCCTGTCCCTTTTCCCCCTTGTCTCCAAGCCTAATCCCAGCAGTGTATGGAGGAATTATTCAGAGTAGATCATGGTATGGGAAATAAAAATCCAGAGAGTTTTCCATGGGGTTCCCAAGCTTTCCACTCTTGTCAGTCTTCCACGTTTTTGGACTTTATTTAGTGGCAAAGAATTTGCAGCACCGGGTTGAAAAAAGGGAAAACTATGTAGAAATGTGAATGGTTCCCACGTAACTGCTATTTAAACTTTTCTTTGAAGTTTCTATCTACAGCATTAACCTATTGTGATGAAGGTAATTTGGGAAGTAATACATCTGTTTCTGAACATATGTTACATACACATAGGCAGATGTGTTATATACTCCTACATATACATGCACACATGGAGAAAAATTTTCTTTTCTCATTCAGCCTTTGAATGCCAACTGTTTTTTCTTACTACTCCAACTTATGGGGGGGGAAAGTCAGAATTTCAAAGGCTGAAAATTAATCCTAAACCAATCAGATTATTCATCATAAATTGCCTCATACTCTGACTGCTTGTTTATTTTAGATCAAAAATTTCCATGTGATTTTAAACATTGATCCTCCACATATATGCCAGGATGAGCAAAAACAGCAGCTTCACCTGCTTTATTCTTGTGTGAGAAGTGGATCTCATTAATAAAATCCCTTGAAGCTTTTCAAGGCATTCCTGCCTTGGCACTTCCAATGGCAAGAAGCACAATAATTCCCAATCTACATTTCTTAAAAGCAGTTAAAGGTCATGAATAAATTACTGAGAACTTCAGTATGGAGAGAAAATGGACTGGTGCTAAAATGAAAACATAAAGATTTATTATAATTAAAATCCTCCTCTCACAGAAACATTTCTTTATAATATTTAACATTTTGATACCAAGGAGGCCAAGGTTATAATGCCATTAGCAAAAGATGACCTTTACTTGTCTCTGTGAACAATAAATAATCGGGCAAAATGCAAAACAGCACTTTCTGTGTTTACCTGCATTAGACATTTCATTACTGTAGCTTATTTTTACTCCTTCAAATTCTTTGTATTCCCACAGTTCTGTACAGAATGCTTTTACTAAAGCATCTGAAGCTAAATCATCTTCATTAGGCAGGAAATAAAAAGACAAAAAGATAGATTAAGTAATTAAAAAAATAATAATAAAACAAAACAAAACAAAACACTCCTAAATGACTTTATACTGTTTCTCAAGGTATTTAAAAGATGGCTTCAGTTAGTCACTTCTACTTGCATTTTCTTCACTTATTTTGTCTCAGAAATAGATTATAGTTTTCATAGCTTTCCTCACAGAATGTTTCTGAAGTCCCACATTTACCATACAGGTTCCTGTTTCCTATGGTTTGTCTCTGCAGACATTAATCCTGGGCTAACTTCAGCAACAAGGATTGATCAGGAAGGCACTGGAATTTGTGAAGCTTTATCTCACAGCTTGGTGACAAGCTACATCTTCCTTACACACACACGATAAAGTAAGTAGTAGTGCTACATCCTATTTTGTGTTCCGAAGACAATACTTTTGAAAATTTCTCTCTCTTGCAACTTAACTTGGGCCTGTGAAAATCACAAAGCATCTAGAGATTGAAGCCTTTTTATTTCAGTCAGACATTACAATTCTAAAGGAAGACAAAAGATATTCAGCTGTAATACTTATAAAAAATAAAAATAAAATAAAATAAAATGTAACAGGGGAGGATGAACAGAGTAGAGGAAAGATGAGATTCTCACCACAGCAGGAGAACCTATCCTGACCTCAACATTCAGCACTGGAGAGTTCCTGCAAAATAGACTGTGTAAAAAATGTAGGTACTGTGAAAGGCTGCCCTCACCTCCCTTCTACTCAATGTTAGTAGAAACATACCTAAATGTTTCCTGAGGCAAGTAATGAAATAAGGCAAGTAATGACCATGTAAACATGAGAGATCTAAATCAGAATTATTCAGATAAACCAGCTGAAGATACTAAATATTAAGTACTATCTTAGTTTAAGTCTTTTTTCTAGCTCTGAAGACTTCAAAGAAAGCCATGTATCAGCTCCCTATGCTGTGAAGAAGCAACTAATAAGATGCAGAGAAGAATAGTTTGCTTCTACATTCAAAGGAAAATACTATACAAATTGTATACCTATTCTCAGGAACTGGTCTAGCATCCCATTCACATTGGACCATTTGCAGACTGTGAAGCTCCCTGTTGCCTTCCTCTCTTCCTTGCCCTGTCCTTACAGTCCTGTCTACATGGTGCCTGATTCCAGCCAGGGGTGGATCATGCTCCCCCCATACAAGACTGCAGGGCCACAGGGACAGCTGGGACAATTACTTGGTTACATTACAGATTCAAGCCCACAAGAGCTGAAGAAAGCCTTGAACTCAGGTCTTCCGATCAAGAGAGAAAACTAAATATTTTACTGCATCTGGCTGTGATTCCCATTCGCCTTTGCCAAGAGGCATTTGAGAAGTACTAATACTAGGGCCATTGCCAAACAAGGAAGTATTTCTTGACTATGACTTATAGACAGTTTTGAATTCTGACCAATTTTTCTCTAGAGCTTAGGTCTCAGGACCTGAAATCTCATGCATACTGTCTTGAAAATGAAATAGACATTATCCCAAAGGGTTTGATGTTGTTGTTTGTTTGTTTTAAATGTATGAAATTGTATTTACAGGTCTTAAATAAGAAATAAGTGATAAAGCCTTACCCTACTGTAAATGACAGTAAAAGCCTAGTGAAGACAGGATGTGTTTTCATGTTATATTTTTATGTTCTCTTTTTTCAGTATTATATTGTTAATAGAGATGCTTTAAATGTGAACATTCTTTAAGAAGAATTTTAAAAATGGTAGATAAGATTCTACATTAAGGCTTCTCTCAGAATCCAAAGCAAACATGTATTAACAAAGCCCAGCTCCAGACATGTTCAGGCACCATAAAGACACGTATTAAAGGAGCACCACATGATATCTGCTACTTAACCAAAATCCCAATATATAGAAGGTCAGCAGTGTTGACACCACCCAGCACCTACACTGCAGTAAACCACTGTGCTGTGCCATTGCTAAAAGCACTTTCTATTGATTATTTTTTTCTAAGAAAAGGACATGAGAGTAGTAAGACAAATTTAGGCAACAGAAAGCTGAAGGAAATGGTCTGACACAGAAGTAATTCGTGATGGAACACCAAGATAAAACACAAGTTCTGTAATACATCATGAGCCTGGAAATAAACAAGGAGGTTTTCTGCTATTTTTTAAAGTTTTTAAGAAATCACAACAAATTGCTATAAAAGAAGTTATTAATCTTCCATGAAGCAAATATAGTAATAGACATAAATGATACAGTATTCTATGCTGCCTTTATCAATAAGAAGCTTGGAATCCTTTCTACCTTTGATTGTATTCTTACTTCTCCTCCTGATTTCTGTCAGTGCTGACCATATGTATGTGAGCATACTTGGTCCACCCTGCCAAAAGAAGGCAAGGTGACAGATCAGTGGAAGTTGCTGAACTGTTAGTCCTGGTATGGACAATTAATATGACTCCAAATCATGCTTTATTTATGGGAATAAAGCATGTAACTTGTTGAAGCTTTACCTTCTAGCCAAATCAGCCTTTGCCCCCTCACAGCAAGAATGTGGATGCTAATATGTGTGTTAGTGTTGGATGGCCCTACAACATTAAAAAGCTAATTTTACATTAGCAAATGGTGCTGAATTTATGGTTCTGGAGGATGAAATCCTTTAAAATGGGTAAATAACTTGACGTTTATACAGTGCGTTTCATCCTGAAGATTTGCTACAACATTCTTATCAAACTGTACACATTCAGCAGCATTGAAATACAGCCAATTTGGTGTGCAGCCCAGTGCACAAGGAAGCAAGATGAGAAGGAAGGTATTTAACTAGGTACACCAGGGATAACTTACTTTTGAAACCTTTCCTGGGAAATCTAGGAGAGGGAAGTGCACATTTCAAAGTTTCATCCCCAAGGCTATCACAAAGACAATGGCAAAATAGGTTTGCATGTTTCCTGTCTCAGACAGACAGGCAGAACTGTGTGAACAGAGACTGCTTTCTAACTTTAGGTCTGGACCACTAAGCCCTCATTTTATACCAAGATGGTGTCTAAACTACAGACCGACCTTTACAAGCACTGGTAGTGCCAATCAGCTCACATTTGCTCACTAGTATAAAATATCTAATTTGAAATCTGTATCTTCAGTGGGCATGGGTAATTCCTGTTCTATGGCCCACTCAATACACAGTTTCTCAGCTAAAATTCCGTGAAAAGAGAGGCAGACTTGTGATTCCAGGCCTAAACTAGCAAAACTCTAAAAATCAAATACTTTGATGTCATACTAATAGAGCAAATATAACCTAATTTGATAATTTGATTCACATTGAACCTGCTGTAATTCCCACAAAGTTCCTTATTTTATTTTATTTTTTAATTTTTTATTTATTGCACAGAAATATGAATGTAAACACATGCATATATTAGGTATATAAACATGCACACACACTTAGTATGAGGTACATTTTCAAGAAGCTATGAACATATACATATAAATGTAGACTAAACCACAGACTGCCATGAATACTATAAGGACAAATGCATAATCTAAATAGGACCAAAATGTAGTCTGTCAGAATGATCCAAGATAAGGAATAGAAAAAGTAAAGTGAAATTATTTGGTTGGTTGTTTAAATATGTGCAGGAGCTAAGACTGAATGGTTCCTGCTCCTGACCAGCTTCCACACTGGCTTTTTTTTTTTTTTTTTTCATCTTTATTTTGGCAATTGAATGAACTTCTTGGTGTCAAACTCATGTTTTCAAAAATGGAAACTATAAGTACAGCTGCCTGCATTAACATTTATATAGTGTTTTTTTCTCAAAGATCAACCTATAGTAATCTATTTTTGAGAATAACAAAAGAGTTTGGAGCTGTTGTAGAGGAACTGATAGCCATTCTCAGCAACATTTAGTTGCAGAAAGAAGTTTCCCAGTCCACATACTTCTTTACATTACCCCAAATTTTATGGCATTCCCTCTGAAATCTTGATGAGAACCGTGCTAAAGTTTCTTTGTTTTTGCTATATTGGCTGGATGGAGCATGCACAAATCAAGGGTGTATACTTTTTTCCCTCAGCTGTCCCTCCTTGACTGATATCTGAGCATGTGCATGAATGCCAGATTAAATATGATGAGTTTTCCTTGGCAAATGAACACGGACCAAAAATTTGTCAGTGCTTAAAACCCATACTGAAAGGCGGGGGGGGGGGGGGGGGGGGGGGGGGGCAAGGAAATAGGAAGCTGGACTTACATTCAAGTCCATTCCCAACTTCAGGTGCCATTTCTTCAACATCTCTGATAAGAGGAATCAGCTCTGCATAGGGACTTAGAATATCAAAGGTTATTTGTAGCTATTTGATTAGCCAGTGAGGTTTCAGAGACAATACTTTACCTCCCTTCCTTCAATAAACCTCCCAGACATTCATTAAAATTAATATACATTAAAAAATCCATTTAAATTACAAATTTGAATTTGAGATGCTAAGAATGAATCCAGCTGCATAATTTAAATGTAAAAGATATTAATATGGCTTTTAGGAGCTCAAGCAAGATAGCATTTATCTAATATTACCAATAAAATTCTGTTTGTACTTGCAATCTTATTTATGTGTTATGAGCACAAGGAATTTCAGAAGTGTCATCACTTGGCAGCTGACTATTTGATGTTCACATAAAATATGCTCAGCTTGAAAATTGTCTTAGCTACTTGAGAACAGAGAAGTCCAGCCATACTCCCCTCAAGAGATGTGTTGTCCTAATGTGAAAGCACACCCAAACAGGATATCAAGTCTACTTGTCACTAATGTAGCTGTTGTTGAAACCATCTGTGAACAGAATATGCTCCAGAAAGCTGCTTTTGATGCATTTAAAAAGCTATAAAAATGAAACTCCCTCAAACTGAATTCTGCTTGGAAGCTTCAGCAGATGTTTCATGTGGGGAGTGCACTGCTACCAGAATTTTCAGACTCCCATTGTCAAGAAACAATTTGCAAGGGAAAAACAGAAGGCATATCAGCTCTACAAAGTCTGGTCATCAGTGTCACAATGGTAAATGGTTTTGACAAATTGAAAATAGGAGTTAAACTTTTTCAAGCTCTGTGACCTACAAATGGATACTGAGAGTTAGAAATCTGGCCCTGACTTAGTTTAGGAGATGAACTTTGTGAATGATGATCATTTTTTAAAAGTGCATTTTGAAATTAAAAGTTTTGAGCTGCGAGATGATTTTTTTTTTTTCATTCATGAAACCTAAGATATCCACTTTCTCAATGAATTATTTGGATTAAAAATTCATTAGAAGTTTGGAAATAGTTTCAGTCAAGTCATGTTCATTCTTCAATAGAAATATATTTTTTTAAATGCCTTGCTCCATAATGCAGCACTCTTTTCATGTTTTCACATGTGATAATTGTGACAGCACTTTATTAATAGCTTTCATGAAACCTAATTCAAGTAATTAGCTCTCTAGCTATTCTGTCAGTCAGTCTGTCTGTACCAGAGTTTATGACACCAGTATAGATGGCAATAACAAGCAAAATTGACAAAGATGTACTTTGTTCTTCTGCACTGTTATTAAAAAATGTAGAATTTCAATTTGCACAAAGGATATAAGCAGCAATAGATGGTAATTAGATTTTGCCTCGAACAGTTCACCTTTTATTCAAATGTAATGACAACTAATTTGGCATCAAGGCAGCATAAATGCTTTCCTTTCTGGAGAGCACCATATGGATTTTGTATTCTCAGAAGATGAGGGAATGGCTAGGAGTATATCTCCAAGGTCACATGCACTTCTATAAACATTACACTTCAGTGTTGCAGGGGAATGAGTACAAGAGCCCAGCTAATTAAATAAAACAAATGAATCCATAACTGACACATTAAGTGCATACAAGTGGATCGACTTTGCCAGATGCTGAATGATTTTCATCAACAACACGATCAGTTTCAAATCTCATACCAGTTTGCAGCTAAGATTTTAAAATTAGAATCCAGAATAAAATCAAAATTTTCTCTGAACTCTTAATTTACTTTTGCCTTATGGCAATAAAAAAAAATTATTACTTTACGAAAATACCCTATGTTACATTATGCAACATCAAAAGAGCTTTGCAAATGCCAGAAGGCAATTACCTTCCCTAACGCCCTCTTCACCAAAATGTAGTAACCAACTTCAAAAAGAAAGGTCTGAAAATATTTGTAATCACTTTCCTATTTTGTCCTCCTCCCAAAACATCAATTTTGGAGAAAAAATCTAACATGGCAATATCTTCTATTGAAGCAGAATAACATTCAGAGGAGAACTACAGTATGATGGGAGAACAAAACAAAAAGTACATCAGATCACAAACGCAGATGTCATAGAAATGACAACAACTGAAAGATTATTTATTGGGGTGAAAAATTGAATTTCTACCACAAATTCAAAATTTAGGAAGAAGAGAAGATGGATTAGCAAAGCATAGTATGAATAAATCATCAGTATAATACGGACACAAAAAAATGGAAATGAAACCCTACGCTAGCTCTGGTAAAGAAAGTATTGAAGGAAATCTACGAGGCAGTGGCAGGACTCAGTCCTGGGCATTGTATACATTTTTGGTCAATTATGTTCACAAAAGGTGGGGTGTTTTTTTTCTTGTTGTTTTGTTCTTGTTCTTGTTTTTAATTTCTAACATTGAAACATTTGTAATAAATGAAATTAGGCTAATATACTTTACCAATGATAGAATAATATGGTGAAGTACTATAATGACAGGCAGCCTTCCGTTTCTATTGAAAGACTTTTATGTAGCTAACATTTTGTATTGTTATACTGATCTCCCTGCTCCCCCCATCCCCTCCTGCTCTACTTCCTTCCAAGTATATCTTGAACTATATTTCTCCTGTATCTACCTAAGGAAATGTGACTGCCTTATCAAGAAAACTTGTTCTAAAGGAATTTTTTGGATAGATTCTGAACACAGAACTGGTGTTTGCTCATATGGGACTAATTAGGTACATCCAGATCACAGCTGCACAGCAGTGGAATAAAAGCTTCCTGAATTAGAGCATTAGTCAACACTCACATACAGCTCAAGTGCTTTGTCACAGGCAGAATCAGGTGGACAAGAAAGCATCCACCTGCACACCGGCAGATGAATGCTTTTCAATTCTGGCTCTCAATATCAAGTATTTCTCCCACAAACGAAACAGATGTTTTAAGTTAAACTTTAACATGGAAATATAGCGCTGTTACAGTAAACTTGTTTAATTATAGACCCAGTACTGCAGTAAGTCCAAGTTAGAAGAGGGATTCCTAGTCTTTACAGCTCTGAAGGGCCTATGTTGTGATACAGAGCAGAACATTACTTCCTTTTGGAGATCTAGTATCATAAGTAAAAGGAACACAGCTTGCCATGCAAACTTATCTGGTATTTAGAGATGAAGGAAAGCAGACCCACAAATTCTTCACAAATTCACTGCTGAATTGATAAAAAAAAAAAAAAAAGTGGGGGTGTGGACAGTAAACCCAATGATTCTCACTGGGACGTCTGTGAAACTCTTGGCAACAGACAATCAGACAATCAACCCCTGCACAAGTACAGCCCCTCAAGTAAACACAAAGAATGTTTTCTACATGGTAAAGATTTATAAACAGAGACACTGTTCCTGCTTCTTGCAACTACATCTGTTTTCAGCTTATTCTGCTTATTTAAAGAAATACCACTAACATTTTCAAACCTAATCAAATTTAAAAATAACAGCTCTGGGAAGCTGATCAACAATATCAACCCACATAGATATCACTCTAAGAATCTCTTCCTTTCAGACTATCTCTTTGATATGGATACTACTTAACTCCTCAAAGTGACTCCTCAAAGACACTACCTTCATAGGCTTCACTGGTGACAGGCTGGAATCCTTCAATGAAACAAATCATTGTGTGATGATATCTTCTGTCAAAGAAAAAACCAGCAACAGGAAATATCATGTGCAGAGTTAAATAGCGCTGTTGAAGAAAAATGTTGGAAAAGAGAAAAAAAAAAAAAAAGAAGCTCCACTAAAAAAAATGTAAACACTTACATCAAGAGTAAACTCTAAAAAATACACACAGCTAAGCAAAACAAATCCTTTGACAGGAAGGACACATAGAATCATAGAATCATTCAGGTTGGAAAAGTCCTCTAAGATCACCTAGTCCAACCTTTAACCAAGTACTGACAAGTCCGCCACTAAAACATGCTTTTAAAGTTCTACATCTACATGAATTAAACATAATCCATACACGGTAATGCAACCAGCCTTTACTATCTTTTCTCTTAAGAAAGATTACTAGATGGTTAGACCAAAGCTGGTAGCAGAGGCAAAACTTCTTTTAAGATTAATATTCAGGAAAAATTATATCTGACTGAACAGAACACTGAACAACTCAGTACAACTATCTTATTTAGAATTACACTGAGATATCCAATAGTAGCTAATGACATTAAAATATTTAAGAACTCTAATCCTGAGAATAGGATTTAGCAATAGCTAAAATGCATTCATTAAACAAATCACCGATAGTGGATATAGACCTTGGGGAAAAATAAACCTGATACAAATGAACTTGCTCCTCAGATTCAATATGTATATGCCTATGAGATCCTCTTCTACCCAATGCTATTTTCAAGATGTGAACTTTATACCTTCAAAAAGGCTTATGCGGAACTTACACCACAAACACAACATATATACTTTAATATATGCTATATACTTTAAAAGATATCACAAGCAAAATGAACTAGAGCAATTACATACCTAGGTCTGTGCTAATATTGTAAAGTATTATTAGAAAATTAATATAATATTGGAATAATATTTCCAATTATAATCAGAAAATTATGTCATGCCATAGATGGAAACAATCACAGATAAGATGCTATGACATTTGTAGCTATACTGATATAAATATTGCACATGCCAGAGAGAAGTAACCTCTAACTACTTCTGTCTATAGATACAATCTGGTTTAGCACACCAAGAACAAATCTGTATTTCATCTTGTGTTGTCACCTTACTGAATAGACTTTTATGGCAAAATTTAGGGGAAAAAATGAATGTAACGTATTACAAAAATACCATGTAACACTAGGAATCACCCCACCAAAATAATAAGAAATTGTCCATTATGAAGGCAATCATGATATTTTCAAAACCAGTAATTAAACAGAAGGGTTCCTAAGTATCTGTCTGGCAGGACTGGCAAAACGAGGAAGAAGGTGTTATGGCAAGAGGAATGCATGCTGCACAGGATACATCTACATAATCCACTTAATGCACTGTAGCACTCCTTTTCTCTTGCAAATTGTTACAGAAATGCATTACATTGCATCTGTATTTTAGTTGTGTTATGAACTCAACTGCACCTTGAAATTTACTTTAAATGAGATTGAAGTGCACTTGAAAAGTTTCTTTTTCTGCAGGTGAACCCAAGGCTGAAGTAATATGCCAGGGTAGAATGCCCCACATGCTATTTGTATACAGGGTGCCTTCCTCAGAAGTCCTCTCAGAGGTCGTCCAGCAGCGTACTCACCACACAAGCATGAATTTCTGCTAGTAACAGTGTAGGCAATGGGGATGGTCATCTGGAATGGCCATACAGAAATCTGCTTTGTATTGTCTGTTTGGTACAGATTAATCTTACATACCTAAGTCTACCAACTGGCATCAACTTCATTGCCAGTAAACACAAACTATAGATATATACTCCTAGAACAGTAACAGGACATGGCATATTAAAATGCTGTCTTTCTTTCTTCATGCTGCAACAGTCACTACTGTAGATATAAATTATAGAAATAGGCATGATGGGAAATAGGACATGCAGGGCTCCATTAACTAACAAAAGAGACACAACCTAATTTATGTCAATGATTTCCAAAAAAAGCAAACATTACTTTTGCCAATTGTTGTTTTCACCACTAACTGTAACTGCTCTGAGATTTGGTGCTGTGATAAATCAGATTTCTCTTCAGTGATTTAATTATCACTGGTCTTTCTGAGTAATGGGTGATCAATTTCATTAAATCCTCTTCATTTGAACTTGTACTATTCTTCATCCAGGCATCCTTGAACAATTGTCTTATTCATCTCATCTCATCTCATCTCATCTCATCTCATCTCAAATCCAAATTTGCTGACTCAGCTACTAGTTGATAAGATCTCCTGTCAGACAGTTCTCCTTGTGAAAGTAAACAAGCCATTAGACTTTTTTTTCTAGCCATACAAGTCTAAACATTTCTTTGTAAAATCTATGTTTAAATGCTTTCATTAAAAATAATTAAAAAATAAATAAATAAATAATAAAAAAGTCTTGTCCTGTTGCAATTGTCTCCAAAAGAAAACTTCAATATAAAATTTGAACTCTCCCTGATAAATTTGCCAGGGCTTTCTTTACTGTATTGGGTAATGACTGAGCCTATATACCAAAT
The DNA here is from genome assembly GCF_009769625.2 of Cygnus olor. Lineage (NCBI taxonomy): Eukaryota > Metazoa > Chordata > Aves > Anseriformes > Anatidae > Cygnus > Cygnus olor. The sequence goes on along the minus strand of NC_049171.1, from coordinate 55,651,342 downwards.
TTTCAACCTAAACAAAACTCCCTTTCCACCAGAGCACTCTTGTGTTTTTGTTGTTGGTCATGGTGGTTTGTTTTTTTCTTGCTTTGTTTCAGATATTAACTGAAAATCTGTACTGTTTTCCCATGATACTCAGACCTCCCATGAATTACAAGTTTTTATTTGTCATCTTATGAAACAATGAATTTGTCATTGTCTATGTACCTCAAATTACCTGGAATTCCATGTACCTCAGATTAGTGGAAAAGCTTGAAGCCTTCTCTAAATTATACTATCAACTTTATCATTACCATCTGTGTTCAAGAGATGAAGTGGTAGTGTGCGTCCTGTTTTTACCTTTTTACCGACTGCCATTTAGATAACATTGCTGCCACTTTTTTAGGTGTCTTAAATGAAGGTTTATCTGATTCTTGAAGGACTCATTTTGAGCCCTAAGTATTTTTATTAGTCTGTACAGAAAGAAATCTCCTGAACAAAAGATGGTATTTTATTGAAAAAATGCTTTTTTTTTTCTCTCACAACTATGGGTTTGTTATAAAATTTTAAATGCACTGTTATTTTTGCTATAAAATATCACTTAGTAACAGTGGAGCTCAGTGGAAGGAGAACAAGTATTTAGATCAACACACACACACAAAAAAAAGATTTTATTATTACATATGGACCCCATGACATACAAACATACTGGTGAACGTAGCAAAAAATGTTGAGTATGCAACTAGTTATAACTCTAAAGGATGTTGAGATTATGAAGAACCAAAAAATGTTGTACAGGCACTTTGAATGATTTTATCCTACCATCACATATATAGGCGAGCATTACTGACTTTACAAAATCAAGTAAAGATGCAAAGCTTTTGAATGCCATCTCCTACACTTCATATTGATATCTGTGAATGATATTATTCAATTAATTCAGCTGTGTTTAAAAATAATTAAAGATGCTCCCTTTCTGAAGTATGGATGGAACTACTCTAAAAGTTTTTAAATCATTAAAACTTGCCTACATAGGTGAATAGGTAAATTCAAGTACCTTAAATGCACAGTGACTTTGATCTGTTACAGACTGTAATTTTGTTTTGTTTTGTTTTCCTACATCATTGCAAGTGCAGTCTGTTTAGGTACACAGGGAAAATAGAGATTCTTTAGAGGATACTAAAGATGTTTATGAAAACATATAGAAACAACAATTCACACAAATAAACCAATGCTGAAGTCTTAGAAAGGAATCTCCCTCAGCCCCTGCACTGAAATATTTACCACCTGATCAGATTTCATTTCCTCCTCAGCTGTAATCTTTTTTGGGACCTTCCTGTGTCAATCCATTTAACTCTCGACACTACCACCTCTTCCAGAAAATGCTTCTAATTACAAAAACAACAGGATCAGCTTGAGCATAAATCCTCTCTTTATTCACTTTATATCTGGTTACATACATTCTCTTGCCATCTCACTGTAGATAAGGTCAGAAGAAGTAAGAGTAACGTTTTCTGTTGTACCACAATTTTCATTGACCAATATGCTTTCTAGATATTTGAGATTTCATAACAGAAATACTAAATACATCTGGTAAACTATACTGGAAATTACTGGGTACTGTGAATTCAAGTTTTAAAATGATCACCTTATATCATTCTGCTCATACTGAAGAGTGATTTTACTTTGAATCACATTTTAAGGGAAAAAAAAAAAAAAAAGTTTAACTACTAAAGTGAATGCTATTACATTAATCCTCTTGTCAGCATTTTGTTTTCCAAAAACAACTACCGGAGAAGAATACTCTATTTATAGACTATAGTTTAAAACAATACTGTCTCAATCAACTTGAATAATCGACTTGAATACTTCAAAATTTAATAAATCTGTCTTATTTTGCTCTTGTAATCACTAATAAGCAATTTTCTGCATTACTCATGTTTTTACTGCAAGCGTCACAATTTAGGATGTTTAACTTTAAATGCTGCAGATTGCATGAACTTCTATAAGAAAAACTGAAAGTTTTATTCCAGTTGACCAGTGAGAAGAAATCAGAAAAAAATAAAAATAAAAAATAAAAAATCCCACCAATCCTTAGTCTATATATTTCACTTTGCAACCCACCCTTCTAATAATTCCTTGTTAAAAAAAATCATGGTTTTCAGAATCACGCTCAGGATTTTGTATGAGTTATTCTAGCTAGCAATTTAGAATCAGTGAAAATTTAGAATTCTTTGGCTGGAGTTTATAGCCAATTTCCATGTAATATTCTGAAAATTATTGTCTTAATTTTTAGATCAGTTTGCTAAAGCCAATTTTGCTGGCCCTTACACTATGAGCTATATTGGGTTCACGTGGCAAGGTTTTGGTAGCAGGGGGCTGCAGGGGTGGCCTCCATGAGAAGAATCCAGCAGCTGCCCCATGTCAGATAAGGACCAGTTTCAGACAGCTCCAACAGGGACCCATTGCTGGCCAGAGCAGAGCCAATAAGCAATGTTGTCTGTGCCTCTTTGAGAGTAGATTTAAGAAAGGAAAAAATAAATAAATAAATAAATAAATAAATGCTTTGACACAGCAGCTGGGAGAGAGAGGGGAGTGAGAAACAGCCCTACAGACATCAAAGTCAGTGCAGAAGGAGGCAGCGGAAAACTTTCTGCTCCAAGCACCAGAGCAGAAGTTCCCCTGCGGCCTGTGGAGAGGCCCCTGGTGGAGCAGGCTGTCCCCCTGCAGCCCATGGGTCCCACATGGAGCAGATCTCCATGCTGCAGCCCGTGGAGGAGCCCCCGGGGGAGCAGGTGGATGTGGCCTGGAGGAGGCTGCGGCCCATGGAGAGCCCCCGCAGGAGCAGGCCCCGGGCCGGAGCTGCAGCCCGTGGAGAGGAGCCCGCGCAGGAGCAGGGGGTCTGGGGGGAGCTGCTGCCCACCCGTGGGGGACCCGTGCTGGAGCAGTTTGCTCCTGGGGGATGGACCCCGTGGTACGGAGCCGTGTTGGAGCAGTGCTTGAAGAGCTGCTGCCTGTGGGCAGCCCCCGCAGGCTCAGTTCGAGAAGGACGGCATCCCGTGGGAGGGACCCCGCGTGGAGCAGGGGCAGAGAGTGACCGTGAAGGAGCGGCGGAGACAAAGCCTCAGAGACTGACCGCAGCCCCCATTGCCTGTTCCCCTGCACAGCTCAGAAGTGGATGTAGAAGGGAGCAAATAAGGGGAAGTTATTTTCACTTTGCTTTTAGTTTCTCACTGCTCTTGTCTGCTAGTGATAGGCAATAAATTATATTAATCTCCCTACATTGAGTCTGTCTTGCCCATGACGATAACTGTTGAGTGATCTCCCTGTCCTTATCTCAACCCTTGAGTCCTTTCCATTGTATTTTCTCCCCCTTTCTCTTTGAGGAATGGGAGTGAGAGAATGGTTGTGGTGGAGCTCAGATGCCCAGCAGGGTAAAACCACCACAAGAACACAACATCAAGGTACTATTTAAAGTACTCAAAATTATTCCAAACTGCAGGATTTTGGGAATTCAATAGAGAATGCAGGGATAAACTTATGGACTGTCTCATAAGTTGCATGTTTTGTGAAGGTTTCAAAATTTTTAATCAAGAGTTTTCCTCCTATAATTGAACAGCATGTTCCTCTCAGTACATTATCCTTTTCCCAATATTAAAAGTATAAAATATATTAGGGGTTGAAGTTACCAGCCATCCACATGAAAAAGGCAACCTGTAAACATCTGATCTGGGATGTGACACCAGGTGAAGATAACTATACTGTCTGACTTGCTTTAATCCTTGGAGGAAGCTTTTTGTCGTGGTTTTTGACTGGGTTATACCTTGTCTTGGATGTGAAAGATATACCAAAGATAGTAGAATTTATTATTAGCCTTAGTCTCTGTGACTATGTAATGTTATGTGGGTCTGAGATACCTAGGAGGAACTATAGCTTTGCATCCTAATGGACTGTCTTTGGACAAACACTGATGTTTGTGTTCAAATAAAATACGTTACACTAAAAATAGGAACACTGTGCAGCTAATGTCATCACTTCTCTACTGGAAAGCTGACCTGAAGGATTACATACTTCAGCACCCTTTTGACAGAGTAACCACACTGATGTAACTAGACAGCTAGTGTCATGGAAGGGAAAAGATCGCCATCAACGCTTTTAATTTTTCATAGCTCTACTTAAGTCTTCCATAGGATTAAATATATTTGAGGAAAAGGGGGACTGTTTTCTTAAATATTGTGCTCTGATCAGTATTTTGCACTCTGCTTGTGATTCAGGTCCCCTCTGAGTGAATGCAAATAAAGCAACCTTCAAGTTTAGTCATGGTAGCGCTTTTCAATACAGAGTAGCTAGGACGGTTTTAAACTAGACAAAACTCAGCAAGAATAGAAAGTGCTAACAGCTTCTTGCCAAGGGACTTTTCATGGCACAGTTATTTTGGTCTTTTTATTTAAGACCGAAATATCTTTTTTTTGCTAGCTGCCTAATGCTCTACATCTTCTTTAGAAAGTTTTAATTCCTGCCAAAATACGTATACCATTTTCCAGCTTAAAGTGTCTCTGAATTGCTACAGCAAGATACAGTTTCAAAAGGTGACAAAATGTCTTTACTAACAAAACTACAGCTCTCTGTCTTTTGTGGTATTATTCACCTCTCTCAATGCTTTGCAGTTGGAAAGAGCACAAGGGAACTCTTCGACCCTGTGCACGTCTGCAGGTTTGGAGCAGGACACACTGCCTCTATTAGAGCTCAGTGTGTGGGAGGTGAAGGTTTCTGTATGCAAGTAAAATGTACAGTTCTTTCTGGCTTTAGCCTCTGAAGCTTTGCACGGATGTTACATTTTCCTGGTTTTAACTCAATTGCCATTCAGCAAATGCAACCTCACTAGTTTTGTAGCATGTGGGAGTCAGCACATGTACCTTATCTTGTCTTTCTATCACATACAAGGAGAATATTTTTAGCCTTCAGCACCTAATTAAAAAAGGTGAGGCTGACATCTTCTTCCATGCCTGTGCTAGTGGCACAGATCATTGCAACTGACTCTCTGCTGGGCAGAGGAAAGGTGAGCTTTGTCTATTTTTTTGCTTCAATTACAGTCCCATGCTGGCAGCCAATTTATTCCAGTCACCGGACCCCTTGTTTTCCTACATCCAGTCCCTAGTTACAGACACCATAAGCTCTGCTGATCTGTGGCAAGAGCAGCATGAGGACAAAACTTAGCCCTAACTGGAGAGAAAGAGGGATTAACGGTCAGGCATCAGGGGGATCGGAGGGGACTTTAATTACAACCCTGATACCCACAGAGTTTAACTCTAGCAATGCTGCATAATTCTAACATTCAGACACATCAAAGTTTTATGATTAACAAACACTGCTTTTGTTCCATACATATAGCTGAAGAGTTTAATTAAGAAGCATAGGTTTACATGTATTTCCACTCCCAATTGCTCAAGAAGATAACTTTTGCTGGATAATTTCTGAAAACAGTCCTTGTACCTTATTTTTACCTCTATATTTAATTAAGCCTATTTTTTATTTTGCTTTACCTCTCACTTTCTTAATATGCACAGTTATATTTTTACTAATGAAAATAATAGATTAATAATAACTACTCTTATTACAATGTTTTAGAAATGATTTGAAATGCTTAAGATCTAAATTTAGGTATAGGAAAATGTACTACATTGACTTTAATGATGGAATTAGTTTTGCATTGTTAACAGGAGTATAAGAATACCATACTAAAAAACGTAGATGTTATTAGTTCAGTATATTGTAATTTGAAAGTGCTTTCTACAGAACATCTTTAAAGGAGTTGCTCATCAGCACCATGTTGCTACACAACCTGAAGTATATAATTTGCTTGCTTTAGAAAAAGTGCCCATGTTCTTCTAGGTCAAGGAGGTATAATAACAATTAAAGTACTAAGAGAAAGCAACATAGTCTATTAGACAGCTGCATTTAGCTTTAAAAAGCAAGAAGAAAATAGTACCTTAACAGAATCAAAGATTCAAGTGGGGGGGGAAAAGAAAAAAAAAAAAGCCTAAACAAGAGAAGGAAGATATTTCATGTTTAAAAACCTTTAATATTATTGGGAATTATGATCACAAGCATCAAAAGAAAAAGCAGCAGAAACTTCCTGTTGTGATGAGAAGAGAGCTTCTTTTCACAAATAAGACATGAGTCATTAACAGCTAAATGTTAAAAAGGAACTGGAGTGTTGTGGCAGTAGTAGTGATATTAGAGACCACAGCTGGGAGAACAATTAGGTTTCTGCTGTTAACAATAAACATCCAGGTAGCTGTGAAAGACACACAGGCAGTCTATGAGAAAGGATGGAGTGCTGTAGGTTTCTCCCTGAAGTTCCTGTGGCCATTGGGCCAGCATGGGCACCAGCCCCTATCACCCTATGTAACTTTCCTAGCTTTGTTGATCGATTATCTTATGAAGAGAGATGAAAGGCAGGGGAGCAGAGGACACAGATTCCTAAAAATACCTCCAATTAATATAAATAAACTGTCCTTTCCTCTAAGTCAGTATTTTAAGCTAAAATTCAGATTCATCAGGAAAGAGAAACACTGAAGAAAACAAACAGATACTTCTTACTTAAATTCAGCTCTCCAAGAGAGACATCTGTTCTGACCTAGACCTCTGGGCTCCCTCCACAGCCAAGAGAAAGCAAAAGGTACCTCTACGGGGCCACTGATTCAATGCAATCAATCCAAAAAGTAAAAGTCAGATGAGTGACTCCCCTCTGGAAGGTTCTTAGACAAGACCCAATGCAGTGACTGTATTTCTGTAGGGGACTGTTTGCAGGGGTTACCTTGAAAGAACCAAGGTCCAAGACTTAAGTATTAACAAAACAAAAATGGGTATAAAAGTTAAAAGGTATTTTCATATTAGCTCCTTTTTTTTCCTTCTCTTTTGCAAGAAATATAAAGGAGTCATAAGACTAAGCCAAGCTATATTAAAATATAAAATTCTTGTACAAATACAAAGGTCTACATGGAAAAAAAAATAGAGGTACTTCCTTTATGGTCGTCTAGAAAACAGTGGACACTGGAAATCATCAGAGGTTCAGTGCAATGATTGCTTCTTCTGTTACATAACTCATTGTCATAAAAACTTCCTGAAATTTATACAGAGAATGATTCTCTCTCAAGGGTGATTTCCCTCCCATATTAACAAATAAGTCCTCGTGCTACTTTGAGGAGAAGTTATTGTTTTCTTAAAAATTGTAAATAAATAAATAAGTGAATAAATAAAATCCCATTGTACTAGTGCCTCTTTTGCTGACGGTTATATATGGCTAAATTGTTTAAATTGACACTACGTAAAAAACCTTAAGCTAATAGTGAAAGAAGATTCAGGTAGACTTCAGACTAGACATTAGCACAAAAATATTATGGATACATCTGGCCAGCAGCAGTAAGGATCTTCCAGAAACTAACACATCAACTTTATTTTGTATTTATCCATGGCTTTTGCTGAGGCTAAGCATTCTGAACTGGTAGCTGCCAATCACTGCAAGAGGGGTACTAAGACTGGTATTTCAGGCTACTGTAATTTGTATGCTGTTCACTCATTCTCCCCATCCTAATTATGAGTAATTGAGTAATCCATGCTGAGTCTTGTTGCGCTGTCCCCCCTGCATCTTATTCGTGTATACAAACTTTAACCTATAGCATAATTCAGGCAGATTTAAACTGTAGTGTTTCATTTGCAATGCTGCGGAAACCCAGCGGTTAGCACACGTGCACAGCAGGCTAGACTGTGGCTGTAAAGTTACAACCTGTACCAGGGATACTGGAGAGACTGCCTCAGAAATGGTGTCTTGCTTGATCCTCACAGAGTGCTGGGTCAAATTAAATAGAGATGGAAGGACTTCGAGCCTAATGCCTTACAAGCACCCTAGCTTCCCAAGTCTAGATGGGAGCACATTGTTTCCCAGAGTAAAAGGGATATTGGAATGGTGAAGTGGGCAGCCTTGGAATTGCCCCACCATCAGCACCTGCCTGAAGGGCACAGCCAGGAACTGCTGAGACTGCTGCTTTGCAGATACCTGTCCCAGCCTCTCTAATCTCCTCTTTGCAGGTTGCAGCACCTTCAGAAGAAAAGTGCAATGGGATTGCTAAGAAGTACTATGGTACAAACACAATACAAATAATGATGCTTCACCTCAGTAAACTATTCTGTAAGGTGAGATTTCAGCCACAGGCTTCTTGGCTACTAAGCTCATCAGTTTGTTATCAGCATTATTCTCATCTTAAATCCAAAACACAGCACCATGCTAGCTACTAGGAAGAAAATTAACTCCATCTCATCTGAAACCAGGACAGCAATAAAACAAAAAGCCTTCCTCCCATGCCCCTCCACGAACCCTACAAAGGTGATTTAACTGCTTCTGTCTGCAATCATTAGAGCGAAGGAACACAGCTCTATTTAATTTGTTGCAAGCAAAAATTGAACAATTAATTTTTCCAAAGAGCTCTCAAGCTCGAAGAATGAGAGAAAATTTATCTTTTAAGTGTGGTGTGCATGGTTATCCCTGGAAGGATTATAAAAAATAGCTCACAGTTCCCATTAGTTCAAGTTTGTTTGATCTAAAAACATTTATAGGAACTATATCTAGAGTTGAATTTTCAGTGCACTACCAGTACCCTAAATATTTAGAACATTCACAAGAACATAATAATTTTCCTCAGGTTTCCAGATCCTTTTTTTTTTTTTTTTTAAGTTTTGAAAAATATTTTACAAAATAACTGTTCAAATTGATCCTAAATAGCTTACTACTTCGGAATGCGTGAGCTTTTTAGTTAGTTACCTTTAATTTTATGTGCATCTACACATTGAAACATTCATCTGCTTTCAATTTATGCTTGCAGAGATCACCTTCCTCTAGTTTTGAATATTTGCATTTAGGGTATATTACAGTAAGCAAAATTCAGGCAACTCTTCTTTACAATATAAACTATGATACAGCTTGAAGAATAAAAGAGATTGTGGTGAATATTGATTAAAAAGAGAACGTTGTACAAGACTTTTCAAGGAATGTCTGTTTTCTTTCTATTATATGATTCTAGACTATTTTTCTATGTCCACAGTTTAATTAGACAAATAATATTCACCTCCATAAGATGCATAAATATATGCATTTTAAATAAGTGATATGCAAAAAGAATATTTATATTATTCAGAGATTTATCTTTCACTAGAAGTGCCTGCTTCACAGTTCTTTGGATGTCACTGATGTGCATTATATTTCTACTGCAGTTCATTTGCTTGTTCGAGTATTTATGGGAAGTGTATTTCTTTCAAGATAATCAGATATAAGACATATTATATGTCATGAATATTCATAGGTTTTCAACCCACTATAAATAGTAATCTAGCAATCTGCCTACATGAAGTAAAAGAGATCTTAAATATGGATTATAAACAAAAATGTATGCGTGGTTCATTACTTATATTGACTTAAATATGCACCCATTTAGCACAACCCCTTCATGTACTAACTTTAAAACCTAGTACCACCAAAAGAAACCTGCCTACCTACTTAACCAGTGCAACAGGCCACAGCATAAAAGTAATAAAAATAATATCTGCAGAACTAGGATCCAAACCATCATCAGTAGAAACACATTTAGAAGAAAAAAAAAATTAAAAAAAAAGTAAAATTAAGCTACCCTGGTTAATATAGTACTATGCTTACCAATACGAAAAAAATCTTGCACCATCGAAAAATCCATTCCTTTACTTAAATAAACTCATTTTTGCATTACTTATTAACACTAATACACAAATTAACAGTACAAAACAGCACTACACATCTTTATCTGAGATTTCTACAAAGAAGACTGAAACAGAGAGAGCTCAAGAAGACATATGTTTTACTCCAGTGAATTTCACCCTACCAGTTCGCACTCAGTATCACCACTACAGCAGTCTTGAGACTGATTTGCTCTGCTGGTTTGCCTATAACCTCCTTGTCGTCAGATTTTGTCATAATTATGCAAAACAAAATAAGTATTACCAGTAATCTGAAATACTTCAGCTCTAAGAAAAAATATTGCTTATTTCCCCAGTTTTTTTTGTTGCTGTTTTTGTTTTTATTTTTATTATTATTTTCTTCTATAGAACAGTGGTCAAGAACTGGAAAAACTCTATTACTGAGATACCATAAAGTTGGCAAATTTTCTCTGATTCTATTTATTATGGATTTGAGCAACATACAAACACAGAGTGGGGGTGGGGTGAAATTTAAAGCTCATAATAGGAGAATTATATCAAATAACAGCAGTATTGGCAACATATTTTTCATTCTTTGCTATTTAGGCAAAAAAAACATTTAAATGTAAAGAAGACCAACAGGCTGAAAATTAGTGAAATGTATAGACCCTGAATGTGATGAAGAACTTCCTGAGATTTCATCTAATGAATAGAAGAATTTGCGGAAGTAGACAGAGCTTTGAGTTAATATGAGGGCGTGTTCTGCCTGGCTCTACCAAAGACAGATAAAAACATGTGAAAAAAATTGAAAGCATTTGATGTGTAACATATCAAAGCAGAAATCCTCCAGAATCATGATAAAAATGATTCTATGATTCTGGAGAATTTCTTTTTTTCATGTCTTCTTCTAGAACACAGGATCTGTTTTAAAAATTAGGCAGAAAATATCCTGGAAGGTATTAAAACAAGAAATAACTTTGATATGGTGCACCTCATGTCACACACTTTCCTGTGTGACATGATTTAGGTGTTCCTGCTCTGGCAGGGGGATTGAACTAGATGATCTTTTCAAGGTCCCTTCCAATCCCTAATATTGTGTGATTCTGTGACCTCAAATGTTTTCAATTTTCTTTTAAGCCTGTTTGTCTTGCTTTACGTTTAGAGGTTGATTTCCAATTAATTTAGGTATTTGATCTATGTAATCACCATTAATATTAGTGAAAATGAGCACAGATTTTATGCAAACCTTAAAGCACCACGTAGGCTATTTCTGTGTTTCTGTGCAAATGGCAATGGGAATCACGCTCTATTTTGGGAATTCAATGATTGTCCTGTGAGAGTGCTGCAAATAACTATAATATTAGCTGTTAGCTGTTAGTTCTACAAAGCAGGAACAATGGTTTTGAAAATGCATACACAATTCAACACTTTGTGCACTATTCTTAACTGTATAAAGCCCCTTATGTAAAATGTGCTCTACTTAGTTCAGCAAAAAGACTTAGCGTTGAAATGTCATGGCAACAATGAAGCAAAGAGCATTTTAGGACGGTGTGGTCCTGGGAAACATGCTGCAGAAAAACTATATTATACAAAGGATAAGTGTAGGATTCCACCACAAGAAAAATTAAGAACTTGACTTTAAGTTAAGGTCTGAGTGCATCAAATATTTTGAACCCTGTAAAAATAACTGCCTTGGAGAAAAATTGATGCCACTTGTCTTTTTAATTGATTTGCTGTGGCAGATTCAGCTCAGGTATTTAAGACTCTTCCCCCTCATTGCACAATCTCAAGTGAATTAGTTTTGAGTCAAATTACTGTTACTGAGTCAAATTCCAAAGGTATAACTACCAGTTCACTAAGAACACAGACTCGATTCAAAGTGAATGTGGATTTTATTTATTTATTTATTTATTTACTTATTTTAATGTAGGTATCATCTTTACTGTACAAGGTCATTATAACTTAGCTTAACTAGAAGACAAGTTTTTTGATGATGGGGCAAAAACAGATGGTTTGTTTTCATTTCATTTCCTCATTGGTGTGTTGAATATATGGTAATCATATGGGGAATCTTAACCAGTTTCTGAATAAAATTTCTGTTATTGAGTAGGCAGAAAAATAATTTTACAATGATAAACTTCAGCAGGTAATTCAATTCCCTCATATAGGGCCAAACTTCAAGGCAATTCCATGCAAATAACCATAAATATGGGCACAGCTACAAGATTTGTCCCCCCTCACTCAAACTATCACTAAAGAGACTGTGGGAGGTCAATGGGAGCAATGTTTCTCTGACCATCTTGAGTGGGATTATGGCACTGGACACAGATATAGTGAAAAGTTTATAATTAGAAGAAATGAGGGCAGTCAGAACTATCTGTGGGGGAGAAAAAAAAAAAAAAAAAGAGCAGGACTTATTGTTGCCCTTGGGTTGGAGCATCTGGACATGTCGCCTAACAAAGGGGATTGTAGTTTTGGAGAGGGTCTTACCTGAGGAACAAAAAATTTGATCTGGATGGTAAAACACATTGATTTGTTTTCTTGGATAAGCTATGAAATGGTAGTGGAAAAGATAAATTATATATATATATATATATATATATATATATATATAGAATTCAGTTTCAGCTATCAGCAACAACAAAACAGTTCTCATATGAAATGGAAACCATGTCATAAGAGTTTCCTGAAGAGAAAGAATTTTATTTCTGATTGTCTTTTCTTGTCTTCTCTATTACAGGAGTTCCAGTAATAAATTGAGATACAGATAGTCCTTGACATGCCAGACATTCAGAACAGATAGGCATCAAAATCTGGACTGCAATTTAACTTCAGCTGTTCTGTGTGAAAGCATCAACAAAATCTCTGACATGTCAAACAGTTAAATCTTCTATTCATTGATTGGTTTGTCCAGAATGAATGAGTACTAACCCTAAGTGAACATACATGTTCACAGTAAATTCCTTCTGTAAATGTTCTAGAGAACAGCAGTGTTAAATAACTTCAATCATCTCATCCTCAGTTAGTATCGATAATACTCTTTATAGCACTGAACAAACACTAACTAATTAATCCTGACAATACCCTAGGTGCAATACACCACTGCAGAAGAAAAAAAAAAAAAGAGCAAAAAATATAGAGGTGTAATTGGCCATTGCTTTTGTTTATTTCTTATAATGGAAGTGTGGGCAAACTAGGTACAGTTAACCTATAACGTAGTGGCTCATATTCTTTCATTATTTATACTGATTTTAGAGCTATCAAGGTACTTAGGACATGGATAAACAGTTGCCAGTTACTTCTTTGGGACTGAAATATTATCTGGAGAGGTCAGAATTATACCTACGCTATGCTGATGCAAATTAGATTGAAAACCAGATGTGTCTTCTATTTCTGTTCCTATTCACACTGATCTTTATTACAGATCCAACAGACATGGAGAAAGTAACACTGAGACTACCTCTAGCAACATTAAAGAAAAAATACCACCACAGGAACAGGGGCTCCATAATAATTGCACAAGTTCACCTTTTTCTAACAATTGTACTAGTTGTCTGGGTAAGACAAATTATGAAATAAACTCTTGCAAGACTGAAAGGCTCTTTGAAACTTCAAACTTCTTTGAAACTAGAAATATGTTAGACTAATATGTTAGACTAAGTTACAGAAATTAATTCTGAAGACAAATTATAACCATTCTGGCAATGCTATATGGCATATTTTGTAGACTCTGAACTGTACTCATGAATGACGGAACAAACGTATTCAGAAAAAAGGGTTTGTGTGCCAGGTATCTTGTCTGTCTCCCTTCTCCAACTGTATCAGTTTATCTAATAAAATATATGTTCCTTACAGGCATTTCCCCACTTATTTCCTTAAATAATCACAACTATACAGTCATTAACCACTCTAAAAAAACACTTAAACTCACATTGAATTCACATTTTCCTTTTCAATTTTGTTAGATGTTTAATTATTGCTTTCCTCATTAAAAATAAATTATCTAGGAATAAACTGTTTTTGGACTCCTTTAAATACAATACATTAAAAAAAAAAAAATCCCACAACCATAAATATTTTAGAGCTAGGTCTTGAGTAAGTGTTAAGTCAAGTAGATTAGTGTTTCCTGGTTTAAACTAGCTTCCTACATTTGAAAACTGGTCCTTTGTTTGTTTTTTATTTCTGGCCTTGGCAAAATGACTGCTTTATATTTGTTAGCAGTTTCAATATTTATGACTTATCATATATCTAGATACATTCCTATAATTTTCTAACAATGCAACTTAAGTACTATGAAACTTCAGGAAGCAACTAGATTATCCACAAACATACGGAATAAAACCACCACACACATGGTTGTCTCAAAGCAAAATACAGATGTATTCCATCATCAGGCTATGTCCTGCTATGTACTTGTTGGTACAGAGCTATGACTGGGAGCTGTGGCTATGCAAAGAAAGAGGTATTGAGCTAAGGAAATGCCCTTCTATTACACCAGCAACTGGGAAATGAAATGATTACATCTGTATCAATCAAGCAATGTCACAGAAATGAAATCATGGTAATGGGACTGTTATCACAGGATCAATGCTGCCTGTTTTGAAATGTCTTCTGCATCACCCTGTGGCCTCAGCATTTATGTGGCAGCAAAAAGCCATTATCTGTTCTATTTCAGTGACATTTACTCCTTCTCCTCATCTGTTCAGATGTCCATTCTTTGATGGCTCTAGTATATCATGCTTTTCATACTCTGGCAGTTATGTATGCCACCATTTTAGGCCATTTGGGTGCTTTGGGTGAGAGAGGCTTTTTCTTCCTTTTCTCAAAACATGGTCATAGCTGAAATTCTGTTGCTGTTATTACATGATTGCATTTTCTTTATCTAATTGGTGGCTTCATGAAATCACATTAGTGCAGTACCATCTCTAGATCAGGTGCAAAAAATTTTTTATCGCTAAAACACAAGTTCCCCAAGGTAAACTGAAAATTTAAATACATGACAAAAGCAGTAGTCAAATTGTAAGAGCAGTTACTGAAAGGCACAACAGATTTCAAAACTGCCACTTGTACACATATTTCACTGCCTCTTGGTAGTGCTAACTAGGCTCATAAGTTTGTGCTACTGAAAAACAAAACCAAAGTGCAACTATTACAGGTAGGGAGCTATGTAGGACATCTGAGAAAAATTGTGTAGGCCAGCTAAAAACTAATCTTTGACTGTAATCTTCAAGGATAATGTAAATGATTAAGTATAGGTTTCAAGATCCTTAGATTATTCTTTTACCCTATTAAACAAGAGGAACATGGATTTTTCACTGAAGCTTGTTAAAGTACAGCAACACCTTCTTCCAATCTCATCTCTGAAATCTCAGAGAAGCCAGATACAAATTTAAAGCTTTTATAGATATTATTCTCTAACTTTAGATTAATATTAAAGAATTAGCATAGGCCAAAAAGTTAACTTGAAAGACAAAACAATGTTTAAATATTAAGAATAACAATTTAACCATAGTCAAATGACTGTTTTACTAGAATAACTACTAGTAGTAACACTTACTTTAATTTATGCAATTACAGGTGGCTTTTAATGAATGTTTTGTAGACCTTTTTTTTTTTCTTCTGGCACTGGCAAATTGGTTCTATGATTTTATTATTTAAATTCAAAAGGCTAAGTCTTTGGGGGAAAAAAAAAAAAGAGAGAAAGCGCAGCAAAATAGTTTGCAATTTACTCAGTGGAAATCTAAAACACCAGGTGCAGAAGAGAGACAAACGACTTTCAGATTTTTAGTGCATTTTCTTTGCTAAAACAGGCTTTTGTTCAGTACAAAAACCTGCCCCCGATAAAGGATGACAGCAGCAGTGTAGCTGCTGCTCCATGGAAAGGACTGTGTGAGGCAGGCTGTCGGGCATGGTTACAGCCATCTCATCTGACACAAGCACCTCAAAGCTAGCCCTGTTTCTGTAAAAATGAAAAGTTCCCTAAATGATACCATTTTTACCGTTTTGAATTCAACTCACTAATTACACTAATTGGACAGGTGCGAGAACGATAAAATCTGAGATTAAGATGTGCAGCGCAGAATACATGAAGTTATCAGCACAGATACTTGGTTTGCCCACCGCTTCTATGCCTTATGATGCAGCACAACCACAATATGATGCAAGATAATGCCCCAAAACAGCATAACTGAGAAGACAGATTATTGAAATGACACCATATCTTATCCGCAGCTAATACAGATCACTTAATCACTGAAGAAAAAAAGTGCCCTTTTTTTTTTTTTAGGAAAAGAAACTTTAATATTCTTTTTTTTTTTTTTGGTTGCAAATATGAATATCTAGAAAAACAGGAGTATGACAACTGCATGTACTTTAAATCAAGCATATATTAACTTTTCAGATAATGAATACAATAAGATAATGACGTTTTTAGAGCATCTGAAGGTAAACAAGTTCAGCTGCAAATGGGAAATCTGAAATAACAAATCAAGTGGCATATTAAACATTAAATGGTCATTAAACTGGAAATAAGGCCCAAACCACTGACTGTTTCCAGAAAACCTTAACCACTTTACAGAGTCTAATGATTCTGATGGTGTTTGTGAACATACTAGGAAATATATTTGAAGATGTGTGTGAGGGAAAAAAGCAACAGGATCACTTTATGTAAAATATCCTGTTCTCAGAAGACTAAGGCCAAGAAAGGCATCAGGAGTTTTTGGACACCAACTCAAGAGTAGATACACAATAAAGATTGCCAGGCACGTCTGTAACTCTAAGGTGGTTTCCCCTGTGAAACAATAACACATATACTGCATCTAATGAAAATTTGGTGCATTGTAATGTAAATTTGATTTTCAATTCACAATTTACAAGTGCTGCAGTGAGGGAGTGGCAAAAGTGGCCACCTTGTTCACAACTCTCTTGGTTGGGCACACTTATCTGGTGGGAAAGTGCCTCTTTTCTGAGGGCAACTCCATATGTGTAGCTGGGAGAAACTTCTGGAGAGCAGTTGGGCCTGTTGAGAAATGGGTAAAGGAGGCAGGAAACCTGCTGTGCTGGAGTGGTTGAAATGTTGCTCCAAAGCAAGAGGATTCCTGCAGTAGTGAGCCACCCCTTGGGACAGGCAGAAAAGGGGAGGCAGGGGGGGAGGGCACAAACAACCAGAAAAGGAGATGGAAGCAGAACGGACCTGGAAGTCTTTCTTTTAAATAGGTCTCAATCAGCAGATGGAAAGTAAGTACATTGAATGACTTATGATCTAACTATGACATTGTTTCTTTATTATGTCAAAGTTCTGAAATCTTGGGAGGCTTTTGATAGCTTTTGGCTTTCTCTCTGTAAGCTAAGGTAGGCAATTCCACCCCAAGGCTGTGCCAATTCAGGATTCCTTTGCTAAAGCCAAGAGAATTCTTTATATCTGAGGTAAAGCAGTATTGACATGGCACATGCTATATTTGTCTAGGAAGAAATTTGTCTTTTGAAACATTCAGAATACTTGTTCATCTTGCACATGTAAATGGATTGATACTCTTCCATCTTAAAATAAACAAGTATTGATATTAATGTTTATTTTTTACACAAGTCTTACAATATTCCTCACACTGCTGGTCAATATTCACACATTCAAAGGTCACACTTTTTTCATTCATTGAAAAGATTTAAATACTCCCCCCTACCCCCAGTATATGTATGCTGAGGAAGTCAGAGAAGAAAACTGTCCGTAGCCCAGGCAAATGGAGCTATGGTTTACATTTACACCTATACTTTTTTTCTGGATTATGTCCCTTCTTCAAAGAAGCATCTGAAGATAAACATTTAATGTCTGTCCACATTAGGAAGTATCTAGACATGCTGCTTGGAGAAAGTGTTTTCCTGGATCTTAATTACAGGCCGTTTTTGCTACTGTTTAAAAACTCAGAAAAGTGTTGAGCATAAGTAATGCTGGTGAGACACTCTTCCAGGTTCAATAGTCCAATTGTGAATGTAAAGCAAAGCATACACCTGAAATCATACACAATATATATTCTACTGTGAACCACACAACTGGCACTTGACCTCTCCTATACCAAGAGGATTAGCATAAAGTAAATTTTCATTTAAAAAAAATGTTGGTGAATGTACCACATCTTGGGCTTCTTACCTAGTCATCAGGATTTTATTTTTTTTAAAATCAAATAGGTAGGCATGTGGAACCACACAGTTCCTTATCACTTTCTGTATCCTACTTGGTCCAGTTAATCATGACAACTCAAGCAAATTTACAAAGACTGCAAAGTTATTAAAGATAATCTAAAGCCTTTATGATCTAATGCAAGGCACAGTGCTGTAAGATGTAAGGGGCAGGGAAAATGCTGCAACTCCAGCCTATAAGTTTTATTTTTTCTTTCAATCAGTTTAACAAATAAAGTAATGAATTGTTCATGAAAACACAGATACTTACTTCATTAGATAAACAGATACTTTTTTTTTTTCTTTTAGTTTTCTAAGCCAAGCCTTCCCAGTTTCTATGAATAACATTGGCTAGTTCATGAACTACCCCCATGAAAGTAATACAATCTCTTCAACAGAGATTTGAAAAAAATCATGCATGGTTATGAATGTACACAAACAGGAACATTTGTGTTATTACATACGCACTGTAGTTTCGCCGACTAATATTTCAAATAGTACAGCAGCCGTTATAACGGTACATCTGACAAAACCCATGGGAAAAACTGAATTTGAAGTTTAATACAAAGCAGAGAGGTGTTTCGTATATACTGACAGACTGAATGCTTATTAAAGCATTCTTATCAAAGAAGAAATTTTCAGTAAAATATGTAGATATTCTCACACAGTATAGTGCAAATTCCCAACAGGCACTAACTAGATAGTAGATACTTGAGGATATGGGTGCATTTAAAACAAATTAACCAGATCTGTACAATTTTTGTCTCCTACCTGACCGATCAAATCAGCTGCTCATCTATCCATTCCCATGAGAGATGTTTTAACATTTTAAATCACTAAATAGCTTCATATCACCTTCTTCATCCAGAAAAGTTCTCATATGTTAAACACTTTCTTCAACAGACTGCACAAAAGCACTGTTCTCTTGGGAACACAGCAAGATCTTTTGATATAAAACAAAAACAATTTAAGTGGAGTTCTACAGTATTGTAGAGCTACATTACATAGAATGAAATACGAAATCCCAAAGGAACTATAAATTTTTAGTTTCCAATCAATACAGAAATTATTCTTTTAGCCCTGCAGAAGCACAAGTTCCTCGACGTTAGTCCCCGTCTTTTTTTGTTATTGCATTTTTATTTTGATCCCCTTCCACTCCTCACCTCTTACATGCATATCTATTAATCTTAGTGAATTTTAGACAGTGATATGTGTATGTTCATGTTTCATACTAATCAGATTGAGAACAACTAAAGCGCCTGTTTTTTTGTTTTGTTTTGTTTTGTTTTTGTTTTTGGAGTCATTACTATATGAATCCAATTCAAATTGGATTAAAAAAGCAGTAACCATTATAATAATGAAAAAAGAAAAAGTAAAACTTTTGAAATTTTGAGGAGCTTTTGATGCTAAAAAGTATCATGTTTTGAAGATTTAATATGACAGAATGAGTATATTGGTACAAGTAAAAGGTTTATTATTCTATTTTTACTAGGAATTTCTACCCTAGGAACCATGAGCAACTAGTAGTGCATCAAAGCTATTCTGGCAGTCATCCCCAATTATTAACTCTTTCTTCCTAAAATTTCTGAAGCTGTATCCTCTTCTAAGAGGCTTTGTTTATGATCATATAAATGCATTTTTCAATAATTATAGATATATCTTTACAAAAATCTAGCAAACATGCAGTGTTTTTTCAGATGATGTAAGGTTACTACTGATTTTTTTTCTTTTTTTTTTCTTTTTTTTTTAATATCCAAAGAACCCAAAGAAACTTCAATGTAACTCCTTTGCTAAAAAACTGATTTTCTCTGACCACCTCGAGTCTCCTTCCATGTCCTCTGCAGATGTAGATGCATCTAACAAATGAAGGTTAAATACAGTCTTACCATTCCACTATGTCCCTGCATCTCCCCCATGCAAGGTGCTTGCTTGTTCTAGCATTAATATTTACAAAAACATTCATTAAGATATTTCAACAAGTTCCACAATCCCTTATGAGTTGATAGTTCTGATGTACATCCTTCTTTCAGCCCATGCAAATTTTGCTAGTGACAATTAATAAATATGCATCTTTCTTCATTTTAACATTAAGAGTGATGGCATTTGGATTTCCACTTTTTAGCATTATAGTCAATCCTATGCAGTTTAACCTCCACATAGGCAAATAATAAAATGATACCATATAAAATTATATCATTTCAGGTATATTTTCTAAAAGTTCATGGGTATAGAGGAAATTATTTTTTAAAAGACTAAGTCATTCTGATAAATTATCAGATTTAGAAGAACATTTATTAAAAAATTGTCCAGTATTTATCAGTATGAAATCAGTCTTGAATAAAATGCATAGTGATACAAAGGAGGAGGCACAAAATATCAAATGTATCAAAGTTCAAAGAAAATCCCATGACCTGTTAATCAAAAGCATTAAAATGTTGATAATGAAATGTCCAAATATTCAAACATCAGAAGCTTGGTGGTTCTTTTTTTCAGTGGTCAGAAGCCCTGACATACTTCTCATTTTAGTCCTCTCTCTCATGAACTACCTGTTGCAGTTTCAGAAATATTGTTTTAACAGAGATGCCTTTTAACTGCTCGTGCCTTCCATCTGACCAACAAACTCTGGAAGTTAAAACATCCTCATTTATCAGAGGCAGGTGAAATGTTTTTGTCCCTTAATTCAGAGTTGCTGTGCTAGGTTTTAATATTAACGTATTTTAGCTATCAGAGTCACTGTTGCTGAAGTCCCTAGTGTTGTCTGGATTGCTTTCTGTTCTATCTGTTCTAGTTCCTCCCCTCACCCAACACTTTTTTTTTTTTTTTTTGGTCTTCATCTAAGGATGGTGGTTCTATTTCAATTAAAAAAATTGAGAAGAAAAAAGAAAAGCATGCTTGTTATTTCATTTCTATAATACATTTTTCTGAAACAAGAAACAGGACCTTTTTTTTTTTTTTTTTTTTCAATTGATTGGAACAAATGTTATTTTTCCCAATAAAGTATCTTTGTTTGTTTATTCCTGCAGCTTTTTTTGGAGTTCTTAATGAACAAATAAGACAGAAACAGGTGTCTTGTGAATATATTGAAGGAAAAAAAAAGAAAGAAAACAAAAAAAAAACAACACACACACACCCTTCTTTGGTTACTGTGAAAAGCTGTGAAACTGACTGTTTCACTTTGTGTGTGTCCAAACCTCTGGTGCCTTCTTTGTGGCTGATACATCACAGCCAATTCTTTAATGATTATTTACTCTTGAATTAGACACAATTTAATTTGAAGTACTCAATTCTGTTTGAAACTTTTGGTTAGTAACAGCTGATATCATTATTTTATGTCACAGAAAAGTAGATCATTTCCCAAACACAATTGTTCCCATACCTGTGTCATGAGGAGATTTTACTAGTCTCATGTGTTCTCTTGATTATCTAGAGAGGTACCTGCAATTATCTATTGCTATCTACGATTTATGGTGAAACAGTTTTACAACAGGTTGATCTTCTTTTTGGTATTATTCAGTTATCTTCTTGTGTAATAGGCTTGATGGCAGCTTTAATGTTCACGGAAAAGCTTTTTACTGTTTATGGTTAGCAGCAATAGCTGTTCACCAAGATATCTTGGCATTTTATGGTATGCCCAAGGATGATATGCAACATTAAAATATCTATTACTCATTCCTCTGTCATATATAATTTCCCTCTTCTCAGGAAGAGAATAATGAATAATGCTCTGCATTAGATTTCCCTTTACTTTCAAAGTTGCAGTCAGGTAATTCTTCTACCCACTGGTCTGCTGTAACATTCAGCCTCACAGAAGTGAAAACATAGGTTAGCAGGTTGTTATGGCTATAAAAGCATGAAGAATTGTAGAGGTAGGGGTGACATTTGTCGGTTACAGCCTAACTTAAAGGCAGAAACTTCAGCCTTCTTAATACTTGAATAATAAATTACTTCTTAACAATGAACGTAATACTTTTTAGCTGTAGTTAGCATTCTGACACATAGCCAGATATTCTTAGTTTACCTTCCTAAAGGCTTCTTCTCAATGGGGGAGGTACAAAATATAAATCATGATAGGGAAAGACTGTAGCATTTGTACTAAGTGAAGAACTGTTTTTGCTCTTGTTCAGACCACAGTGGGCTCTGTAGAAGATCTACAACAATGCAATGGGGAACACGAAGCAGATTAGGAAAAACAGCTTTCCCATAGGGTTGCTTCTAGCTCTGAAATTAAGGCAGTTTTGAATGTGATCATCTACCTTCCTTTTGTGTGTACTGTTTATAGCAAGAAATAGTCATACAGTCTGTTTTTAAAGCAGAGAATTTCAGTCCATCCATTGTGAAGGATATGTGGTCAAATAAAAATTTGAGCTCAAAAATCCTCAGGAAATTATTATTTTATCAATCTGTTGAGACTTTGCCTATCTGTAATTTACCTCATATTCAACAGCCAAATACATTTTACTCCTAATAGGTTGAATGCATTATCAGTTTTATCCCTCTACCTATGAGTTTTCTTTGCAAGGCACTGAACCTGACTTTCAGAGGCCCTAACATTCCCCCTCAGAGCAGTTCTTTAGAGGTCCTGGTTCCACAGCATCTGATGTATGTCTTTCTTCCCCTCTCTGAAAGGGTTATATAAGCATCTCACTGTTGGACTGCTTACCTCCACGAAAGGTATATACTGTGATAATCTTTGGACAGAGTCTTCTTCCCAGATGTACTCCTCTTACATGTTTGGACTACTAACCTTAATATGTCCATTTCTGCTTTTATGGGCTAATATCATCAACTGCAGTCCTTAGTTCATATAGATCACGCATGAAAGAAGTTATATTTTAAGACATTTTTCCCCCTTAAAAAAATACCTTCCATTACTGATATGAGTTCAGCACACAGTCTTTTCAGACGATACCGCATTCCTGCCTCGACCTTGTTCTCCAACTTATTATTTTTGTAATCCTAGCAGGACCAAATAAAATATATTTGATTCAAATAGAGGGATCACAAAAAGCAAGAATGTACTTGTGAAACAAACTGCACTTTCTTATCCTATTCAGGACTTCTAACAAATAAATCCTGAGGTGGTTCTTTTGGCACTTGTTCTGTTCCTGATAGCTGCCTGTAAAGTTCATTATCAGGAAAAAAAAAGATGTAAATGAGACCTCAAGATACGTATCACTGTTGGCAGACAGTGCTCAGTTTACTCTTCCAAGATACTCCCAAGACTCAGTTCCGGGCAAAATGTTGTGATTGCTTCTTCCATGATCTCTTCCTCAGTGCACCTTTTTTCAAATCCCAGATTTGGTTTCATGAGCTGAACTGATAATGTTTACTCTTTTCTTCTGATGGGTAATGCCAATCTGTCCAGCAGTGTTTGTTTATTTTTATAAATGAATCCTCTTTTCCATGGTGAAAATGATGATTTTAGATGGCCTGGACTTTCTCTTTTCTTTTTTTTTTTCTTTCTTTTTTTTTTTTTACTTTTTTTTTTCTTTCTTTCCAGAAATCACACTAAAAGCAGGTTTAAACATCTTCAGTTTACTATTTCTAAATAGCTCCAGCCTGTCTGTTATGACTTCTTCTGCTGCTCACTCCCCTTTCTCACCAGTGAAAACAACATGCACAGTTTGGTATTTTAATCCCACAAGGTAAGCTATTCCTGATCTTCCAGCTTTTACAAATTTTCATTAAAGTGGCTTTCTTGCATATTTGGTCAAAGCCAACAGTGCTTTCTGCCGTCTGTTCTTGAAACACCCAGAGAGTCACTGGTACGTCCTAACCACTCATTGCTTAGCCTCTATGAAGGTCCTATAAGTTCCACATGAAATACCACTGTGTCCCTTGAAGTAATTGCACAATTGTATAATGACCTTCCCTGGACTGCCCGGCATACAATAGCTAGTATAGAGGGGTAGAATCTCTAAAATTCACTTTTCCCCTTACATCATTTCCAATGACTTTAAAACCAGGATCAAGATGAAATCAAAACAGAGCACAGAGCTTGCATAGGCTCAGCACAGACTAACCTTACAAGGGCAACACAAAGTTTCTGCTTATCAGCCATCACTCGTTACTTCTGCTGCAGATCCTTAAGTGATATAATAATAAAAATATAAATAAATCAAAAGGATCTTTGTATATAGTGCTTTAAGGTCATGGGGTGGATGGAAGAAAAGTGTCTCTAAGCCTAGTAAGTTAGTATTCCTGGCTCACATGGAGGTTGAAAGACACCATGAGCTCCTAGAGTCATCTGGACTCTACCGTGAAGGATGCCCTGCCTCTTGCTTATTTCCTGCAAAGACAGAAGTCATTGCCCCTCATATTCCCATATGATAGCTGTAGTCTTGCTTCTAGGTAAAACAGTGCCTCTGGGCTTCCGCCAATCACTACCTTCCTTCAGGGCAGACAGAGGCTCCCACAACAGCTGCAAACCAGTGCAGGGCAAGAGACTGGCCTTTGCCCCTGTGTGAAGTCTCCACATGAAACCACAGGTCCTCGCTCTTCAGTAGGAGCTGTTGCCTTCACAGAGACATGAAAACACTGATCAGATAATCAATGATACAACAAACAGTGACTCCTGTCCCCTGCTGTGCACTGGTTCCTGCTAAGCTGAAGTTATCAGGAGCGAGGAGCCATTGGTCACGCAGGAGTAACCAAAGCAGCTGCCTGGCACACTCCTGCTTTTGGGTCAGGTGCCGGTTCCTGAGCCAGCCTGTCCCCCAATCACAATATGTCACTGTTCAGAAAATAGAAAAAGCAGCAGCAAAGCATCTTATCCAGTATGAGCACTGGGTATATACAACCCAGCAGTCAATTACAAGTATTACACACACAGTTTAGTCTCAGCAGTGGTCGCATCCTTCAGCCGGAAGAAATGCTGAACTCCGCTGAAGCCCAGGAAATACTTATGTTACAGAAGAAAAGCAGCTATGACAGAATTTTGATGAATATATTTCAAAGCACCCTCCCAGCTTTACAAACACAGTATCACAGCACAGACTTAGAGGGAAAAAAAAAAAAAAAAAAAGACCCATATAGGATAATGTTGCTATCTGCTTTCAGCCTTAGGACTGTTTGGTGAGGAAACGGAGGTCACAGCACTGCAATTTGTGATCTGAGGAAGACAGTGACACGGAATAGAAGATTCATAAAGAGATTAACTTCAAAAGTTTAACATATAAAGGATACAAATCTCCCTCAAGAAAATTATTTGCAATAGTTATGTTTGGAACATATCCAGCCCTGAAATACCAAAGACTCAGCAATACAGAGTCTTTGGTATTCCAGCTATCCAGTGCAATAGAAAATCTACTTTTTTTTTTTTTTTTTTTTTTTTTTTTAAGAAAATGATTAAGGCTATTCATACAGCCACAAATTTACCTCATTCCTTGCATCTTGCATTTTGTATTGGTTGTTTTAGTTCTTCACAGGACCCATTTGACTTAAAATTTGAGGCTGTGTTGGTGTGGGAGAAGTATCTAGCCTTTTTTCCTCAAGAAGAAAGTGTAGAAAATATAAAGTAATCAACTGATTATTGATGTTAATGGAAAATGCAGCAAAGAGTTAATTCTGAAGGAAGTGGGGACTGCAGCTCTATCCTCATGATTCTTCCTAAATTATGTTTGCTCATTACAAGTACAAGACACATTCCCCAAAGCCTCTAGCCTCTCCTTAAAACGGCAGGCATAGCACAGCATGACCTAATAGCAGGGACTGCATTCTTTTTTGCTAAGCAAGAGAGAGATGGGGCAAATGGACAATTCTAAATCCATTACAATATTAATGCCAATACCAGTTAAGTGGTTATAATTACAGCATCATTGTTACCATTAAAACTGAAGGAAAATTTCAGTGGAAACAAAGAACTGTCAGGATCTGGGATTGCATTGTATTTATAAATACAGAAACTCCTTTGTTCTGGTTTCTATCTGTTATTCTTTCTTTAAAGATTTCCATTATAAAGAAAAAAAATCTATGAAAGCTCAGAAGATAATATCCCAGTGGGAAAATTAATATAGTAACCAAGAATTCAGTAGCAATTCTTTCTAGACCTCACAGAGATTAAGGTACAGAAGGTGCAATAGACAATGGGACTCTGTAAGACCTCTAAGGTCAAACACATAAAAGAAAAGGTTCTCCTCAAGGAGTTAAGGTACACTGTATAACATTAAAGTAGTAAGACATTAACTGATAATGTTAAAAACAACCATGTTTTGAAAACAACAAATATTCAGTTAGTTCTCTATGGAAATGATTCTCTGTTATAGTCTTCTTTGAGTTAGCATTGCAAGACTTGGTCCAAAACACACAGAAGCTATTAAAAAGCACCGTACAGATTACTTTTGCTGTTCATGTCTCATAAACAGAAGGATGTTGACAGCCCACAGCAACATAAACACATTTTTCATTGATACCTTCTACATGTCAGATGAGATTTGTCCAGTCAAATCCACCCCGAATCTCAAACTATGAAATAACACATCTGTATGCACTCTCTAAAATCTTTACATAATTTCTGAGTGATGTAGAAATAATCACAACTGGGAACATAACTAGATGTGTATGTACCCTTTTAAAGTGCAGAAAGAACAGTGTGTCCAACAGAGCACTTGTACCCATGCATGGTTCTTCTGGTGAAGAGGTAGCATTGTTACTTCTTGCAGTATTATCCTGACATTATGCCACCATACACAGATTTTATTGTTTCAGCATATTGCTTTGATTATTTAATCCATGCATTTCAAGCCCCTTAACTCATGCATTTAGGAAATTATTTCAAGGTTGCTGAGACACAGCTATCCAGAAGCCCTTTATTTTTCAGAGGATGTATTTCTTCCTAAAAACAAAACAAAATAAAAACTAAAACCCTAAATCCCCAGTAATGCACAGCCTCACAAATTTAAATCCAAGTCATCTACTGCAGTAGATATACTGTACAATTTGTCCTTCAGCATATTTTAAACATAAAAATTCTAGGTTTACTTTCTTTTAGCATTCCACAAATTATAGTTCTGAGACACTGAAGGAAAAAAAAAAGTAAGAAAGAAAGATTCCTTAGAAGTGACTCATGACCAGAAAAATGTATAGATTTTCAATTCAAAGACACCATAAAAAAATCCCCACGGTAACGCAATTGCGAATGCTAATTGCATTCCAGTAAATTGCTTTACATTCATCAAATAACAATCAATGGAAGACACTGCTATCTTCTTTTATTGTAGTGATGCTGTACACAGCTATATAGATAAGGTAGTGTCAGACAGCTATAATCTTCCCCCTTCTTATTTTCCAGGGCTTATAACTTCACAATAAAAATTTATGCTGAAATTTACCAACTCAGCCCAAGAGTCTTTCTTTTTAATTGAAAAATGTGCTGAAGTATATATTGTGGAGAGATAGAGGAAGACTGAGACAAATATTCCATTTCAAATAGCTGAACTAAACTAATTCAATCTATCATTAGACATGAGTAAATTATTCTCATCTCAAAATTTCAAAGGTGTTGCTCATCTAGATCCCCTGTGAAAACAGTAGCCTTCTAATTTAAACGTGCTTTTCTTTCTTTTACTTACAAACAAAAAACAAAACCAGAAAGTAAGGAACAGTGATTTAGAGGTTATATTTAGAATTGCTGACCGTGTCAGGCCATTATTGTGTTAAAATTTAGCATTCCTGTTTGTATACATATACATTACATATGTATATATTACATACATATACATTAACATACACATGTTAATGTGTATATTTTTGCTATTTTGTATATATACATATATATACACACACGCATACATATATATATATACACACATTTAAACTAAAAATTGCACACTGCAATTTTGTTTCTGAACATTTTCTTAATTCCAAAGGTCTCCACTGTCAATATTTTAGTCCCATAATTTCAAAAGATCGTGTGCTACACTGGCTCCCACCATGAAACAATGGACATGATTCACCATAATGGTCACTCTTTCAAGTGAAAACAATTGAACTGCACAGCCCCCACAAAGCTTTGTTGCATGACTGAGCTTAAAACAATAGATAATCATCATTATAACAAAAAGGAGAAAGAGAATGTGTTAAAAGGGATCAAAAATTAGCACACATACTCCCAGCTCTTTTCTTTCACTTACCAAAATAAATCTTTATGGCTACTGTGAAATTTAGAGAGGATAATAGTTCAAGGGAATGTTTGTGGGTTTTTTTTGGTTGTTTTTGTTTGTTTTTAAACTGCTTGAGGTACAAAGACTACACAGATAACACAGTCATTCAGTCAGCTGTGCCAGCACCAGATCAGCATTTCATGAAACCCTTCCATGAGAAGGGGTATTATGCAGAGCTTATGTTCCTCAGGAAAGAGTCTGAAAACTCAGAGATGCTCTTCCAAATATTATTTATACTGAACAGATTAAGACACAGAAGCTTGAGGGACAAAACAGCAACAGTAGCTCAAGCAAGCCTATGGAGAGAATATAGGTTACTTCAAACTCGGGGATGCTCCAGAACACCAAGGAGTTGTAGGGCAAATAGCAACACTTAAGAGTCATACACTACTGGTGGAGAAAAAAAAAAAAAAAAAAGCTTTAAACTTCTGAATTTAACTGTCTTCTAAGATGACAAAGAAAACTACTAAACTTGCTTAAAGACTATATATATCATGCAATTTGAACACTGGTTCTACTTTAGATGACATTACACATCATATTTTGAGCCACCATGAGCTTCTGAAGGGAAGAGGTCTTGCCCATACCATTTTCATACTTCTCAAAACTCAAGCATTTGCTTTTCTACGAAGTAGTGAGCAGAATTGGCCCAGCAAATCATACTAGAAGTAGCATACTAGTTCTAGAACAAACAATGGGAAGGAGCACCAGGTGTAGGATTGAGGCAGTGGGGCAGAGAAGCATCACCTATCTCTTAAGTAGTTTCATATTATTAGATTAATTCAGTCTTAATGGGTAACATCCACTTTGGAGTAGATTCATTGCATTTACCTGTTAACATTAAGCAAGATCATAATTTAAGGTCCTGATTTAGCAAAACCTTTAAAGAGCATGCATTTACTTGACTTTCCCATATGATTAAAAAGCCTCCTTTAAAATTCTGTTTCTTTCTAATAACTTCTTTTTAAACTTGGGTGGTTTTGGATGTTGAAAACTTACCACTTGCACTTAAGATTAGTTGCAGAAACTAAACAGAAAAATTATAAGAAACTAGCATAAATGGACACAATTTCTGAGAGACTATCTGTATCACTCCCAATAGTAAGAAATTTTAAATCTGTTTGTATCTCCCCCACTCCCACCCCCCCCTTCAAATTTATGGTCTGGTATTGTTAAACAGCAGCTTCCACAATTGGCATTTACTTATCTCTCTCTCTTTTTTTTTTTTTTTTTTTTTTTTTATGTCTTCTATTAGAAGAGACAATTAAGGATTCCCAACATTACACTTCTGTACAACTGATGTTTTCAGTAGAATTATTAAATATAATCTTCATATTGAAATATATTATTTTCTCAGATTGTGAAATACTATACAAAACCATATAAGGTTATTTACTTCACAATGTAAAGGAGCATTCCAGCTTCACTCCCGAGGTTCCTGCCAGTGGTTATTCTCTATATACTTCTAAGACTGAGGTTGTGTTGGCATAAATGACTTCAAGATCTAGCTAAATTAGCTAAAATTGAACTAGCTAAAATTGAAAGTAGTGCAGTAACTTTGTAAGTCCCTTGTGTGCATCAAAAGTCTAAATTCATCCTTTTCCACTGTCTCTGATGATGGGTATGGCTATTTAGTTTATATTTAAAGATTACCATCTAACAGAAATAAATAATAATGCACAAATTCTCTAAAAACATTTATAGGATGACCAACAATATCAATTTAGTTTAATTTATAAAATAAGATGCTGCAATAGCACAACTGAACACACCATCCAATGTACATTTCTCTATGGAAATTCTAACTCTGTCAGCTGAGAATTAGTCTCATAGCAATGTTTCCTAACTACACATTTGCACCATAAACTCTCACTTTAATTAAGAAAATAAAGTGTTTGTACTCCCCCATCATTTATTTACTCATTTCCAAATGATTCCTTTTGCACCTCAGCATTCTCATTATTAAAATAATGCACGATTCCCAAAACACAGGTCTTAAGTGACTTCCTATGCGTATCCTTGCAAAGAAACCGTCTGGAATTCAAAATACTCAAACAGAACAAAAGGATTTTATAACCTTGCTACTAATCCAACATTTGAAATTACTAGATGCTGACTATACAAACACCTTAGTATAGCAAAATATTTAAGGGTACACTGCACTTAAAGCATGCAAGAACACTCACTGAGGTTAAAACATTCTAAAAATACTGCCAGTTACAGGCTACAGTACTTAGACCTCATGCAAAACTCCTGCTGTCCACTGCAGGTCATTCATTTCCTACTGTAAGAACACAGTTACAAAAAGTGTGGTGCACTGCTTATGTTGCAAAGCTCCCTTTCTGTATCAGATATCTAGGCTTAAAATTTTCACAGGAACAATTGCTTCATGTTATGGACCATTATTTCTTAAAAGTTTTGCTCTCATTGATAGAAAGAAAGAAGAGTTATTAAAGTGAAGCTGCAAGGGAAGTTCTTGTAACGAATGTATGTTGAAAAAATTGTTTTCATAGAACTGATTCAATGAGAGAATATCATCATTCCTTGCTTATGATTCCCATTTTACACTGCTTTTCCCAGTGGCTTCCACACATCCTAGGCAGTACAGAAAGAACCGCTTTCAAAACCTTATGGTGTATGTATATATCATCCCTCAAATCTATAACAAGGAAAATTCCCTACTTACAGTGCAACACATTGAAATGGACACCAAAAGTGCATAGGGACTTAAGGTGAAAAAGGTACTCATGCATGTTTATCTTCTATCTAGAGCTTGCTCCCCTACCTCAAAGCTCTGCAGGGAGAAATCTCCCTAACACGCTCATTTACTTTGGTCATATGCAGCTGAACTGGCTCAGGCTAACTTTAAACAATAGAGTTCTGAGAATGGTAAAATTTAGGTGTTTAGCATTAACCATCAGTTGGGTGGGATTGTCTTCTCTAAAACCTAGCTGAATTTGGAAGATGGTGCCTGTCCATGTATTAATTTCAAAGGGTCATTAGAGCAAATTCAGGTAACTTGACGGTTTTTAATTGTGGGGTCTCATGAGAGCAGAGCAGAAGGGGAGAATCACCTCCCTCAACCTGCCGACCACACTTCTTTCGATATAGCCCAGGGTAGGATGGCTTTCTGATCTGCAAGCACACACTGCTGGCTCACTTCGAGCTTCTTGTCAACCAACACCCACAGATCCTTCCCCTCAGAGTTTGTCAGTCCATTCTCTGCCCAGCCTGTTATTTGTGCTTGGGATTGCCCCACTCCATATGGAGAACCTCATGAGGTTCACACAGGCCCACCTCTTAAGCTCATCCAGGTCTCTCTGGATGGCATCACTTTCTTCCAGCAGGTTGACCACATCACACAGCTTGGTGTCATCTGCAAACTTGCTGAGGGTGCACTCACTGTCCATGTTACTGACAAGGATATTAAACAGCTCTGGTCCCAGTACTGACCCCTGAGGAACACCGCTAATTACTGTTCTCCACCAGGACACTGAGCCATTGACCGCAACTCTTCACGTGCGACCAGCCAGCCAGCTTCTTACCCAATGAGTGGTCCATCCATCAAATCCACGTCTCTCCAATTTAGACACAAGGATATCATGGGGGACAGTGTCAAATGCTTTGCCCTAGTCCATGTAGATGTCAGTTGCTCTTGCCCTGTCTACCAGTGCTGTAACCCCATCATAGAAGGCCATGAGATTTGTCAGGCATGATCTGCCCTTAGTGAATCCAGGTTGGCTGTTACCAAACACGTCATTTTGCACGTGTCCATGTTATCTCTAACTGCTACAGAGCATGGCCCTGATCATCCCTAACCATCACTCATATGAAAGGCTGGGACAAAAAAAAGCTGTTTAAAATAAGTCTGAATTTAAAGAAAAAAACAATCTTTAAAATTAGTAATTGTCTAGTCAGATAATGGCAGCAAAGAATCAGGCATTGTGACACTGAAGAGAATGCTGCAAAGCAAACACAATAGTTTAAATTTGTGCGAGCAGGGACCTAGAGATGGTAAGGAGGAGCGAGGATGTCACATTGGTTGCCAGCAAGTATAATGCCAAAGCTCTTATCACACGGTCTGTGTTTTAAGGTCTGACATTTTTATCTGACTGCACAGTGTGTGCTTGATGCATGCTCCTTATGCATCTGAAACATGGATGTGGACATGACCAACAAATCCCTGCCACCACCTGCTACCTGCACCAGGATCTAGGCAAAGAGAGCTGCCATTGGGGTGCACCTGTATGGAATTTCACAGCATCCAGTTCTTGGTGTTTTCTCTGGATGTATCATATGAAACACTGATCTTTTGCACAAGCACACACAAATACCTAGATAAGCATAGTGCATATTGTAGCACTAGTAAACATTTATGATGTATTTTCTGGGACATCTCTGGGGTTTGTGTGAAAGAGAGCTAGATAACTGTCCACCTTAAACTACTTGTGCTCCTTATGCATGGGATGCTTTGTGAGGTGCATAGTCTTAATTTTTCTTTTCTGGGTTACACAACATTTGCCCAGCTGCAATTTTGAAACATTTAATTCATTGTCTGTTACCAAATGCTTTTGGTAGCCACTTCTACTGCTGTGCCACTTACTTTATTTCATGAGAAGAACCTTGACAGTACTCACATATTCTTCCTTCCACATGTGTTCTTCACACATTGCTTATCTCAGAAAATTACTTGTTCAGTCTTTTCTAATTTAATGGCATATATCCTAAGAACACCTGATGAGCTTTTTTTTTTTTCTTTGTCTCCCCACAGTTCCTGATGAAATACCACCAGGAACCATAATATCCTGTACAGAGCACCGATGCCTCTCTCCAGGCCATTGCTCCCCAGACCACTGCTCTGACAGCAATGCTGAACTGCTTGTCTGATCTAAGCAAAACAACCCCACAGTCACAATTCAGTCAGTCCCCTAGCAGGGGAAAAGTCCCAAGATTAGAACTAGGAGGCATATTGACTTTTCTAGCAGCAAAGCCACAAACTGCATAGGGTCAGGGAACACAGACCTCTCATCCCTGTAGAACAAGGCTTCTGTGGGATACAGGAATAGTTGGCATCATTTCTGACTAAACAGGTTTGTTGTTTTCTGGCTAAGCTGAGTGGATAGAGGCCAGCACTCTCCATAAGCCACCTCTTATGAGTAGTAAATTTAAAATGATTTATAAATTAATGCACTCCCTTCCTCCTCACACACTGTAAATAATTGCAGCTTTTGACTTAACTGTGTAAGAGATGAATTAAAGCTAGAGGGAGTTTGATGGTGGAGGAAAATAAGCCAAGTGGAGGATGATAAAAGCAAAAAAGGGGGAATACAACATCAGCCCTGCTGATTAGCAGAAGAAAGGCAAGCCTCTAAAGAATAATTCCTCATACGGTGAAAAGATGTCATCTGGGGGAAGGCAGGAGCTGAGGCACATGAACGCAGCAGCAATGTGTGCGCACTCTGCTCCAAGCTCTCAGGTGCAGCTCCCCAGTCCCGCTGATACCCCCTGCCTGGGGCTCTCAGCTCCAGTCCCAGGCACAGGGGAACCAGTGCAGCCCAGGACATGCAGGGGCCTGGGCCAGGGAACAGCACAATGAATGTGCTCAGAAATCTTGTCTGCACCATCTGAAGACTCTGCCTGGAAAGCAGTACTTGGATTTTATATTATGCTGAACTTTTGGAGAAAGGAGCAAATGTACTTCCCTCACTTCCAACTATCTAAACAGCCAACTCAATAAGAAAATTAAGAAATATACTTCATATTGCTTTCACGTGTGCATGTATAAATAAATGCCAGGAAACAAATGATTATTCTGTATGCTAAAAAATAAGTTTTGCAAATATAATTACAATAGCCAAGTCAGTCAGAATCTCTTAAAAAAATAAAAAAATGAATTAGATTAACCTGTATATTATTACTTCTAATGTCAAATTTTACGATTAGCTTGTGAATGTTTTACACCAAATTATTATAATGTGGCACTGCTTTTAGAGAAAAAGTACTAAAATAATTCACAATAATGTGAAGACATATCTGAGATTATACAATCAACACC
This sequence comes from Cygnus olor, assembly GCF_009769625.2. Classification (NCBI taxonomy): domain Eukaryota; kingdom Metazoa; phylum Chordata; class Aves; order Anseriformes; family Anatidae; genus Cygnus; species Cygnus olor. The sequence goes on along the minus strand of NC_049171.1, from coordinate 55,617,256 downwards.
TAATTACCTTGTTTCCTAGCAAAGCTGTGTTATTGCAGAGACATTAAAACACAAACCTCCATTTTGACGTCTGTCCACAAAAGCACAATGCATGTGGGCCTTCACCTTTGTTGAAGTGGTAGCTAATTAAAATTAGTCTCTAGAGCTGTACAAAAGTGATGCTGGTAATAGAAACAAAATACAGACAACAAGGAATGAGAAAATAAGCACACTTAGTGACTGATGTGGACATTTTTATTTTTAAGACAATAAATAATGGGATCAGAAACCTAAAAATAGTATACTTCAGTGCTTCTATTTTTGTGATGAAATGATACAAAGAAGAGGGGCTGGCCATTTCATAGGAGGCCAACCTGATACATAATATATAAAAAAAATCTGCTGCAAGCAGAATTATTTGCTGACCCCACAGCAGACAGGACAAATAGCAAGGGGTGGCTTTAACTTCTGCATGGGATTTTTAACTGGTGTGGGCATATGATGATGGGTGGCTAGATGTGCATGTGTTTGTTGTATTGATGAACATGAAGTACTACAACAGATTGCCCTCAAATGTTATACAGTCTTTACCAATAGTGTATTTTAAGATCTTGCAGGTAAAATAGATGCAGAAGTGGCTAATGGCATAAAATTTTAGCTTAAATGACAGGGGAATCCCTAGCTTTATTTCTGGAGCAGCATGAAGAGACTATGTTAGGAGGCAGGCTAAAAATATGAAAAGATAAAATAGATGAAATATATTAAATATATATATATATGAAGAAATAAAAGACTGTGGGAATGAAAAGAAGGGTGGGAATCAACAACACAGACGTTCATAAAACTATTATAAGCAAGTGTCAAAATTAATATTGAAATTACTAAATATCACTTGGATAATACATGATCCAGTGAGAGGCTGCTGCTTCCTAGCAGTACATGAATAACTAAAGCCATAGAAGCACATTCTGACAAAAGTTCTTTTACACGGTTAGCATGAATAAAAAGTATACAGGGAAAAATTCCTTGGAAGACCTTTAATTCCAATCTCCAAATTGATGACACTACTTTATCAAAAACTATATTGCTATTTACTTAGTTTAAGTCACACAATCAATAGGAAAGAAAACAAAATGAAGAATGACAATAACTTTATCACTAAGGTGTAACAAGTGATTAACTGAAAAGGGTACCCATAAGATTAACACTAAAACCTGAGATGGCTCAGGTAATGCCAAGAGCTCGTCCGTGATTTGCTTTGTAAGACTGCTACTTTCCTCACTTGTCTTATAAACAGCTTCTTCAGTGTACTGGCAGCAAAGCCAGAAATACTTCAATGTAAAAAAAAAAAAAAGCCAGAGTATCTTTTTTTTTGTTTTCTTTCATAAAGTTTGGAACTGTTATAAAAAAATAAATGAGTGAAAACACACTATGCTGGAGAATCGAAAGGCAATAAGCTTTAGTTCTTTCTGCAATTACTAATGCAGATTAAACACATAAAAACTGTCTGTTCCATGAAACAAAGACCCAAAATGAACCTTAGAACATTATTGCTAAATAGAACCTTGATATGAATTTGGTCCAAAGGCATTTTGATTCAAATAATCTCTACAACTTTTATCATATATCATTGATTCAGTCTTCTCTGCTATAATAAAGAGACCCATAGTTTATAACTCTCCAATTCTCTAACAGAGAAAAGCCCATTAATCAAAATCATATTTTGATGGGCTGTGCAAATAAATAGAAATATAGCTATGCTTTGTATGGCTATGGTGCATGAAAACCTGCACCCACACCAGCTGGAAGAAAATATTATTCATTTAGTTTCTAATCACATTCAAGATCTAGAATGGAAATATGATGTTTTTAATTGTTTCAAGTACCTTATTTCATTTTTCACAACCCTGTAACACAACATTGAAATTACTGGCAATGTTCCATACCTGTAGCATTCTTCTAAAGCAAACTTTTTATTACCACTTGCTTTGTACAGGAAAAATATACTTCAGTAAAAGGATACAAGGATGACTTTAAAATGTTTTGAGTAATGATTTTTTAATCTTACTTTTCTAAAAGTAGAAAGGCAAACCCCATGGGTAAAATTCTGTTTCTCATGCATAAAACCTGACAGGCAAGAAAAGCAGTGTGGTTCCTCTGAGCAGAAAGGGATAGGATTAGTCTCCTGGGGCTCCTGCAGATCAACATATGGAAAGATTTGGGGGGTAAGCTCAGGTCTGGATCACTAGATCTCAACAGGGATGTTGCAAGGATAATTTCAGTTGTGTGTCTGAAGTCTCAGATGTTAACAAGAGAAACTCTAATTACCTTAAGAGGTAAATAGCAGGAACCTGAGGCCTGATGGGAATTACTAGGGCACAAGCTTCTGTTAACCAAGCAGGCAAGCTTACGATCTCCAAAGGAAAAGTTTGATTTCTGAATTCTCTCAAGATCATAAATATTACACAACTATGTAAACCAGCAACATTTATTTTAACATCTACAAGCGGCTGCAGAAGCTACACCTGATCTCCAGTTGTGAATTTGTTTGTAGCTTTAAATACAGAATTGTTTTATTCTTGCTCTCCCTGCAAAAAGTTATTGCACTAATTATTGATAATAATGTATACACTTTTAGTGTAGCTTAGATAAATATACTTGCCTTAAATTAATCTAAATAGTATAAATTTTATACATCACATTTCCACTAGCAAATATTTTAATTCTCTTCCTATTAAAATCACAGAATGGTTGAGGTTGGAAGAGACCTCTGAGATCATCTAGTCCAACCTCCCTGCTCAAGCAGGGTTCTTTAGAGCACGTTATCCAGGATTGCATCCAGATGGCGTTTGAATATCTCCAGGGAAGGAGACTCCACAAACTCTCTGGGCAATTATTCCAGTGCTCAGTCACTCTCACAGGAAAGTTTTTCCTCATGTTCAGACAGAACTTCCAGCACCTCTCAGCTGGACACCACTGAGAAGAGTCCCCATCCCCTTGACACCCTCCCTTCAGATACTTAATTGATCAGAATACCCCCTTGTGCCCCATACCTCCAGGAGGAACAGGCCCGGCTCTCAGCCCTTCCTCATATGAGATGCTTCAGCTCTTAATCATTTCAATAGCCCTTTGTTGGGGCTCAGTCTAGGAGCTCCATGTCCCTTTTGCACTGGGGACCCCATAACTGGACACAGTACTACAGGTGAAGCCTCACCAGAGCTGAGTCGTGGGGGACAAGTACCTCCCTCAACCTGCTGGCAATGCTCTTCTTAATGCAGCCAAGTATACTGTTAGCCTTCTTAGCCACAAGGACACATTGTTGGCTCATGGTCAACTTGTTGTCCACCAGGACCCCAGGTCCTTCTCCACAGAACTACTTTCTACCAGGTCAGCTCCCAGCCTGTACTGGTACCTGGGGTTATTCTTCCCATACCTTTGTTGAATTTCAAGAGGTTCCTCTCTATCCATCTCTCCAGTCTGTCAAGATCCTGAATGGCAGCACAGCCTTCTCGTGTATCAGACACTCCTCAAGTGTGCCTAAATGATCTCTAACCTGATCCTTCTCAACCAAGATAAAGTCTTCCTTTCACCAGACCTTCTCCCTGGTCTCCTGGGTTAGGGATTCCTGAGGGCTGGCCTTGGCCATAAAGAAAAGCTAAGAAGGCATTCAGTATCTCTGCCTTCACTGCATCCAGGGTCCCTGTCCCATTCAATAGTAGGCCCACATTCTCTCTAGTTTTCCCTTTGTTACTCTGTATTTGAAGAAGCTCTTCTTGTTATCCTTCTTGACACCCCCAGCCAGATTTAATTCCAAAGGGGCCTTGGCCTTCTTTGTCACATTTCTGCATTCTCTGACAACATTCCTATACTCATCCTAAGTGGGCTGTCCCTGCTTCCACCTCTTGTATGCCTTCTGCTCGAGTTTTGTCAGGAATTCCTTTTTTCATCCATGCATGTGTTCTGTCCCCCTGTTTGATTTCTTGCTCATAGGGATGCACCATCCTTGAGCCTGCAAGAAGCGATCCTTGAACCATCTCTCTTGGACCCCTCTTCCTTCTAGGGCCTAATCCTATGGGATTAGAATCATAGAATCATTAAGGTTGGAAAAGATCTTCAAGATCACCTGGTCCAACCATCACCCTACTACCAATGTCACCCACTAAACCCTACATCCCATCACTACATCCCACCTTTCCTTGAACACCCCCAGAGAAAGTGATGCCACCACTTCTCTGGGCAACCCATTTCAATGCCTGACTGCTTTTTCTGAGAAGAAATGTCTCCTAATTTCTAACCTAAACCTCCCCTGGCACAACTTGAGGCCATTCCCTCTAGTTCTGTCACTAGTTACCTGTGAGAAGAGGCCGACCCGCTGCTCCCCACACTTTTCTTTCAGGTAGCTGCAGAGAGCAATAGTCTCCCCTGAGCCTCCTCTTCTCCAGACTAAAAAAAACCAGTTCCCTCAGCTGTTCCTCACAGGACTTGTGTTCCAGGCCCTTCACAAGCTTTGTAGCCCTTCTTTGGACACGCTCCAGGGCCTCGATGCATTTCTTGTACTGAGGGGCCCAAAGCTGAACACAGTACTTGAGGTGCGGCCTCACCAGAGCTGAGTACAGGGGAACAATCACCTCCCTGGTCCTGCTGGCTACATTATTCCTGATATAAGCCAGGATGACGTTAGCCTTCTTGGTCACCTGGGTACACTGCTGGCTCATTTTCAGGCCAGCATCAATCAGCACCCCCAGATCCTTTTCCTCTGCACAGCTTTTGAGCCACTGTCCCTCAAAAGGGGAGAATCTTCCATGGAAGTCCCTGAAGAGGCCAAAGTTAGCTCTCCTGAAGTCCAGGGTTGTGATCTTACTTATTGCCCTGCTTCCTCCTCACAGGTTCCTGAACACTATGATCTTATGGTTCACTGTAGCCAAGGCTGTCCCCAACCGTTACATCTTCAACCAGTTTTACCTCATTTGTTAGTGCAAGGTCCAGCAGCACACCTTTCCTTATTGTCTCCTCCATCACATGTGTCAGAAAGTTATTATCAATGCTCTCCAGGAACCTTCTTGATTGATTGCACCTTGCTGTGTTGTTCTTCCAGCAGATGGGTGGTTGAAGTCCCCCATGAGAACCAAGGCCTATGATTGTGAAGCTACTTCCAACTGTCTGTAAAAGGCCTCATCTACTTTCTCCTCATCAGGTGGCCTGTAGCAAAAACCCACAACACTGTCACCCTTGCTAGTCTGTCCTTCAAATCTTATCCATTAGGTCTCAACTTGTTCATCATCCACCTCGAGGGAGAGCTCCATATATTCCATGTGTTGACTCACAAAGCACAACTCCACCACCTTGCCTTTCCGGCCTGTTTTATCTAAAATGCTTCTCTTTGTTGTTGTTGTTTTTTTGTTTGTTTATTTTTATCTTAATATATCATGATATTTGAAACAGCTCTAAATACTCTTCATACCATGATAGGGTTGTATTATTATTATTATTTTTAGTATTAAAAGGCTGGCTCTTTTGACAATTAACAGTCCATCACACATTGGGCACCACATCTAATTTTCTGATTTAGAAACATATTAATCATGCAGCAGTGAATAGATATTACTTAAGGATCATTCATGCCTCATTTTTAAAGTATCCTTTAGAGTCACTAATTAAGATCATACAAGTATCAAACTAAAATAAGAAAGATCAGCATTTTCATTTTCGATACTTTTTAAAACTTTTGTTTGTTTGTTTGTTTTCCACAGAACTTGCTGTAGCATTCACAGAAAGTTTCTGCTTCATTCTGGAGACAAACTGATTTAAGACGTGGTCGCATCTCCCTCCCACAGTGCAGAAAAGTTCTGGCTTAGTTCCTTATTTTTTCCCAATCTAGCAAACAACTTAATCATGTTAATAAACTTAAGTACCTAAGTTATCTCACTGATGCAAGTGATGATACTAGAAACATGAGCTGATGGGACTGCTAGGTTTTTCAAGCTGCATATATATTTAAATGCTCTAAGTGGACTGAGGCCAGGGTGCTTTTCTCCTCCAGAGCTTGAAGGATCTGTGTTCTGCTTGGAAATATGCTTTTTACACATTTCCATGCAGCAATTTATCTGCCATATTAGTCAATTACAAAATATTTGAAGTACAAAAAAAATAAAATAAAATAAATTACATAATGTTATGATATCTAAGAGACCAAGCTATTCCATTCTATGGTTGTAAGCCTTATTTGGAATGAACATGATGTATATTAAAAATCTCTGCAAAGACTGCAATAATAATCATGCAGAAACAAGCTTACATTACTCAGACTAATGCATTTCTCCCCTCAGACAACCCTTACACCAATATTTTACTTTCTATGTACTGCCTCTAGGCAGCAGTGCAGCACTTCTGCCCTATTTCGCACTACTAATTAAAATTGCCTTGATTAAAAAAAAAATTAAACTAAACTAAACTAAAATTTTCTTTTATTTGTGTCAACATCTAGCTAGTGTTACCAATCTTGAATCTCTACAATAGATGCACGAAAGTTTAGTCAGCCTCTTGAGTGGTAGATGTAAAATGTCATGAGTAAAATTTTATTGGGTGCCAAAAAACCTTTAATATCCTGGCAACTAAAGTCAGTTTAGAGAAACTGAAGAAAAACTGCTCATCTTTACTTGATGGTGTATGGTCTAAAGTGAACTATAAATGGTAAATGAGAGAATCAGATTGTTAAACACTTTGGTTTTAAGGAGTTTGACCATATCAGACTGATCGATTTTATAGAAATGTCTTAATCCAAATTCTTCTCATTTCACCATGTCATACTCTAAGCTTTCATAAAATGTAGGCCATATTGTAGGAAAGTATAAATTCATTCATCTTCCATAGACTTCAGTGAAGTTCTTCAGATTTATTTCAGATAACAGTTAGGTCTTAAAATGAGTATCTAAAATTCCTTTTCTTTTGAACAGGAGTTTTAACAAGATTTCTATAATTCAGTTCTAGACCCTTAGATGGGCAAAAAAAGCTCATCAGTATTTACTTTATAGCTTTCATTTTATGAGAATGCAGATTTTAAATAAAATTTATGCATTTTTTTCTAAATTATATTCCCCAATTTGATACTTAAACTTTAGAGTTTGAGGACTTGGAACTTCCAAACATAACATTGCTCGAGAACACACCCTTCTGCATGAGCTTAGTAGAGCTTGATATCCTTTTGCTATCTAGAATAATTACTCTTCTGCAATCTAGAGTAATCATGCACTTTGAGTAATTATTAACCTTTTTCCAGGGAGATATTAAAACTATAGTGGTGAATATCAAAATCCCCTGCAGTACATTGCAACATACATGAGAGATTGCAGTGAAATGGTATGTATATGTATATGTCAACGTTCTGAAACGATTCCAGCCCCACTGAAATGAGTGTAATCCTACAGTAAAGCGCTTTATATGGATAGCTTCAAAAGAAATTGTATTGCAATTCAGACTAAATGAACTCCACTGGGGTACAGGACTGTGGACCTGCTTTATAGAGTTGTTGCTGTTTCAGAAAAAGGCAGACTAGCAGCAATGAGCAATGTATAGGTAATAAAGGAGAGGTTAAAACCACAATGTTAAAACCAGATGAGAGAACAAAAGCCAAAAATGCAAGGAAGTGCAGGGAAACTTTTCATAATTTCAGATGCTTAATAAGAAATTCATGACTAATAAGTGTGCTGTGTTGTTTTCTGTTCAGATCGTTAGCTAACCATTAAATTGAATGGAGCTGTGCCAATTTATCCTAGCTGAGTATTTGGCCTCCCAATATCAAGACAGAAATAGCAAGAGAGCAGCAAAGATATTTTTCCCTTGAAGACTTACCGATTCCTATGTCTGAGGCCAGGACCAATCAAATATATCTGGGCTTATTTCTGAATTATCATCATGCTGATGATGTTCTAACAGCTTGTGGCACAAAGAATAATCCTGTTAAGTGTAGCCAATGCTGAACACATCCATTTTTAAGAAAGATGATTCTGGAAGTCTTCCCAGGTTATACATCTGCCTTTCTAATTTACACTTATTCAAAATGTACAGACTTCTCTCTGTGATATATTTGTGGGTGAGCTCAGAGCAGCTTGCTAACAAATACTAGTTAAAATGCTGACTGCGTGTTGGATATTGTATATACAACTATAATTGGGAACACGTTGATTCATCTGCATAAAATGTCATCTACCAATTGTTTAACTTAGGGAAGCTATAATTGATTTGATTTCAAGAGAAATACACAGGAAGACATTTTCTTCTTGGCTTTATCTCTTCCTCATCTTGTTTTCCTTTCTTCACACTTCAGTTCTGAAGCCTCTTAACCTTTTTCTTCACAACAAAGGATCTCCTTTTTAAAAAGCAAGTGAGATCCTACCCAATAGAATTTTACTGTCTTTTAGAGGGGCAAATGGCAATGATAAGGTGCTTCAGCCATTCCTACAGCATCATTCAGTGTCAGCCAGATTCCCAAGATCTAAGGCATCTCTCCTTTTCTAGCACTAGGCACTTCCCAGACAATTTCTGAGAAGGCTGACTTGAACCATCAATACTGTTTTGAACCATCTTCAGTGCTCAAGACTTTAATGCACTAAAAGCTAATGAAATATTAGGAACTAGTTGATTCCTAGGAGCCAATTTCCTCTGTGTATCTGTGTGCACGCATGTCATAATACAGAGCCAGATTTTTAATGTCTAGTTGACTCTTTTTTTTCATATGCCATCTGTGTCCTGAAAAATTGCACTCATGTTTTACCCGTGGAAATAGCATACAAACCTGTTTAAGTAGATAAATAATACCTGGATTTGAATGCTTCTTAATTACACAGATGGCAAGACTGTAGACAAAAACAAACCCCCATAACTTACCAGTGCTTGGGGGGGGGGGGGAGGTGGAACAAACAACAACAGCAAAGAAAAACAGCAAGTTCTCATATTACCATATCAGTGGACAAAAGGACTACATAGCTCGGTCAGCATCTGGTACAGCTGCTCTCCGATTCATTGAAAATCTCCATACAAGAATAGCAGAAAAACACCTAAGATGGAATTACAGCAGCGACAAAGAACTAAATTACTGTAATGTAGTGGGAAGGCACTACAGCTTCAAGTACCTGCTCAACACACTTTCTGAGGGATCTCTATACTTAATATAGAGATATGAAATCCTGAAATGACACACTATAATAGGTTTTGGGCAGGACTGAAATGTATTTTATTTTTTTCATGCAGAGATGTTCTTATGGACTCTAACTTATTAGCATAACAGAGTATACAGACTTAAAATTCGATGGTATGATTTTGCATCATGCTCTATGTTGTTAGGTTCTGGCACTTCAAAAGGACTGTTTTTTTTTTTTTTTTTTTTATTATTATTTTTATTTTTTCCCCAAGTCTCCTGCTTAGCTAGAGGGCATGCAGATATATTTTGCAAGCAAAAGGGTTAATAGATTCAACCTTTTGAAAAATGTACTTCTTTACATGCATATAATATGATGGATAGTTAACTGCATGCACATTGGTAAACAGAGGTGAAAAACAAATTAATTGGAAGGTATAGAGTTTATTGTTTGTTCTCTGTTTGATAGATGGATCTCATTATTTTCCTTGGGCAGACAAAGCCATAACAGTTTCCAGAGAAAGGAGAAGTGGCAGCTCCAGGAAACTGCTTACAGATGGACACCCAGCAGGCTAAAAATATTACTTCTGTCCACCTCATCAATAAACTGGCTCCATGCAGAATGGCAATTATTCTTTTCCTGCTTGTGTTGCCCTTTGTGAGGCCTGAGGACTGTTATTGATAACAGAGTATGGAGAGCAAAATGCATACAGTAACTCAAACTCATTTACTATGGTAAATCCATACTGGGTAGAAACGACGCCTTTTATGCCATTATTTAAAGTGGCAGTGTGCACTCGTCAATGTCTAAAATAATTAAGTTGATCCTGTTTTTTTTTTTTTGTTTTTTTTTTTTTTTTGTTGTTTGTTTTTTCTACAAGCCTATTAATGATACACAGTTATTATTGCCTATTTCAGACAGTGCATGCAGCCCAGAAAGAAAACCATCTCTGAACCATATATTTTTTCTTTAAGGGATTAGACTGTTGTAGGTAGGGGATCTTTTTGAACTTTTATGACACAGACAAATTCTAACTGTAACAATGCAGTATGCGGAGAAGACAGATTCCCTCAGATGAGAGCATGGGGACTACTTATATGCTTTGCCAGGGTGTCAACTACATGGAGCTAGAAAGTAGCAGAACTGTCACCCAGCCCTGACCATGGGGTGGAACAAGTCTCAGACAATGAAACAGGCCAAGGGACCCTGGGAGTAAGAACTGCCTGAGAAAATATCCACAACAATTTTCTGTATGAATTGCTAACACGTACAAATGACTTATTACACATTTACAGTCCCTCTGCCTTTTGACCGCAATATGTTTTCTGAATACATAGCAATCTGAATTTATTTTATGTAAAGTACTCTTATGTCAGTGCTCTTTCCAGGGATCCGCACGGATCTGCTGACTACACAGTTGAACTTCAGATGAGAAAGGCTACGTAAGGCTTTCCATATTTAAATGTAAATTTGAACACGGTATCACATCTATCCTCTGAGAAATACTGAAGCCATGTTGCTTTAATGTGCTCTGCTTGCACAAATGGCAACAATTAAGGTTCAGAAATGTTGTGAGAACTGCATGTTCCTGAGGACAGGTGAATTCTTCCCAACAGTAGGTTAGATGGACGCTTGTTATCATTCATCTTAAGAGATCTTTTCCACTGTCCATGAGCAAGCTACAGTGACAAGAAGTGTTAATTTGCTCAATAACATAATCCTTAACCCATGAGGTCCAATGTGAAATACCCTCCTAAAAGGAAGAAAGTTAATTAGAAAAATTAGAAATTATTCCAATGGCAGCTGAAGAGTGCTATGTTTAGAAACCACTGAAGCCAACAGAAATATTGCCAATAATTAAAATACAATCAAGCATTAGCTCACAGTTTCAGAGAGAATTCCCACAGGCACAAAGTTACACCTGTGTTGTCACTACTGCTATTATTATCAACATCTAGCCCTTACAAAGAAAGATTCTTTCAAGAGAGAAATATATACAACTTTGCAAGAACAATTAAGCATTTCTATTTCAGATTTTTAAATCTCTGTAATTTTTTCCTGCTCACAGTAGCACCTATCACAGAAGGAGACAGACCTCTGCACCCAAAGTCCTTTATCTCCACTAGATGACTCATACTTCAAATTGGTTATCTGTGTTTGTATCTGAGAAGCCCACTTCAGCAGCTGTTCCATATATGCAAATAGACCTCCTTCAATCAAATTCATTAAAGTTACAGAATTAACCTAAAATAGATCTTTTTAAAAAAATGTTTGGTTATTCATTATCATGAGTGTTATGAATTTACAGAGCCCAAGGACTGCTGTAGAACAGTCCAGTTGATGCCACTCAAAAATGATCAACTTGGAAACTGAGGACAGAATAACATATATTTGTTATACATTTAGTATTCGTTACTTAATGGCCTGGAAGTCATTGCTCTATTTCCATTTATTCCAGTAGATTAAATGTATTAGTTAAAACTGAAAAAGTTAACAAACCTGCAGTTCCGCTACATATATATGTGGAAAAAAAATATCTATATCTTAGAGCTTCCATAGATCTAACCATTATCATATCCCTTCTGAACATCATTCAAATATGAGAAGAAAAAAAAAAAAATCTTCAATGCCTTTGATGGAAATAACTTCCTTTATTTTTATGAAGTAATCATTATTTTCTCCCTCTGATGAGTTAATAAATATTTAAATTTCATATACTTAGAAGAGATACCTGCCATAAAGTACTACTTCATCTTCTCTTTTCCTAAACCCAAATGAATACTCAATTACTCAAAGCATATTAGTCACTGCTATTACTCCATTTTCCCAAGAAATCCTAAATTCACAAATATTTGCCTAGTACCATCAGTCAGCATACATTAAAAAAAAAAAAAACACACACACACACACACACACAAAAACACCACAACAACAAACAACAAAATAGCCTCCATCAAATTTCTTCAAGCATATGTTTTTCCCAGCTATTTGCTAGGACTTGTTTTCCACCAAAGCTCTGCAGGACCTCAAAATTAAGGCAGCTGGTTCACTTTTTCAACTATTATAGTTGGTTTCATTTCAAAAATATTTTGTAATACCTAGGATGCTGTTGAATCTACCTTGAAGTTAGATCTCTAATTTGCATTGAAGAAGCATAAGACAATCATTTCTAGATTTAAAAAAAAAAAAAAAAAAAAAAAGTAAAACCCACAATGTTAATGTTTGTATCTTTTTTTCTAGGACACAGACATCCTTGTAACTATCAGCTATTTTCACTTACTATTTACTGGGCTGTCAAACAAACAAAAATGAGGATAAGATCAGTAAAATCTAGTTACTGGAAAAATTGCTAGCCTTGTATAATAAATAGAAGATAAATTTGAGCCTTTATCTTGTAGAACTACAGTTAAATCACTAACTCCATTCACATTATCATGGTTTTGCTTTGGAATTTTATTTTTTATTTTTAATATTTTTAAGCCAAAATATTGTTTCATCAAGATTTCAGTCTTGCTTTAGCAGTAGAAAAGGGCAAATGGATTCTTAAAGGTTTGTACTCTACATAAATGAAACACCACACTGCTTTAAACTGAATATTTCTAGTGTCCATGTGCTCATGCTCTGCTAGGTTTTATGACACTACCTGCCTCACAAGTAACACCAGGTTACTGGTTTTAACATTCTTACTGCTCTCTACATACGTTTATCCTCTTTATGACCTACAGTAGATGAATTACTTTCGCTCCCCATCTTCAATGCATTAGTGAATGTCTTTGTTTAATTTTATTCGCTCTCACAGCAGCTTCTATTACTCATTCAAGCCTAAAAAAGCAAGTTATTTACCTATGCGTAGAGACTTTTCCCAGCAAGTTTATAAGCATGCATATAAATTAGAATTATTATTTTGATCGTGCTATAAAGTTTCCTTAGAATTCTCTAATCGCTTTTAGAATTATACTGTAATGAAACAGTGAAACTCTATTAATCTTACAGTGTTTTCCACTAAAGTAAGAAAAGTAACATTTCTAACATAAAAAATGTATTAAGGGGGAGTGAAATGTAGGGGGAGGGTGAAAAAATTTTTCAGCCTTTCTAAGTAAGACTGACAATGCATGAGTGGTCATAATGTGCCTAAAAGTAACCATGATTTTCTTCAATTTATGAAATGATGCTCCTGTTTATCTATTGTCAATTAACTCATGATCTTTACTTGCACAGGGTCACTCATAAATAAAACAGGAACCAACTCCAAAGGAAAAATAATGAGTTGCTATACCTTAACAGATTAATCCTTCTACTTCCAACTTTTACTTCACCACCAGATGATGTTCATTTAGTTTTAATAGTATCATAAATAAGAAAAAAAAAAAATCTAACCTCTAAAAAGAAATTCTGATACCTAACAAACAATGGGCAAAGTGAAACAAAAACAACTCAGAAAAGTACAGAAAGAAAACCTGAGTTTTTAGATAATTTTTTTCTGTTCTCATGCTCCCTTTATGTCTCTCAGCAATTCTTCCAACATGGCTCAACAAAATAATGTAATAGTTCAGTGTAGGTGATTGAAGATTTTAATCTCTTTCCTGAGAAAATATCTGTTTTTAAGGAAAAGCAAGATTTTTTTTTTCTCTAATTATGTATCTTAAAAGCATTGCTCCACTATAGGAGTCCATTGTTAAGGAAGAACAATTTTTGGTAGTTAAGGAACAGCAAGAAGTTGTAGTTTAGGTCCTTGTGTGGAAAATTTTGTTAGCAATAAAAGCCAGATGTGCTGCTTCCAAAATGTGATACTGAAGAATGATTGTAATCCATTAAAGTCATCCTGTTGACTTGAATGAAATCTGTTTAAGACTCACAACTCTGCAAAAGAGTTCCAAGGAAGCCAAGAATTACTTGTACAAGTGAAAGGATTAAATAACCGAGGAAGTAGCAAAAATATTTCATGTTCTCCCACTGTATCCAGATATCTACAGAAATCAGGTTACTTACTAGTTGGATTTTATCATCTACTGCATTTGCAATGAGATGGAGAGGAAAAAAAAAATATAGGCACACACTGTATTTTCATGACAATACTAATATTAATTTTACATACTGTTACACATAATGTTGGGGGGGGGGGGGGGGGAGGTACGGGAAAGGATTTAGCTGTTGTAACCTTGATCTTGGTTTAGTCTTTTTAAGAACTGCATTATATCAATTCTGATTTTTTTTTTTAAGTGAGTTAAATGTAATTTAAAAAGAATAAGCTGAAACACTGTAATCACCACCACCATGAAAGAACCACTTAGCCTCATTTTTAAGCCTCTGAATGAGACAAAGGTTACCAGGTTACCATCCCTGTTTTCTGTCAGGAAAGAATTAAGCTCTTGTGCCTGTGTTTGCAGTGATTGTTCAGACAAGGGCAAACATGTATGATAAGAAAAGTAGAAATTGATTCATTTCATAAGTGTTCAAACAGACACAACCCAAAGAACGAATTTCATTGCCAGTATTATTTAATCTTTCCGACAAGCTTGCAATAAACTGTTAGCACCACAGTATATTTCCCATGAGTCCATATCTCACTACTATCAACCACTATCATGAACCAATCCTACATTTCACCTGAAAAGAGAAAACACAGAGGCCAGTACCTTGCTATTTAAAATGTGTGGCCATGAAATATGGCACTAAAAAGTATTTTCATTTTGCATGGAATGGGAAAATAAATGTTACTTTTTTTTTTTTTTTTTTCCTCTGTTTTGTCATTATTGAGCTAATTACAGATATAAGAAGCTTCCAGAAAAGACACCTATAGAGGAAGAGTCAGGTATGGAGGAATACTGTATATGGAGGAATTGCACCATCTCTGGTGCTATAAAGGTTCTCTCAAGTATCCTCATGCTGTCCCTTACAAATGCTAAAGAGGTTGGCTGTATGAAAAGGGGCCCAAATTGAAGGCCAAGAAAGCTTTTCCAAAGAGGACAGAAAATAAATATGAATATCACAGCCTGGGGGAAAGTCTATTTGATTTTAAAGCAAATAACTCTGTAGGATATATTCCTAGGTTATGAAGGCTGCTGAGCTCTCTGAGCTCTAAAGACGAAATGAAAAAAGTGGAAGCACAGGAAGCACCAGAAGACAAGCCACTTAAGTCAGAATGAAAATAAGAAAAGGGGGTGGGGGGTGGGGGGTTGAGCACACAAAAGTAACAAAAAACCGACAAATAAAAGGCTGCAGCCCCCAAATTCCCAAAATTTCATACAGTTGGCATAGATAGAGCAGTTAACAAACCCTAGTATAGATATTAAAGTCATTCAAATCTTGATAGAATCAAGCAATGCACAAGTCACTTTCATAGGGGTTTGTATTAAAAACCATCAGACTAAGATATTTATTCACCTATTTATCTTTGAACATAGTAAACTAAATGATAGCAGAGATCCTGATCCCTTCAACCCTACACATTAGCTCCAATAAGACCAGCAGCCATTCAGTGAGTGCCAAGGATCAAGTAGAATATGGACTACAAACTGGGATGTCTACTAACTGCATGAAAAGAGCTGAAAAAATACCAACGTAACATGTTATTAATATAATGTAATATGTAATTTAGAAGGATTATAAAATGAAGAAACAGCCTCCTCAACTACACATATTAATGATAAATGACCATTTTACCATAATGCCACTTCCCTGCATAAAACTGGAATAAGTGAATATTGTCGCTCTGCTAATTAGTCATAAGAAAAAGATGTTAAACATGTCAAGTATGAATATTTTACAACACTAGGCAGACAAAATTAATTACTGTAGATGATATAAATACCTAATTATTGAGTTTAATCTATAAATATGGAAATTATAACCCATAAAACTGGTAAAGCTCCTATTCCTCTACTTTTCCCAGACAGTATGAAATAGAAATAAAAGTATTTTCTGTGGTTTTACATGCACAAGAAAAGCTCTTAGGAGCCTTTTCTGCAGTAAGCACACACAGACCAAGATATCAACAGTCCCTCTAAACTATATATAACAATCATATAATAAATTTTGGAATAGAAAGCATTCCATTCTGTTTCTATCTCTCTTTGTCTGTGCAACATCAAATATTTGTCACCCAAAATTCAACCTTAGGACTTCATCTTCATGCATCATTCAAAGCATCCTTTCCCTAATCACACCTTGGGCATTTCATGCTGACCTTGCAAGACCTGCAATCTTCAATATGTACTTTGTTTTCTAGACAGGTTGAAACATGAAAAGTCTTCCAGAAGGATCATCCAAGCAAGTCTAATAATGCATATAAAGATATTTTTAATAATAATAATAATAATAATTAATAATTTTATTACTGGCTACTCCTGAGCAGCTAATAATATGACATGAAAATAACAAAACAGTTACCTTTTTGTTAAGGTACGAACTACCTTCAATGCACATTAATCTGCTTTATCAAAAAGAGGTAGAAAATATCACCAGAAAGCAAACACTAGTCCCCATCTACTAAAACTACCCAGATGTTCCGAGATGCATGCTCAAACACATCAGTAATTGACACAAGAGCTTGAATACTTGAACGTTTTACAAGTGACAGCATTAATAGCATTAAAATTCCAGGATACCTTTGAAGTTCCCAATACAATTGGTATTTATCTGCTTGAAAAAAATATTAGTCCCTATAACAGAATGGTTCTGACCCAGTCAGCTGGTTCTGAAAATGTCACTAGCTTTCCTTCTGCATTTCCAAGTGCTTAAGTATCTCTTATTTTAGAATTATTTTAGAATTATTTTATAACAACATCATCAGAAGTTGATGACCTTGCTGATCTCACATTATCTAGCTCCTTTTCTCTTTAATCCACAGTTTGTCACAGAGGTCCCCCAGAATTATAGGCTGGTATGCAAGTAGCTTGTACTATATTCCAGTGGTAGTGCAGCTTAAAAAAATCAAATCTCCTTTGACAATCTGATCTTCATTTACTACAAAACTTCACATTAAAATTCACTAATAAATATAATATTTGCATTCTTCTTTGAGTCCCTATCGTATGCAAGGCTTTTGTGGCTGTCTACAACTGTTTGATATTAAAGCAACTCTTCAGCTGTGAAAGCTTGAGTGCCCCCCAGTTTAAGTGATCTCTATAGAGAATAACAAATAGAGGCTTTTAACTATATGGTAAGAGGGGAAAAAAAGCAACCTACAGGGAAATAATATTTTAATACATGGTGGGAGGGAAAAACAGATAACCAACTATATGCACAAATCATGAGTAATTTCATCTGTAGATTCTTAGCTCAATATTTTCCAGTTATCCATGAAATGCCAGATCAGTGTTCTCACCTCAATACCATACTCTAGGGCAAGAATATGGTATTTTTGATAATTTGAATGCACTTTGATAGTGCATCAGACAAACTTAATCGTGAATAGAAAAATGGTTGCATTTCTGAACCATAGCTGTATGGCAGAGAGAATATGAGAAAAATAATGAAGGCTTTTTCCCCCTTCAGAAACCAAGCTTTATAATGCTTTTATTAGAAGTTAGAATAAAATAAATAATAATAATAGTAATAATGATAATAATAAAACACACACAACACTACTTTGAAATAGACAAGAAATGGATTTGATGATGCTGAATACTATGTGGTATAGTTTTGCCTCCCTGTTTTGCTAACTTGCAGGGCGAAGAGTATCTTTTATTGTTACACTTGTAAAAGGCTTGCTTGTAAAAGAACCAAAGATATAAGCAAGAGACACTGAAGAATTTATTTTGCTAGCCCACTTAAAAGGAAAATAGTTCATAAATTAAGCAGAAGATGAAGTACTTTTTTTTTTTTTTTTTTTTTTTTTTTCTAGGAAATTCCAACAGTTTGGGCAAAAAAGCAGCATTTACCTTGTGAATGCACATAAAATTACATTTGTAGTGTAAACAGTAGAACAGTTGTAACTACACATCTAGCGATGTGCATATCACCTTACATACCAAAGTAAACTTCCAACATGCAAAATACTAGATTGCTAACTGGAAAATTATTTTTATTCAAGTCTCCTAACCAGCAGGGGAATGCTTTATGAGCTGAGAAAGACTGATTGAGAAATGGTTTATTTCCATATCTAAATACCAGCTGTAATTTTAACAGTCTTTGTCAATGTAGGTGTATTTCATCTGCCTAGATATAAACACTTCAGATATCAGAGCTGATTGTTCAGACCACTAATATTGAATAGAAGGAAGTGTGCATTTCTGTGAAGTCAGTGGAGTTGCCCCAAAGGTAGGTATTTATATTGTTGGATGGAGAAAACTGCTTTCTCAAAGTGCTTGTTTCTCTCTGCTAAGTATAAAGGTGGGTCTAGACAACTAGCTGAGTTAAATGAAATGAGTTGTTCTCTGTTAAGGCAGCATTCTGACCTAGGAGCACAGCTGAATTAAGCTGATGGCAAGCTATGTCATTCCAAGCACTGTAAAGGTGGGAAAATTGTAAAAGAGTGAGAAAAGGGGAGTAGTGACTTAGAATAGTCAAAGCAGTAGTATATCATTTTCTCTATTGCACATTTAGATAGTAGAAAATCAGGATTATGTACATAATCCCCCACATTTTCATCTATCCACATGGAGAATATCAGATTGATACAGCATTTGATAAAAGAATAAGAAAGTAAAATTATTTTAATAGCCATTCTACTATAATGACAAAACTTCGGGAAAACCTGGCATCAGATACCACAGGACTGTTGTGTTAAGAGTAGCATGGTTTAATCAGAAATCCTGAAACAACTAATATTTTAAAGCTTTGTCTTTGATATTTTGCTGGTCAAAGATTACTGCATGCCATTTGATCCAGTGCTTCCTTATCAGATGTTATTCTTACATCCCATGGAATTTAGACCACTCTGAGACCTGAAATTATGTCTTCTCAGTAAACTTTCAGGAGTATGATTGCTCGTGATTGCTCCTATTTAGCATAAAACTTAAAAAGATCAGTTGCTGAATAACGGACCCTTTAACATTTGGTGAACGTATGTTATAGTCAGTGATAGATATGTACTGTTTACTTCCTAAGTGTTTAAGTGGAAGTCAAATGAATTTGATGCTGCCTACAGTATCCAGGTACCCTTACTCCTTTGATCCAGTGATTGAAAATCCTTTGCCTAATTTTGCTGATCAGAGAATCAGGAAGGAAGCAGGTGAAGACGGACCACTTCTTTTGACAGACAGTCTTGGAATAAAGAGAATTTTGTAACAGTTATTTTTACCCTACTTCCAGCAGGATGCTTTCCAGACAGCCGAATGTTTGGGAGAACTGGCAAGCCTTACAGAGTAGTAGTCAATTCTAATAAGCTTGTCACAGGTAATTTTGAAAGAGTTTCGTAGCCATAGATTCCATTTCACATTTTATTACAGCCTAACTGCAGACAATGCAGGCAAGAGAGTGACTCTTTCAGACCATCCATCTGTCCAAATCATAGACTGAATCTTCTTTTAATTCTAAGTTGAGCACATATTTTCTGTTGCTTATGACTCAACTTGCCTTTCTAGGTGGTTGTTTTATTATCCAGAATGAAAGGAAAGGGCCTCCAGTCATTGCAAATACTCATTGCAGGTCCTGAAGCCTATATGGTTAGCAAAGGACAGCCAGCCTTAAAATGTTATGCTGAAATGGTGGCACCCGAACCACTTGGAACTTTGGCTCATCATATATGGGGAAATTAATCTACAGCAAGATTCAGAGCAATATTTATTTTCTTGCAAATTGGCAAGATATCAAGAAATCTGTAAACATGATACTAATGAGTGGTATAGAGCAGGGAAAAGGTAATGGAGGGAGGAACATGATAAAAAAAAAAAAAGCTTCTCATGACTCAAAACAAAAATCAAGACTCTAAATTAACATCTAAATTGTCAAAATTGTTTTAAATCAAAAGCATTACTATGTTTTTCATTTCAGCAACCATTTGTAAAGCCATCTCAGCTATTAACCACCAAAAATATGTAAAAAGGTTTCATCTTTCAAACCTAAGCAGTTGGTTAAGTTATTGCTGTTCCCCTGACAACCCGACAGCATTCATGACCCAGCAAAATTCCCAACTGAGTTGCTGATCAGAAAGTTAATAATTTAGATATTTCTTTCTTTTTTGTGGGCTGGTGTTTGTCATTAATGATAGACCACAACAAACAGGTCTTTATCCATTTCCTAAATGCAACAAATGTGAGGTAATGTCACATTTGTTAAATTAGCCAACTCTCTTCAGATGCCTTTGCCTGGAACCATAATGAAAACAAAGGGCAAGAGCTCTGCTCTCATCAAGACTATGCCTTGGGTACACGTAGAGTTATCGTTAGTTGCTCTATCTTTTCAACTGCTATTTTATTTCAAACTAGGATGTGAAAAATGCGTTGTATACAGGTACCAGCTCTTTTCCATTGTTACTGGGCTTTTTCCAACATAGAAATGTCACTTCACTGACACAGAACTTATTAAAAGCAGCATAATGCTTCACATATTTGTGTAATCTTTCCATTGAAAAGAACAGATGAAACAACACATAAGGGTAGACAGTGCTCTTAAAGCCTTGAAACAAGACAACATGGATCAGGCTCTCTTCAAGGAATTTTCCATACTTATTCTTCCTGTACTTCTGAATTACACCAGGTTCTACCCTACCCCTTCTAACTATTCTGGGTAAAGAGGAGAAATTTGACCACATCAATGCTTATTCGTGCATGCCCAAATCCATATACCAGTGCAGCTGTGTGTGGGAGTCAAGGCTATGCAATAGTTGAAGTAATGTTGTCTTTGGCTCATAAAAAAAAAGCATTTTACCCAATAGGACCAAATGTGTTTCACCACAAAATGAATAAGTGGCAATTTCCTGGGTGCTCTTTGAGTTCTGCAGCTTCTTTATAATTGAGTCCTTCATCAGCACTTTTTAAGCATCCTTTCACATTTTCATTGCTTCCCTGAAAGAAAATTATACTTCAGCCTTTATTTCCAACATTAATACAAGCGGATATTCATTCTCCCACCCTCCCTTTTCAAGATAAGGATCTTCTGTAAGGAAAGAGAGATCCTCAGAAAGCCTTTTTCTTTTTTTAAGAAACAGAAAGTGTTTTCTCAATTTCAATAAAATTAAACCTGAAATTTTCAAAGTGTATGTATTCTGGTACTAACAGGAAATTAAAATAGTCCAGCAGTATAAGGACCAGAAAATGAAATTCTGTAAGAATGGTTCAGTGCTATTTCACTGCTCAGGCTGAAAGAAATGCAAAGAGAAAGAAATAAGTCAGTCTGGAAAAAAATATACATGAATATATATAAATTAATTTCTCTTCCAGTGCCAGACCAAAGTATATTCAGAAGTGCTCATTAACTTTAAAAGTTGTTCTCCCTCCCCTCCATGTTTTCTAGAACAAAGAGGCTATTTGCAGACACCTCTTGCCTTAATTTCTTCACTTTGGCCATATTTATTCAAATATTTTTAAAGATTTTTCAGAAAACCTGATATTGCACAGATAAACATTTTGGCAACTTTATGTACTGTAATTAGTAAAGACACTGCAACTATGACAGTTAACAGTCACAGATAAAAACCAAGTGCATATTTTTAACTGTACTTTTTTTTTCTTCTTTTTTCTTTTTCCTTTTTAAGCAGTAACTCTATACAGTGATTTAGGAGCCTAAAAAAAAAAAAAAAAAAAAAGGACATCTTGTGCTTTAAAGTATCTTGCACGTACTCAGCTGCTACTCCAGAAGTCTCCCATTAATCACATATCCTACCTGTCCTGCCTCCACTGATGTCTTAGATATCGTATGGCATATTCCTCTGACGCCCCTGCTTAGGCACCTAGGTTGCTTTCTTTAAGCCTAGTTTCCTTGTGTAGAAAAAAAAAAAAAAAGGTAGGCAGCAAGGTCTGCTGCTCTGGAAAACTAAGGAGAATTTTCAAGAGCCACTGATCAGTTTAAGAAATGTGAAGAGGCAGCCAAAATTGCCTTCAGTAATTTAGTACATTAGGAAAGTAGGGGATTTATTCAGGAAGAAATTATACTGTGCTAGTGATGAATGGGAATCAACCTGCATCATTGAACCAGAATACACAGCCCAAGTAGAAATGAAGTGCTGAAGCACCTCAGGTGGTGTGGTACCATTAGGAGAGGAGTTAATGAGAAAAATCACGATATGGAGAAACATTACGAAAAATTAAGTTGAAAAAATTATAAGAAATGAGGTCTGCCTGTGGTCTATCAGAAACTGACTTCGAGCCTAAGGAAATGTACTTTATATCTTTGGCAGGTAGCTCTAAGATTGAGCTCCAGAAGAAAACCTCTTAAGAGCAAACAGAACATTTTAAGAGGACATGAAAAAACAGAATAACCCCAGGAACACTTAAGTTTTCTGTATTGAACTACGTCATACTGTTTAATGTATCAGGATGGCAGCATAAAACCTTTTTTTTTAATGTTCAATTTAGTAATAAAATCAGACGAATTAAGGCAGATGTAGCACACTATGTAACAGAAGTAGAACAAAGAAGAAATTTTTGGAGGGATTTTTTCAACTATTTACAAAAATGTATGCTAAATTCTGCATAATAGCAAAATTAAAACTGCAGAAAAAACTTGATGCTTAAACAAGAGAAATGAATTATGAAATAAATTGAAAATGTTTTTTCCCCCAATAGTTGAATACAACCCAAAGATGTTTGATAGATTTAATTGGTCTTTTTTCCAAGCTCATTCGCTGTAAGCCCAATCCAGCCTAAACAGAAGCCACTGAGAAATTAGACACCTGCAGTCTATGAAAAAGCTCCATTAGAAAACGTTGCATATTCTGTCACAAAACACAAGTATTTCAATACAAACAATTTAAAGATAAATATGAATCAAAAATCTCTGGCATATTCAAAAGCCTAGGTAGGATCAATCGCTGACAGTACTGTTTCTGGACACTTTTAAACCACTTTCATGTCCAATTTGGGAAAAAAAAATAATAATTACTATATGCAATAGTAAGAAGGAAGAAGAAATGGTCCAAAAAAGTCTAGAGAACCATGCATTATCCATAGTTTCAACCATTACCCAACTATTCAGTCATTATTAACATTGTAGATGTGTGTATGTTACTATGATTCCTGTCTCTGTGAGAAATCCATTTGTCCCATTTTTCCCAAGCAATAAGAGTTATGGCAGTTTGTTATTTTATTTTGCTCCTATGATGTCCTGATTGGATGCTGGCTACCTCCTGGCTTCTTCTCCCTGCCTATTATCTAACGCTTTAGTGGATGTTCTTCTACTCCTTTCTTAAACAGATTCAGTCCTCTGTAATTTGCTTCTGTCGATGTACAAGTTCTCAATATATTTTCCCCCCAAAATCTGATGTACTATACAGAAATTAGTCTGCCATATGTTATAGTAAAATGCTGTATATTATAGTCAAATTTAACTACTTAAAAAGTAGTTAAATTACTGTGATAAATAATAAGTTTCCTTTCTTACTTCCAGCTTTATAATGGGCTCAACACAGGATCCAGAAATAATCAACTGTGCTAATTTCACTTTTTTGTCCCTATGAAAGTTTGCAGAGTAGCAATTAGGAAAAAAAAAAAAAAAAAAAAAAAAAGCCCAGCAATGCTAAGGGAGGGAGCAAAGCTCTTTGCTTTCTCTCTGTATCACTACTGCTGCACATGCTCATACACACATGACTACAACAAGCAAGGCACTACTGCACATGGTTCTAAAAAGATATCCAGATCCTGTTGTGTCAAATGAACAGTGGAATAACTCATTTGTATAAGGCATTCACACACAAATTGGAAGGATTAGTGCTTCTGAAAATGAGCAACCAACTAAGACCTGAGGACAAAAAATAATGCTAATTTGTGCATATTTATAATACAGACTTTTTTCTATACTCAAAAATTATGAACATTATGAACACCAAACTTGCCCTAAATTCTATCTGTTGTGAGTGGGTTTTTAGTAGTGGGTAGATTGGGGGGCGGGGGGGGGGGGGTGGGGGGGGAGGGGGGGGAAGGGACTGGGTGGAACTGAGTACTGCTTTGTTATGTCCTAAACTCCTGATACCATTTTCTTTCATCCGTGCTTACCTACTTTTGCTAGTGTTTTACTTGGTTTAGCATATAAAGGAGAATTTCAGAAAGGTTGGTAAACCTCTTAAACAAGAAAGAGCTTCCCCAAGTAAAACAAACCTTGTTGGACTCAAGAGGCATATTATATACCTATCACAACCTCCATAGAGAGTCAAAGGCTCATTTTTGAAAGTGGGCACAGAGATGGCTCCTACTTGTGGAAGAAATTTCCAGAACTGTTAGTGCACTGTAAAACTGCAATCCAACAGCACTTACTACAGTTGTGGTCTCTGACAAACACTGTAACCATACTCCCAGATAATATTTTATAAGTGCTACATGGAGAAGTGCAGATGAGAAAGAAGTGAGAGGAATTATTAAAAATAATTATACATCTATTTCATACCAGCAGTACTTATTTTTATGTGATCTTTATAAGC
Source organism: Cygnus olor (assembly GCF_009769625.2). Taxonomy (NCBI): domain Eukaryota; kingdom Metazoa; phylum Chordata; class Aves; order Anseriformes; family Anatidae; genus Cygnus; species Cygnus olor. Next base: position 55,592,629 of record NC_049171.1, on the reverse strand, counting down.
CATTTAGATTTATTTATTTATAAGAAAGAACACACACAAAAAAAAGAACCCACCCTATTCTTACTCAAGAAATGAAGATAGTGGCCTGCTTCAGATTTTTTCTTGTATTTTTATTTTATTGTATTGACTACTTTTATTTATCATTGTGAAGCCAACATCTTACCTCCAGTGTTTCACTTTTCCCAAAACATTCCAGGCAAAAGGAAGGCAGGATTTACCTGATGCAAGAATCGCACTACTCGGATGAAAATGTGTTTTATATGAGTTAGCCAAGAAAGTGCAGAGAAAAAAAAAAAAAAAGAAAAAAAAAAGCTTGAAAACTGTATCACTGCGTTTGTTATTATCAAAACCTATTCAAAATGAAATCTCATTGTACCCACGTGGTGGTTTTACCCTGCTGGGCAGCTGAACTCGACCACAACCACTATCTCACTCTCTCACTCCCCCTCTTCAAAGGAAAAGGGGGAGAAAATATGATGAAAAGGGCCCAAGGGTTGAGATAAGGACAAGGAGATCGCTCAACAATTATTGTTATGGGCAAAACAGACTCAGCATAGGAAGACTGATGTAATTTATTGCTTATCATTAGCAGCAAGAACTAAAAGCAAACTAAAAACACCTCCCCCTTTCCCCCCACCCCCTCCCCATCTACTCTATTCCACCTCCTCCCTCCAAGCAGTGCAGGGGAACAGGCAGTGGGGGCTGCGGTCAGTCTCTGAGGCTTTGTCTCCGCCGCTCCTTCACGGTCACTCTCTGCCCCTGCTCCACGCGGGGTCCCTCCCACGGGATGCCGTCCTTCTCGAACTGAGCCTGCGGGGGCTGCCCACAGGCAGCAGCTCTTCAAGCACTGCTCCAACACGGCTCCGTACCACGGGGTCCATCCCCCAGGAGCAAACTGCTCCAGCACGGGTCCCCCACGGGTGGGCAGCAGCTCCCCCCAGACCCCCTGCTCCTGCGCGGGCTCCTCTCCACGGGCTGCAGCTCCCGCCCGGGGCCTGCTCCTGCGGGGGCTCTCCATGGGCCGCAGCCTCCTCCAGGCCACATCCACCTGCTCCCCCGGGGGCTCCTCCACGGGCTGCAGCATGGAGATCTGCTCCATGTGGGACCCATGGGCTGCAGGGGGACAGCCTGCTCCACCAGGGGCCTCTCCACAGGTCACAGGGGAACTGCCGATGTGGCGCCTGGAGCACCACCTGCTCCACTGACCTTGGGGTCTGTTTCTCACTCTTCTTTCTCTCCCAGCTGCTATGTCTAAGCAGTTTTTTTTCCCTTTCTTAAATCTGCTCTCACAGAGGCACAGACAACATTGCTTATTGGCTCGGCTCTGGCCAGCGGTGGGTCCCTCTTGGAGCCATCTGAAACTGGCCCTTATCTGACATGGGGTAGCTTCTGGACTCTTCTCACAGAGGCCTCTCCTACAGCCCCCTGCTACCAAAACCTTGCCATGCAAACTCAATACAACCTGCTAAAATTAAATAGCATTTGAAGTCTAAACATCATTGATGGAATATGGTAGGAAATGCTAAGATAACTTAAATCTATTTAGAGCTAAAAATACTATCAACACTTTTTGAAATGTGTGGTAAATTGCTACGTTAATCAAGGTAAATCAAGACTTGCATAAGAATGCCTTTTGGAAATAAGAGAATAATTCAGCTTTATTTTCTGTCTAAATTTTGAGGACATAATTGTTTGAAGACAGAGCATCAGAGCTTTTCATAAGGAGATGAATTAAATCCATTCCCTTTTCTTTTTTAGGGAGTAATTTAAAATATTGTTAAAGAGTATGCGTATGAAAAAGCAGTTCTAGTCAAGTAGGCTAGCATGGATATAAGAGGAATGAGATGTTATTAACAATGGTGCTGTCACAGTTAATGATTTTACCTTATACTGGAGGCATGGCCAGTTAGGCTAGAATTACTTAGCAACAGTGTTTGCAACCCAGTGGTATTTTCATTTGCCACTCAACTGTTGGAAGAAAATACAAGTCTTTCAATGAACTATGAAATCAACCAGTAAAAACACTGGAGTTTATGAGACAGGCTGACTACTGTCAAGGTGATATATCATATACGCAAGATGCTGTTAGTCTACTATGGTACGCTGAACTCAGCCTGCAAAACTACAGCATCAGCCAGCAGATACTTATCAATAAAGCTCTGTGAGGCAAATGAGGATGTCTGAGGACAGCTTTAAAATGTTTTATTGCTCTTAATTTCACAGAAAGATCCATGGGGGGTTGGGGAGAGGGAAGGTTTTTGCATTACTCTTCTTTAGTGACTCCACACAAAATTTGGTTCCCTACATAAATCAGATCCTCCTTCCAACTATCAGCCTTCTCTGGCTGAGACATGCAAGGAAATCCAGCCAGGCTCTTTCTGGAGGCAGCATGCCTATTTCTGGTTTAATTGCAAAGACAGATTGGGAAAGTGACCTGGACCCTGAGTCCTGGACTTTGATCCAGTAAATATCCTGATTTAGTGCTTGTGCCCACATTAGACCACAGGTAGGCATATTTCTGAAGTTTGTAGCAGAGCACAAGAGATCAGTCATGCCCTGCAGGCCATTTCACAAGTACAGCAGTAGCACGGACTGTCTTGTGGAAACAAAGACTCAACAGCAACAACCAAGAAGGCAGAGGAAGACCTATTCTAGATGCTTTTTGCCACTTGTCTACTCAGGATTTCTTAGGTTTGTTAGTGAGTACTTCAGATACCTCAGACTGTGCTTTTTACATGCCCTTAGGATGTCCTTAGGCCAAAATCCCCATTTTGCTGAAACTGACAAACAACCTTGAGAATATTTCCGTCATTTTGAAGTAAAACATGTTCTGTGTTCTAACCACAACTGTATGATCAAACCGAAAAGCTCCTTAGACCAAGTTTACTTTCCAAAAACCAGCATGGAATGATGATGTACTTATATAATTTTTATAGTCATGCTTTCCAGATATTTATATTGTTTCTCTCTTTTTTCTTTTTCTTTTGTATATGTGTCTATAACTTAAAATAGAAAGAACAATCTTGAACACATCCTTAATGCTTTGAGACTAAGAGGAATGTCTGGCCAAATAACTCTGTGATCATAATATACAAACATTAAAGGCTTAAAATACCAAAAATGATTTCTGAATCAATGTAGTCAGGTTAATTGTACACTAATACACTAGGCAATAACAGTATGCTCTGATAGGGAAGCACAAGCAAGAGCTAGTGAACTGACTATCACATAGAATTAATGACTGAAAAAAAAGCTATCAGATAACTTTCCTTGCTTGCTTTGTGTTTCCATGCATTCAGTCATTACAATACCATAACTTATGTCAAAGAAATCAGGGAAGGCATATCCTCCTGGACTAGTCATAATGCCAGGAATCACACCAGGTTATGAGGAAAAGGCTAGAAGAAGAAATCAAAAAATAAGCAAAATAAAATGGAAAAAATTACAGAAATATCCTACTTCAAGGGATATGACTTTAAGCAACTTACATATTTAAAAGTAAGCATGCTTGCATATATGCATATGAGAACTGAAAGTTGCTCTCATCAAGTTGCTATCGTAGCAACTGAAAGCGGCTATCATAAACAGGACAGCTTCCTGCTTAAGCTGTTACACTTTGCCCAAACCAAAGAAAGTATAAATAACATTTGGGAGGAAATCTTTGGGTGACTGAATAGAGAGAAGTAGAGGAACTAAAAAAGATTAAAGCTATTGTATCAGAGCTATTGATGATACCTAGACTACCCCATGGATAACAACTCAGACAAATGATGCAACATTATTATGCAAAATTCAGTGCAGTGCAAGTACATTTTTCTTTGTAACCCGTAAATGTGTAACCAAGTACACATTTTTTCAGTGTAACCTTCCTCATCTTAATCTGCCATCTTTAAAAGAAGAAAAAAGATGGAAGAAGAACTATATCCTAACTGAAAATGCACTTGAGTCTCACATATTTCACTTGGATAGGGGCTGGACTGGGTGGAAGCATTTTCTTGTGAGCAGAGGGGGAAAATAAATAAAAACTTCACCAAGCAAAATGCGTCTTTCGGTTTTAAATAGAGATATTTTGAGAATTAACACCACTGAAATAAATGTCAGTGTAGTACATACCTCAGACATATGCATATGTACACACATAACGGACAAATAATACAACATTACAGATGCCAAGTAGAATCACAGCATCTGTATAAACCAGCTTTAAACTTAATTTCTATTTCTTAAAACAATGCGCTTCATGCTTAAAGTTCATGAACATTTCTTCTGTCTTTATTTTTTTCCAGACTATCTGAAGCGCCTCTACACATTGGATGAGATTTTTAGAAAGAACTAACAACAGTACTAGGTCTAGGGTAGTCAACTGTTGCCTTCATTTGTCTTCATTTTTGTCTTTGTCTTAATTTCTAACATAGAAACCCTCACAAACATTATTTATTTATTTTTCCCTCTGGGAGAAGAGGGGTGAAATTTGGAGCAAACATTTTGGCAAAGAAAATATTTGTCATTCCGTGTTAGCTATTACAAAGTAGCTGTATGGATTGCAGTGCTTATTCTGAGTGACAGCTGCAAGCACCTTGCAAACTGCAAGGCAGAAACTCTGATACCCACTGCAATTAATTATTGCAAAAGCTCAAAAAAAATCTTAAAGCTCCTGCAGTACTGTTATTATTTTTGTTCAATGGAATAAAATTCTCAGGTCCCTCATTAAAAACAAACAAACAAACAAACAAACAAAAAAAACTTTGCAGGTGACATTAAGAAAGCTCATTCAGCAGCTAACATCTATTTCCAGCATTATAACAAAGGGGTCAAAAAGATAAAGTGTACTTCTACTTTGAAATGTGGCTATAAAAGTGGTATCATTATGCTGTATTCTTATTGTATCTCAATGACCAAATGTGCTCAATTTACATATAAAAATATGTTTTTGTGTAGCTTCCAAAGTAAACTCAACAAGGGAGGCTGTTATATAAATCTGCACTACACTCATCAGTGGCACAATGGCATTAGAACAGTCACATTGGAAAAAACAACTACTTAAAATAATGTCATTAATTTTGGAAAATAAAACTTTCAGGATAATATGACCTTGTGTACAGACTGGCAGAATATTTTGCCAAAACAGTATGTTTTTTCTCTCAGTGTTTTGCAGTAAGAAAGCTGAGCTCAATATTCTTACTTTAGCATGAAAAGGCTGATATTGCCTCATAACATTTCATCAACTACAAGTTGCCTTAAAAAATGCACAGTACTGGCATCTGTTATGAATGAGACAGGCAGAGCATCAGCACAGAGATTGATAAACACCCAGAGAGAAGAGATATCTGACTCCTTGAAAGAGAACGGTGCCTGGAAGCTCAAGAAAAGGGCTTATATAATAATAATGCTTAGAATGCAGTGAGAGGTGAAAGAACAAAGATGATTATTGCTAGGTTTTGTTCTGTATTAGATCTGTTTCAAGACTGTTTGCTTCTAACAAGGCTAATAATTGGATTCAGATAGTGATGTGAGATTTTATGACCCAGAGAACTGCAAATTTTGCAGTTCGTTTTGGACAAACAAAAAAGAACCTAAGAACAGCAAGTAATTTATAAGTGTGCCAAAAGCAAACTGAGGTTTAAAAATTCCTTTCCAATTAAAATGCTGATTTTATTTAATTGCTATCACATCTTTCAGAAACTTGCTGCAAAAGTTACTGTGAACAAAAACAGCAACAAAAATGTTGGATGTAGATCAAAATGTGAACCCAGCCCAAACATTTCTGCAGGAATGGCAGCCGTGTACATGATGATAGTTCATTGTTGCTCAGAGGGCATTTCTTTCCTGTGAGGGTGACAGAACACTGGAACGGGTTGCCCAGAAAGGTTGTGGAGTTTCCTTCTCTGGAGATATTAAAAACCGACCTGGATGCCATCCAGCACAATGTAGTCTGGGTTGGCAGGGGGGTTGGACTAGATGATCTTCAGAGGTCCCTTCCGACCTCAAACATTCCGTGATTCTGCAACAGGGAACATAAGAATTCTTCCTGCCCTGCTACATCATGGCTCTGCCTGAACATTCTATCCAACCTGGACAGTGCCCAGTGACCTAATGTGTCTCATAACTTGCAAGGGCACCATCACATGCAGCACTAGCTTTGGAGATGTTATACTTTGTAGTAATGAGATGTACACATCCAACTCAAGAGAAGACAGAAGGCAGTCACTTGCCATGAAAAATACAGGTCTTCCGAAGACTGACAGGTTCAGTTCTATAATTTTTCAGCAAGTGGGGTTGCAGCTGACAAGATGAGCTCTTAATTAGGCTCTTAGGAATAATAAACGTCCATTTAAACTCAAAAGCTAACACCAATTCAGCACTATGATTGAGAATTCCATCAAAAAGTATTTAGACAACTGCAAAACTTAAGGTTTGTGAAGCAAATGAAATAGTTTATCTAGTTATTTTACAATGGAAACCCAGTGTCAGCAGACTAGATCATGAAAGATCTTATCAAGGGCAGAATAGCTCTCCTGGCCTCAGTTACACAGCATGTAACTCAAATTCGTAGGAGAAACAACACTACTCTCTCCTTTTTACATATTAAAAAATGTGTCTGTTTTAACCTTACATCTTAGTGACTACATCAGCATTGCAGAAGCCCACAGAAATAGCGTTTGTCAGGCAGTGTCAAACGAGCAACGTGCCAGCTCACCTATTGCCCGCAAATCCTCTGCAATAGCTGAAGAAGCTACGTTAATTACTGGATTGGCACAAACTGATCCTCTGTTCCATCCATAAACTATATCCATATCAAACTATCTTCATTTTATCTCCTAGATGTGCAAAGACAACCTCCATAGTATGCAAGCGCTCATATGTGGCTGTTCTTAAAACCCATCATAGCTCCTGTGAAGAAAGTGAATTGTGCAAAGGGGTATCTTAAGGACCTCTGCACTCCATGTAAAGGCAATAATTACATTGCTTTTCACCCTTATCTCTCCTGTAGGAATAGCTTATGGTTAGATAGATTCCAAAACTGGTGACAATTGAGAGGTCATCATGTTCCTCAAGCAAGCTAAATACTCACAGCTCTCTGCTGGTTTATTTTTGCCATCTGTCTCCCAGTGCAACATCAAATTACTTGTGGAATCTAATGGGCTGTGCTCTGATTTTATTTAGCAGCAAAATACAGACATTGCCCTTTCTCATGTTCAGTGATGAGACACAGATTGTCTGTTTCAGTCAAATTCTAAAAAGCTGCAAATTACCATCCCATCCAAAGTCAGAGCTTCCCAATGTTTGAGATGAGTATTAGAAGAACATGCTGTCCATTCAGTCAGTAAAATATATTCTTAAAAAGAGAGGCTGAAGAAATGTAGTTCTGCCTCAGGTGGTAATCAGGGGAGATCTAAAAAGAATTATTCCTCAACAAATAATGAGTACCATGCTTGTCATAATATACTCTTTAGGATGTTACACTGCCTCTGCTCCACCTAGGACTGGCTAGGGATACATCATGCAATAGCCTACTCTACAGATACTCTAGGCAAACAAGCACTGTGCAAGCCCTTGGATCCAAGTCATCCAAGTAACTTCCTACAAGTCTAAGCTTATTATTTCAGGCTGGACAGCACACAACACTGCTTTTACTGTTAGCATCATGAGAAGTATTGTACTGTGAACAGCATGTTCAGGTGAGTGTCAGCTTGTGGCAAAAGCATAATCATAAGCCTTGCATCTTCCCATTTCCATTAGACTTCAAGAAAAGAATAGTACCTGACTTCTGGAGTACATGTGGAATTATTGCATCTGAGCATGACAGAGGACAGAGTGAAGGAAAGGCTTCTTGAACCTTATACATTTTTAGTCACACACAGCACATACATTTGACTCAGAACAAGGACTTGTTTCTGAGAAAAGAAACTTTCTATCTACTCCTCCGCTGTTCAGAGGATTTTTTTTTTCTTCCATAGCTGTCAGAAGGCTCCAGATAAAACCCTTGTCATTTCCTCTTTATTACAAACTTTAGAGTTCTCACTGTAGCTGCATATCTGTAGGACTTCACTGGAAGCTCAGAATAAAATGGATGCATTTCAAAGCTAACTCCAGTCTATTTATAATCCAACTGAATGCACCTTCTCATCTGTAGTGGGATTGCGAATTCATATTCAGTAGAAGTCTGCAGGGGCTGTCAACTGTTTCCAATATGGAACCTCAACATCATTCCTTTATTTCCTCACAACTACTGTACTTTTTTTTTTTTTTTTTTTTTTTTTTTTTTTTTTAAGATTTCAGTACTAGATTATATCTAGCAACTCACTGTACCCCAAGACACTTTATACTGTGGAAGGTCTCCACAGTTAGTCACATCTCCAAATGGGACCCTATTTGGAATAGTGACTTGAAGCAGACACTCTACGGGCCTGAAGTACACATGATGTTGTTTCATGAAGCCAGTGCAATTGCACGTGTCCATAGTTACTTAAAGAACACCAAAGGCAAGAAAAAGTAACTTTCCATCTAAAATCCTTTAAACAGAGGCTGAATAAAATATTTAGCTATTTTTAGAGCTCATGATGTTGAAGCTCATGATTCATTAATGTTTTAACTTTCCAGTCCAGAATTATGTTCTGCTTTTCATTTAGCACTCAAATAACCACTCAAGCAATTTGAGTGAACATACAAGTATACACATGTCCATGTTCATGGATTCCAAGTTTTAAAAAATCAGCATTCAATTTCCTGGAAAGGAAAGGCACTATATGAATAAATCAAAATACATTTTATATATATTTTTTCAGACAAGTTTAATAGATAAATCTCTTTTACTTTCTAGTAAAAGAAATCATTAAAAAATAAAAAAACCCCTCTTCTCCCTCTGCTTTTCAACAACTCAAAAAAAAAAAAAGTAAAAATCCCAGTTTCCTATGAAACGTTTATGAAATTCTTTTTCATTCTAGCAGGGTGGGATTTTATGTCTCTTGTCTTTATAAAAGAATATTAAACTGAATGCTATACATAAAAGTTCTCTCATTTGTGAAGAATCTTTCAGTGTTCTTAAGATTAACTTCAGTTGATTCTTAAGATTATCTTCAGTTGAAGAAAGATTACTTTTCAGTAAAAAAAAAAAAAAATGTTTCTTGCAGAACAGTCATTTAGTTAGCTTCCAGAAGTCATTTGTCTCACTTGGTAGTTTTCTCACCTATAGAAGGTAGTTCACAACTCAAACCTAGGCCAAGATTCTCAGATGAATTCAGCTCCATTTCAACACCAAATATTAACACAGTTATCACATTGGGTTTTGATTCCTTTTAAAAATCTGACCTTACAGAATAAATGAAAACCTTGGCAACACTAGTTAGCATCTGTAAAAGAAACCATTGCACATCAGCTACTCTAGGGAACCCTCCTTTCTGAGAGAACTGAACAAAGACTTTTGAGGCAGCAGGCAATTACTAATCTATACCAGGAGAGCATTGCGTGAATGTATTGTAAACAATTAAGTCAGATCCTGATGCCACTGTAATCTTTATAAATTTCTACTTCTTCCTAAATTTTTACTTCAACAGGGTCAGGATTTTGTCATACTACAATGAACACATTCTGAGATTCCTATTTTCCCATTTCTAAAGATGTTCATAGATGGTATAAATATGGTTGTCCCCTGGCTTGCAAAGTATACTAAAATAATAATGAAACATTTGACAAAATAAGCACAATGTGCGTGTGCAACTGCAAACTGAGTCATGAAAAACTTTTCAAGGTAAGGCTTAGGTAGAGTTATCCGCATGCTTTTTGAATTTCCCACTTTGGACTTCCTCTATTACCTGCAACCTCTTAAAAAAGCCTAAAGAATATTCTTGATCCATTCAGAGGCTTCTCTCCGAGCAGAAATGATATTCTTAAATAAAATGCCATAATAGCTTCATAAACTATTTTCAGGGAGGCAGAAATGCTGGCCAGGATGTGAATGATCCAAATGTGGTATATTAAAAATGCATGTGTTTGTCCTTTCAGCTAATGGCTTGCTAGAGTTTAGGCATACTAGCTGGCCCTCAAAAGCTGTTGTGGCTATTGTATTCAGAGGACACATGCTCCCATCTCAATTAGGCATATTTTTATTTTGTGGGTCTGTCCATAATGACTCTTCAAAACAGTATATTCTGCTATTTTTTCTCAATGTGCACTCCCTACTTCATTTCTCAGGGCATTCGTTATTGAACTTTGTGACATCTGGGGAAGCAAACAAATGCTAGCTCTATTTCAACTGTTTTCTAGGAAGTCTTTGTTGTTGGTTTTACAGAGGAGCATAGCTATACACAATTGCTTTGCTTTTTAAAGCATATTGAATTACACTTGAATTCTATCCTGCCATGGATAAAAGGATACAAATACTAGTAAGCTGATAACTCTTAAATAAGCGTAAAGAAAACTCAGATGTAGGAGTGTTTCAGTAATGAATTATGCTACTGCTAGGAAAAGGTTACTGTGTTGGTTTGTGCTCCTTCAAACTTTGTGAGTAGTTCAAATTTTTCACGTATTTCAAAATGACTTTCCACATAATGCAGATTTTAGATCTGGTTAACTGTTAAGAACTCACATTAACAACTAGCAGTTGCCATGCATGTTGCAGCCTAACGTTAATTAAATGTTGGTTTTCCACTTCTTTGAAGTCTTGTTTTCATTTGTGATGTTTACCAAAAAAAGGGATAGAAATAAGACCCATCACCACGTTAATCTTTCACCTTTCCTTTGTGCTAAAAGAACTCCTGAGAGGTGACAAGACCTGTAGGCTCTTGCACCAACTCAGATGACAAGTAAATCTAGTTTCAACATATATAAAAACTCAAACCCATTTGTGTTTTTGTTTTTTTGAGGGAACCAAACCCTGTACAGACTACCCTGAAGATATAGAGTCAGATGATAGAAAATAGAAGAAAAAAAGAAGCTAATTTAAAGAGAATGATAAAAAATCCTGTCTCACATGAAGACTCGATTTTAAATGCCATAGTAGCTGCAGTTTTGATGGTGCAGTAGTTAAACCTATTTAAATAGTAGGTGCGAAAACACTAACATTACATCTTAGAAACTGAAATGCTTTCAGGTCTTAAAAATGACTAAATTTTCAACCCTCAGCAGTAAAATATACACAAAAATCCTCCATACTAAGCAAATTTTCTTTTAAGAGTTAACATAAGGATATAACCTCAAAATAAGTCTGTTTTTCCTCCATTAAAGAAAAAAAAAAAAAGATTAAAACCATCAGCTGAGCATTTTTATATTTGTTTGTAGAGACCAGTCATGAAAACCATTCTTTGTCTATCTTTATTTCATCACAGTCTGAACACACAGTGTAAGCAAAGCTATAAAAGCAAAAGAAACCTGTTCAGAGAAATATTTAAAATTATTTAGAACTTGTACTGAAGTCAGGTCCCACACTGAACAAATTGGCATAGAAATAACAGACACTCTGGGTTTTACCTAAAGGGTCAAGAGAAATTCCCACAGGGCTGGCCATATGCTGTATTTCATTTTGTGGCTTGCTTGAAATATTTTAGATAATTAGTTTTCATCTCAGAAAATACTCCAACTATCAATATACGCATTAATTCACATTCATTATAGCCAAGTGTTCTTTATACATCAGAGATTGTTTATGTATCCTTATTACCGGATACGAAGCAAAAAGGACCTCCATTCCTTCAAATCAAGCTATTTTATAATTATTACAAGGACGTGGTCTTCCTTTCTTTTTGACTTGATCTCTTGTTCGTTTATCGTCAAAGGTGCTTTTATGCTGTGGCAATGTTTGACATTAATGCTAGCAAGATAAGGAAGGTATTTCTTCGTGATGCCCTGAATATAACTGTTTCTGAAGGAAAAGTGTTCATTACCTTGCCAGAGGCCCTGCTGAAAATCTTATGAATTTTGATGACCTAAATAGCAGCATTGGAGGCTGTCCATGTTAATGCAGTTTACCAGTCATCTTCCTTCCCTGGTTTCACTGAGTTACCTATTAGAGAATTCCCAGAGCAGATGAAGGTATTCATCACAAAACACTAAACTTTGGTCTGTTGAAACAAATCTTTCTAACCTCTCTCTTATTCATTTTGTCAAATAGGCAGTTTAGGCAGATTTAACTCAATAGGGTAAACTTTGTGATGAACCCTCAATCTCCAGAATTATCTTCCCTGCCCTTTGTATCGTAATGGGTTATGATCTTCTAGTTGTATTTTATTTATAATCAAGATAATAATCATATGCACCCTGTCAGACTCACTTTCACTGAATCTAATGCTTTTGATTTTTCTTCAAGTGTAATTGCTATTCCTGCATGCATAAACTCTATTATCACTATGCATGGCAGGATGAGCTTTGACAGCTAAGCACAAGTTGACCTTCCCCATAAAACAGAGAATCATAGAACGGCTTGGGTTGGAAGGGACCTAAAAGACAATCTAGTTCCAACCCCCTTACCATGAGAAGGGATGCCACCCTCTATGTTGAGCAAGTTGTTCAAAGCCCCATCCAACATGCCTTTGAACATTTCCAGGAGTAGGGCATCCACATTTTCTCTGGGCAACCTGTGCCAGTGCCTCACCACCTTCTGAGTGAAGAATTCCCTCCTAATCTCTTATCTAAATCTCCCCTCTTTTAGTTTAAAACCACTCCCCCTTGTCCCATCATTATCTGACAGAGCACAAAGTTGCTGTCCATCTTTTTATAAGCTCCCTCTAAGTATTGAAAAGCTGCAATGAGGTCTCCCCTGAGCCTCCTCTTCTCCAGGCTGAACAGCCCCGGCTTTCTTAGCCTTTCTTTATAGGAGAGGTGATCCAGCCCTCTGATCAACTTCATGGCCCTCCTCTGGACTTGCTCTAACAGATCAACGTCCTTGTACTTGGGGCCCCAGACCTGGATGCAGTACTCCCAAGTGAGGCCTCAGAAGGGCAGAGTAGAGGGGGACAATCACCTCCCTTGACCTGCTGGCCACTCCTCTGTTGATGCAGGATGCAGTTGGCACTGCTGGCTCATATCAAGCTTTTTGTCAGCCAGAACCCCCAAGTCTTCCTCCACAGGGCTGCTTGCAATGAGTTCTTCTCCCAGTCTGTATTGCTGCTGTCTGGAATTGCCCTGACCCAGGCGCAACACTTTGCACTTGGACTTGTTGAACCTCATTAGGTTCACAGGGGCCCAATTCTCAAGCTTGTCCCTTTAGATGGTATCCCTTCCTTCTGTTGTATCAACTGTGCCACTCAGCTTGGTGTCATCTGAAAACTTGCTGAGGGTGCACTTGATCCCATTGTCTATATTATTGATAAAGATATTAAAGAGTACCGGTCTTGAGACAGAACCACTGGACACCACTGGATGGACACCACTCATGACCAGCCTCCACCTGGACATACAGCCATTGACCACCACTCTCTGGCTGTGGCCTTCAAGACAATTCCTTACCCACTTTTTGTCCACCATTCAAATCCATCTCTCTTCAATTTGGAGATCAGGGTGTCATATGGGAGCATGTCAAAGGCCTTTAAGAAATCCAGGTAGATGACATTGGTTGGTCTTCCCTTGTCAACTGATGCAGTCACTCCATCATAGGACTGATCCAGAATCTTCACCAAATTGGTAAGGTGTGATTTTCCCTTGGTGAATCCATTCTGGCTGTTCTTGGATCACCTCCTTGTCCTGCATGTGTCTCACTTGATTCCGATTGCTTGCTGTTGCCTGATTCTGAGTAGTCTTTCCACATTCACCCCTCCCTCCTTCCAAGACTGTCCTTTGAAAAAAACATCATTAGTTTCTGGAATCCTGTGCACATTTTTATGTCTGGGGTGTTTATTCCAGACAGACTTTAAGTAGTCTTAGTACAGCTTCATCGCTCTCATTATGATCTGACCTTCTGTTGCTTTCTGATTGGAACTGGTGTGCTAAAACACATGATTCTCTTCATGTCTACTACTGAAATTAAATAGGCCATCTCAAGCAGAAGAACCTAAGATTGACAACTGTACCATATAAAGAAATCCACATAAGTTATATGCAGATATAACAACTTCAAAAGCCCATGATGAAGTAGATTTATTCAAGCAAATAGTTTAAATAAAATGTAGCAGCTAATAAATCAAATTAGAACTTATGGTAAACACTCTCTATTATTAGCAAATGCACGCTTTTCCATAAACCTCCCTTTTACCAAGTCATCCCTGTAGTGAAAGCTTTAAAAATAAGTGGTACAGATGTTTTTCAAGGAACTTATTATTCAATAATACTTCAACACAGTAACTGAAATGCAGTTACAGATCACGTGGATACGCTCTTATCCAGAGCGTACAATGGCACAAATGCAGCAATTGAGAGGGCTGCCTTGGGATGGCCATCAGGTTTAATCAAGGTCTTCAATAGAGATTGTAATACCTACCTAACCTTGTTGCATTGTTATTGCTTTCCTAGCTATGACTAAGACGACCAAAACATACACTTTAGCAGAAGGCCACATGCGCGTTGAAACTACTTTTTGACTGTATAACCTTCATGTGCACATACTTATAACTGCATATGCTTTCTGTGCACACACCTGCACCTTGTACCTACTACATGTAGATCTAGTCTTGACTGACAAATGACTAAGTAATTGGATAAGAATTTTCCTCCAGTTTTGAAGAGCTGAGCAATATAAGCTCCCTGTCTGTTAATAACTTTTGTAAATAGCGTCCCCCTCATTTTTAACATATGGACTTCATCCATTAGCTTTAGCTCTAACTCTTACAGGTTGGTTAAAGGCAGAGTCAATAAAGCTTCTTCCAAGATGTTAAAGATGCTTTCTTTAGAGAAGTTGCAGTTTTGTTTTTGTTTTTTGAAAGTTCAAAGATATTTAGCATGATATATGGTATGGCTTATTGAACTATTTGAAGATATCACTTGATAAATCTGAATTCTCATGATTAACAATGCTTGTTTTCTCCCTTCTCTCAAATTACAAAGGACTCGTCACATAAGCAATAGTACTGTTGCATTTGTCAGACTATAATTAGGTGTGGCAAAAAAAAAAAAGTCATAAATCACTCTGCTGAATAGGAACAGAAGACTCAACTAATCTTTTTGCCCTTCTCAGTATTAAGTCTTACTCAGCATTATGCCTTACATACATGCAACAAAAGGCAAGCTAACAAAAAATGGGGACCTGTGGGAATACTATATTGTTCAGGCAAAACAGCTTCAAGATGCACAATACCATAAGATTTTTCTGCACTTATCTTTTTTTCAAAGATTCAATTAACAGTATAGCGTGTGAGTTTTTGTTTATGAATGAAGTGTATAATATCCTTGGATAAGGAAAAAATACAAATCTCTTGAGTTTCCATATTCATTTTCCAAATTACAGGAGGTTGATTTTTTTTTTTTGTAAACACTTTTTTCACAGGTAAACATCACTTATTATTCAAAAAAGAGTCAATTTGATGAAAGCAAAGAACAAAAAAAAAGGCTTTGGGCACTGTTTCACATATTTTTACTTGGAAAAATTCACATTTTACACAAGATAAAAACTGAATTCTTTCTTATAAGTTATCTGTGTCTCTCTTACACATCAATTAAAAAGCTCATCTGAAGAAACTATTGTTTTGTAGCCTCACAGTAACAGAAGCTGACTGAAGATTTCAAGGTTCATGGTAGCCTGTTTCTAGTAGCTAACAAAGATGCAACTATCCTTTGATAGAAAAACATAGCCCATCTTTCATCCTGATTATAGATAATCAAGAAATTTTTAGCAGACATAGAAAGTGCACATTTTGTTATTCAGGTGTTAAAAGGAGTCCTTAGTAAGTCTGTTAGCTACCTGATGCTAATCAAAGTTTTGGAATTGATATTAAGCCTAGTGTTTCAAGGGCATAAATGAAAGATACATCAGCTCTGAAAGAGTTAATTTCTGTTCTGCTATGTTTTCCCTACCATTTACTGAAGGAAATGTTTATTGGTTCTAAAACGATGTGCAAATACCACTCACCTCTCCAGCACAGACAGTGGAATCAAACACCCATCACGCTGCCTTTTTTTCCCCTTGAGCCTCTACAGAAGAAAGATCAAGTTCACCAAATTTTGGTTTCATCGTTACCAATCTCAAACAAATGAGTTGCTAATTAATATCACAGAAAATATTAGTAGATTCTTATTAACTATAGCTATATTAGTAAATGCAACGTGCCACTTGTTCCTGGACACTGAGGCTTAGTGGCACAGAGCAACCCATTCAACAAACTCCTGACCTATTGGGACAGGATGACTGCATGCAAACTACACATTGGGAATGTTCTTCCAAGCATCCCATATCCTGATTTCTGTGTGCACACACACACACAAAATACTTGAGCATGCTAGTTGTCACAGACAAAAGCAGCACTTGAAAACATGTAAACATTTTAATGATAGGTTCTCATTCCAAAAGCTTGGATATGGATTTTGACCATAGACACAATCATAGAATCCATCCTAAAAAACAAGCACACACACACCTTCAGTGGCCACAAGCAAGCTTAGTACAGCTTTGAGGTTCTTTCCAAGTTACTGTGTTTTCCATCAGTGGAGCAGCAGTGAGTCATACGTCATAAATTCACCAGCATTTCCATCCAATATGATCCTTTACTAAATCACTCCACTGGGCAGAGGAAAAATCCTTTGTAAGAGCGTAAGAGACAGACACTTGCACTAACACTCCCACACTTGTTCATATATTTTCTGACATGTATATTTAAATTTCCTGCGATTTCAAACATCTAATAAAGCTAAATTAATTTACTTCAGCATGTAAATGTTTGAAGGCTATTTTCGCAAACTTAATGTTTTGTATGTAATTAACTAGTACAAAAACAACCTTTATTATTTTATGCTAATCTTGGTAAATATAGTGTCAGCTGCATTCACAGAGTTAACACAAATTAAATGGATTGATGATGGTTTCAGCCTAAAAACTGAAGATGTTGTCATGCCCATCATAACTTCTAAAATCAGTTTATCAGTAGAAGAAAAATACACTATTTTATTTTTGCTGTTATACGAATGGTTCCAAAAGCCCCAATTATCTGATCCCATGCTTGATTGTAAAAGTACAAGAACTTGCAGTGATGAGCAGAAATTGAACTTGAAACCATTTTGTTTAATAAATATTTAAAAAAGATCTTAAAGAGTATGTCTTATACATGGACAGACCACCTTCGGTACTTAAGAGGGAAAGAAGCAGAACAAACAATACAGCAGATTTTACAGGAAAGTCTGGTAAATCTAACTTTAAAAAAAAAATCAGACCATTCATAAAACAGTAATTGAAGGATAACAATAGTTAACCAGATAAGCAGCAGTGGCAAAAGGCATCTCTTTTTGCAGTGCCAAAGAGTAATGAATGGACGGCATTATTCTGCAGCTGACTCTCCTATGTAAGAGCAAAGTACAATATTCAGCTGCATGATCAAAATCTGAACTGGCATTTTGATCATTGTTCTAGAAAACAGGGGGGTAACCATCACACTGTAGACAGAGTTTTAAGTGTAGGTGGCAGAAGATAGTTTTAACTATTAAGCATAACAGAACACAATTTAGAGAAAAAAGGACACTGTTAAGGCAGATCAACAAATATTTATTTCTTTTGTGACTAAGCTAAGGGGATTTTCTGAGATGCAAGTAAGTTAGCATTTCATTATATCTTTAATTACAGTTCATTAACTGTTTTTAATTTAATGTTATTCTACAGAAATCACTGAAGTGAAAATGTCAATAAAAAATCCGTCTGTTCTATGGAACTAAAGGAGTCTTCTAGCAACACAAGAATGAGACAATGTGCATATCGCTTTCAGTTGCGATTTTCTGACTAACGTGCTGAGCATTCCTGTAAACAAAGTAATCTACTTCATTTGGAAGAACAGCTTCCCTCCTTGCAGCCACAGGATTTTTATTGGACACACACGATAAGGAAGTTCTTTACACCTGTATTATATCCCTTACCTTACAGATCCCCATTTCAAACACAATGTGGGACAAAGATGTGCTGCTAACAATACTTCTTGGTTTTTCACCTTCGTTGGTTAAATACACCCGCGGAGAGGGCTGTCAGTGGTGTACCCCATAAGGCATCCCCAACCATCACTGTGCCACTAGAGGGCAACGAAAGCACTGCGAGCTCCTTAGGCTCCTGACTCCCGCGGCAAACTTGGCACTTCATTTGTACCAAAGCTGCCCAGTCTACTCTGAGAGACATGAGGAGTAAACATGGGAACACAAGCATAGTTTAGCATACTTTAACACCGCCTGAGTCAGAAAATTGATTAGTAGGACTTTTGCTTGCAAAATTATCCTTTTTTTTTTTTAAAAAAAAAACTGTAATAAATCACAACTCATGCAGTGTAGACAATTATATACAAAAGAGGAAATCTAAAAAAAAGTAACTATTCCAGCTTTGGGAAAAAGGAATCATAATCCACTGGAATAAGCACCTAAGTGTTATTGGTAATAACTGTACTGATGACAGAGCACGAGGGTACAATTACATTTCAAATAAATCACATTCCTAATCACTTTTGTTAGACAGGTACAAGATTGAGTAGGTGTTTGCACGAGCAACAGGTTCAGGGGGTTGTTTTCTGAGACGTCTGATATGACTTGTAACATCTCACGTGCCCTGAGGGAAGCTCTCAAACAACTTGTAAAATGCTCCTTTTGCTGTATCACTATAATAAGGGGCTACAAAATATCAGCAGAAACTTTATGGAACCCCCCTTGCAAAAGTAAGGGTCAGACTAAGTCTGAAATATTATTGAATAGTCTGCCTCTGTTTAATCACCAGGTCTTTATAAAATACAGCACAAGAAAAAGGCACCAAAAAAAAAAAAGGTTTTTACTATTTCTAATCTTCAATCTTCTTCTTCATGAAGAATTTAAATCAGGCAACTCTTGAATAAGACATTGCATCATGGGAAAGAGGTTTCTACTACCTTTTCTCTTCATGATCTAGAGCATTTATACAGGATATTTCATGTTTTCACTCAGACAAGATGTGAGTTAAAGCTTCACCTTCCAAAAATTAATCTATAACCACGTTTGCTAGGATGGCTTCTCTTGTTCTCTCCTTATCAATCAAAATAAATTACAGAGAACTTGACTTGGGAAATGTTAATATAGATATTTTCTAGCATTCCTTTGGTGAACAGTCTTGTCACATCACAAGCAGGAATGAGCTGACAGACACTAAAACACTGTTGGTGTTTTAATGTAATCAGAGTTGTCACAGCCTTCAGCCACCCATGTGTTGAGACAGTAGCACATTCAAAGATGGTGTTGCCTCTTTTTTGGATGGCCAAGGAGTGTTTTGTGTTTCTGACACAGTTATCACAAATTGTGCTGGCCCTGATTTTGTTGTTGTTGTCAGTGGCCTGTAATTCCTAATGTTGTCAGCTGCTTTATCTGTTTTGGCTTGAACAAGTGGTACTGAGTTTCCTTTTTTTAATTGAGATTTTATTGAGAAGCCTGTTTTAATCACTAATTGGTGGCTCTATATATACTTTCCCATCCTTCTCAAAGATGGAAAGAAAAATAATTTGGGTAGTGTATACAGAACTCTGATAGAGATAAGGGGAACTGCTCAGATAAGAAATTGAAGATTTTTGTTAAGCTGGAGAAAATCATCTTGGTGGAGTATCCACATGTTTGAGAATACCTTTAAGTGAGAGTGGAAGATGCACAAGGAAGTGTACTAGCAGTACTTTATGATATCACAGTTCCCTATTGCACTCCTGGCCTGCCCACACTTACCCTGCTGTGTACAGTCCTATCTCTAAAAAGCATTCTCCGTCATGTATGCATAAGCAGAAGGTAAAGCAAGAAGTGCTGCCTGATGCTTTCCTATTTAAAAGTGATACTGAATGCAAATACAGTAGTTTTTAGAGGCACAATAGCTCCCATAGATAAATGCTGTATCAATTTGTATGACTTCTAATAAGCACTTGGTGTGCATACAAACACTCCTCCCATGCAGTCACATTGACCCTGTTCTACACCTGACTTTTTAGGTATCTGGACATTCATCTCAATTCGTGTACCACCAAACTGTATTTAACCATTGGGTTAAAAATACCCACTGTCAACTTCACCTGAAGAAAGGGCTTAAGCAAGGAAAGGGAAAAAAATATATATGATTAAAAAGCAAAGGAAACTTGGCAGTTTACACTCAAGTGAATCAGAGCAGAAAAAAATCAGCAAGGTAATAATAAAGAAATAAAAGTACATAGTCTTTCCCAGGCAATGAGAAAAATCAACATGGCAAGTTTGCCATGCAATTTCTGAAATCAATTCTTTCCCATGTTACCCTTTATCAGCCTTTCCCATAGCTGAGAAGAATCTTGACCTCAGTCCAGATATTTGAAAGACTTACAGTAGTAATAATGAGCTAAACACATTTTCATCTCATTTTCATCCTTTTTATTTCTCTCAGAAAATTGTATGTGTCTGTTATATTTATATGCCAGACAACTATCCTCCTTTCCACTCAAGCTGCAAAAAAGGATTTTCTGAACAGCTGCAGGTCAATGGAACAGAGACTCTTTCTGGTGGGACAGGGATTCCTGTTGGAACTTCCTTGCTTCTCTGGCTAGAGGAGTTCACAGGAAAATATTCTAGCCAGCACTTGTGAAGTGTTCATCAGGATACATCTCAACAAACACTCAGGTGTGATGAATGGGTTTTTATTCTACCCCCAGATACATACATGCTATTTTTTTCCCGTTTCTGTGTGTGTGTGGGTAAAAACAGTTTTATCAGTTCCTAATGGATGAACATGTCCATCTTTTTTTCATACACATATAATAATTATAATAGGAAAGAAAGATCAAAGTGACAAGAAAAAAAATGAGATTATCTTGGATTATTCTCCACACAGATTTCTGTTATTTGGGAGATCTTATTGTGAACTAATACCTGGCAAACTTTTTTTCCCAATTTATTTCCTTGATAGGACCAATGATCCACAGTCACTAGTAAAGAACAAAAATAACTTGGGACTTTCAACAGCACCAAAGCTGGTCGCAATGCTCACGAGTCAAGAAACAATGTGATAGAGAGGTGGATACCAGGACTGAGAGAAACTAAGGTTTCCTATTCCAGAAAGACACTTCAGGTTGCCTAAGAAGTCACAGGTTTAAGCAGCAACCATCTACTCAGGGGATTAGTGTGCAGGGTGGGGGCAGGGGGGTGGATCTGACACTCAGGAGGATAGAATACATAAAGATATCTATCATCCTGTGAGAAGAAAAACTTGCTCAATGAATCCTCAGTCAGCACTCCACTGAAAAAAAAAAAAGTAAATATGCAATTATGCAATGCAGGAATGGTTCTTATACTACAAGTCCCAAGATGGCAGCTTAATTATTTGGTATTTTTCCAAATACCAGATACACCTGAAGTTATTTGCATTATATTTACACTTATATTTTCCATTCAGTAACTAACAAGTGTCAGCCATAATACAGCTTACACAGCCACAAAAGTCAAGAAACTAACAGGAAAAAAGAACAAAGCCTGTATTTACACTGTCTTTGGGACATTGTCCCTCAGCTAGCCACAAAGAAAGGCCCTCCAAAAAAGTGCCTGGATCCAAAGTAGAAAAATTCTAGGAGGACCTGTCCACCTGCAGAGAATTGTTATCTGCAGATAATTCCCAAATGAACTGAGCCTTAGCCTAACTGAACCACAGCCTTATTTTCTTTCCAGCATGCCTAAGTAGTAGTGCCTACCTCACTTGAACCTTTGGGATGATGAAGGTACTTTTAGCATTCAAGTCCAAGCTGGAACTAGGTGTGCTCCACTGATCCCTGAGCTATTTTCTGTGCTATACATTTAACACTTGCATGACTTTAGGGGCTTCAGTGACATGTATAAACTGGTTGTATTTAAGCACTATTTAACAGCAATGTCATTGAATCAAGTGAAATTTCAACAGAGTTGAGTGCAGAAGTATCCACATCTTCAGACATGTGTCTTAACTATTAGTAATGTTCATTGAAATCTTAATTCTCCCAGACTGAGGTAGAGCCAAGCTAACACAGGAAACTATAATGCTATCTGACACACATGACCTTTCTGATTAAAGCAACTTGTCTTTCTTACAGAAGGCAGCTACTACAGCTCATTAACAGCTTTGCACTCTATTTTTCAAAATTCTGTATCAACCAATTCATATTCTTTATTTCTGGTAGCATTTGGAAATGTCTCAATTTCCTCTTGAAGTTAATGAGAGGCAATGGGTATTCCAATTGTAGGTCAGCAATGATGGATGCTGCCTTATAAGTAACAGACCATTCTACTTCTACAAAAAAATTCGGGCCAGTTCTAGTACCATTTCCCAAGCCCCATTCCTTCCTTCACCCATACCCCACCCCACAAACACAGGGGAGAAAAACGTTATCAAAAGACAATACATTAAAAAAACCATTTTTAATTCAACAATTCAACACACATTACTGTGATGCATACAAAGATACTGCATTAAAAATCATGTTAGTCCCATAGATGTTATCAGAAATCCCAGGACAGAGACGATTAACAATGCTTCTTTTACTAATTCAGTTCTCATCTGTTTCAATAACACAAAACAGACCATGAATCCCAGACACGGTACATTCACTGTGCCTGTACAAGAATGATTTTAAATACCTAACTTTTTTTATAACATGAAAATACCTAAATAACGTATCTTTTATTAATGCACTGCACAAAGTACTTTTTTTTTTGCATATTGGTGTTTATCTTCTAATAGCGTTAGTTGTTGGAAAAAATATATCTCCACTACAATTTGCTTGATATGAAAGAGCTGAAAGTTTCAGATCATTACAACAGAGGTTGAATTCACATTATCCATGTGAATTAAACTTCTAAAGCGTTGTTGCCATCAGTTTTAGATACTACTTGAGAAAAATTAGAGATATTGTACAACTGATGAAAGGCTTGGTTATATTTTTAACTAGAAAAATATATTTTTCACTGGAAAAATATAACAAAAAGTTGCATGTGAAAACTACAAAAATTAAATAAAGCTTGTTTCCTAGCTCAGAGAGATACATAAACTTGCAAAAATTAGATGTAATGCATATTATTTTACCATTTTGTACAATGTCTAACACTGAATTTAATCATACAACTAATGTGGAACAGCAACATATTGAAAATACAGTATTCTATTTGACAGTGATAAAAAAAACTACGGAAACACTGTAAGCGAACACCAATTGCTCAGTATTCAAGCGTGCTACTTTGGGATATAGAACTGCCAGTTTTTCCACTGCAAAGTCCTTCCTTAATATCCACAGTTATTGGAGCAAATTTCATGATAAAAATCACATTTAAATGGTTATATAAAATATAGAAAGACACCTGCACGTGTGTATTTCTGCAGTTTCCTTCTCATTTGCTCAAACTAAAACCAGTTTTTACCAGTGTCCCAGTTTCAGCTGGAATAGAGTTGATTTTCTTCCTAGTAGCCACTGTGGTGCTGTGTTTTGGATTTCAGATGAGAACACTACTGATAACACAGGAGTGTTTCAGTTGTTGCAGAGGAGTGCTTACACAGAGCCAAGGACTTCTCAGCTTCTGGTGCTGCCCTGCCAGTGAGGAGACTGGGGGTTGGGGAAACACAGCCAGGACAGCTGACCCCAGCTGGCCAAAGGCACGTCCCACACCATGTGGCATGCTAAACAACAAAAATAGGGGGGTTGACTAGGGTAGGAAGCTACTGCTCAGGAACTGGATGGGCATTGGTCAGCAGGTTGTGAGCAATTGCACTTTGCATCACTAGCTTTGTATATTATTTTACCATACCATTATTATTTTCCCTTCGTTTTCTTTCTTATTAAACCACTTTTATTTCAGCCCATGAATTTCACCTTTTCTCCAATTCTGTCTCCCATTCCACCGTGGGGGACTGCGCAAATGTCTGTGTGGCTGCTGGTTTAAAACACAACAACCAGAACACTGAAATCTGCTTTTCCACCATAGGGGCTAATTCAGATTTCCATCTCCAACCTTGTCAGCTAGCGGAGTGCTTTGAACACAGATCCAATGAGCCACTGAAAGGGAAAGTCTTTTTCCTAGCTTTCATACACTCAAAAGTAGCACAACTGTTACTGTTGCTGGAATTCTACAATAAACCACCACCAGAATACCCTTCAGGCAGGAAAGATGACTGGAAAAAGCCAGTATGAAAGGCAAAACATTACAAAAGTTTGTGAGCAGAAAGCCAGGGGTTTGGAGTGAAAACATAGTTCATACAATCTTACCTACAGCTGGCAAGTCTAAAAGCTATTTTAATTGCCATAGCATTTCTATAAGCTTTCACAAAGATTTTAGGAAGAATTGTAAATGATTTTGTTTCATGTAACTTCCAGGATGCGGAACGCATTGTATGGACTACATTAGGCATTGGCCCTGACCCAAAGACTGCAAGTGTCAAGTAATACAGTAGTACTGTTGCTGAGAATTTAACAGAATATGTTGAAACAGTATTTCAATCTCTGTAAATGTTGACTCATTTCCCGCTATGGTAACACACTTGTACCCAATACTGTGTGAAGTGATTTGATAGATCAATTTAAACAAGTATTTCCTGCATACAAAAATACCTGCTTGAGAAACATGTGGCCACGATACCAAGAGGCTTGCAAAAGAATTATTACTGCACATTTCTCAGGATGAAAAAAGTTCAAAATATGAGTATACTCTGTGAATGGAAGCATAACATTTATGGAGATTCAGTTCAAAGAAATTGGGAAAGTAAGCTCCTAAGAGATGTTTTGCTGACCAGAGTAAAACATCTATTTAATCCAGACAACATAAAACACCAAGCTAAGCATGCGTTTATAGGATTTCTGTCTTATATCAGAAGTACTTCATGGTACAGATTTTGAATTCCACCCATAGTGGACCTTGTCCTTGTAGTGCCCAGATTGAAAGTTTATAAACAAACTTTGGAACAGATACATTTTATTCCATATCAATAAAGAACTTTGGCTTCAGTCTTAGAAATGTATCGGTTCTATAGGTCATTGCAGCCAACTATATTTAAGCTGCTTGCTCACCTTAGGTTCTAGGGTTTTCTTTTGAGGTCAGGGGAGAGAGACAGGTACCACTTGGTAACAAGTGATTTCATCCTCAAGTAGGCATCTAAATAGATCAAATTGCAACCCAAGCCATTTATGTATATATAAATAAAAAAAAAAAAAAAAGCAGCTTGGGTAATAAATTCTTAAGTAAATCATCTATTGCAGGCAAATCTTCACAGTGTACATCTCAAATTTGTTGGGATGGATCCCATTTTGAGCCCACTGGGCACCTATGTGGGTGCCCATGTGTGATCTAGATAGAAATTTCACTGCCAGATCTCATTTGAGATGTTGTCTTAAGAGCCACTTGAAATGTTTTCCTTGGAGTCTAGGTGAACTGTCCCAGTTTGGGGTTTTCCAAGGCTTGTAATCCTGAATTCTTGTGACAGCATCATTAATTACAACTACAATAGCAAATACTGTAGCCCAGTAACATCAGATTTATACAGTGAAACACCTGATGCCAAAGGGTGTTCTGTTGTCTTATTTCGAAGTAGCTACAGTGTGCTCCCACAGACTAGGTGCCCATTTGTCACTATAAGTAACACACCATGATGACTATGTGTATCTGCTAGGTCTGCTTCATCCAAAAGGAAACCAATTTCTACCACATTACCAAAGAATCTTTTTTTGATACAATCACAGAATTCTTTTTGAAAAGCACACTGCTTGCTTGAACTAAAACACTACTGTAAATATACCTAAAAAAGCAGCTTTAGAAATACCAGAAGCCTGTCGCCTAATGAAGTTTGAACTACTGCTTAGTTTCCAAGCTATCTCTAACTAAGGTATCCCACAGACCAAAAGTCTTGCTTTTAGGTGTAGTCAAAAAAAAAAAAAAAAAAAGTATCTACATTTAGAAGCAGTCAGACCTAGCTAATTCAGACGGAGCATGAGAAAAAGGTCACAAGTAGTAAGCAGGTGCTTTGCTTTTATAGATCCCAATTACAGGCATTTACCCTTGTTCACCAAACAGGTGTGATAATTCAGCATTTTGATGTACTGCACAATGACTTGTTCCTTAATTGAATCTTCATCTGAACTCTCAACAGAAGCAAAATGAGGACATCCACACTCTTAGACTGCTAACACAAAAGCAGTACCACTACATCCTGAGAGTTTCATAAGGCTGCAAATGCACAAATCCATTTCAGGCCAATGAAGGTGGATGAAACTATGATCTCAAACAGCATATGATTGAAGTAGAATAATGTTTTTCATTTTTATAACTTCAGATATAAATATTTTTCAAAGCAAAGCTGCTTGCAAGCATTCTTCTGGCTTTTACATGAACATAGGTATAACAGAAATTCCTAGGCACATGTTTATGCCTGCCAGGGTGCAGTAGTAAAACTTATTTCTCTCTAAGCTAGTATCACTTACCTGTAGTTTGTACTACATTAAAACAACAGAAATAATACTGTATCATTGCATAACTACCTTTTCATCTGATGCCTAAACAGCATACACTTAAACTTGTTGCTCAATGCCACATTCTAATCTCAAATTCAATTTCTCTAGCAGTCTCTTCCTCTTCCTTTTGTTCCACTGTGGTCAGACAGTTAACATAAAAGGCAAATTGGCAAGAGACTCAAACTCACAATTAAAAGAATCTTGATAAATGCAATGTTATCTAACTGTATGAGACAATAGTCAAGAGATTCAAACTACAATCTTCTGTGAATATAAGAGTGCATATTATACATGAAGTACAGCAGGTCTTTTGGTTTTTGAGATTTTATCAAAGGGCATCCATAGAAAATAATTCTTCAAATTGAGAAAAACACAGAACTTAGAGATGAAAATATGAATGATATAACAAAAAGGAAATTGCAAAAATCCTGCTACTACATGCTCTGAGTGTTCCCCTATAGTGAGGATTTTTCACTTGAGAATTGTAATGGGTTCAGAAAGATCCAGAAAGTAGTAGGTGACTGTGTACATAAAAATCACAACTGACAACAGGAAAAAAATAAATGGGTAGGAGGTCCTAACATTTAAAACCTCAGAAAGACATGCCTTCTGAGTATCTACATCAGCTTGCTGCAATATAACCAGAACATCTGTGTTAGCCTTCAGGAAGGCTAAGGAAGGAACTTCATTCCCTCTTGCTATCACCATGACCATATAACAACTCAATGCAACATCACCACAACTCAACCACAGACAAACATGGACAAATATGCATGGAGACTAAGGAGGTCTTTTATCTTACGGTTGAGAAACACCTCAGAATTGTCCCAGTTGGCCCCAATATTTCTTGCCAACAGTAATGAATAGAAGTATGTCAGCAGTGAGTAAAGTTGTAGGGTGAATAACTTGGATTCCTAAACTACCTATGATACTGTAGCCACTAAGAGGAAGACTTTATCATTAGGCCAAACTTTAACAGTGTGTTTTGAGCCCCAAACCACAAAAAAAAAAAAAAAAGTATTTTGTTACATTAACAAATGTGTTTAATAAAAATCAACAAAGCAGTTCAATTTTATCCCTAAGTCATTTCAAGTGATAAAGGTGTCTGAGTATTCCAAGAAGCAGGAAAAACATTGTGTGCAGTGTTCCTGAAAATGAGGAATGAAAACAGGCAAGACTAGCACCCAACATAATTCAGCTTTATAAAGTATCCTCTGCTGAGCTACAGCCACTGTCCATGAACTGGTGATGCAAAATCCATACCATCTTGCATTAGTGGCTAAATACACCATGCATCTAGACAGCAGGGAGAATATCTCAGAGTCCTTGAACAGTACATACTGTCAAGATTAGCAGATGCAAGGGTAGATTCCTGTGAAAATGAAGAAGTGTCAGTGCCCCTAAAAAAACACACTGATGAAGTGATCAGAGCATGATGGGGAAAAGTGAACTGTATTCACAGTTTGGCCCATGTACCAGATAAATACCAGTTGTGTATATACACATCAGTTTGGTAACAGTCTCCAAAACACTGCACCCCTTTAGCCCTCTTCTCATCAAGCTTACCATTTCTCTTCTCTCCCCAACCTCTTTTTTGGACCCGTGTTGAGGGTCTACGGAAGAAAATTTATTTTTTCTAGCCTTCTGTCACTATTCAACATGTCAATATTTGTCAGAATTATTTCCATAGCTGCTACATTCAAAAGGTAAGTCAGTTGATTACAGTTGCCACAGTGCGTCTGCCTGCACTAGCGCATCCATACTAAATGGCATCTTGCAGTTTTCAAGAGCTCAATACTCCATTAAGATCCACACTGGGACTGAGACCAGAATAGCAGCTGTACCCCAGACAGCCTCCTGAAATTTATTTTCAGTGTTTTCTTAGCCTTAATATTTCCTCTCAACGAAAGTCAGATTTTCTAGCAACACACAATTTTTGAAAGACATGAGGTAAAACACTGGCCCCGCTGACGGTAATCATTTCTGTAATAGAATTTTCCCTTCCATGTCTTCCAAGTTATATGGAAACTCAGTAATTTCTATAAAGGCCACCACATCCCACATCAAGCCTGTTTTCCTTTTGCTAAGTGCAAAGAACATTCCACGTTAACTTAAAGCACAGCTGCTTCTTCTAGGGAGCCTCTCCATTAAATAGAAAGAAAAAACAAAATGGCTGCTTGAATTTCCCAGTCTCTGTCCCCTTGACATTAATATCTTCCTGGTATGTCTGTAATTCTTTATTCATGAGTGGGCTGAAAGAAATAAGAGATCACTTTCTAGATATTTTTGTATTGTTATACTATTTGTTTTCCTTTCAAGAGATGTATTTTCCAATGAGCCTCAGTTGAACTGCACCACTGAGGATAGGATTAATACTCCACTACCAAGGCTGCTGCTAATGTCTTAATTCCAGAAGAATATCAAATGGGAAGTTAATGCAAGGGAAAGATCTAACATAATGACAGTTAAGCCCTTATTTATTTATTTACTGTTTAATAAATTACACGAGAAGAGCATTGCTTGAGTAAAATCAGTGGATGGTTGGGGGTGTCTCTTCTCTTCCACCATCCCATACTCCTTACCACGACCACCTCCAGAATTACTGGCATTTCAGTGTTCTCCTTCAAGAACCTCAGAATTTATCTTCAAGTCTTGTCCTCAGGGCAAAGCATCAGGCTCCTTTTTACTATTAGTATTTCTCCTTTTTCAGCTTACTTTTTCCCTTTGCCAGCTACAGCTCTGAAGTTTTTATGACTATTGGACTACAGTATCAAAGAAATCCTTTGGGAACAATCTGTCCTGAGTTTCTTCTTTAAAATCCTGTGGGTCAAGTGCCAATGCCTCTCAGCCTCCAACAAAAGAAGAAGCCTTCGAGGAGGGAGATGAGCAGATGAGTTCTTAAGCCTTAGTGTGTTTCTTTTTTTTTTTCTCCTTTTTCTTATCCTTCCCTTTTCTATGGCTTCAATTTCTTTTCTATTCCTAATTCTAGAGAGGAAAGACTATCCTCTTGCATTAATCACTTTTGCAGGGTCACTGTGTGAAGTCTGAGGCAGATTGCTAGTACATTAAGCACTTTCTGCTCAGAGGCTCAAAAATCCTAAGTACGACTGGACCAGAAAGGAACCTTATGTCTTTTGCAGAGTCAGAGCGATGTGCCTCAACATCTTTGGTGGAAACAATTCAAAAAGTCTGTGCGTTAGCTAACTGTAAAGCATGTACTGAGTAAGAAAGGACAGCAGGGCTTCTTGTATATCAGTCTCTGATTTTCACATTCTCTACCTGGGTTGAAGAACTAGGGAGAAGGTTTAAAATTTTTGACCCACATTCTGTGCCATCACTTATGAGGATTTTCATTCTCAGTCCTGTACTCTCTTCTCTGTATCAGCCTTGTTTGCAGGCTGATAATCCAGAGACAGACCCAAACTGTGCTCTACAAACTAAGGGTTCCCTTTGTGTCATTCTGATCTTTCTGCTGTCCGTCTGCTCAACTTCAAATTTTGCAAGAGCTCAATTCTCCTGTTGAAGGCAAAGGGCTGGCAAACAGTTCTGTTGTTGATGGGAGACAATACGCTCTTTCTCAACCAGCAAAGAGGCTAATATGCAGCAAATTAAACTGCATGCTAGGGCTGCTGAGGAAACTTTTAAAGAACTGTGAAAAAAGTTTGAATGTTTTATCTGCTATAGCTGGTACCCACCACTAGCAATGACTTCCTCCAAACTGCAACAGAACTGCTGCATAACCAGGCAATGGCCTGACTACAGTATAACAAAAGCAAAAGACAAAGGGAGCTTTGTATTTCTAATTGCCAAGTAGGAACCAGGACAAAAATTTTCTAAAGATCCTGCAGAGCATTTAAATGCATAAGAGATCAGTTTGTGATAAGAACAACCTTCACAGACTGGAATTCATACAATAAGCTTGGCTGGATCAAGACAAAATACAGCCAGCCTTTTATTGTCTTCTGTTACTGTCATGCTACTGAATTTCCTTTTGTCTCAGTGGTAGTACTGTCATCTAGATCAAGGTTGACAGAACTAGGAGATGGTCAGTTATTCTGGATTTTCTTCAAATAATTTACTAAAACCCAGAAAATCTTTAGATAATTATCAGCATCCACCTGAAATTAGCATCCAAATGAAGAATGTGGTTTTGTTCCTTTATACTGAAGATCACATTCCTAGCAGCTGCAAGCTTTTGAACCGTATCGTCAAAAAAAGTTCGAGACCACATGACTCAAGTCACAGTCAAGATTCTGGCTGGTTTTGTAGCACTATTCTACATATCCTTCCTGTGGCACTTGAAACCTTCTCAGCCTTTTGGCTCCCCTTATAATGAGCACACACATTGGCACAATGTTTACATAATCAGAGTCTAAGATGATGATGAGTGAGCCAGACCTCTGGATTTTCGCAAAACCTAATCTAAGCTCCTCCAGTAAATCACCTTTGTCCTGATTATAAGCAGTCAGGGTACGGATTGCAAGAGATCTGATTCATGTATTCTTCTGCAAGCATCCCTCCAAGACAAAGCAGCACAAACGGGACAAAGTTAATTGTTTGGTAAACAAGGAAGACTAAGCAAATTTAAACAATACAGCTGAAAATACTTCTAGTTCCCCAAAATCATATTCATTCAAATACTGATGTTTCCTATTTGTCTTCTTGACTACCTGTTCTGAAATGACAGGCAAGGTGGGAACTTCAGAGACGGGACAGAACTTTTGATGCTGATTATCTTCACAAGTTATCTAAAGTTATCTATCTTCATTTTCTGTTTCACTTTGTACTTCCATTGATTTGAATGAACCCATCTAAGCCAATCTACATTTTCATCCTGAAGTCTAGTTTTCTTTTGTCCCTCACCTTCAGCTATTTACTGGAGGGGGAGTTGGAGCAATGTGATAGAGATTTCAAGCAGGTGTAATTCGTCTCAAGTATTAGAGCACATGGCACTGCTTCCTTGCTCTCTCCTCCTGCTGACATCTCCCTAATGTTACGTCCATCTATTGAAGAATGGCCTCTGATTCACCATATTTATATGAGAGATTCCCTTCTGCCAATTTTTCCATTCATCTCAAGGGGGATGCTTTGCTCTCCCATTCCATCAGACACAGTGTTTGAGAAAGGAGAAATAACATGCACCAGATCACATATCCTACATTTTCAAAAAGGTTTTAAGTAGCTAATACATTAACTGGGACTTGGGTTCCTAACAACATCTGAGTATCAGTTTTTGTAGTATTTCTGGCACCTCTGATCAGCCTTAGGAAGCACAAGGGTTTTCTCACTTTAGAGACTAGAAAACACATCAGCCCATCCCACACAAAAAACACCAAAAACACTTAAAAATTCATCTGTTCTTATTGAGAAAGCAAAGGGTAAAAAATAGAGGAAAATAGGTAAAATTCTTATTACGGGTGTAATCATTTTATAAAAGGAAAAAGAGCACTATATTGGAGTAAAGAGCAAAACCAAGCAATCAGGTGGAAAACAAAGCCACAACATGCATAGCGTTAGGGAAAGTAACTGCATTGCTATCAAGCTTAGACCAATACAGATGAGTAGATGCTTTTTGTTTCATTTGAATGGAGTCACCACTAAGATGAATGATTCTCAGTTACATCTAATCTTTCATTATTGTAAGATTATAAACACTAAAGTATATGACTACAGGCTGAATAATACCGTAAAGCATACGTAACCTCAGGCTGATTAAAGACTATACACACACAAAAAAGTGTAACTCTTAATCATCCTGATTTTCCAAGCATTTTAGCTAAGAACTGTAAGAGACAGGAAGAATAAAGTATTAATTTGGAGAGTTAGGCATCTTCCACTCTGGGAATTTAGATACAAAAATATAGTTTTATTTCAGAACATACATTGTTACAAAGCCTTCCAAAACCTTGGTCTCCAGTAGCGAAAAAAAAAAAAAAAAAAAAAAAAACAGATTTTATATTGTAAATACTGCTGCAGCTTTAAACAGTTCTAGTCATTTATTTCCCCAAAATACAGACTTCTAATCTTAAATGCTTCTTAGGTGTAATATATCTTTTAAATTGAACATTGACTCCAGAACCATGCAAAATGTTACACAGCTGTAACTAGAACATTCTAAAATAATAAAAAAAAAGAGGCAACATTCCAATTATCCATAGAGCAAAAGAAAAAAGAGCAGTCATCTCTCCCAACTTTACAAGTAAACATGAGAAACAGACATACACTAAGGTAGATCAGCTGAAATCAACTAGAGTGAGTGACGAGCAAATAAGCCACCTTATATTGAAGACTTAGTATTTTAATTTTGTGTCCTAGCATAAACAAACTCCCAAAGTATGGAACTCTACCTTTTAACATACAATTGTGAAATTAAAACAGCTCTGCAAAACAGACAAGTTTTGAATGTGGTCTAAGCAAGATTGAAAAAGCAAAGCTCTTAATGAAGATCATCTCTCCAATCATTCTTGCCCACATTTCCATAGTTCCACAGCTTCTCTGCAGTGGCTGACAGCTCTTATTTCTAATGCTATCTTGCACTTCAGAAAGTTCATCATACTGTCTTTTTAAGGCTGATTTAATGACAAATTTACCCAGTTTCCTTGATAGAGAACATCTATTCAACAACACTGGGATTATAGATACATATATATAGGATCAACAGTTTTCTATAGTTTTTTCTTTACTTTCAGAGAAAGAAAAGTCCATTGTTTTGAAAACTGACTGGAAGCATTTATTCACCCACCCACTCCACACATTTCTAGTTTTGTCATAAAGTTGGAAATCTTTACTTATCTAGTTTTCCATCTGAAGACTTTAAATCATCATCTGGACCACCAGCTACGCAGCTATTAGGTCTGTTGAATTCAATAATGTAAAATAAAGTGCTCCCATTTCTCTGCTCAATGTAAAAGCTATCAGAGCTTCAATAAATCTGTATGCAAGTGCTCACTTGCTAAATCCTCAGCAAGGATATTTTTACTAGCTTGAACCCAAGGAAGAAAATGTCTTTGGCTTTGCAGGATTTAAGTATGATTAACTAGAGTTACCTACTGCAGAATACCGGACAAGGAATTTCATCCAGTGATTCCGTATTAAAAGGAGAGCTTTTATTACGGTAGCCTAAAGCAATTTCTTAAAAATGAAAAATCTTATCACCTTACATCAAATAACTGACATCATGATCACATCTTTCACAGACTAGAATTCCCTAGCTGGAGTTCTATATTGATCTCTCTTTGCTCCCAAGTGAAATCTTAGGTCCAACTATATATGTTTCTCTTCTTCCCTGCCACTTAAACCTGATCCATGATTCACTCAGCCTTGAAGATATAACCAACTAACAACCCAGAACAAAATTGCTTCTAATGAAAGCAAGGTCTTATGCCCTTCCTCAGATTGCTTTCAGAAAAAAAGAACATGAAAAGGATATTCACAAATTCACATAGAAATCAAGAAAGGCCTTATAGTAAAAGCAGCAATAAGACATACCATATTGTTAAAGCATGTCAAAACTAGTAGATGTTAAAACATAAGAAATATTTTTTCTATATGCAAAAATCACGTGGCTCACTAAACATGTCTGGTCTACGCTTATCCAAAGCCTAGTCTGACTCCTCACAAAGGGTAAACTGTGACCATCATAGTCATACTGCTTGTGAAAACAAGCCAACTACTCAGTTTGCCAAGATGGTACTATTTTAAATATACAACAAATGATTTGAAAGCAGGCATGCCCTTAAAAATAGGCCAGGTATACATAGAAAGTCACACCTAGAAACCCCCATGTAAAAGACATTTAGACATCATACAATATGACAAAGTTTTCATTCTACTAATAAGGGAAAATTCCCCCCTTGACTTCTGGGGGGCAAGTTTCAAACCTATGTAAGCAACAAAGCGTATGTTATATATACATATAGAGAGAAGCAGAGACATATATGAACATTGTTTCAAGAGAAACGGATCTTTAATACTGGATATTGACACAGATGAAGTCAGGGCAAGATAGATCAAGAAATACTTTGTCCTGATTTTAATACTAAATCTCTGTTCCAGTAGATGATAAAGAAAAATATAAGTATTTCTTATCACAAGACTGAGGACCAAATTTCTTGCAATTGAAACTCTGAGGACCACTACATAGTTCATGATTTACCAATACAAGGAAGGCTAAGGGCCACTAAGCCTCCATGTCTCAAGAAATTAGAGTACTAGCCAACTTCAGTCTTTGTCAATGAGAAGTAATACAAATGAAAGAGCAACTTCCATCAAACTAAAGCTCAGTAGAAGTTATTCAAGATCTGTACTCCCATCCTGTGTGTTTTTTTTTTGTTTTTATTTTTTTCTCTCCACACCCAGACTGTATTTTAATACAATTTCCCTGCAGCAAATAAGCCTTACAATATTATAAGGGAGATAACACAGGTAAATAACACCTACTGAAGTCCTTAATCCTCTATGTACCTCGAAATTCAACAAATTTTGCTTGGATTCAATTCACCAACCTTCTAATACACATCTTCCTACCCACCCCCTCCATGCCCCTCCCCCCCCCCCCCCCCCCCAAAAAAAAAAAAAAATGCTCATAAAATAACCACATCCAATGTTAAACCTCCCACAACCAGAGGGGGGGGGGGGGAAAATCTTCGTCCAGTTATCTTCCCACACAGTCTGAGTAACAAACCCAAGATAGGAGAAAGCTGCAGAAGGAGAACAGAAGAATAACTTATAATGGAATTTAATATAATCCACCCACCTATGCAAACCACTCGCCCTTACCAATAGTGAATAAGCACCTGCAACTTTTTTTTTTTTGTCTTCTGCAACTGAAACATCCATTAATATGAAATAACATTATCACCCTTTGAAAATTAGCCATCCACAGGTGCAGAATTTCACCCTTGTCATTCTCACACAAAAACTCACTAGCCAGAGCTTGCTGAAGCTTCTAGTCACATCCATCCAGATGTATGGTACAGGCTTTAAGTCTTATTTTCATTCAGATTGGTTGAAGGTTAGTTTCCATAAGGATGAAACTAAATTGCTAAAGCGTCAACATTACTCTAATACCTCTCCATAACTTTTTTTCCCCAAAGCTCAGGAGAACAAAGTAGCTTTTCTAGAATCTATTAGGAGAGGCTCAAAACAGCTAAACTAACAGCAGCACAAAATACCCTAGAGCAACAACCCTCTACACAAGCAGCATACATACCACACAGAAAGAACATAGTAAGTCTGTTATAACCTCTGCTGGCACTGAACAAAGGTCAATTAACACCTTCACCCTCTATCACCCATTGACTAGGCTAATATGAAGTGGAGACACAGCAGAACTAATCAAGGAAAATTAATACTAAATCAAAGTACAAGTAAAGCTTTCTAATTTCTTACTTTTTCACCTGTGGTAATCAGATGCTCTTCCTGAAGTACAGACAAAGTGAAGAGACATAAGGTTTCAATTTATATTTATGGACTTACTGACTCAAAGAATAATGTCTCTCTCTGGACCCTTTATCTCCTGATGCTAGAGCAGCTATTGTACAAATAACTTCTGGGGAAGGAAAAGAGAGAAAATAAATAAATAGATAGATAGATAGATAGATAGATAGATAAATAAATAGTGTTCCTGACTAATCCTGCATTGCTTCTGGTTCTTGCCCCTGATTAATATCATTCGGCCATGTCTCTTTCTGAGGTGTATGGAAAGCCCTAGCACCCTTGGATTCAACGCTTACCCAACAGTATCATTTACTGGAGTTGTTTCCGCAATTTTAGCAATTTACAGTCTTCAATTTCCAAAGTGCCACTTTCCAAGCTACGTAGAGCATAAATACGTAGCTCCTTGCTGTTCGTGACAGTTTGAGCCAAGATGACAGAGATCAGCTGGCTCCCCAGCTCGGAAGATCTGTATTATTTTGCTGGTTCAGGACTTCAAATGTAACTAGCTTAGGTGCTCCTAGGCTTAGTATCACTGAGGTCTGGCAATCCTGGTGGTTCTGGCCCAGAATAGTGTTGTTACTAGGCTACCAAAAATTCTCATAATTTGCCCCATTACAGCACAGATATTTTCCAGGTGATCGTGCAAGTACACTTACACATTTCTTGGCACAATTATGGGTTTTGCTCCAGAAAATGTTGAACATGCACTAAACTGAGGCCTAGCTGAAATACCTGTCCACACTGCTTTTCTAGTTTCCCTCAATGTTATCTTGCCTGTAATACCTTACATAGATGAAGTACTGCTTATGAACAAGCTAAGACATACTACAGAAACATCATACTACTGCACAAGTCCCACAATACTGATTAATAGCAATAATAATGCACAAGCAATTGTGCTTTTATTTTTCAACATTTGTTCCATGGCCATTTTCCCACAAGTTTGATTATAGCAAGAAAGTGTTTAATGAATCAGGAATAATAGCAATATACAGCAGGAGAGCTTTATGTACAGTTTTAAGACTTATTTCCTTTTGTTGCTGAAAATGGGACACTGGAGGCAAGTCAGTGCATTTATGGCACTAGGTTTTTACAGCTTTGTCTTTCCTTACTAGAGTGTCACATACAGATTTACAATTGCTTACATGCATTTTCAATTGCTAAAAGTGATAGCTGCAATATAGGGTAAGAGAACTGTGAAAGAGGAGATGCGCATACATCTGGCTTTATATTTCTTAAGACATCAGACCCGTGCCTTTAACACAACTGCATTGCTTGATAAAAGCTTTTCAACAAGGTTACAGCCAGCCCTCCACAAAGACCATTTTCCCTCTTCTTTTTGAAATATTAAAGCTGATACATTTCTGACTCTGTTCCATATGATCTTGTCTTTACATCCCTGTAGAAGCAGGTTTTTTATCTCACTTGTCTTGGATGGTCAGTTCCAGAACAACAGCTGCTGAATATGATACTGAGCTGCACAGTCCATCCCTCCTAATGAAAACCTTGGAACAAGCTGTCCTGTTCTCAGGGGCTGGAATTCTCAAATAGCTGTGTCCACAGTTAGAAGAGTTTTCAGTCTCCAAAGACCCCTCTGGTTTACCTTTCCTGGTGTGAGTATAAACTCTGAAATGCATCAGAACGAGATAGGAAAATGATTAAATGAACCAGTAACATGATGATTTATGGAGGCATAACTTTTCATTACTT
Organism: Cygnus olor; assembly: GCF_009769625.2. Classification (NCBI taxonomy): domain Eukaryota; kingdom Metazoa; phylum Chordata; class Aves; order Anseriformes; family Anatidae; genus Cygnus; species Cygnus olor. Next base: position 55,554,950 of record NC_049171.1, on the reverse strand, counting down.
TGTTAAAGTGTCTGACTGCTTTTCTACTGTGATACCTACTTTGCATAGAGTAAATCACCTACCAGTTGAAAATGAGTAATAGCTTTTACTCTGTTTATTACATGGTATTTTATGCTGAAATTTAATGGAACAGTTTAATTTCTTAAAAATCCTGGCTAGTGTACTGAGACATAAGTTAGAGTTCCTAATATCTTGACAATGACTTCTATAGTCACCAGGCTCATCTTTAGAAAGATATTTTATTAAGCAATGTTTTTTAAGAGGAGGATCAATTGGATCAGTTGGATTTGATCTATTGGATCAAATATTTTCTTGCAATCTTACTACTTTTTGACAGTTTGAGGGTGGAGAGAAGATACTGGAAACTATATAAATCTGTACAGTCAAGCATCAGTCTCATATGAAAGAGCTGCAAGCCGAGAGGTATCTCTGCACACTTGAGACACATGGGGCCTTGTCCATCAATCTGAGCACAAGTAGCCAGTAGCTTATCTTGGAACAGGTAACATACCCTCCATTATTGTACCTTGACTGCTTTAACCTCAGTTACCGTTGCTGCTTGTGGCACGCTGTGCAGACACACAGCACAGCTGTTCCACACCATCATTTTGATACTTCCATTGTTACAAATAATAATGGCAAAACTGTTGAGGCAACTCTGGATGCAAAGAAATCAGATCCTGCTTTGCTACAAGGCTGAAGGCAGCCTCAGTGAACCCAGTCCCAAAGCACTGACATCTGGACATGTGTGGCACTAGCTCCTGAAAATGGCTTGGTAAGTTAGCTCCACAGATAAAAAGGCTTAAAGGAGGCATTTAACCCTTGGTATTAATGATGAGAAAGCTATTCCTATCCCAATTATTTTTGAAAACAGGATTTAGCCAGACACAGTCACATACCTGCAGAGTGGTACTTTAGAAAAATTCTCAGGGTAAATAAAGTATAAACACATTAAAAAGAATAACAAAGGTAACTTGGACAGTAAGCACCACAAAAATGCCCAGAGCTTAGAGCAAACTAGAATTTAGTGATTAAAAAGAAAAAAAAAAAAAAAAAAAAGCTGAATACAGTTTCTTGACATGTCTGCTCTTCATTCCAGGGATGATGTACCTTCTGTGCAGTAGTCTTAGGCTTGAAAGTACCAGTTAGACAATATGATGCAGTACCCGACAGAGGTTGAAGTGTGGTCCCTCTGTTAGAAGAAAGAGCTGAAACTACACTCAGGTATTTTTACATTGCAGAACACAATCTTTGTTGTTTTCATTGTACAGAGAAAACAAAGCAAACTGCGGAACAGTATGCACTATTAGAAAGTTATAGACAAAAAATGCCAAGGAACTTCTGGTTCCATACAAACAAGTAGCTTTTCTTTTTTATTCTAATACATTTCTAATACTTGCTTAATAGCTTAAAAGTAGTGACTTGATCTAAACACTGTGGGGATTTGCAGCTACCCTAAAAATAGATGACAAAACACTACTCTTACAAAATGAGTATATTTTGTGGAAGACTCACCTACTTAGTAGCCCATACAACTTTAAATAAATGTGCCACTGAGTGAGATGCTTCTCAAAGCGGTAGGAAAACCTGTCTGCATCTAGTTTAATGGAACTATGTATCACACAGAATCACAGAATAGTTTGGGTTGAAAGAACATTAAAGTTCATATAATTTGCACCCCCTGCCATGGGCAGGGACACCTCCCACTAGACCAGGTTGCTCAAAGCCCCATCCAGCCTGGCCTTGAACACCTCCAGGGAGGAAGCATCTATAACTTCTCTGGGCAACCAGTGCCAGGGCCTCACCACACTCTCAGTAAATAACTTATTTCTAATGTCTAATCTAAATCTACCCTCTTTCAGCTTAAAACTATTACCCCTAGTCCTATCACTACGCTCTGATGTCCCTCCCCAGCTTTCCTGTAGGCAGTCCTGTACTGAGAGATTCTAGTCCAGCTACTTTAACAACATGGCTTTATAACCTCTGAACACTGTTTATGTAATCTTTAGACAAAAACAGGTTTTGTTTTTGATAAAGAACAAATAAGAAGTTTGAGGGAAAACCTGGAAGGGTTTAATTTGTTTTACAAAAATAGACAGGAACATTTAAACACTGAAATTAAGGTCTCCACAATCAGATGATAACTAGTGAAATTATGCAGACAAGTGAGGTCTACAGGCATCCTGACAGCATTTTGTATGAAGAATTCAAGGCATGGTTAAGGAAACCAGGATGCATGACAGAAGTTACAGAAGTTCCAGGAAAGACTGTACCAGTTCAATAAACCTATTTAGATATATTAACTATAAATACTAAAAAACAAAACAAAAACAACAACAAAAACCTATAGATGTTGATCTGTAGCTATATTATTCCCAAGATATGTGCTGGGAAGGTGTTGGAGACAGCATGCAAGACTACTTGGATTCTTGGTCTGACCTTGCATGGTCATGATGTTCTTACATAAATTATATAAAGGCATTTTATCTGTCACAAGGGCTTTTATATCCTCAGCCAGACAGGTCATCACAGTCTTAGTCAAAATATCTTTTTCTTTTTCTTTACTTTGCCAGTATCTTTGTATCAGAAATCAATAAGGAGAGAAATGTTAGATATATGTCTAAATTGTGTCTGGATGAAATGTGATGTTTTCAGCTAATGTTCTTATCTAGTATAGATACAGTTAGGAGGGCTGCAAGACAAAAAGCACAAGAATTTGTTCTGTAGGTGTTGTCTAGTACCTGCTGTCACCTGAGAATGTAACAAAGTATTGGAAATTTTTTTGGATTTAGCAGAGCAATGAAGGAGGGCTCTCAAGTCTTTCATTGTGGTGGAAAATCATCAAGGGGTGTGAACAGAAATTCTTCCTTCTTATTCATGAAGACCTTCTTCCCTTGTTGCAAGAGATAGAGAATATTTATTTTCTTGGGCAACAACTTCTTGCTAGAGTGGATTGTAAGGAAGGATAAAACAGCTGTAGACAGGTATGAGGCAACCTACTCTACATTGTCTGACCTTGCAGTCCATGTTGCTGAGTACCTTAATACCATAAATGAGAAAAGGTAGTTTCTAAAGCAAGGAAAAGGGACTAAAATCTATAAGAACGACAAAATGATAACTCAAACCAGTCTTTTCAGAAGGATTGTTATTTGATAAAATCAATTAGAAACAAAGTATTTCACAACACATTGAGTAGAGACAAGGGCCTTATTGCATCTCAAAGAACATATTTTTCTATGTTGTTCTACCATATACATGGGCCAGCTATCAGAAAAATCTGGTTTCTTTTCTTTTTTTTTTTTTTTCTGCAGTCATATACACATTGAAAGAATAAATTGCAGCAAAGGAATCCTCCAAAGTGTGAAGGACACTGCCGTTTTTCATGCAGAACTAATTCCCATCATCCAAACAGAAGATCATCCTTTGTTGACAACACTGCTCCTGGGATCTCAGAACTCCAGAGCCAAGAAGAGAGTGGCTCATTAGCCCACAAATTTCCATTGAGTATAAGGTGGTAACTGCAGCATCTAGAGCTGTTTGTAAAGGTGCTCTAGCTGCTAACTGTCCCTCAGCAATTAGGGATTTAAATTCTTTTCTGTGCTCCTGCAGTGACCTCATCAACAAAATCTGTAAACTTATTATAATTAAGAAAATGATAACATGCCAGAAGGACATAATAATTTGAGATTCTAAACTGCAAGCTTGCCAAAGAATAACTTTTATGACCGAGCAGATCTGGTCATCTTTGCTCCCTCTCAGCAGGAGTTTCCATCATTCTGTTCTGTCCTCACAAATGGCATACAGTACATATATTTTGTCTGCTACCTTTGAAGCTGCAATGATAAATCAAGGTGCTTGCCAAACATTTTTACAGGTTTAAGGCTTTAATTTTACAGGTTTATGAGGCCTCATTAATGGGGAGCTTTTCTCTCCACAGTACAGAAGTATGAGTCATGTCCAACAATTTATTGTTTTCATGCGTTTTTTTTTAGGGAGAATTTGGAGCAATTTTCTCACAGATTTTTGGAAAGTTCAAGAATCATATGATGCAAAGGTACCAGAAGAGTCAGATTCTGCTCTATGACAAGGATTGACTGTTTATTTCTCCCAGATCTTAAGGAAGACAGTTCTAACAAAATTCTTCAAAGCTATTTATCTCAACTCTGGGCAGTCCTGCAGCTGTGTGTTTACAGAGGCCCCACTGATGTCCTGGAGGTAATTTTTTACATGTATGTGAGACAAAAATCAAAAATAATAATCAATAATAATTAATAATGATAATAATATACTTGATCCTACTTTTTTTTTTTTTTTTTTTTTTTTTTTTTTTTTTTTTTAACAGGACTTAGGCTGGGATGCCATAAATCCTTTAACTGGAAGCAAAATGAACAATGTCTAAACAGGAATACTTGACTTGGGGAAAAAATGTCAATGTTTAAAACTAGAATACATGAATCTCTAATTCCTTGTATGTGGGACACCTAGTGGAGAAAGTAGTTACAGAAGAAAACGCACACAAATGTCAAAGCCCTCTTTGTAACCTGTCACAGAAATGTTTGCTATGGATGCATATCTCTTTCTCTCTAATGCATAACTCCTTACTTTAAAGGGACTATTAGTTTTGCCACTACTACTGAAAGTAAAAATAAATAAATAAATAAATAAATAAATTATTAGTGTTATTACAGTTTATTATTTCCATTACCATATAATCTAGAAAGTTAATTTATAGAAATCACTGTGGGAAAAATATGAAATATGGGAGAAGATTCAGGTTTGTTTTCCTGAAGAAGTCATAAGCTGTTCTTGTCTGAAATTCCTTAGCTTGAGCAGAACATTGGATAATGGCTGTGCATTCTAAAATCACCACACTGTGTAAACGCGTTATCAAAGACTGTTTCTCAGTCTAGTGCCTACGTGGTAGAAGTGTTCTTATTGGTACGATACCCACAGAAATGACCATTTCCTCACAATAACAAATACAAGCATTGTCATACTGATTCAGACCAATTCATCTAGTACAATATCCTCTTTCTGACAGTGGCCAGCATCAGATGCTTCAGACAAAAAGGGCAAGAAACCATGAAATTGGTAATTATGGAATAACCTTTCAATAAGTAAAGTTTCTTCTTAAATCTGAATTTAGAAGTCAGTTTATGCCCTGAAGCATGAGTGTTCATATAAATTGTGCTAAACCTTTGACTTGTATGGTGTATCAGGACAGCAAGATCTATACTGTTCAAGTATATTATTATTGTAAATGCTTAACTTTTAAGGTATTTCCTTGTGGTTTTACTTTTGTAGTTGTAAGCAGCCCCTGCATTCATCCTCAAGGCAAATGCAAAATATGCTTCTGCACTCCTAAGAAAGAGAAACAAGGAGAAACACATGGCATAGAAGGTAATATAGGAATACTTTACGTCCTGTATTCCCTTTCCAATGTCACTAACTTGGTTTAATGTGGGAAAGGCATTTGCAGGGAGCTTTGTGCTGTTTCACATGTTCCTGAGTTAGAGATAATGAGGAAAACAGCGGTAGAACCAAAATCTTGAGCAAGGTTGAGATAAAGTAAATTGGCTACAGTGTTAAAGATGAGCTTTGGGCAGTGCCCAGTTGCTGGCTGGCTCGAGGCACGTGTCTGAGGGTCTCTAACCAATTGTATGACAGATTCAGGTGCGTGGACAGCGCATGGGGCTATGGGGAAAGTATACGTAGTAGTGAAAAAGGGCAATAAATGTCTCCTGTTCAAGAGCCATCAGGAGTCCGTGTCTTGCATCCCTTCAGTTTAACCTATATATGTAAATATGAATAATCTATATGTATACATGCATTCATACCCATGTGATACCCATCTGATAACAGTATTTCTAATAATGACCCACTACTACAAGAACACATTAACACACCTAGACACAGACATAAAATAACTCTATTACTGAAGATGCTTTTAAACACCGAGAAGCAGACTTATCGGCCTTTGAAGAGAATGATCAAGGAGAAAAAGGAAAAATGTAAAAAAATAAATGTAACATTGCCCAAACAGCTTAGGAAATTTAACTATTTATTTAGTCATTAAAACTAACTGAAGAAATGTGTACCCGAGACTATCTGGAAAATACCTGCTCCATTGTTTGTATTAATACAGGATCAAATGCTGGCAGACCAAAACAAATGCAAAGACTCCAAGATGATGGAAAACTCATATATGCAGAGCAAGTGTTTAAAAGACCTTTTTCAAAATCAAAACCTACTCAAGTAACAAAAGAAAACAATAACAAACTGAAAAAGAATGACCCCTTCACATGGTACAGTACTGAAAGGATCTCCTACAAAGATCGCTGCACTGAATGCATTAATTTATATTCATGCCTAGCTACCCTTATTGAATATCCACTATAACTACAACTACTAAATTCAGTACACCTGAGTTATAAGAAAAATAATATCAATTGTATACAACTTCTATAATGTTCATAAAGCAGAACAATGTACAATAAATACTGCATCTTACCAACTCAGTTATTACATACATTTGTACTTTTAGCACCAACAGTTCAGGTGTCCTTACCCCACACTTTCAAACAAAAAGAAATATTTCTGAGGGCCTGATCAAAACTGGCTGAAATTCCAGGAAAGACTCCTGTTGCCTTGAGTGACTTTTGGATGGGGCCCAGAAACTGCTAGATCTGCTTGCTTTGAAGAGACTGCTAAACTTCATACTAGTGGTTAGTCCTGTGAAGCACGAGTATTTAAGAAACCAGTCCTCCTTAATGACAAATCACACCTCCAAATTGCTTTCTCAGTGGTGATACCCTGGAGCTATGCAAGACCCTGAGCTGTCCTTCAGTTTTTTGCCACCAAAAATATTGCCAGTAAGTACTGTTCTGATTCCACCTGCAGCATACTCTAAATGAAGGTAAATAAGGCATTCATGCAAGAAATTAACACATGGCATAAAATAATACTGAGCTGCAGGGTGAAAGATAGAGTTGTGTCAGAGGGAAAATCAGAGTGTAACAGTGTGCGTACAGTCCCAGGCAACGTCTCAGTAAGACCCCTGATAGATGGATTGACAGAACAAGCACACAAACCAAACCTAACAGTTGTCGTTTGTCCTATGGTCTGAAAAAACACAAAGTCAACATTTTTTTTTTTTTACTTTGATTTTTGTAATATTTTTGCGCTCTTCTATATCACATACTTCGCCAAATTGTTTTTACAAAACTCATATTCAAGCTACTTAACAAAACTAGCTTAATAAATACTTTGCAGTCCATGCAGTTTTAAAAGCAGTGTGATACAATTCCCAGTTTTAGTTCAATGGATTGTTCTGTATGTTCTTTATTCTCTAAAACAAAGCAAAACAAAACAAAAAGCAAAAATACTCTTTCAAAGAACCTATGGGAGTCTCTCTTACAAGTAAGGCACAAGAAACTAGCTAACAGTTTTAGTTTCAGCTAAACTTACTACAACAAACATCCTGAAGGTATAGCAAAAGGCTCACAACCTAAGTGAACCTTTTTAGCTGCAGACTCCACAAGAAGCCAAAATATTTTCAAACATCACTTCATATTTTGGTTGACTCTGTATGTTTCCGTGTTCTATTTCAGATTAACTGTGACACAATCACCAGAATGTTTGAGACATTTCTCACTGCATTCAGTTTCCTACTTCATATTCGGTTCTGGTATATTGTCTGCACTGGTACTTGCTAGGGTGGCAGCTTTTACATGGGAACTAAAAGGGTTTCAGATAGTGTCTGTGTCTGTGGCATTACAGCCTGGTCACCCACGGATAACCATAATGCCCACACATTGCTGTGTTAGCATCCAAGGGCCATAACAGATGCAAGAATTGTTTACTGGGATATTTTTAAAACTTTTTAAACTTCTACCAAGGTACATGCACAAACTTGGTTAAGACAGTACATGGAGTTCAGCTGAGTTTGTGTAGCAACATTCACACAGAAACATGAGAAACAATTTGAGAACTAGTTCAGAGTTTAACTACAAAAAAAAAATGCCTTTATGAAGAGATTACAACCATGAAGACAGATGGGAGAAGACACACCATAAGAGCAGTAGCATCTCTAGATATGTTGTAAAGCACTTGTCAGTTCAGAAATGTGAAAACTTCAGGAGAAATGCCTAGGAATGGAAGAATCAGAGCTGAAATGAATAGGAACAAACTTGCTGTTCTTGCCACTAATGAGGAAGCAAAGACCAGGGTGAATGGTGGGTCACTTAGCCAAGCTGAAAATACAAAATAGGTGTTTTAGATGATGCAACATTGTGAAACAGCCACCAGCCAGGGAAGGGGACACAGAGAACCTTGTATTTGCTGACACTGATGTGCACAGGCCAAAAGCAACAGAAAGCAATAGAAAGAATATTTCTTTTCCACAGTTGGCTCAAACCGTAGAGAAGATGTGTAGGGGCTGGGCTGAGGGGAAGAGGGATGCAGCATTCCCCAGCCAAAAGAGCTCTCCAGCATACTGCGTAAAGGAGCTTAAGAGAGAGAAAGTTTGGGGCTAGGCCAGAGCATCATTGTGCAAAATGGTTTAGCAGTGCCAAAACTCTCCATGGAACAGCTGGTCATATTTGCTGCATCCCCATACTGTGGAGCAGAAAATACAGGTCTGCTGTCTGCTGTCTTCTAAGCAAACCTCTCGGTAGGCTGTTGACAGTTGTATTTGGGCTATGCTCTATCAATTTGCTTAGGTTTACAGCAGGATAAAAAAGGGGCAAAGAGAAAAAGACAAAGAACCTTGGAAAGTTAAAGAAAGATGCATGAGAGTTTCAAATGAAGAGAAAGCTGGGGAGGAGAATGGGAAGAGGCAAAAGAGAAACCCTTCACGGAATCTAATTGATCAGGCCACCTCCAAGCTAAAATTATTATTATTATTATTATTATTATTATCTAATTATAATTATTATAATCTCCTTTGTTTTAATATCAGCTGGGTAAGGAAATTATCAGAATTGTCTCATGCTGAAATGACCACTGTCTAATGGCAGACTAGAAAAGCATACCCTCTGCTTCATTATATAGTTCTAGGACAAGGTAGAAAATCACCTCAGAAGTCATTGTTGCCTCTTGGCCGGGGAGTCCCTCAGCAGAATGTGTTGCAGAAGCATCCTCCAGCTCGGCTTTTCCTCAAGGAGTAACAGCTTTCCTGGCTCAGCAAGGAGCTGTTCCTTGAGCCCAATCTGCCAACTCTGCTTCCAATTCACATGCCTTTGCACCCTGCTACCACATTCCTTTAGCATTTGCTTCCAGGGAATATTCTAATAAATGAACTTATTACAGAGGTTTTCAAATGAAATGCAGGGAAACTGCAATATCTTTCAGAGAAGAGAAAATATTGTGAAAATCTTGTTCAGAGGATCTCTGAACTGGGAAGAGCTCTGGGAAGAGACTGGGAAGAGATTTTTCTGTCCAGAGAGCTGACACTGCTTCTAGGAATACTGCCCATTCTGGGACAGAATAGTGTACTGGATTTAATATGTCTGTTTATATTCTCCCAAGAAGGCAATTCTAAATAAAATGAATATGAGATTTCCTAGAAGATATTAGAAAAATACTCACCTAACAGATATTACTTTCCTCTTGTATCTTAGATTCTTCTAGCTCTTTACACTTTTTTTTTTTTTTTTTTTTTTTGAAATTAACACTACAAATATAAATATTTCAAGGCCATTCATTGTAGGGAAAATATGTGCAAGATCAGTGTTGTGTATAAACATAGCCAAACACAAAACAGTGTTTGCCTGCTAAATCCAAACAAAAATAATTACATATAAGCTATTGTAGCTGTCACTCTGTGCTGAAATAGAGGTTCTCAAAGGATAAAAATTAAGATGGATATTAAATCTTACATTTGAATTATTTTTTTTTAAGATAGTGAGGTATTTGTTCGAGGCATCAGTCTTTGAAATTATCTTTGAAAGCCACCGTATGATTTTAAGTCCTGGTTGCTACAATTTTTTGAAGCTTTCACATGACCTTGTGGTTGCAAATGTGAAAACACACTAGACATATTATACAGCTTTTGTTTTGTCCATATGCCACTCAGCATTGGCTCTCACTACAACAGAGAAACTGTTGCTTATGAAACACTATTTCTCTAGACATCTAAGAGACCAGAAAAGGCAAGGAAATAGTTTACTTTGAAAATGAAGTTGACATAACAGCATGCTGACTAAGTGTTTGTGCCTCACACCATTAGGTCACAGCAAATCATAATTTCACAACATCAAAAATTCCTCTTTTAGACAGGTTGCTAAATGCAGAACTTAAATTCAACATGAACATACATAGCTGGCACATGACCCTGTCCTTTGCTATCTGTAACTCCATACAGTCCCCCATACCAATGGTTATCAATGCCATTCTAATTTGACATGATACTGATAACATTTCTGAAAAGTTTCAGTATACTTTGATTTGTTTTACATTATTTTATTAAACACCTGCATTTGTATTGTGGTTTGAGGCATTTTTAAAAGCATTATATTCCTCCAGAGAATCTTTCCTCAGATAAACCAGACATTTTACAATTCAAATACAGCAACTGTTCGGCTTTTTATTGTTGTTGTTGTTCTTTTTTATTATTTTTCCCCTCCTTTGGCGTAATACCCAAGATGTGTGGGCTGTTGGTTTTTTTCCCCCTTCATCTCAATATATAAATGCAATAATAGAAGTAATTAATGTTTAGCTGTTTAACTTCCATTTTATGCAGAGTAGACATCTGATGATCAAATCCACCCAATGTCTGCAATTAGACCAACTTGTGCAGCTGCGCTTCCTCTTGCTAGCTGGAATGCACTTCCCTTTTGCTGTGAACTGCTTTGTGATACACTTCATATACAATGCTCTATGCATAGCTTTGAAATAAATGTGGGATACTATTCTATCTTCAAGGCCAAAATAGAGAAGGGCTGTATTAATCTTTTGGGTGGGAAAAAGAGGGAGAAAAGGAGGGAGAGGAAAATAAAATGAAAAGGCAATGACTGCAGATGCCCAGGCTGTACATGGCATGGAAAAATCATTGTCAGCTTTGCTGTCACTGTCACACTAAACTTCCCAGATGTTCATAACTGGAAATGTCACAAAATGTCATGGCATAAGTTGCTGTATTTTGTTTTCTGCAGAAAGGGTGAACAATAATAAAACAGCCTCAGGAGTGTATGGCTAGCCAACAGCAGCTTGTAAAGGTCTCAGTAAAGCAGCATGTGTGCATATTCTAGAAAAGAAGCAAACACCAACCTTTTTTTTTTTTTAATTAATAATGTAGTGCTTGAGCGGACAGACATTTTACATTTGAATTAAACACAAAGAAAAGGCTCTTTCGTCATCTTCTCTGGAACTCAAAGCTGCCTTTGTCCAAGAGCTAAAATGCTAATGTCAGATTAGTTATTGACAGAGCCAGTACAAATTTGTTCCATGTTCATTTATCTTCTGGAATTTGATGTAGTGACCTACAATTAAAAACAGAACCCTCTGTGAAATAAGCTCTTCATCATTGACATTGATGTGGGAGAAAGCTTTACATTTTAAAGTAAGATCTTTCAAAGCATAGATTTTATCTTCTCCACAAGGTTTGTGTTTTTAAGTGAAGTCCAGGTCAGGTTCTGTCTGTGAGGTCTTCTTTCTCTCAAATTACTTCTATTTGTTTTTCAGAAAGCAATGTGGAAGCAAAACCCACCAACCACACTGGCATACATGCAACAAGATGCCATCACTTAAACATTAAGACTAAGCATTTTAAAATGTTATCTGTCTATACATCCAAATAAAAAGAGCTTTGGATAAAGTGATTTTGGCTCCTTTACAAAAGAAAAGGAAAGGAAATCAATCATCTGTTTTTCTGTGTTTATAGAACTCAATGTAGATCCAGAAGCTACAGTTAAAACCCTTTCCTTACAATCTTGCTGTTGCACGCAATTAAGTTCACTGTAATACATTAATATTCTAATGATGTGAGCTACTTATAAAACCAGAACTGTCAAAGAGCTAAAAGTGACCCATTCCTTTTCATACTGGTTTTGACTAAGTCACTAAATCACTTTGATCTTTAGAGAAACATGTACCTTATCTTAATCTACACAACAAGTGTGTGGTATATACAATCAGTATGTGGGTACACAATAGGTACTAAAACTACAGAGCAGAGAGGGAGACAAGGAACTGATCAAGAATAAATGTTCAGCCAGGATCACTTGTTTTTAAAGAGATATTTGCTCTGGGACAGTGATTTATTTCAATGTCTATTTCATATATGCCAGATGACTCAGATGCCATCATTTAGTCTGGTAGTCCTTGGTACATTAGTCTAATGTAACATCATTGAGCAGCTGCATTCTCATTTATTTGAAGGACAGATGGCAGCTATGCTTTGGTCAATTGTAAATTTGTTCACTCAAAATTTCTTTTTCAGCCTGCTATACTTCATTCTATGATTGTTGGCTATATTTTTTTCTGGTTTTGGCTTTGTTTTTTCCCCCAAGTTTCTATAAACATGAGTAAGCTAGATAATCATCAATCAAGCTGAGAAGCATTTTATTTTGATTCTTTTCAGTTATTTTATTATAAGCTACATTTTAAAAGATAGGTGAACTATTCTGTTTATTTAATAAAAATATATCACCAAGTGACAGGCTCTACCCATCATTCTGGTCCTTTCTGTTGTCATCTGAGGGAGGAAGAATTTACCTGGAAGTAGTAATTTATCATTCACCATTACTTGGAACAGGAGGCTTGGTCTCCCACACTCAGTAAATATGCAGGGAACAGTAGCCAAAACCCTTTAACACAAACAATTGGTACAATATTCATATATTATGAAAGGAAACAGACCTTCAGATCCATCTTCTTAATTAGCTGTTATCTCTGTTTCTCCACCTCTTCCTAAATGTTGGGCACAATAGCACGCTATAACTCCACTTACAGGTCTTCCTTTCACCGCTTTGACTCCCGGTACTACCAGAATCCTCAAATTCACAGCACAGCTACCTCTCCTATAGTGTTGCCATGTTAACGCATCACTCACATGGTCAATGGGAGGATGATGAAAGGCATCCATTCTGTTTTTATCATTTGCCAGTTGCAGCATGTATACTGCATACGATCTATTGAGAACAGGTGTGGAGCCTCCTGGATGGGAGTGGATGCCTGTCTCGGAGCGGATGGTTTTGATTGCAGGATGGAGCAGAGCAGACACAGTAAGCTAGGTGCCTCCAGCAAAAGCAAACATTAAGAGACTCCTGAGACAAGCAGGGAAGAGGCTGAAAGCCAGACCTCAGAGCTGATGATAAAAAAGAGACTTTCCTAGAGGTTCAGAAGAAACAATGCAGAATTTGTTGCAACTCAGAAAGCTGATGAAAATCACTGGAATGACAGCGGAGCAGGATCCACTCTACAAGCAGAGTGGGCCGGCAGAGGAGGAGAGGTAAGGAAGATTTGATGTCAAATCCTTTATTCTAAGCCATCTTGCCTAGTAAATCTTGAGTTTTCTGTTTTGAGAGCCTTTACTGGTTTTGGCAATCCTCATTTGAAGGAATAGTTGTGGCCCAATCTCCATGAAAGTTGTGGCCACCTCTACTCTCCTGCAGTACCTATATATCAGAAGTTAACTGTGACTAAGTTTTTAGACGATACGGCAAATGTCTGTATCATTTTCATACTGTTCATTATTAAATTCTTCCTCCTCTTGAGCTCACCTACTCTCCTGTTTCACAACTTTTGTAAACATTTATTGTGGAAAATCTGTTAGTAGCTATGTAGCCACTTGGAAATCTATATAATGGAGTGGTGTAATTCTACTCTTCTCTTTTCCATAGGCTTCCCTATGTATTCTCAAGTATTTGCATCTGCTTATTTTTACATGCTATTTTAAGGATCTAAAGAGATAAGATTGCTGGAGGGTGAGTACCATATATCTTCTACATGCAAATACTACCCAAAGAGCCTCCATGAAAACATCTGCACTTCCCTCTCATAAGAACTTTCCAGCTACAGCAGCTAATGTCAAGAGGAAAGTGATAGAGCTTTACAAGAGTACTTCATACCACTGGAAGAAAAGAAAAAAAAAAAAAAAAAAAAGATGAAGATGAAGGAAAAGGTAAAATAAAGAAAGCAGAAACACTATAACACTGCTAAGCAACAGTTTTATATTAATCTACGCCACATGGCAATAAGCATTGACATTAGTTTGAGACTTCTAAATCAACTTATGATTCTATTTCAGCTTCTACTATGCTATTTAGTCCTTATCCTGTGTAACAGTTAAGCTGTTATATCTACCTTGTGTTTTAATGTGTTTTGTGTTTTAATGGATGCATAGGCAATAGCTTATTTCATTAAATTGAGAATAAAAATCCACTACCTAGAGTCTCTTCAACATTTCAAAATGGCTACATTTTTTATCTCCTTTCTTGACAGTATCTCCTTTTTTGGGAGAAAAAAAAAAAAAAAAAGACTTTCAGGGTTTGGACATAGTGGAATACAATTGTCTCTATCTCTTAACATCAATGGTATTGAAGCAATATCTGTCTGTATTTATTAAACTGAAAAGGCCTGCAGATATGAGAATTCTAGTACAAGAATTCTCGTCTTTGATTCATTTTCTGGATTTGTTTCTTGGTATCAACTATTTACTTCTTTACATCTCAGATGCTCCACTTGAGTTGCTACCTCTTTTCTTAACTAAACAAATGAAAATATTGTACCAATACATAAGACAGGGTTTTCTAATAAAGTCAGTCTAATGTGTCATTTAAGGTGAAGGTAGGACATCTTCATCCCAGAACAACAAAGTTTGCAGTCTTTCTAGGGTGATACACAGTATCTTTATTAAAGAATTTCTTTGAAAGAAAATGCAAGTTAAATAAAGCCTGCCTTTGACATTAAAAACTCCTGAAAGCAAGCTACAATTTTATTTTTAATTTCTTAGACTGAAACATGCATTTGTCTGACGTCAATTTTTTTTAATTTTTTTTTTGGGGGGGGGGTAATCTATCTATAGCAATGCAAAAGTAGACAAAACTGATAGATATTATAGAATTATTTAATTTTATTTCAAACCAAGAACAACTTAATTTTGTGAAAAAATAATTTTAAAAGTTGACTTTTTATCCTGAGCTGGGACAGCATTATTTTTAATATACTTTTGTTTTATAGAATGCTGAACAATTGTTTCTCACTCAGATCTTTCCATAACTATGGAACCCTTGAAGGACTCCCAGCCCCACTTCCTGAATCCTTTTACATATTACACTTTTTGATGAGTGTATGATAACCAACTCTCAAAATTACCCATGACTTCCTTTATCAAACTCCATTGCTTTGAGAGGACAGTAAAAGCCAGATAGTCTCCCCAGCTGGCAACCTGGCACTAACAGCTGCCTAATAAACAACTGCAGCTCAGCAGACCCAGGTTAGGAACCCTTCCTTACAGGCATGGTTGAGAAATTAACATCCTTTAGATGTAAGAAATTAGTTTGTTGTTTTTTTTGTTCTTGTTGTTTTTTGTTTGTTTGCTTTTTTTTTTTTTTTTCCAAGACTTAATAATATATTTTTCTTTTCTGTCATGGCTGTACCTTCATGCTGTACTTCATCCTGCAGTGGCATACCCCTGCAGGAAAAAAGAAAAAAAAAAAAAGTGAAAGAATAGAATCATAAAATCATAGAATCATTAAGGTTGGAAAAGACCTTCAGGATCATCCGTTCCAACCATCACCCCACTACCAGTGTCACCCACTAAACCATTTCCCTAAGCGCCAGGTCCAACCTTTCCTTGAACACCCCCAGGGACGGTAACTCCATCACTTCCCTGGGCAACTGGTTCCAATGCCTGACTACTCTTTCTGAGAAGAAATGTCTCCTCATTCCCAACCTAAAGCTCTCCTGGTGCAACTTGAGGCCATCCCCGCAAGAGGTTTACAGAAACTTCTCAAAATAATTCTAGAAAGAAAGTGGGTTTACATACAAGGCTTGAATGCAGGACAGAGCAGGACAGCATGTAGATATGTCAGCACTGGCTTCCAAGAAACTGCAGTATAAATGCGATAGGTTAATACTGAATAAGTTTTACATTGTTTGAGTTCCTGTGTCTGAGTTCATACCTAAGAAAACATTCCTGACTACATGACAGTCCAACATGAACTACCAGCACTATCATCTTAGTGGTATTGGTAATTGCCATTTCAATGAACTTCTAGGCAACTTACTAGATTTTCAATATCATTTTGTGTTTATCTAGGTCCCTGAGAATATGTTAGATCTACAAAGAATAAATAAATAAATAAATAAATAAATAAAATTAAAATCTGGCCATTAATCTAAGACTACTGAAGCAGAGGCTGTGGAAGTAGTACAATAAACAATCTTTGTGAGCCACTTTTTCCTGACTCTGAATATTGTAACACTGCATTTGTCTGAACTATGCTTGAGGCAAGAGTAAGGATATTCCTTATAACTCCCTAATCAGAATCAGATCCTAAGCTCTCACAGATCATCTTTACTTCTCCTTTCTCCGTCTGATCTCATTTTCACCAGTTACTGTAAGAGCCAAAGGATCTGTGGCAGGATGGTGAGTTCCTGCCAAATGCCTCTTCCTGTTTCTTCAACGTTGTTCTAAGACACCATGAAATAAAATCTGGCTCTGTTGGTCCCACATCCACACAGTTAAATTTGTCCAATTTCAGGTTTTTTTGCCCGGCCAGAATGTCTCAAACAGAGAAGAGAATATGAACTTTCCGTTTCATGCTTTCTCACTGCCATGTAGTAGCCTAGTTGTCCTATCCATCACAGCATTTAAGTGTGTACTTGAAGTTATATACATGCTTTGCTGAGTCCTAGGCTGTATAATTATGGAAAGAAACAACAATTGCTTAGAGTACGCTTGGATTTTCAATAAATGTCAAAGGCATTTCCAGCCTTGGATGGGTGCTTTTTAATGTGTCAAATAAATCTAAAATAAATACACACTGCTAGAATCTACTACAAATCAAATACATTTGTCTTCAACAAGAACAGTAACTCCCATAAAATCAATATTCCAGTCCTTTCATTTGTCCTCAAAAAGTGAAGTTTTTAATCTGTGCAAACTTAAAAATTACAAAATTAAATTATACCTTAAATTGACTGTTCTTTCCTTACATGCTTAGTCCATGAAGGTAACAAAAAGTACGTCATTAAATGGGGACTAAGTGCCATGAAAGAGAGCAGAAGAGCTCTTTACAAAATAATTAGTAATCTCTGTAATCTATCACCTATTGCTACGGGAAAAAAAAAAAAAAAAAAAAAAAAAAAAAAAAAAAAAAAAAGCATGAAACCCCCAAGCCCACAAATGAATTAGGGAAGGATTTATTTCCATCTCCAAATTAAAAAAAAAAAAAAAAAAAAAAAAAAAACAGGAAGATTTGTCCCTGTTTAGCCAGCCCTTAAATGCACTTTATATGTAGTCACTATGGTCAACTTTGTAGTGCATTTTTGCTGACCTAGTGTAAATTTATGCTTTTAGACTCAAAATATCTTCCATTTGCATATTTTCATCTAAAGGATACTGTTTTACAAAGAACGTGAAAAGTATCTCATTGCTATCAACAGCAGTTTAAAAATCAGAGAAATGAAGCTCACTCATCTATTGATGTTAAGGTGTCATACTGTGGCTATCCATTGATTGTCTTTTAAGGGGCAGAATGCATTTAGCATTAGATTATGCACTTATCATCATAATCCTCATGAGATTCCATATCAGAATCATATCATTCTAGCATGAGCACTGTATTCCTCCTATAGTTCAAAAAAGTATTCCAGAAAACAAATGCTTTCAATTTTTTATAATTACATCTGACTTCCAGGGGATGTCAAACAAATCAATACATTTTAGAAGTATGTAAAGTGTTTGAAGTCCTATAGGCAAAAATCATAAGGAAAGAAGCTAGCTTACATAAATCACAGGTATTTTTCATACATCTAACAGAAATAGCCTTCAGGCAAAAATAATCTCATGTTATTCCAAGGAGAGTACTTAAACTAAAGGTAGGGATCATTAGGTGACAACTAAAAATAATTTTTGTTAAAGTGATATTTCATTATGTTTAGTCACAGTAATATATTACGCCTGTAGCTCTGCTTTCAAAGAAACTTCTTGGAAAGGAAAAATGTGCAATACTACTACATTAATAAAGGTCATTCACTTCTCCTCCAAAAAGATAAATTTAGGGAACTAGAGGAAGTCTTAACTTCCCTTATACATACAACTATAACTGGAACAAATGGCCACTATGCAGAAATAGATAGACTAAACCATCTTTAATTTATTCAAAGTAAGGACAGCAAATGATTTTAAATGTACCATAAACCAAGGGCTCAAGAAATCCTAGTATATGCTGGGAGAGTGCAATAGGGTCACTCTGCTGTGAAAACTCACTGATGAAAAAAGTCTCAGGAGTTTTCCAGTAAAAATATCAGACCTCATTGCAGTAGAGCCAAATGCCGCAGGGCAAATCAACTGAGATTAAGCAATAATCAAGAGGTAGTTCCACCTCAAGAGACCAACAAAAAAATCATCTGAAGTCAAGGTAGGTTCAGTAACTGAAGTCAAGGTAGGTTCAGTAACTGAGCAGACTTGCAAGTACACCAGACAGCAAGGCAACAGAATGTAAGCAGCAGGGTTACTTCTAGGACTGGACTGCCCCTGAAGCATGCTGGACAAAAAAGGCAGGTACCTCAATCCAGCACAAAAGCATTGAGTTAACCATAAGTTGAGTTATTGCACAAGCCTGAGATGCATTAGGTTCTTACCTGACAGGGAAATCAGCTGCATCCTGTTTCTGAACTGTTAGAAACCAATGGGAATCAGGAACCAGCTGTAAGACTGGGCACAAGCATTACAAGCAGTGAGAAGAACTGTGTGTCTGATTTTCACTCACCTCTTGTCATTTTGTGGCGCTATCTCATTAGCCACTAATACCTCAGAAAAAGTCCAAAGAAAACATATTCCTTCTGTACTTCAGTGAGAGCGTGTGAGGAACCCATCTCACACCAAGAATAGATGAATGACAGTTTTTTACTTAATGCTTTGATATAATTCCCATTAGCTAAAGTGGCTTGGGTGGGAAAAAAAAAAAAGTGTAATAAGAGTAGTCCAACTGTCTAAATCCAGATGTGTCAGCTTGGAAATTAAAATCTGTTGCTTTTAAAGCTGTTGCAGCAATGACAATACCATTTGCATGGCAGAAAGGAAGGAGGTTTGTTGGTCAGTAAACAGGAGGAGGCTAACTAAAGACAGAAGAAGCATCCAGAGGCAGTCACTGTTGACTTTCCTCGGTGCTCTTCACATTTGTAGCTTTCGGTCTTTTGATCTTAGTTTTGTTGCTATGTTAGAAAGTGCTTGTTTGCACTCCTGGAGGTAGCATTGCATGCAGTAACTAATCTGTGGATCATCACAAGTAAACCACTGCTGTAGAGCTGCACAGTGGCTGAGAATGCCTAAAGATAGCCTGTAATTCAATGCAGAAAGAACAGTCCATGCAATCAATTTGAGATAATTAACGGTATCAGTATCTGAAGCGGAGATGTTCGGTGAAAGACTTTCACTTTTACCAG
This sequence comes from Cygnus olor, assembly GCF_009769625.2. Classification (NCBI taxonomy): domain Eukaryota; kingdom Metazoa; phylum Chordata; class Aves; order Anseriformes; family Anatidae; genus Cygnus; species Cygnus olor. The sequence continues at coordinate 55,535,336 of NC_049171.1, read as the reverse complement.
AGGATGCTCCAGATTCACTTAGCTATGGCATGTGGTATGCTCATGGACTGATTACCACTTTTAGTTTGATATTTGTGGTGAATAATTGTAATAAATTGTTGGTTTTTTTCTTTTATGTAACACAAAATACTACAAAAATTAGAAATACAAACAGAAGGCTATCTTTAAATCATGGTACCTTTAAAATAATGTGAAAAGAAGTTATTACAGCACTCTCCAGTATCATCCATTTGCCAGGACTGGTGAAAGACAAAAATATGGTGTATAAATGTTCTCTTCAGTAATGTTTTCAGAAGAGTTTATATACAGTAGGCCTTGCCACAGTTATTTAATACCCTTTAAAAAACTAAAACATCTATTGCCCCAGCCACCAAAGCTTTTGTATTAATTTCAGAAAGAGCATACAAATTTTTAAAATGTCATACATCTCAAAAATATTAAAAAAAAAATCATTAGTTAAGATAGAAGAAAGTTATTTCCAGGAAGGTTTGGAGCCTGTTTTCTGGAAGGCACATTGAACTGATATCTAATTGCATTCACACTATTTGCCATATCATCAATGGGAAGCATTTTATGGCTAGATGCAGCTAGATTAAAATCAATTAAAAAGATGAGTTGTTTTTTATCATGTATTTTTATTTAGTCTGACAGCTGCTTTCTGAATGGCATGGAAGAGTGCATATGAACCAGTTACATCCCCCTTGAATAAACCAATTGTTATATTCTTTAACTATTTTATAGGTGTTGCTTTATATAGAAGAGGTAATTCAAAGAGATAGTTCAAATTTTGCTTATTCTCTCAAATTCTGCCTAAAGTCCTCTCCCAAAAGTGAGCAATCTGTTATCTGTACTGCAAAAGGGCACTTCAAAAGCAGAGATCTAGGACTAAAGCATAGGAATATGTAAAAGTAGCTAGAAAATACATTGGTATGAGTATGAAGATATCAATGGAAATCTGAAAAGAGGTAAAAAAAAAAAAAAAGACAGAGAAAAAGAAAGAAAACAATAGAGAACTGTAAAGAAGAGTAAGAAATACTAGAGGAAAGTACAGACAAACACTGTTTTTTGTCTTTTTCATCCAACATTCTCCTGTTGCTTGCTTTCCTGATATTGCTGTACATTTTGAGCCCTTTGGAACAAATGGTAGCCACTTACACAGCTTCTTTGTATGTTCTGTAAAGCAAATAACCATTTAATCAACTTCAAATTAATCACAAAGTATTAACATTGCTTTTATGACTAGTTACACATCAAAACTCCTTTAGTAACCGAGACTACAAAACACAGCTACACTGACGCTGTTTCCACTCACCAAACAAGAAATAGTTCAGGGCTGTACAAAGTCTAATGTCAACCAATGTCGTGCAGAGCTTGCCAGTATACTTATGCTTGATTACTTTGCTATGCAGAAACTTTTATTTTTGTTACCTAATTTTTCTGTTGAACTATCAGTTCAGGTTGACCTTGCTATTGACACCAACTTTAGAACATTGGCAAGACAGGGAAGATGAACTGCAGTCTTTGTACAGTAGATAGCAAACAAAAAGGAGAGTCGTAGAATTTCCTATGCATGCACAAATATTTTCTATATCAACTCACTTGAAATACAAATGAAATTGACATGACTGATATTTTTGGCTGTCAGTTAAAATTTTGGTTGAGGTGTCTGCCTAGTGAAATTGCCTTTAGAATGTGCCAGTCTCTTGACAAGCAAACCAGAAGTAAAAAAAAAAAAAAAAAAATCTGGTATAACATTATGTTTTTCTATGGTGTTGTACTTTTTTTTTTTTTTTTTTTTTGACAGTGAGGTTGTTATCTTTTGGAACAGAAGATGAGGGCATTCTTCCAGTTAAGTTCCGGCAGTATTAAAAATATATCCTGCATGGGAAAAGGCAAAAAACCAACTCCAATATGACAGAGTTGGGAAAACTGCCTTTGGTTAAGACTAGAAGTGCAGCCATGGGCTACATGTAACCTTCCAGTACAGGTGGAAGAGCAAACACAGTGACTTCTAAAAACATAAATACATAAAGAATTCATTGTCTATATAACTGAACAATGTGTCTACAATTACCACAAGAAAAGAGATATTGAAGTTATCATAAACCTTTGGTGCTGCTATTACCTTATTTTAATGTTACTTTATTTATAGAAAGTAACTGTGAAAATATATTGTAGAACTCATTTATCAATATGCAGATTGTTTTATGAGCCCGAGTAAAAGAACGTCTTAAACCTGGTCTGTGAACAAATAAGCAAGCATGGCATTCTCAGGGTCTAGCAATTTTAACTGTCAGAACCCATTGGGAAAGGCACTGTGGGTTTTGTACTCAACATACTTCTACCTTTTCGAACATATGTACACCAAGTTCTCAAAATAGACTATCTTCAGAACGCAGCTTTACTAGCTCTACCCTTAGCTGATAAATTGTATCCTTCACTTTATTAATTAAAAATAATCATAGAATCATAGGATCATAGAACAGCTTGTGTTGGAAGGGACTTTAAAGACTGTCTAGTTCCAGTGCCACTACCATGGGCAGGGATGCCACCCACTACATCAGGTTGGCCAGGGCCCCATCCAACCTGGCCTTGAACACCTTCACATGAGCAAAACTTCTGTTGAGTGCAAAGTCATTTCATAAAGCTTCCTATCTCCACATACTTTGCTAGTTAATGCTCTAAACTGAAAGAATAAAAGAACTACAGACAGACTCTCTTTCAGAATCTTTTATTAAAGGGTCATCAGTAAGTGAGATACGCCATTGTGACTCCACTGACTGTTTTTGTCCTTCCTTTTTATTGGGTCAGTTTCCAGTCTACAAAGACACTCTTCATCTCTTTTGAATCTCTCCAAGTGCTTCAACAGCTAATACAAGTTAAGCTTTCAGGTCTTACTTTACCTGTTCCTTTAAGTTCTGTCACTTAAATAACATGTTCTTAGAGCAATATGGTACAGCTCTGGTGATTCAAGAACATTGTTTTTCAAAGACTACTTCCAGAGCCCAGCGCATACATTCTTAAGGAAAGGTTCACCTGAGGGACATGCCTAACTTCCAGCTAAAGAAGTGCTTTTCAGTTTCTGGTTGAATGGCTTTTAGGATTTTTTAACAAACGTTCCTGCAATTTCACTGCACGGCTCGACTCTTCTGAGAAGCTTCAGTGATAAATTATGAACTTAGATGTAAAGATCAAGAGGCATAGAATCATTCTACCTAGGTTAGATATTGAAAGTTTAGCTAAGACTAGCTGTGCTCTAGACTAGGATCTTCTATCATCAATGGAGATAAATAGGCACCTCTGAAATATACTTCATTTCATTTTAAGGATGTGAGATACTTGCCCCTGCTTGATATTGTTTCTTTCAATTGGGTAAAAGGACTGAGTGACACTTTGGGTGAGATGTCTAGCTTATGCATTTACTGGGTGAAAAGAACCTCAGTTTGTATGTCTGAAAAGGAGGCAGATGTGACGACAGATGATGGGAATATGTTCCAGTGTTGTGGTTTAGCCCCAGCAGGCAGCTCAGCACCACCCAGCCACTCACTCCCCAGGTGGGATGGGAGGGAGAACTGAAAAGGTTAAAGGGAGAGAACTCATGAGCTGAGACAAAGACAGCCTGCTAGACAAAGCAACAGCCATGCACACAGGCAAAACAAAACAAGGAATTCATGCATCGGCAGGCAGATGTTCAGCCACTGCCAGAAAAGCAGGGCTGATCATGTGTAACAGTTTTTTGGGAAGAAAAATGGCATCACTCCAAATGTGTCATGTCTCCCCCCCCCCACCCCCACCCCCTTTCTTCTTTACCCCAGCTTTTATTGCTGAGCATGATGTCACTGATGCCACACAGTGTGGGATGTCCCTTTAGACAGTTTAGTTCACCTGGCCTGGCTGTACTCCCTCCCAGCTCCTGGGGCACCCCCAGCCTCCTCACTGGCAGGGCAGCATGCGAAGCTGAAAAGTTCTTGGCTCTGTGCGAGTACTGCTCTGCAACAACTGAAAACATTAGTATGTTATCACCATTATTTTTATCAAAAATCCAAAACATAGCATCTTACAAGACTCTAAGAATTTAATTAACACCATTCCAGCCAAAATATGATATCCAGGAAACCTGAATCTAAAATACGAGCTTCTTTCTCAAAGCAGTTCCACACTATCAGGGGTGAGAGCAAAAAAATTGAAACAAAAAAAATTGTTGATTACTGAAATGGCTTTATATCTTACAACTGTGAAGATCGAGCTGACCTTTTTGAACATCAAAGAATTACTGAACAAAAATCCCTAATGCCATTTGTTCTACTGACATGTCTAAGTCTGCTTTGTATGAACTCTACATTGAACAATCCTTCCTAAGCAGTTATTTAGACTGATGAATTTATTGGCTATTCTTGCCAGTTAGCTCTCTTCCATGAATTTGCCATTAATTTAGCTCCACTCCAGAACTGCTATGGCCATAGTACTAATGTATTACTAAGTCTTCTAAAATACAGTAATAAATAACATAACAGCAATTAATTGAAATCCAGGATCCAAACACTGAAAAGGGCAATGATTACTTTTGGCATGATCCCATAGTGTGCTGAAAATCTAACATTTGGTAAAGACACCCTTCTCCTGAAAAATAGACAAGAGCAAGAATATTTCTCCAGCAGATTTTGAACAACATTGGAGAAAATAAAAACAATGTGAAACAAGCTAGGACACAGTACATCACGTATGAGAAGACAAGTCCAAATCATGAATGCTCATTTTCAAATATTAATAATTCTCTCATCTTTGTGTTTCCAATAAACTGCATAATCTACCAGTAAAAGCTTTTCAGACAAAAAGCTTTAAAAAGGTGTAATCCCGTGGATGTCAATACAGGCACAAAAATCTACACCTGTTAAGAACAAACCTATTATGTTAAGGTCCACAATTTAGATTTTGTTCTTCCTGTAATCCTTTTTAACTTACTTTCAATCAATGTTCAGCGACCTGTACTGAAATACCAGCAATTTAACAATGCTGAAAGGTTTTCAGACGTGCACCTGCTCAGACATCTCCCCTCCTTCCCTTTAGAAATCCACAAATTATGCAAAATCTCCATATCAGTACTAAGCAACACACATTCAGCTGAAGTTCTGGCACAATATGGGGGCTACAGCTCAGCTACATTTTTGGTATTTTATAAGAAATCCTTCCAAAATTATAAAAAGGTATAATTTTGACAGGAACTGACAGAAATTGGCTACTTAAAGTTGTATGATGATTTGAACTGCCCGCACCATGTTCCATATTCATTAGTTTATTTGACACAAGATAGCAGACTCAGTCCAAATCCCAATTAAGAAAATGCCACAAGAAAAATCCCATCTCTACAACTTCATACCATCACAACAAGCACAGCAAAAATGCCCAAGAAGAAACAGATCTCTGAGAAAGGACTGTTCTTTATGATTAAGGACAGCTTCATGAGATGTAAGGTGAACGTGCTGACAGAGTAATGCCACGGAAGGAGAGCAGCTGCTCACATCAGATCTCTTCTGCAATAGGGACACAGCCTGAAAAGCTATTCTTCTAGAAGAGCTAAATTCAATAACAGCAAGAATATACGAATACAGAGAGCTCGCTTCAGAGCACTAAATCAAGCTAAAAAATAAAATCACAACAAACTCCTTCACTTTAGTTGGAAAGTCTTTCAGGGAAAGAAATGGTAAGATAATATTTTCAAAGCCAGATATAATGTGAAACAGAATCTGACAGACCTGATATGATACATCAAGGCAAAGCAGAAAATGAATGCAGTTTCTCTGAAAAGTGATGAAAATCTACGCTAGTTTTTAGTACTGGTGTTGTGATCCTCAAAGGTATCACCACCAGCTTCTGAGCAATTCTGATCTCATTCCACTCCCTACTCCCAGCTCTCAGATATGCACTTTTTGCAACAGAGGAAAGAGCTGAGGAGAAGAGATGAGCATTGAATCACTGATAATTTGTACTCCAGCACTCAGACAAAGTCTGAGGCCCCAAGTCCCCAGCAGTGAAACTTAGTGAGGGTTTGAGCTGATCTGAGTGAAGCTGTTCTTCCTGTTGTCTTTCACAACTGACTTCTCCTTGACAGAGGTTTCAAGAGTGGATGCCAGTATACAGCCCTGGATTCATTCTCTCTTTAATTTCCTCCCTTTCCCTAAGTTCAGTCTTCAATGGATGCCACCGTTTTAGGGTCTGTAAGCAGATTCACGTAGTACTACTTGCTCTGCCACAGCTGGGGTTACTTCTTGCACACAGGGGTCATTTCTGTGACCATCAGGTTGCTTCATGCTAGTAGGACAACCTAAAGAGATCTAGCATAAATGAATTGGGCTTGTTACTGGCCTTTAGCAGGGGTAGATTTACTCAGTCTTTTGTCCCTCAGATCTCAAGAGCACCTCATTACCCTCGGTGCATGTTCCCACAGAAGTTTTTGTGAATCGTCATGGAAACCGGAACATACTGTACTGCAATGGGCTTCAGTTGGCACGACATGAATGAAAGATCACTACACCTAAATGGCAGGAAACCTCTATTTTGCATGATGCCAAATCATCAGATTAACTCTGAGAATTTTACTATCACATTTGATACTTTAAAATGTCACAGCAGATCATTTGAGAGGATAGTTCTAGCAGCCTCATCTAGAGCCTTCATATGACATTCTCTTATGGCTTTTCCTATTCCTGCTCCCACCCTTTAAGGATGTAGGATTCAGTATCTACCAGGTAAAACTGATTCACTTTAGGATATTTTCAAAAAGCAACAAAAAAATGTTCTTACAGCCTTGGTAATTGCAGGGAACCATATTCTGGAAGATTTGAATTTAGATTTTGGGAAAGGGTATCTTTACTCTACTTGAGATAACGTCTCTTAATCTTTGAAAGGAACAACATGAATAATACTATGATTTACAACAAAAATAAAGGCATAGCACAGCATTGCTTTTTTTGAAAACAAAACAAAACAAAACAAAGCAAAACTATCTATGGGCAGTACTGCAAATAGTATGAATACAGTTGGTTTATAATTTATTGAGCTTTCAGAAAGAAGTCTGAAAATCGCCTGCTAATAACCTTCTGATCTCAAGTTTTTGGTAAAATAGACATTGTACCAACTACCCTGCTGCTTGCCACCATAATTCAAAGAGATTTAGTACCTGTGCTCACTTGGGGGAGACTCCAGTTTCAGTCTGAAACTTGCAGCAAATCAATATAATCTGCATTGTTATTGTTACTTGGTCTGATTCAAGTGACAGGATACTTTTTAATGATCTCCCACTGTGTACCACTTTTATGTTTTATTGTTGAAATGTTATTTCAGTAACAATATTTTTCCTGGGGGAAAAAAAAAATAAAAAATAAAAATAAAAAAGACTGCTTTTGTTTCTGCCAGCATCAGCTTCTTTATTTTAGCATTGCCTAGTTCTGTAACATTTTCAGTCAGCTCCACCTTCAAGACAAAAATAAAGGCAAGGATTTGTTTAAAGTTATACTATTAACTTCACAAAGTATCCATTAAAAACAACAACAAAAATGAGTAAATATTTACATAGATGACAATGTTTATACTACCGAGTAATCTACATAATTCTCTGCCTAGATAAATAACAAGCCTAGTGACCAGACTTAAAGGAAGCATCCATCAATACTATCAATCCTCTTCCAGTCAATTTTATTGTATGATATCAACGTCTGATTTTATTCTTCAAAGTCTTCTTATCAGAACCACCCTCTGACTTCACATTATCTACAATTTATCCTCACAGGAGAGGAAAAGCACAACAATATAGTAAGTTGCCTACATGTCCTGATTTATTTATTTTTTAATATCATGTATTTTCTTAGGATACAAGAAAATGCTATCTTTTTACCTTTTAAGAATATGTTCAACAAGCTCGCTGAAAATCTCTAGTAATTAGGGCATCAAGGTTCTGTCTGCACTTTTATATACCTCAAAACTTAATAAATTTGGGCAAAAAAAATATTTTTCTTCTCTCAGAGATTCAGAAACAGCCACAAAGGGTGGTAAATGACATGGCCAAGGTCATCAATAAACCTGGTGGTACAGCCTGACTTAGAGTGCAATTGTCTTGAGCCTCAGTCCTACAGCAGAGATGTTAAAATATTAATTAAAGTCAAATGAGAAAAAACTTGATAATGGCTTAAAAGAGGGAAAAGCAGCAGTGTAGAATATCATGATACAGCCCTGAAATGTTTCTCCCTATGAACAATAAAGCATCTAGAATACCCTGGAGAGTTAGTTATAACATGCACAGAAAAGGTAACAGTAGTAAGAATACAGAAATTAAACTGAAAATACTTAAGAGATTGACAAGAAGACTAAAAGAACATTTTATGTACATTAGCTTGGGATACTCAGAAATCCAAATAATTCCAATCCAATCACAGGTGTATTCTCTAAGAACAAATCCTTCTGCATAAGACTTCATTAGGCGTGGTGTGACTAAATTAGGACTAAATGCGTGCATCTACACTAGCAAGTAGTGAACACAAATAGGAGCAGATTTGCAGAGCAAAACAGTTAGTGTTGAAGACCAGATATCCATACATTTGAGGTTTTACTTTCAACTTGCTCTAATCTAGTCCCAAGGCCTGAGTTTGTTTTCATAACAAGAGCCCACATGGTTTGTTCCCAGCAATCCTAGTTTAGCTTTATCCAGTTGATATCATGAACCACAGCACTGAAAGTGGGAGTGAACAGGAGATCCACTTCAAAAGCACGCTCCCAGGGCAAACAAAACACCACTACTACAAATGCATTCAGTAAACCCTCTGGAGAAAAACTAGTACACAGGATAAGTACACTGACTAGTTCTGACTAAGGATGCTTAATAAAGAATAAGAACATGAAGGAGAAGGTTAGTATCAGGAAATAATAGATCTTAGGAGAAAAAAACATCAGGCTATGTTATACAGGCAGATGTTTTCCATTCATTGTCTATGAGCAGCTTGATATTGGAGTTTACTATGTAAAATGACAAAAAAAAAAAAAAAAAAAAAAGTAATTTCTGAGAATGAGAAGGAAAAACATTTCCAAGCCATTTGAAAGGCTCGTGAATGCTTTTCTTAAATTAAATTCTTGATTCACCTGCTATAATCATAACTCATTTGGCAACTGACTGTGAAAAAATAACCATGTTGGAAGACGGTTAAACTAGATAGATATGGCTGATTTGTTACCAGATAACATCTTACACTTCATGAATATCTACAATTCTGTAAAAAATCACATTGCAATTAAAGAAATAAACCTCTACAGAGGCATGTGGGAAAACCACAAGTAGTCTACAATCCTGATTTTTTCAATGACCACAGTTATTTTAGTACTATTTTCAAGCTGGCTGATCAGAAAGATATACAGATCAGGAAAGCACTCATCTCTCTGAATTTCTCCTTTTCTGCCTTTCATGAGCAAATCATTTTTTCCATTTTAGTTTCCACAAGGGTGCTAATGGAAACCCATTTTGGGCTAAACAAATGATTAAAGCTAATGGATCACTAATGTGTATTACGAGAAGAATTTTATGAAAGTCAAACTCTCAAATTCACATATCATCCACAAACAGGTGAGAGCAGAAGTGGAGGGAACATTAACATCAGAGACTGATTTCTCTGCATGAATCTAAGTAAAGTTATATATGGGGAAGAAAAGGAAGAAGTACTGACACCTGTGAAAACAGTCAAACAGCTTTGTTATGTACTTATAATGGTGTACAGCTCTGGAGTGGCTTCCATTTCTGAATCTATATCTACTTTCAGTATAAAGCCACCCAAAAAAAATCATTATTCCTGTTGTAAGTATTACAAAACTGTGAGAAGGTCTCAGGTGTCTGCATGAAGCTACAGAGAGATTCTGCAGATTTGTCTTGGAAGCCAGAATATATGGTTACTATGTGTTTCAATTCAGCAGGATGAAAGTTAAAGAATCTTTGGTTATTCAAGCATAGGATTTTTTGTTTGCTTGTTTTGTTTGTTTGTTTGTTTTTTCAGAGAAAACATGAACCCACTGACAGCTCTGAGAGTTTTCCATTTAACCAGTTCTGCTTTGTAAAGGTTTTAATTTTGTCCTTTAAAACTAAGTATAGGATAAAACGAAAGGTGAGTGTCATTATTATATAAAATGGGTTTATTCTATGCTCAGAGTTTGTACCTTTACAGGAGAGTTGTGACAACTCTAGAAAGCACCACCTGTTTAAATCACTGTCAGAAAAGATTGCCAAAAATTAAAAGAGACGTTTATCGAAAGGTCATAGGAAATGTTTATCACAGTAGCTTTTAAAAGACACCTAGTGCTCTTTCACTGAAAAATTATATTTACTGTAACGTAATCTCTCTGGATTAAGCACAAAACTGTTTTATGCTCTTCACTTGCCCATTTTGAAGTAGTAATTAACTTAGAAACATAACCAAGACCCTGTGTTAATATCATTGACAGAATTATTGAACAACAACAAAAAAAACCTGAGTGACTCTAAACCCAAGCTTTATTCCAGAACTGGAAAAATAATGCCGCATTTCTGCAACATTCTTTCTTAACAGGAGGTTAGCAGGTATAGTTATTGATTACACAGAAGCTCTTTAACACTTTGGTTTTGTGCTTTATACTTTACACCCCTTTTGTCATGTCCTACTGAAATACCAATTGGAAACCCATTTACTTCTGTGTAACAAAATTTCCATTGAAAAGTCCACACAGCAAAGGTGTGTTGGATCTTTTCCAATTGGTTCAACAGCATGTTTTAAAATATATAGATCAGAAACTGTAAACAGTATGTGTTCATTGGGATATGCATGTAATATTCTCCGAACCATTCAATTTTTAGCACATCTTAACTTTACCTCTCACTTCATTACTGTGTTTAGTCATTATAATGAGAAATGTTAAAAAGATTAGATTTCTAATTTTTCATTGTGTGTGTCACAGTTTTTATGCCATTAAGGTGTAGAGGGGTTATATTTAATTTATTTTGCACTCAAAAAGAAAAAAAAAAATCTATTCCAAGCAATTACTTCAAGTATGTGAAGCAAAAAGGAAATGCAGTCTTAATCAATAATATTGCTGTTTTAGTGTTCTCTGTATGGATCATGGATATGACCCTGTTTTGGTCCTTTTGTGGTATAAAATCACCTACATGTAGTAGGGTACTGGTTTTTAATAGAAGGACCACTCTTCCTGGGGATATGAAGTATCGCGCTGTATTTGTCAAATCCACTTTTCTTGTCTTTGAAAGGTGAGATGTTTCAGTATTATTTTCCTATTCCAAATACCTTCACTACCTGTTTTTATTTAATGTCTCATTTTTATTATAGTATTACCTAAAAATGATATTTAGTCCCTCTCATGCCCAAAGCAATGCACAAGTACTAATTAGTGTTTATTCAGAATAGGCAAAAACTCTGGAGTGTGAGCTAGAAAGGCATGCCTTTGTCTACTTAGGTATAATTGTTTTAAGTAAACACCACAAAACCTCTCCACTGCAATTGTCTATTAAGATATGTTGCAGAGGTCCTGGACATATCCCGCACTTATTTGAGCTTTTTTTTTTCTTTTTTTTTTTTTTTTTTTCCCAGCATTCAGAGGATAATCTTTCCTTCCATTTGTGGAAAATTCTCTTTCCAAGTTACACAAATTGTTATGATATTTTTATTAAACTCCTTGGATAATATATATGATATCATTTTAGCTCTAAGTAATACAGCAGTTTAAAGTGTTTGCTCCAATTTTTCTTTTAACAGAGAAACATTTTCTTATAGGATATATGATATCAGTAATACACTACAGGCTTCTTCCCAACTGTGTTTTCTAAAATAGGCAACAAACAGCTGTTTGGACATAAAATCTGATGCTTTCTTCAAAAGTTAACATTTGTTCCAGAGAAATGCTTTCCTTACAGATCCTTTGTCCTCCTGACCTGGAGTCTGCCACAACAGTGCCCAGCTGATCTTCTTGGTGAGGTTCAAGCTTTAATTCCCACAGCAGCATTAAGCTCAGCAATCAACAAGGGTGATTTTATGTGGCTTAAGAATTTCACCTGACTTCCAGTTTGAGCCATCCAACCAGGGCTTCATTGGCTGTCTACTGTTTTTGAGACAATACTCCATGGCAGTATAAAACTATTTTACCTTCTTCCTCCTGTGATTTGATGTAAGTTCCAAAGTCAGTCATTTCGTTTTCAAATCCAGTCCTAATTACAGAAATGGAGTGTCGAGGAAGAGGGCAAAACCTGTCTGTGACTACTGTCAGATTGTTTAAGCTAAAAGATTTTAAAATGTAATACTTTTGTTTCAACAGAAAATAACTAATGACTGGTACAATGACCTTCCTAAAAGCAGATCATGTTTTTGGACACTGGGCACACTAATGTCTTTCAGATAGGATGAATCAACTGCAGTTTATTTTTTATTAAAAAAAAAAAAAAAAAAAGAGCTTGGGTCAGGTTAATTGAACCTTGTTATTAAGTTTTATGTCATGTAAGGAGCTAAAGTATTTGGTTTTGCCTGTTTGTTTGTTTTTGTCTGTTTGTTTTGGGTTTTGGTGTTTTGTTTTGTTTTTCCCTCTAAGTAAATGCTTTTATTGTTTTTATTCTGAAACATTTGAAAGGATTAGAAAGAAGGCAAGTGAAAGGAACATAAACTTTAAAATTGAAGAAGATGGAAATTTTCAACTTCCATTGGAATTATACAGTGCCTTGTTTTTTATTTTAGTTATATTCCTGAGATTTGTCATTGATGTGACAGATCACAAGCATACAAAACTGTTGACTTCTTCATACATTCTATTGTAGATAATTTGGATTGAAGAGTGGGAAAACAGAAGAGAGGAAACTGAATAAAGGATCTTAAAGACATACATTCTGGCACGATCGACTATCTGTTTCTCACAGGAACTTCACAGCTCCTTCCCTGGCTGTGTTGTGCATATGATATCCGCACCTCTGCCAACCTGAAGATTAAGAGACCAACTTAAAACTTACTGAATGGTGTTTCCATCTGCTCCTGCTTAGGTCACTTAGCTATCTAACTTATGCTTGATTCTCTGCTGGAGGTGAAATCAAGTCATGCACAGAATCACTTACAAAGCCTATGAGTAACCTAGAAAAAGGACAAAACTCATTCCAGTTTAATGACAGGAATTTTGGAAAGAAAAATGCACACCAGACCACATTAGTGGTAAATCTACATGACTCGTTAATTATAATAGTTTGAACTTCTACACATTCCTAATGAAAGATCAAGCCCATGCCATTTAAGATTTTTATCCTGTTTTCACAAATCAACCTTAAAAATATAATTAAATATATATATATATATATAGTCACTGATACTGTGTGAGAACGTTTACAAATTTCTCAGGTGCCAAGAACTGAAGAGAGGGTTCTTTCTGCCTGCTGCTCAGCCATGTTGCACAGGTTTTTTTTTATGCCTAAAGTTCACTCTTCTATAGTGCCTCCCCCTGCCCAAGCTTGGGAGTTCCTTGACTAGCTATTGAAGATATACCAATAAATAAAGCAGCCTCAACTTTCCCATGTTCCCATGTCCCAGTACTCCACATGTAGAACCGAACTGTCAGTTTCCTGAGCCAGGATGTGACAACAGTGTTAGGTACATTGCTCAAAAACAAATTGCTGTTCCCCTGTCAGATTGAATGATGACATCATTTTTTTGTCTTTTTTTTTTTTTTTTAAATCATTTTCTTTCCTTCAGTAGTGTTTACTACTCCTTCCAGTCTCATACAATTTTGAAACATAGTTAACCAAATGTATGCCTGTTCAAGAGCATTAACAACAGCATTGATGGAGATCCTGTGCTGTCCCCAGGTTCCAGGTGGCACAGAAGAAGGAAAGGACTGCCACCATCTGTACCGGCTCTTCACCTGGCAAGTTGCACATACAGCTTTGGGATTGCTCTGCTGTATGCCAGCTGGTAAATACTGAGTGGGGTGAGAAGCAGAACTTTACTTCCATAAAAAACATCAAGGTTTCAAAATCTTTCTACATTCTGCACTGGAACTAAAAGAAAATCTTAGAACAAACTAAGGCAAGAACACTCAACAGCAAATGGACTTGAGATCTCAACACTTCCTTGAAACTTGTGAGACCAAATTTTAAATTAAGCCCAGCACAGACACTAACCCGAGTTTTAACTCCCAAGAAAGTATTTGAACACCAGCTATCCCAGGAAGACATATCTCGATAAGAGAGTATGGTTGCTTTTATATGGTGCACTTTCTAAATTTCATCCAAACCAGAACTCTGATGAAGCAGTATCTTTTCTGGAAAACCATCCTGACAGAAAATGTCTGTGCCGATTTATTGCTGGTACTCCCAAACCACAACTTATTGCTTAGTCAGTGCTGCTGAGTACATTGCAGGAAATTCACAACTCATTTGGATGGTACTGTTTCCTAGACCTTACTGTCTCATCAGTTAAAATGTCCCAGAGGACCCGGACCACTAAATTAAACTCAGAGTGACAGCAATGCCATGAGAACTGACTGGCAACCAAGCTACCTGAAGGTACATACTGAGGCACCTTACTGCAAGTCTGGATAGTGTTTACTAAGATAGCCTTTTGGTTTGTTTTGTTTGTTTTTGTTTAAAAAAGCCACTTTTGTGAATCTTTCTATTCCCCGCCTTTCCTTTTCATAAAGGGGCTCTTTCAACAATGCTTTAACCACCTTTTTTTTTTTTTTCCCTCAGTGCAGCAAACTTCATTGTTAGTTTTGCAGCTGATCATGAGACCAATCAATATAATTAATGGCAGTTCCAGAATGCTTTCCAAATGTGACTGGAAGGATGATGCTTCCTCTTTTTTAAATTGTACCATATTGTTATGCCCTTTCCCTCAAGACTCTTAAGGCAACTGAAGAGGCTCATTACAAATTTTTATTATTCACTGGGCAATGGTTTTAATCCCCCTATTCCATCAACAGGTTCAGATTTCTTTGTCTTGGGGTTTTAATAAGTTCATAAAAATGACAATATGCTCTGGTGAGAAATATATCCCACAAGGAAACAATAACTTCATTAGCTTCTTAGAAATCCCAGGTTTGCAAGTCATGAACAGAGAAATATGTATATGCTGCATGGCTGGAGCTCAGTAGTGAACTATTTTCAAAATCAGTACACCTGGAAAGGCAAGGAAGATCCAGAGAAAAAACAAAGTGCTCAGCAGTGTTTAAAGTAAAATGAATAAGCACAGATGACTTTATATAAGGAGGCCAACAAGTCTGGGCGTAAGGCAGAAATGGGAACAAAATCACTAGAGTAAATCTTTGGGTAAGAAAAGCTCTCCAGGCTTTGACTAAGATTTAGTGATGGAGTTGAGATGCTGGATCTCAACACGCTGTGAACTGACCAGCAGTCCCCAGCTGCTTCCCCCAGTCCATCCTCTACTTGTCTCTAGTAGCAGGTGAAGAAATGAAGGAAAAGGAGGTGGGGGTAGGAAGAAGACGAGGAATGAATTCCAAAACATGAGTCCAGCTTACACAACACTGTCCATTTGGCGTGATTAATGACAGCCTATCTCCCCACTAGATCGGTCTGGATGACTGAATCACCTTTAACATGTGCAGCTCTACCTACTCATCTTTAGGGTGTTTCTGTGACCCCTCGTTAGCTGGGCTGAGCATCCCTCCTGAGGAGATCCCCAGTAGCCACTGTGTTTCTGCTGCTGTCCAATGTACTGGGGCATCCTAGGCTGCAGGCATGTCAGCATGCCTACACTTGCCCCATGACACTAATTATTTTATTACAAGGTGAAGCAAAGGATGCTTCACCTGTCTATACCTGGAGTTTGAGATACTAAAGATTTTATGTCAAAGAGAAGTTTTCTCCCTCTGCTAAAAAATACTCTTCAATAAAATGACACAAAACTTCAAAGTTGAAGAAATCAGAGACGGCTTTGGTGCTTATATATGCTGTAAACAACAGGATTTTGAAACCAGGCACAGCCTGAGGACTTCAAATGTGATCTTCCTGTACACGTTATTTTTTGTTGTATTTTTTAATAGGGAATCCCCAAATAGCACTTCTCAACACTGATCGATTGAAGTGATATTGGAAATACAACTCTATCTCTTTTATTGGAGCTGCTTACGAAACAAAAGGGTATTAACAGAGTTGGGAGATGGGGAACAGAGTATGATTTTATCCATGTATTTGAAGGAAGAATCAGTGTGGGAATAAACAACAGATTAGTAAAATGTTAGTTGCTAGGATGAAAGGCTTTCTATATACTATCCACAGACCTGTGCTACTGCCAGGCATTTTGAAACATTAGTAGTAACTTAGTAGTTACAACACAGTAACTTAGTAGTAACAACACAGTAGTAACTAAGGTTTTATACTGAACATACAAGGACTTACTTTGTCTTACAACCTGCAACAGTATTAATTTCTAAAAGTTGCTGTACACCAGATTATGGAGATTTCTGAGCAAAGCATTCAATAAACAACAGACTGAAAGTGACGCACAAGGGCTTCCATAGGTAACGGTGAAAAGTCATGGTGAAATTTATATTATTTGACTTAAAACCCCCCAAAGTTGGTTATATATAAACTAGGAATTCTACGTTGCCTGTGGTGAATTGAAATAGGTTTATCCTGTGGACAATTCATCTCAGCCTAAGTCAGATGTCTGAACTGGACAAACAATTCCAGAGAACAAATCAACTTATTATTATCCCTCCTCTCCTGCAGTTGTAACTAGCTTTATCTTGATGAGTCATTTTTAAATCCTTAACCCCATTTTACATGCTGTTTCCTGAGGAAAATGAGATTTTGTCTTTTCTCAGTCCTCTCTCCACAAAATCTTTGTAACAAGTAATGCGGATGCACTTAATCTCGAAAGACATGAAGTCATCTACCCACCTTTCCCTATGAGACATAGATTTAGAAGTCTGAAGATTAAAATGTCCTTGATTTTAAATATTTCACTTTCAATCCTAGTGTTTTTCAGTTCAAGGGAAAGAAAAAAAAAAAAAAAAAAAAAGCTGAGTAGATGAGGAGTTGGCTTCTTTTATCTCTTTTCTGTATATTTTACTTGCAGATGATTGTGAAACATATTTTTAAAAGAGTGCAATTCTGATAAAGCTCTAGACTGTATGGCCCTGTCTCATCAGCACAACAGTTTCAATAAAAGGTTAAAGCATAGCAACCTGCATGCTGATTTGATGGCTCCGGAAAAGTCAGTTAAGGGCTGAGAAGAGAGAGAATGTTATTCATCTCTACCGAGTCAATGCCAATTAGTGCCACTGGTAACAAGCTACAAACTGGATTAGGAACCAATCAGATATTCACAATGTTGCCTTTTAATAAACTCTTCTGTGAATGACTGATAGGAAATGTTTTTATGTTGGTGCATCTAATGGGCCTTTTGTATAGAGTAGACCATCAACAAATTAGTCAGCTAACGAAACATCATTATGCTATATCATAAAAACAAAATGAAAGACATACATAAAATTTGACAGTGTTGTTATTCCTAATTCATGGTGCTGTATCTAACTTTGACATGCATGTTGACATTAGAGCAAACTCTTCATTCACAATACACTCATCTCAAATATCCTAACAGATTGCTGCAGTTTAAGAACTCTTATCTTAATTAAAACTCTCTAACATGAATGCTAGCATTCATATTTAGGCACAGTTATTCTCTAAATTCATTCATTCCTCATTTGTGAGCAACTTTTTAACTTGCACATAAAATTAAGCTATTTACAATGCACATTGACATGACCCATCTTTTTTCCCTTGCAAAAAGAGCTGTTTTGAGATGAAGTTTGATTGTGTTGTGAGGCACTTGGTAGACACAAGCTCTTATGAAAGAAGAAAAGAACAATACCCTCTTCTCAGTCATCAGAATATACACTGCTTTTTAGCTCATTAGTCTTGTCAGACTCAGAATTTGTATCACTTTTACTCTTCAGATATAATTTCTCAGACATCTGGATGTAACTAATTACACATCAGAGAAGTTAAATGAAATTATGAAATGGAAGCTTTGATCTGTTCCCACACTACTCAGGAATAGTACTGAGGTCTTCACAATACACACCTTTTTACTGTAGAAATAGCTTGTTTAAACTAACTTATATTTGCTGCCATCTCTTAGAACACAAAAACAACCATACAATGAAGAACTAACAAGGGGTTTCATTCCTTCCATCTTTGTTTCCACACCACCTGCAGGATGCTTTTCTTCCCCGCCACAAACTGCCAGCTAGATTCCCCTTCCAGTTTAGCAAGTGCTTCAAACATGGTGCTTCTTCCTGATTCTTTGTTTCTGCTGTGTATCTCCACATCACTTCTTTCCCCCATTAAAGCAGAAAAGTGCTCCTGAATTCTCCTCCCAGTTCACCAGCGGCCTGGAAAGAGACACTGAGGCTTATTATGGGCATAATCCCAAAGACTCAGTGCTCTGTTTGTCAGGTACCTCAGAGACCTGGTCCAGGACTGAAACTGGGAAACTGAATAGGACAAAAACACTCTTGACTACTACCAGTAACAACAGGCAGAAGAGAGAGACTCTGGATACCACCCTTACATCCAGGTTGGCAAATTTCCCATACCAGCATTTGAAAAGTCCAACAGCATCAGATTCCTAAAGATAAAAATTGGTTTCTTCATGTCTCAACTGTTAAATCATATCAACATTTTCTTTTATGAAGCTTTATATTCAGATAGCT